>NW_024358722.1:4634970-5834970 GCF_014805655.1 Passer montanus | reverse complement strand
ATTCCCTGTAGTATGTACCTTTCAATCGTGATGTGCATCCTTTTGAAAACAGCTACCACAGGGTCACTGGTTTTCTAAGACATCAAGAATAGGCATCAGTAAGACAGAGTCAATGCCCTGAATCTTTGCAGAGAGGTGAATCAAAGCTTTAGGGAGTGGATGGTTGTTCTTCTTGCAATCCTGGTCTAAGATGCAGGTCTGTATGATATAGGTAGGCAGACCTGTGAAAAAACCTCAGATTTATTAATCTCCTTATAATCATCTTTACAGGCAGAAGATGTACATTTAGCCTGGACTCCCTTATTCTTCACCATCCAAGTAAGTGCAGAGTTTGTTTCACAAAATAAACAGGAGAAATAAGTCACTCATCATGGAGTGAATATCCACAAAGTTATTTCACAGAACCTTCACCACCACAGTGGTTTTATTGGGGTCTGTCATTCAGTTCTATATAAAAATAAGAAACCACATTTTGGACACCATGAGACCTTTGCTACCACTTTTTGCATCTTTTTAGGGCTGGTTGAGACATTTAAGTAGCTGCTCTCTGGTTGGTTCATGTTCCCTAGACTTGTATCTGCACAAGTCTTGAATAGTAGAATTATATCAGTTCTGCTGCGTGTGGTGTTTTCCCATGGTTTGAGGGCCTAAAATTTAGTGATTTTAGTAACATTTTTTTTTTATTTGACTGGATCTAGAAGCTGGAGGTGGAGAGAGCCTGCCCACTTACATTCAGTGCAGAGCTTCTCTATGGGGTATTTACCAGGGCATCATCCAGAGAAGCTGCAAATGACTGCAGTGATTGGGCTGAAAGTGTTCCTTTTGAGGAGGCTGCATCAGGCTGTGTGCACTCCCTGCCCACATTTACCCTGTCAGCTCTCATACATCTGCTGCATTGAGGTGCAGTCACTTCACAGCTGAAGTGATAAGCAACAGCAGTTTCCACAGGGGGAATGTGAGCTGAACAAAGTCACCTTTCCTGCCTTTGGTAAAGACTTTGTGTCAGGTTCTTGAGGAAACTTTGACTTGCAGCAGCCTCCTGGATCTGACAACTAGGCTCTGCAACCTGGACACCCAACATTCATCTGAATAGATCTTCCCTTTGGGACCATCTCTTCTAATAAAAACAGTACATTCAGACTCAACCTTATATGACTGCAAATTGCCTGCTTTTCTTTAAGATACCTTTGACAACAATTTTAGGAAATGGTGCCATTATTGCAGAAGTTGTGTGATGTGCACAGAGCTGATGAAGAGTAATATGGGGGAGGACTAGCTAAAGTTTTGAAAGGCTGCATGTGTATTACACTTTCTTTTTTCTATAAAAATGAAGCCTTTTCAAATCTAATCCTGTCATACATGTTCTCTGTAACCTCAGCCAGACTCTAGAGCATAAAAAAGTGGCCTGATCTACATGCATTCACAGCCTTGCACTGGTGATATTTCCCCTGATCAGGAACTCAAGCTGTTAGCTGAAGGTAATAGTAGAAAGGGGAAGCCTGAATCTTAGTCATTAGATGTTTACTGGTCTTTTTGAAGAATATTCACCCCACTTGCTTGCCAACGACTTACAAAATACTGTTTCAATAGGTTGTATTTGATCCGAATTTCAGTTAAATTGCTTCCCACAAAAGGAAGTTCCCTCATTCACTAGTCTGAGCCTAGTTAATATACACTTGTACTTCCAGTTTTCTTTAAAAAATTTCACAATAAGGCAGGGGTTTTTTTCTGCCATCAAAAATAGAAGCTTGTGTGTATAAGCTTCACCTGGAATTATGGCACAGTTGCCATGTATTTCAGTTAAATTTCAGTACACTTGGGATCTTGACTTAATTTTCAGTGCTCAACTTTGAGGCTTGATTTAGTTGTTTAGATACAGCATTGAACTAGAATTGCACAGCTGAATGAAATTTAATTTGGTCCATTTAATTTTCACAGGTTTTTTTGCAAACCTTGTGACTTAACAGGTACTGAAACTGATAGCTTTCATATGAAAATCAGTAGAAATAATATTTTAAAATAGATCTATTTTCAATATAATGCTCTCTCTATTAGAAAAATAAGGCTATTTTAAATTTTCCTCAAAATTTCAGGTTTAGACAGCCTAAGTATGAGAAGAGTTCAAACCTCTGGAGCACATTTACCCTGGATTGGTCTCTCCTTTCTGAATGAAAGTAAAGACAACTACTTCCTGAAGGTCTCTGTATATTAGTATCATTCTTTCTTGTCTCATAGCTTTGTCTTACTTGCATAGTTTTCAAAACCTGATTTGATGGAGGCTCTGATTTCCTATCAAGATTAATAACAGGTGGCCAAGTTGTGATTTAGGTTTAAATTTTAGATTAGGATTATATCTCAGGCTGAAAATGAGAAGGAAAAATATACCAATTAATGTTTAATAAATAATTTGGGAAAAGGTAGAGAGGGAAGCTGTTTCTTTTTCTGGAAAGCACCTTGTGTCTCTAGCTGGGTTACATTTGTAGTTAACTGTCTGAGCCCTTGTACTGCACCTGAGGAGAGCTGTACTCTGTGTGAGAGTGTATAAATGAGGTTCACAGCAAATGGGTTCCTTTCTTGCTGTATGAAAAGAATGTACTTGGCAGTACATGTGTCTATTTGGCTAAATTATTGAAATACACACCTCAAAGAGAAGGAAATTTATCAAACATCAAAGTAAATGGCCAGCTTTATGTGTTCAGTAAGGTCTGATCCAAAATCCACCGAGGGAGGTGAAGTACATTTCTGTGTGATTTGAAGGGCTTTGGTCCGTGAAATGTCAATGGTTTGACAGCTCAGATCAAAGTTGTATGGACATTTGCATGCCTGACAGTGCAGTTGAGTGCTTAGTGGGCTTTTTTTGCCGGGCTTGAGCAGCTTTGGTGTCTGCTTGTTACGGGCAGTGGTAACATCAGTTCCCTAAATCATCAGCTTTGCATGGGTGTCCCCTTTATCCAGGAATTAGGGTGTTTTCTATCGCGTAATTTCACTCTTGGCCTGTCTCAGCAAGACTGCAAATGTCGTGTGCATGCATTAGGGTAAACACCTGCACTAACAAAGGCATTTCCAATTTAAGTAACTGGATAGTCCAAGAACTGAGTGGAAGCCTTAATTAATTATTTAAACGGAAAATGAGTTTCATTTCCCGTGACTAGATTTTGTGCCAAGCCATGGTAGCTCTTGCTGTTTATTCCCTGGCTTATGTCTTTTTGGATGCTGTCTGTGGCTGAGCCATGGTCCTTGTGTAAATGAGCAGATCTTGTTCCCAGACAGAAATATTAATTGAAAGTGACATAGCTGCTTTCTGGTGTCTGCTTGTGTGTCATACTGCTGTGCAGCCAGTGATGGGAGATGGACCTGGAGCCACCACTGAGCCCCCACACAACTGCAGGTGTGGGAAGGGAAGGGAAGGTCTGTGCACTGGATCTTAGTGCTGCATGCTGCCTTTTCTTTAATATCTACCTCTATTTTTGTTCCTCTCTCCTCTCTTTAAGCAATGGTGTGTTTGATCAAAAGAAATGTGCTGCCAAAATTAGAACATATATATATATATGTATATAAATGTCCCTTTCTTCTGCCTGCATACATTAGAGAAAAGCACTTATACAACTCACGTGAGAGCAGAAATAATTAGGTGTGTGATTGCACATCAGGCTTCCCTAAATACATTCTCATCAGACATTCGGGAAACATTGCAATTTTATTACCAAGGGAAGGCTTTGCTTTTATTATTTTTGTAGGGGTAATTGTTTTGGGTTCTATAAAATACAATCTTCTAACTAAAGAGAGTGTTTGTTTTGAAACCTTTGGCATGAAAGAAATTAACATTTCAGTTTCACAGCTTTTACAATTGTAGTGGGTATCTCTATTAGCTGGTGTGAATCAGGAGTTTCTGTTATGTTTATTTGTTTACTAGCACCCACCTCAGGTTTGCAGCCCTCATGGTTAAAACACTTGTATGAGATCCCGGGAAAGCATTCAAAAAAAATTTGCACACTTCAGTGATGTCCCACAAAATGGTTTGTCCTGCCGGGTGATGTTGAAAACATCAGCCCAGAATAGTAAGGGAAAAGATTACCAAAATTTCCTTCTGTCCCTTTTGGCTTCCTCACCAATTCCCTTTTTGAGTTCCCTCTTTTTCTTTTCTTATTTTTTTCTCTGGTCTCTTGTTTTCATTCAAATTCTCTGTTCTTATACACATGTAAGTCTCAAAACCCTTTGTGATGCTCCCTTTAATTCTCTGTTTTCTTGTTTCATGCATTTTTCTCTTCACATTCGATTTTTTTTTCTGAGTCTATAGTTTTTGTTGTATTCTGTTTTGTTCTGCATTTTTAATGTTAATTCTGCCAGGTTCCCTGTCTTTTCCCAGCAACCCTGGGAGACGTGACAGAACTACCTCTATTTCCTTCTCTTTCTCCTCTGCAAAACAGGAATTGAACTCTTAGGACGGGTTGCAAAGAAGCTGGCCATCATCAGGGGAGTAAACACACAGGGGAATTTGTACCCTTGCTTTCCTACAGCACCATCTACTCCTACATGTAGTATTGGAGCATACCTGAGATCTAGAGACCAGGATGCTTTGGGGTGCCTTCAGCCCTCATCTTTGTCCCTTTTTAAGGCACAATGGTATCAGCTTGGTGGCATCTATTTGCAGTAGGTGTAAGTTCTTCTGTAGCCAGCTTCTAGGCAGGAATAGAAGCTTCCAGTTAAGCTACAACAAGTACAAAGTATAAGTACAAAGTGTAATGGTAGAGACATCCATTAATTTAATGGGTACTCCAGGGGTACGGGAGGGTCCCTCATGGGATCTTGGGTCATCAGACATCCTAAAGCTCTGCTGCTGGGGACAGTGTTCAGATTATGATCAAAGGGCCCAAATCAGATTGCACAGATTAATTAATCTGTCTGAAAACCCATCTAGTTTATAAGTTCTGTAGACAAGTAAGGTTCCATTTGTAACGTAGTTGGTCATGTGTGGAGTACTGCAACCTTTGAAGGACACCAAAGTCTCTGAGGCAGCTCTCCAGCACAGCTGCCACAGAATTTGTATGCATCCCTGTGTATGTATGTACACCCACATTTGTATATATTCTCACACTTATCGAGGTCTTATACATGACTAAATTTCATCCTTTAATGTTCAGCTGTATCTTCTCTCTCAGTATCCTCTACTTGCATATATTGCCAATCAATGCCTTCTAAATATCCATTTTATGCCCAACAGAGACAATGATTTCCAGGTACAAGACAAACAGGGAAATATTTCAGACTTCTGCTCTGGTGACCTCATGTTCAATCCTATGTACAGAAATCAGGGCAGCAGACAAAAAGAAAGCAAGAATTGCTCATTCTGGTTTGTACATTTATGTGCCTGGTTTCTTAGAGATTTCTGTAGCTATTTCAGAATAATTTCCTTTTAACTTCTAGGGAGTATTTACTTGCTCTGTAGTGAACCAAATTCCAAGCCTTATTGTATGTCTTTCTTGTGCCTGTAACCACAAAGGCGTTTTCTGTCTCTCCTCTAATACAACTATGATAAAGACACAGCAGTGGATCAGTATCCAAGTTCTTCTGAAATTCATATTTTTCTCTTTATTCTTCTCTGAAACTGAGCTTGCATTGAATAATGTTAGATAAAATCTCTTGAGGTAGATCATATAATGTAGGACAGGTACCGTCCAAGGAGGACTCAATGAGCTGAAAAAACATAACAGCACAAGAATCTCATTTAGTGTGACATAGCTGTGAATATTTGACATTTTATAAGGAAATACAGAAATTAGGTCCATCTTACTATCTGTACTAGGAAGTACAGATTTTCTTACTTGTGTAATCTCTGTGAACACAGAGGTTGAGGAGGCTGGTGAGGAGAAGCAGCAGCTCATGAAAAGATTGTCCAACCATTACAGAGCAAACTTATTGCAAAAATTGAATTCCCAAACTTTTTGCATTGGGTGTTAAAATACTGGGCTGCATCACACATGCCTTGCAATAGATGCTCAAGCTTTTAATACATGAGAAAAGTTTTTTCCTTGTACGCTTATCGCTTACACACTTTGTTTCTTCAGTGCCTCTGAGCAGAAGAACAGCAGAGGGAAGATACTCTGAGACACCCTGGACATGCAAGGTCTAACTGAAGGCCAGCTCCCTTTTGGAGATATAAGAGCACAGAGAGCAGTGAAAACCATGTCAAAGGACTCTCTACTTAGGTTGTTCTTAAAATGCTGTCTTTTTTTCATACTGTGCTTGAGATGACCTGAAACCTCTGAAATTACTTTGTGTACCCTGTTCTCCTCACAACCAAGGAGTTCTTGCTGTGCCTCTTTCTGATCACAGTTTATATTTATGTACTTTGACTTTGCTCTTGCATTTACTGAGTCATTTTGAGACAGCTGTCATTTTTCTCTTTGATTTCTCTTAACTTTATGAAGTAAATAAGAAAGAAGACATGAAGTAAGAATTAAGAAGATATAGACTAATTTTCTCCTTCCTTCTTTTTCTCTCTTTCCTATTTCTTTAAATAGGAACTAGAGGCTGAGAGAGGAATCCAAATCACTTGTTATCTTGATACTGCTACTCTGCAGTACCACAAAATTTCCTCTTCCTCCTTTATTTGGATGTGCTCACCTGGGTTATGAATGGAAGCAGGGACCACACCCATGCATGTCCTACACTGGCTTCCAAGGTCTCAGGCAAGAACCAGGAAGAATTTGTTGAATCTCCCCTCTACATATCCACACTTCATTAGCATCAGTCTCGGGAAAGAAGGATAGAAGAGGGTAGGCCTGAGCAATAATTTGGGAGGAGTAAGGAGTCCATCTTCCCCCAAGCTGGGTCCCAGCAGATCAGGCAGAAATCATGCACTGCATTGCCTCTGAGGCTTTCACAACCTCTTCTGTTTCCTTTCCCTTTCTGCATCAAAATGTAATAATATTCAGGTTCCAAGTCAGATCCCAAGTCATGCCTAGTTTGTGGTTTTCTTCTTTTCTAACCTAAATATTTTGTAATATTAGGAATAAAACCCTCACTTTTTGCATCATGCTTAAGCTTCATTAAGAAAAATATCACCTTGTATTATTTCTTTTGCTCTGTGTACTACAAGCCCTGTGCTACAATCTTAACTCACTTCAGAGGTCTGGGATCGTTCCTTTTAAGTACCTGATTCCATCTTTGGCAAAAGTAGTAGCTTTCAGACACAAAAGTCACCAAGAAACGAAATGCTTTGTGGCCAGGAAGAATTCTTCCCACAGTTTGCAAGGTTATTGACAGATTCAGGTTACCAAGATTATTGACAGATTAATTCCTTTGGCACCTCCATGCTATAATGTGACAACTGTTAGCAAATACTGACTTTATGGTCATGGCTTTAATTTTGGTACAAAATAAAGATTTGCCCAAAAGATCCTCACGTCCGCCAATTTAGTTACAAAATTTTAACCGTTCAGTTCCATGGCTGAGATAAGCAATTTTGAAAGGACTAGAATGATTCCTGAACAGCTTAAGGAGCTGACCTTGTCCTAGATATGGACTCTTCTTTATTGTATGCCAGTCTTGCATGATTAGCATAAGACTGGTTTCACAACATTACCCCTGGCTGACAAATCCTCTCTGAGGGTTACCTGTCCCCAGCCTCTCACAATTCCTCTCTCCTTAAAGGTTAAAAAATGTCAAATAGCCTTCTCTTCTTCCAAACTTGTTTTTAAGTAACAATTAGAAAGCAAACTGAGATCTGTAGCATGTAACAAGGCACGAAAACAAATGACTCAGCTGGTGCAGACATGAGATTGGCAGGGGAGTCACAACAGCAGGTCCCAGCCAGGACAGCCTGACCTCCCCTTAAATTGCTCCTATTGCCATTGTAACAGGAGATCACAGCCTAACAGCACCCTCTCCAAAGAGGGACCCCCTGCTGCATGGCAAGTGCACATATCCTCTTTCAAGAAAGAAAAACCTTGGCATTTCTTATTCTGTATGGAAAGGGGGTCAAAATATAGAATGAAGATTCATATTCACACTCCTCTTGTGCCATGCCTTTATTGCACTGGCATCTGCTGCCCCTCTGGATTTCCGTGCTGACTGGGAGTGTTCTGCACAGAGTGTGTCGATGCCAGAGGTTGCAAACCCACCAGGATGAGGCCCTCGTGGGCAGGCGGCAGAGTACTGCTGCCTCCAGGGGTACTGTGGAAGCTAATGCTGTACTTTTCCTCAAACTAAGAGAATAGGGAAAGCACTACCAAGGCAGTCTCCTTATTCTGATGAACACTGTGCTAAAACAGATGTCCACTAAATAAGAAGTTTATTTATTTGCTTGTTTGTTTTTTTTTGTTGAGTGAATAGATTACACTGGTCTCAAGGGGCACTCATTTGTCCCCAGTAGAACCAGTCCACTTGGCTGGGAGAAACTTCTGCTATTCCTAATTCTGAGTTTTCTGAACAGGACATGCCCAGCTGTAATTCATAATTATCTCTTTGAAGTTTTGATAACATACCAAAGTCTTTTGAGTAACAAAATGAGGTGTGGTATTTTTTTATTCTTAAATAGCAGCAGTTAAAGATATAAAGAGATTAGGGAGTGAATGCGCCATCATTAAATCAAGGTTTAATCATTGACTGCCTTTATAAAATATATATTTTTGCAACACCCAATATTATGATGATAGATGCAGCAGCCACAGAGAGGATTTCTGTAACTGAGGTTATGCAGAAGGTCAAATGAGATGGCCATAATGATCCCTTCTGGTCTTAACCTATCAATCAAAGGGCATTAAATTTTACTTACTGAGCTGGACATGTGATTATGCAAAACAGAAGTACAAGGATTTTCCTGCTTGTAAAGGGAGAACCTGGAAAGAATAATAACCCTGGGATAAAAATATTATACTGACCTTCTTTCAGATCATCTACAAAGTTACAGTGGGTCCTTTTAAGGTTGGCACAAGTATCCTGGTTATTTCAGATGAGATGAATTCTTAGAATGGAGTAGATTATGAATATATAATTTATTCTTTGACCTGAAATAACTTTTTCTTGGTATTTGGAAACCCCTCTGCATTTAGCTGCATGATGGACAATGAAAGATTGCTGAAGAGTTGAAGTATTTTAATGAAGTTCATGCTCATATTTTGTTGTGATATTAGTCTATGCTTTTTATAACAGTATATTGCAAAAGGGACCTTCTGTAATGCTTTTGTCTCATCAACACCCTCAAACCCCCTTTTTCTTGCCCTGCACTGTAAAATAGCACCTGTTCTCTGTTGGGTGTCTGGGTCTAGAAATTTGGATTAAGTGTTCCCCATGCTAAGATGTAAGAAACTGAAAGAAAGCACACTTAGTTTGTCTGTTGGCTGGAGCTGCTTTTAAAAGCAGAGGGATGTGTGGGTGGAGGATGTGAGAAGGAGATTTTGTACTGGCATATACATGTGTAAACAGATATTCAATGATTTGTAAAGAGCTGAGCTGTACAAGACCCAAGAAATATACAATCTTTCCCCAAACCTCCAATGTTTGAAAGCTGGTGGGTTCAGCTCCTGACGTTTGTTTTTGTCAGTAGGGCCACAGACTAAAGGATTTTTAGACTGTCTTTCAATCAGTGTAATTGATTGGCAGCCACTGATGAAATGGTCATGTGGACCACTGCTGACAGCTTCGGTTCGGAAGGGAGTGGGCAGGAAATGGGAATCACCAATGTCTACAAGCACATGCTAAATTGTATTGTCAATCAGATGGCCAAAGGCTTCAGTGTTTTTTCTGCTAGACTTGGAAAGGAGAGTGGTGTTTGCAGCAGGTGAAATTGTCCTGGAAGTCTCAAAAACATCTCAATTTTATTTTTGTCTTGCTCTGCTATCCTAGTTCAGTTTTCTTAGGTTTTGATGTTATATCTGGCACTGTACGTCAAAGGAGAGGGTTTCCATTGCGAAATTTCTCTGTCAAGCTAGGTCTTTTCAGTAATTGACACTGTTCAAAGAAACTTGTATAAATGTGATTTTAAGGATTTAATGAGTTTTATGAGTCTCTTTTCATAGAGAGATTATGCATTCTGTTGGGGCACAGGATTTCCTGCATCACTGAAAGCTTTAGCTGCTCAGCAAGATTCAAGGAGCAAAAGTTAGACATCTGTAATCCTGCTCTCCCATGTATTTTCTAGATCTAAGTCAAAAATGGAAAACTGAACCTTGACAGTTCTTTCTAGGAGTGAGCACTGTGATTCTGTGAGATGATCACAACACAGGCAGAATAAGACTTCTTCCCATCAAGCCCAAAGACTTGGCTCTTTGGGCTTGATGGGATTTCTCTGGAGGTGGAAATAACAGCAGATGTAGTTCAAACATCCTTGTGGGCTGACTAGTTGCTAGGGCAGGCCTGGAGAGAGGGGAGGCCTGAGCAAAAGAGATGAGTGGAAGAGGTAACAGCTAGGAGGACCAAGAAAGAAAACTGTTGATTCACTGAGAAGCTCCTTACTTGGGAGCAAAGCAATATATAAATACCAGAGATGGTTAGTGAAGAGGAGAAGCTGAGGGGCAAATGCCAGGGAATTCTGATTAAATTCTAAAGGGCATCACAGAAAGCACCCTGGCCTCACACATTGGAGACCCATAACACCACAGCCTCATGTAAACATTTATTTTTTGGTGATTTTACTTTTTTCCGGGGTTGTATCATCTTTATTTTTCATTGGGAGTTTTCACTGTCAAAACTGTAGCTGATAAAAGATTTTTGGAAGATTTTTGGAGTGCATTGACAGAGTACACTGATTTCTGTCACTGCAAGCAATATTTTGCTTTCAAATCAGACTCTGAAACACTAGTCTCAGAGTCTATTATTAATTCTTGATGTCATTAAGAGATGTCTTCTTGTCTGTGATGCACTGACATTTATTTTATAAGGCACTGACATGATTAAAGCTTTCATTCGATTTTCCAGCCTATATGCTGGCACAGGGTTCCCAGGAGTTATGTTTAAAGTTAACTTTCTAAATTTGTGTTTCAGTCATCTATAAATGAAGTAATTTCTTAATATAACACCCACTTTGGCACCTTTCAGCTTCTCAAGTCTTCCTTTGGCCTGGCCGCTTGCTTCAGTGCCCAGTGGGATTACTGACTGTGGTAACTCTTGGCCTTCCTCCCAAGAAGGGCCCTTCAGCACTGTGCCACATAGAGCCAAGGAGAGCTGAATAGGCTGAAAAACAGGCAACTGCTGTCTGTGCAGCCCCTCCTCATCTGTTTAACCACAGACTGGATCCTGTGTGTGCTGAGCCTGCAGCTTGCACCTTGGGGATAGAGAGTCACTGGGAGTGCAGCAGGCACAGGTCAAAGGAGTGACACTGGTAACAGTAAGGGATCTAAAGTTTGCAGCAGAATCTGCCCCTCTGAGAAAACCCCATGCATTCCTCTATGCAGTATTCACAAAAATATCTTCAAACTTTTCAGTTCAGTCTTGGCTGACTTTTTAGGGGCCAAATTTGATACCTGCATATTATTTGTGTGACCTGGTTCTTCTACTTGCACTGGATAACCTCTTGAAGTACATCTGATGTTTCCACCGGGAGTAAGGAGTAAATGAGGAGAGTAACTAAGCTAGATGAGACTATAAAAATATATTTCTTACCCTTCAGAATAAAATACTACAGCTCTTTCTGAACTCTTGGCCTTTTTTTCACACTGGGATGTTTGCAAAGTTTCAGAAGATTTTACTCTTTAGATCTTGAGTGCCTTAAAAGAGGTGTACTTGACACCAAATACAGAGGACCTCAGAATCAGACCTTACATGTTTAGTCTGGATGTGCAGAAGCAGACTGTTTCACTGCTCATGCCTCAGTGCATTAACTAATCTTTAAAGAACAGGGATTAAGGAGAAGCTTTGCCCCTGAGCAGGTTAGCCCTGACTGTCTAGCACCGGCTGCAAAACTCATTCAAATTCCTCAGAGGTGTGTAGTGCTGATCACTGTCCAGGGACAGAACACTGGACTAAATGGACCATAGGTGTGACCCAGGGCCACAGTTTTCAGGTAAATTTCCACTGCAAAAATGATACCACTTTCCTGGTTTGTGAGTTTTTTTGGTGTTTGTTTGTTTGTTTTCTATTCCTTCCATGTGCATTATTAGTTCTTTCTGTTGATGTATTGATACTGGTGTGTAGTAAGTTGAACAAGATGGATTTTTTTCCTCCTCTTTTGTAGCCAGTGCTCATCTTTTTCCTGGCTCTGTCTAGGAGCCTCTTCAACAAAGAGAGGCAGAAGAAAATGAGTGTCTCTGTGTCAGGAGGGCTAGAGAGAGGAACCCACTGGTTAATGGGAAAGGCTAATCAATCTACATGAGTTCTTTTACCTCAGTTCAAGTTTTATTTAGACATTGCAATAATGTTCAGTACAAAGGGAGAACAACTACTACTTTCTTGCCATCAGCATTAGAAATAATGCTATTTAACATGGGCAACCCCTGTAAGTCTTCTCCTCTTTGTTATTTATGTTTCTAAAACATAGCAAGGTAAAATTGTTTCCAGTATTAAATAGAATGAATGAAGCTGACAGTGCTATTAGAATCATAGAATGTTTTAGGTCAGAAAATACTTCTGAGATCATCAAACCCAACTGTTAACACAGCGCTGCCAAATCCACCACTAAACTGTGTCCCTAAGCACCACATATGGTTTTATCTATCTTTTCTTACATTGATACAGATATATATGACTTCCACTATAACATTTCAAGCATCAGCACCACCTGAGAGCTCAACTGCAGCTTATGCATTTTGCAGTAAAATTTCTCTCCTCTTCTGTCTTCCCTCCTCTTCCTCCGCCCCCAGAGGACTGACAGGCTTTCTACTGACAAATGTTGAGTGTAGCTCCTGAGGATTTAGCATGTCAGGCTGTGTCTACACAGCTTAGGTTTCTATTATTATGCAATGGCTTAGAGGGCAGTGCTTTGCCACATAATTACAGCGCCAATCTCTGTTAGGACCAGGAGTTTGGATGCCTCTTTCTGTACCAGCTATTTGCCTCCTGCTCACTTAGGAGTCCTCCCTGACACTCTTACTTGTTTATTAGCTTCTTTTTGTACCCGTGTTTCATCTGGTTCCTAGTTTTCTTCCCTTTCCTATGGTACATATTTGTTTATTTCAGAGGTGAGGGGTCTGACTGAGTCGTGCCTGCACGGATTCCTATGCAGTACAAAGCACTTGCTGCATGTTGCATCGTCAGAAGAGGTAAGAAGAAATTCCTGAAGCTGCCTGCTAGTTCTCTCGGGTTTTTCACTCTCTATCTTTTTTTTTTTTCTTTTTTCCTTTTTTTTTTTTTTCCTGGTGTGTGCACATTGCTTGTCTTACAAGCCGTGCAGGCTCTGCCATCTAGAGCACTTTGTGAGATCACTCCACTTTGCTGTTTTTCCTTCTTCCATCTCTGCGTGTGACTGTGTGTCTCTGTCTCTCCCTGCCTCTCTTCCCCCCGCGGTACGGCTCGCCCCCCACCCCAACACACACACACACACACAGAGGAGCTGGGCTTGCTTGTATGAACTTGAAGACTTGCAACACTGAAATGCATGTGTTACCTTGGGATGCACTAGGATCAGAAAGCTCAAAAACCCTGCAGGCTGCTTAGTCCTCCAAGACTGGGTTTTTTAAATCACATTGAAAAAGAACAAGTTATTCACTCTTTTTTATTCTCTTTTTTTCTGTTTTTTCTCTTTCCTTTTTTTGTGCTTTGGATATTACTGAACAAGGAGTCTCAGGGATTGACACGCTCAGACTTCACTGAATCAGGCTGCATCTGACAAACAATCTCGTCTACATTTTGGTTTGCTAGAGATCAACTGGGATTTTTCTGATTCTATCTTCTTTTGAATAAAAGGATGCATGGAATAGAAAGAAGGTCTAAGTGCCTGTCTGAGACTATTTTACCAAACCTGGGATAAATGTTACTTCTCAAAGGTAAGTGCAAGGTTTTTTTCCTATGTATGCATAAACTGTGTAGTTTTAACATAAACTATATATAGATATGTACCCAAAACATTTTATAGACAGCTACCTCTGATGGCAAAAAATGTCTCAGTCGAGCATCTTACAGCATTGGTGAAATGCATAACTTTATCTCTCTTTTCATGTTAGCTTAGATAAAATTGTTCATGTAGAGTAATCGATCTCAGTTTGGTTTCTGCCTCTCATGATATGAAAGGGCACTTCAAAACCAATAGTTTTTTTAAGAGTCAATAGGAATTTTTTTTATAGTTTTTAAACAGTGATGGAAAAATATTTAAAAGAAAGTATGATAATCTAGTTTCTAATAAAGGAAGAATTGAGGAATAGAGTAAAGCTGTGAAAGCAATTTCAGCTTTCTGAGGAATTAGTAAATCCTATAAAGATAAGGAAGAACTTTGCTGGACAGATCAACTCTGCTGTGTATAAAACCAGAGTTTAAAAGTGAGGACCTTGGCAAATGTCACTTGAAGAAACAGAAGGCATAGGAGCAGCTAGAGAAGGGAAGGCAGTGAGGGGTGTGGAGGGGCAGTGGGCATCCACTTCAGTGTCTGCTGTCACAGAGGCTGCTGTTCTTGGTAAGGTGATGCCGCTGGTGATGGATGTCCAGAACTGGCAAGGTGGGCATGTGGGGAACGGGGTACACAAACAGGTATATGCTCTGTCATGTCTGTCTGACGTCAGCAGACATATATGCTCTCAGCAAGATTAAATGTACTGAGAATTGGGGTGGGGGAAGCATCTAAGTGGCAGCACAGTACAAGATATAGCAAAATGGAAACTGAATCTCTCTCTGATTTGCAAGGACATATGTACATGTTTGGGATACAAAACAAGTGCAGGACTGAATAAAATAAAGGTACTAATGGGGTAAAAGAAATTGGCAGTGAAGTCAACAAGTCCCAGTATGGTAGATTAGTCACTGGAAATGTAAAATGGTCAGTTGTGGTAGTGTATGTAAGAAAGGGTTCTTAAACTGGGCAACTCCTACCTACACAGAAGAGACAAATAATATTGATTTGAAGCAAAAATAATTTTCTCTTTTCAGACTGCCTGATCTACTATTTTTGGGGCAGTGCCATGGAGATATTAAGAAAAATAAGGTTTATTTTATCTATTCCATCTTTGGGATTACTATGACAGTAAAACTCCTTTGATGAGAAGAGGGAGGGAAACAGTAAGCATCATATCAGTCTATAAAGTCACAGTTAATTAAATTGACATCTCTTAACTTTATAATACAATGTTCAGCATGGGTAAGTCCAGCAGATGCAGCACAATTTTCATGGGGATTTTCTGTTCCTCCAGAAAGAGGAAACATTGCCATGTAGGGGATCAATTTCATATTGGACCTTGATGTGTACAGAGACTGTACTAGGGCAAATTTAGGCTTGTGATGAGAAAGAAGAGAGACAAATAATTGCTTCCACTCCTGCTGCGTTTCAGGCTGGTTGCAGTCCCCTTGTTTACAGCTTGCTCTGTGTCAGTGGTGAGTTTGCATTGCCCAGAGATCACCACTTGAGCACAACAGAGCGCTTCTCCTGTGCGCTCTGCTCGGAGCTGCCGCGTCGCAGCACCATGAAGAAGAGCTCCAGACCTTCCCTGAAACTGCTTCTAATTCTCTGGGAGAGAAGGGATGCAAAAAAAAAACCTGTCTTGGAGACAGGTAGCAAAAAATTAATGCTGAATTTTTTTAACCCATGAAACCCAGCAAAGACCTGCATCGCCTCTTGGATCAGAGATAGTGTCTGATCTGCTCTTCCCAGCACAGCTCTGGTTTCTTTAGGGTAACTCTGGACCAGGTGTGTCCCAGTACATATTTGGCTGTGTAGGGCAATGGCACGAAGGCAAACTGGCCCCCCTTGGTGCACCACAAAGGGTGAGAAATGTGACCAAGGCTCAGAGCCCCTGTTTGCTGCTGTTCTCTCTGCCCCATGCTGCACTTCACAGCTTTGGTGCTTCTTACTTAAATTTACAATTGGGCCATTACTGACCATTTTTCCTAATGGAAAGTACAAATGTCATGTGTAGCCTTGCCCCGTGGCCTCCACTTTGCCTGCTGCTCAGGTGGACCCGAGCTGACAGCCCCCAGCAATCCTAGTCAGAGTGCTTTACTCCCCCTCTTTGCTGAGGAATCTGACCACTGACTCAAGTTTGCAATGTGATGATTACAGACCCATCTGATCCACCCTCTCCCCCCAGTTTGTTTTTTTTTTTTTTGTGGGTTTGTTTTTTGTTTTTGGTTTTTGGTTTTTTGTGGTTTTTGTGTGCTTGTGGGCAAAAAGCAAAATGGGAGGCTGATTCAAAATTATCAAGGTTTAACTCATAGTAGGCGGGAATATTCTTCAAGTGATTTAACTCCCTGCTGAAAAACCTGTGGACTGGAAACCCTTGAGGCTGCATTTGCTACCTCAGAGAGATGAGGGAGGGGATGATGACGGTGCCTGTTCACTCCCAAATCCCATTTTGCATTGCTAATGCATTTCTGCCTTGACCTACAAAGATCACCTGTGGGAGAAGAGGGGTAATTTGTTCCATTTGTGTATTCAGTCTTTTTTTTTTCTGGCCTGAGCAGTCAGCCTTACTTTCTTCATGTTTGTGCAAGTGTGCTGTCATGGGTTTGTTTTTGTGGAGAGGCTAATAGGTGCAGAACTGAAAAGCAGTAACACTCTTTCTGAAGGAAGACATCTGTGGCTCCTTCAAACCAGTCCAGATGACTCTGGAATTTATTGTCTGACACCAAATAGGCCATTGCTTGTATTCTCTTTTCCTTCTTTTGTTTTACCACGTAGAATTTTACTAGTTCTAGCAACTAATTCTAGCAATTAATTCTAGCTACTAAGGATCTCACCAAGGGGCTGGGATTTACTCTGTCAGTGTCCAGAGGCCACGTGTGCTTGGGAGGGGATGAACAGCTCCCAGTTATCAACTGAAACTTGTGACAAAAGGCAGGGTTTTATCTGAGTGCACCAGAATAAAAACAAACCCCACGAATGACAAAGCAGCGTGATGCAGCGCTGCAGTGAAGGGCCAGCTGTTACTGCCTGCCCAACCCAGCTCCACCTGGGATGCACAGAGAGAGAGAGGAAAGCCTGTAAGTGGCACTTCTGATTCTAGGAACTCAAACTACCCCCTGCGTGGCTAAATGACAAACCCTGGCATGAAATTAACATACCTAAACATGTCATTAGAAGGCCCACAGTGACGTGACATGGAAAACTGGGAAAAGGTTGTGTCATTTAGAAGTAGTTCTGCATCCCTTGCATCAGTGATTGTCACCATACTTCAGGATATTTTTTCTTTTATTTGTGATTTTTCTCTCTTCCTGTCATTTTATTTGTCTTACCCATGATATGGGTCTCTGATAATATCCTCATCTTTATGGAAAAACACTGGTGACGAATCCAGGATGCCAACTTCAGCATATAAAATGAGCAGCAGCAGTAAAAGTCATAAAACATCTTTTCAGTTAAAAAAAATGCTGATTTGAAAACATGGGAGAAGGAAAAAGATGTGCTGTCAGGGTCTGCCCCCATGCAGAATCACTATTGACCTACATAGAAAGCAGAGCTGAGTGGGAGTTTTCCAGTATAAATGTTTTTTGTTTTCACAGGAAAAAATATATATATAAAAGACAGAAACATGATTGGAAAATGGTCAGTCTTAGGAATTTTCTGACTAAAAAACTGTAGGAACACCATTTGCAGAACACCTTACCTTCCATTATTGCTGGAAGATAATTTTTATTATTTCTTTCCAGTTCATGCATTTTGCATGAAAACTGGAAATAATTCATATGAAACTTGATCATAAAATCCCATTTTGCTAAAGGACAAGCAAATCTGTGAGTTGAACTGGAATTAAATTCTGGCTCATTAGAAGGCTTGCATACCTTCAGTTTGGGACAAGGAAACTGTAGACATTGTCATTTTGACTCAAGGAACCAGAAAACTTTTGCCTGCCAAGCCTTACCTGGAAATCAATTTATTTCACCAAATGGGATTATTTTAGGGGTGTCTTGGCAACAAATGCTGTGAGATATCAAGGCCTCTGAGAGCTTGCTCTTGAAATAATTTGTCCAGCTATGGAAAACATATGCACTGAGAGGATATGGCAGCTAAATAAGAGCAGGTAGGAGGGGATAGCTGCAGCAATAGTATAAGCAGTACAATGGAGCATTTAGGAGGCTTCTGCTAATCACACCTCAAGAAGGAACAGGTCTCTAATCCTCTGGAAGATCTACTGCCACTGTGGGGTTATGGAAAGAGGTGAGATAAGGAGAGGGTCCTGGAATAGCAGTAAATCCAGGGTCCTGGACAATGGTTGGTCGGAAGGTGAGAGGTAGGGCTGGTGCATCCCAGTGCATAGGAAGGCAGATTCTGAGCAGAGCAGAAGCTGGATTAAGGATAAAATCAACAGAAAGTACATGATGGCTGAAAACATCTTGTCTATTTTAATAGAGCTAATGTTGCACTGAAAATCCCTGAAAAACATGCATGTGGCACTGGTGCAGAAAATCACCAGTGTGACTCTTTTCCTGAAGCCAGAAGAGGTAGGTGACAGTGGTGCATAGATCTTTATGTGCAGAACTGAGATAAATTGCTGCAGTTGTCCAGTTAGGACAGTAGAGTTTGAGCTTACTTGGCTGGGGGAAAGAAAGACTGTGAAAAATCTAAATTTAATCAAGTCACATGGATTGTGGTGACCAGGCATGATTGATCTGGAGAAAATACATACATTGATGGACAAGTAAGGAATTTTTCCTCCTTTACCTTTAGAGGAGCAATTTGCTTTAACAGGATGAGGAGCAAAGGGGCTCAAAATGGCACCAGTTACCAGGAGCTCTTAGCCATTCATTTGTCATATCTAAGCTCTTCAGAAAAGCTTCAGTCTACATGTTGGTCAGAATGAGTAATCCTCCTTTTGTTACAGCCCAAAGATAAAAACTAAGAATGGGAAAGGAAAGGAGGATGTCTTAAACATGCCACATCCTCTGCTGCAGTGGTAGGATGGATAGGCTGTGATTATCAGCAAGACAGCAGCACCTGTATGGGTGCTACAAAGGAAGAACTGGTTGTACTAGGATTCATATTAGATTCCTCAGTCAACAGCTTTAAAAAAATCTATTTGCCCTTTCAGTACAGAATGAAAACAATGAGCAGTCAAATGGCAAAAGGAAAAGTCAAGAGAAAAAAAGTGCCTGTCATGGCTTGTTCAGCATTTCCTGTCTGGTTTAAAAGTAGCCAAAAACAAATGTCTGTCTCCTTAGAGATAAATATCAAAACCTTCCCAATCATTCAGTAGACATTTGATCTTTGTGAATATTCCTGTGAATAACTAAACACACGTGACACTCAGAAAGCTCTGCATGGTTTGGTTTTGAACCAAGAATATTAAACTAAGAAAGAAAAAGGCCAAACTGTATTGATAGAAAATAAATTATCTGGACTGAGACTATTTTGTTGATTTCCTAAATTGAGGAGTACTTGGCATTTTGTATGACTTATCTTTAGTGTAAGTGAATGTTATCACTGCTGCTGGCAGATATTTACTGTATATTGGTTTTTAAATAAGGGTACAACATTGATTACTTGCTCTCCAAACTATTGACTGCATTTTCTCCCTGTTGTCAGGTCAGATAACTTATCTCCTCTGGAAATGTTCAGTAGAAAAACGGGAAAATGTGTTTGTTCCCAGAAACTCTCATGAAAAGGATCAAGGGGTTTTGTGTTTTTATGGTTTGGGGTTTTTTTTTTGAAAGCTGCCTATAATCAAAATATCTTGTAATTATCCCTGAAAATTGACAAATTCCTCTATGAGTTATATGAATGTTCACTAATCCCATTTCACATGACCAAGTAGCCCACTGAGGCATGAATCCTTCAGTTGACACCCACTTTGGAAGGGTAGTGTGATCTTTCCTTAATAGTGCAACTACATCTGTTCATGGCTCCACAGACGTATTTTGACAGTGACACCTTCTTGAGATGAGGGGGAAGGTTGTTCATGGACTTCACAGTTCGGCTGCGTGGCCAGGAGTCTCACAGAGAATGAGCTTTCCTCTGTCCATGGTCTCCCATCACCCTACCCTGATTGGACCCAACGTGCTCTGGCTGGTGGGAGAAGTTTTAGGAGCATTAATTAATAATGTTTTCTTCCCAATCCAGGGGTGGGTGACAGCAGTTTCATGTGAACTGGAGAGAATTGGTCATACTGACAGAGAGTCGGAGCAGACAAACTGAAGTGCAGTCTGATTAATATTCATGAGAGCAAATACCCTGAGAGCAAAGAGAATAACATTGGGAGAAATATTGGAGAAATTTGCTAGGATGAGGGGGAAGACAGAAAGCAAAATCAGCTGTGGTACAGCTAAGAAGATGTTTCTGTCTCTTTAATTATTTGTATGACACTTTTTTCCACCAAGCCAGAGTACCAGGCTAGGCTAAAGACAGACTTATGTTGTGTGTCATTGGTCACACTGTACATAGCTGATACCTCTCTCAGCAGCTTGAGGTTGTTTTGTTTTTCACATCTAACCTGTTATAGCCTTTTGGTGAACATGAAAACATGTACTCAAGCCCTTTGTGCATTTGTTTTTGATGTCCCAGTCTTTCACCTCCTTGGATCAGTGAGTTGAGTGGAGAAGTTATTTTTTTTATTTTTCCTTGGGACAGAACACAAAGAGTTTCTTATAATCAGCTAATACTTTTAACCACTCAATTCCTAGTAGAATCTAGCAACAAGCTTTCAAGTTAATGTGAGAGACCCTCTAAAATATACCAAGTCCCTCTCCTTATGATATCTTTTCCAGAGAGTGTGCAACTGATGGGATGAGATCTTTCCCTTTTGTGCTGGATGTCTAATGGCTGCATTTCATGCTCATCTTAGTGGTTTTATTTACCTCTTTTACAACTTTTTCATTTATCTAATGCTATGAGCAGCAAAACAAAGGCCTGTGATCACCTTGTGGGTCTTTGTCTCACAAAACCTCACTACATTTTGGATTGTGCCAAGAAAAGGAACAAATCCATCCTCCTGTAAGACGGCTGAGATAGGACATGGTGAATTTCTGTGCACTGGTGACTTCTATCCTATGTCAGTGTCCTACAACAGAATGGAAAAATCAAAGTTATGCCACATTCTATCTCAACTATAGCATTTACATTTAAAAATAAATAATGCCCTCGGGCCAAGTAACAGCTGCTGCAGTTCTTTCCAGCACAGCTCATTGATCTTGTCCTCTCATTTGACTTATCCTGCTACTCCCATGGTGCTGTAGTTAGCATTAAATCACAGAGAGATCGTGTAGTGACCTCACTGAAACTGAGACCTGGCTGGGGTAGACTTTGCACACAGATATACCAGTCCTTAGGCCACAGGCCACTATCTCACTACACAGTGGAGAAAGACCTGAGAAGTTTTTGAACTTTGAAGAAAGACCTGAAAAGTCTTTGTTAGACTTGTTTTCTGTTTCCGTTTCTTAAATAGGTTTTTTGCTTATTATATGTTAGTCTAATCATGCTCACTTTAAGGAATTACTTTCAACTTTTTTTTTTCTTTTCTTTTTAATAGAAGGTGTTTTAACATGAAATGGTGATGAGCTTAATACATTTGTTAAAACTACAGCATTCTACAAAAATCCTGTTATAGAAACCAAGTATTTTTTAGGAAATCCTAAATAAAAAGCTTCCGAAGTTTAGTACATGATATAATTTTCTCACTATCATTCCTCACATTTCTTACAACCACTCCTCTCTTTATACTGACAAGTACATGAAGAGCAAAAATGAACTCTGCAGCCAGCTGTTCTTCCTAAATATGTCTTGTCTTGCTAGCTCAGGTAAAAGGCAAATTGCACTTTGAGACTTTATTTCTGCAGCAAATCAGGTCTGTTTTCAGAGGGTTGCTTCTTCAGTCACAGTATTTCAAGGTGAGAAATACTGGGTAAGTAAAGCCAGGGTATGTTCCTGCCCCAAGCTGATTATACCATGTTTGCAGAGACTTTAGTCATAGGGTGGCAAAAACATTTAAGAACAAAAGAACACAGTTTTGGACTTTTGCTTCCATCCCTTCCACTGCTGATTAAATTTTCAAAGCCTTTCTAACATTTAAACAAAGCATTATCTGAGAGCTGTTTGGAAAGAATATGGAATCTTAGATTGTCATTCTGAGAATAATTTCTAGGTTGTTTCAAAACAATCTCTCCTGTAGATATAAATTTATTTTGTAACCTATTTTGTGCTCTATCTATTGTTGCATCCTTTTGTTAAAAAAAAAAAAAAAGTTTTTATTTCTGGTTGTTTTACCAGGAACAAGAAAAAAAGCATTTATCTTGTCAACACACAGGTTTTTTTGTTTGATCATGTCATAGAGTAACAGATATTGTTGAATGCTTATAGGGCACCAAGTAGTAAAATCATATTTACCTGACAAAAGAAAAGGATATTTGAGCTTACTAGTAGGCCTTTGTAAATTGATTCTCAGGAGAAAGTTGGTTCTTTAAAATTCTCTTGATAAATGCTAAGCTTTGGTGACATTAACTGATACTGGTCACTGGGATTTCCATTAATTTTTATGAGATTATTTGACTAGTGTGATATTCAAATGTACAGGTGTTTTAGTCATTCAGAGAAGCAGCAGTAGCCTGGAGTGAGATAAAAAATAAAGTAAGAATTAAATAATAACAAACATTTTTTTTAATGATACTTCTAACCACTATCAAAAATTAATAAAAATAAAATATAGACTGTATCACTGCATTTTAAAATTGATATCCAGTAAATCCTGGAATCTCACAGTGGAAAGCAATGGCAGTACCAGCCCATTTCATGTACATGTGTATTCAAATATTTTCATTTATTTGCAGGAGAAAACTGAGGAAGGAAGCATAACCTTTCAAATAAGGCTTTAGTTAAAGCCTCAAAGACAAAGTAGGCTTGCAAGAAACAGTCTGTGTAGGATTTACTAAGGTTTGCAAAAGCCCACAGTTGACTGCAAAGAAAAAGGGAAAACAACTTTCAATTTTCTTAATTTTGGAAAGATACATTTCCAAAATTCAAATTTCCCCATTCGTACATTATACATTAGGTCACTTCTAAAATAGAAATGGTAATTTGAAATTAAATGCTTGGGTAATTATATTTCTACTTCAGATTCAATAAATACTTTTGGAAAGGTGAAATGAGTCCAACTGTAACAAAAGATCTTTTTTCTTGTTTAAATAAAAAAAAGGCAAGTCAGCTCAAAAAATGTATTTTTGATTAATTTTGACCCTTTTAATTCAATTTTTGAAGTAATTAAACATTTATGTATAACGTGTACATGTGTACATAGGGTTAGATGCGTTCTTGGCCATATGTATAAACTCTGCTTTTCACTTCTGCCTTTGTAACAGGAGATAATGGTAACAAATGTCAGAGACCTGACTTAGGTCTAGCAGTAGTGACATTTATGAAGTGTTTATAGACCAGTGAAGATAAAGGATCCACTCAGGAGAGCACCTGTGTCAGCAAAAGGAGACACACAACCTAATGAGAGCTGGTGAAGAATTTTCAGTCAGCCTGGGATATGGACAGGGATGTGGAAAAACTCAAGAAGTGGGCCCAGGGGAGTCTCATGAGGTTTAACAGGACCTGGGTGGTCCTGTTCAACCTCTCGTGAGGTTTAAGAGGCGCTGGTTTGCACCTGGATGGAGTAACCCTGGAATTAACACAGGCTGGGGGATGAAGGTATCAAGAGCAGCCCTGGGGAGAAGGAGTTGGGGGTGCTGCTGGGTGAGAGGCTGCACATGAACTGGAAATGTGCACTCACAGCCCAGACAGCCAAACGTGTCCTGGGCTGCATCCTGCCTCTCTGTTCTGCTGAGAACTCACCAACAGTGCTGCATCCAGCTCTGAGGTCCCCAGTGCAGCAAGGACATGGAGCTGTTGGAGAGCAAACACAGGAAGGCCATCAAGTTGGTCAGAAGATGAAGTGCCTCTCCTATGAGGAAAGGCTGAGAGAAGTGGGATTGTTCAGCCTAGAAAAGAGAAGGTTTCAGGATGACATGGCTGTGTTCTTCCAGTACCTGAAGGGAATCTACAAGAAAGATGGAGAAGGACTTTTTACAAGGCCAGGCAGTGTCAGGACAAGGGGGAATTTCTTCAAACCAAGTGAGGGCAGGTTTAGCTTAGATATTAGGAAAAAATTATTTCCTGTGAGCATGGTGAAACACTGGAACAGTGCAGAGAAGTAGTGGATACCCTATTCCTGGAAGTGTTCAAAGGGCTTTGGAAGTTTGGCTGGGGCTTTGAACAACCTGATCTAGTGGAACTGTCTCTCTCCATGACAGGGGGCTTGGAGCTAGCTGAACTCTAAGGTTCCTTCCCACCTAAACCATTCTACCAACTTTTTTCATTAGGAAATAGGTTTTGTCCAAATTAGTGTCCTGAGTATTTTGTAGGAGGGGGAATGTGTATTATTCAACAATATTTTCATAAGTTCTGTCTTTTAAAATATTTTTGGCTGGAATGTTTATGAGTTTTGTTTCTAAATGAAATTGAACTTTATATCATGTTTAAAGCTTTAATGTGGCATTTTGTGCTATTTTTACAGAAAATAACTTCTTATATTTTCTGGAAAGCAGATATTCTTCAAATTTTAATGAGACAGTCTAATCTAAATAAGTCAAAATTTTCTCTCAATTTCGGATAAAATTATGATTTCTTAACATAATTCTTCTAAACAATAATTCTAAACAATTTCCAAACAATAATTCTTAACATTAACTGATAGCCATACGGCAATAACACCACTTATTTTTTGTATAATTTGTTCTTTCTTACTTTTTAATATTTTTGTTTTGTTGCCCTGGTAGGTCTGTTCTTTGTGAATGGTTATGCACAAAGGGAACAGATAGTCCAAAGTATTCTCCAAATATAACAGGTTGCAAAAATACTGAATTTACTTGAAAGTTCATAAAACAGGAAATATGAAGGTAAAATGGCAAGGAAGATGTGGTATTTGAGTAGGAGGCTTGTACCAAAGAAGACCATCACAATTCCCAATTAACCTCTAAAATATAATCTGTGCAGAAGCAGTGGAGGCTGAGAGGGGACACAAGTGATCATCAATGAATTAAGGAGTTCATTGTCAATGCTCTGTGATAACTGAAAAGTAAAAGAAGCAGCTGAGAAATGTAAGAAAGTTTCCTGTGGTAGAGGAGACACCTGCAGCAGCTCACTACCCTTCGTACTGAAGTGCTGTTGGGTGGTCCATGGTTCATATTCTCTTAGGTGTAAAAGTGAACCTGCAACTACTCCACATTTAAATGTGTTAGGTACTATCATTAATGTAACTCGTTGTTCTAAGCTGTGGCAAAGGGGAATGAGGGGATCCCAACTGTTTATGTCAAAATCTTCCTAGAGTGCAGAGCTTCTGGAGACTGTATGGTGACATGCTGACACTGCAGCGAGCATTCCCTTCGCTTTTAGCACATCTTCCAATCAGAACTCTGAGCAAATGAATTGATCCTTGGTGCTTTCCACATAAATTGGGGTAGAGTTACTATTCCTTAACTGAGTGGGTTTTGGCACGTGGGTTTTGGTTTAAACTGCTCTGTGCTCACGTGCAGTGCCTACAGCAGAGTTGTTGGTCAGGTCAGCCATCAAACTGGCTTTTGTCATCCTGCTGAGGCTGATGTAGTGCTAAGCCAGAGGAATGGAAAACAGATCAAATTCCAGAGCTGTGCTGCTGCAGCAACAGAGTGAGCTGTGCCTACATGCAAGCCCACTGGAGATCTTCATTTAGGCTTTCATTTCTGCAAGACTATTATGAAAACAGCACTCAAATAGCAAACCTTAGCTAAAGTAGGAGCCACTGAACTCTTTTGTACAATCTTTACATGCCCTAACAGAGTTGAAGAAAGTAGTCATCACATCACATGCATTATCTTCCTGCTAATTTTTTCTATGTTTATTTAATAGTCATTTGGGAGCGATATGGATATACCAGCAACTGGAATAAAAAACCCCCAACCAAACAAAACCAACCAACCAAACAAAACAAAACAAAACAAAAAACCAAAAACAAACAAACAAACAAAAAAAAAACCCCACCAAACAAACACCAACCAAAAAAACAAAATAAAAACCCCAAGCAGAAATAGCTATACTAAGCTTTCCATCTTCCTTGGGATGCTAGAAATCATCCAAGCATACATCCAGGCAAACCCACTGTTCCTCATGTATATTTTACTTATTATCATGAATTGACATACTGAATTATTGATGAAATTCACACTAGGAGAAATTCAAATTATATAATTATTTTACTCCAATGATGGACTGAAAACTTTTATTCATATTACGTACACAATTTTTCTGCTTTCATTATGCTACAGCTAAGATTTATTTGGCCTTTTAATTTTTAGGGCTTCTTATTTAAGCTGAAGTTCTGAAGGATGTAATCTCATGATTGACTTATTCCTTTAGTTTTCAGGTGAAGAGACCAAGAACTTCTCACCTCTCTCTCCTCATTGTGCATGTAAACATTACCACAGCTTGGTAGTGAAAATGGTCAATCTAGCAAAATGAAAAAGTTCAGGTGACCTAAGATCATTGACCTAGTTATTCACAAGGAAATATGCAAACTGCTCATAAATGGTTCATATAAAAAAAAAAGTAGAATTTATACTTTAGAAGATTTATAGTTACTTATGTAAACCAGGAAAAAAAAATTAAGTCCCTTGATCAAAGCTTTTCTTACCACTTTTACAGGACAGCTTTTAAGCCTACACTAAGAAACAAACAAACAAACAAAAAAAAAGCCATCAAACTCAATAAAGTTCTGTGCTGCAGCTGTTGATCACCCATTTCACATTTGGTGTAGTTTGTCTGGATTGCAACTAGTCCCTCCTACCATAGACTACAGTCCTGTCTCAGCTGTCCAAACCTCAGTTATCCAAAACAGGATGGTGGTCCTCCGTGCCTGTTAGCTGCACTGATAATTCCCATAATTACTTGGACATGCTTCATCTCCCATGACATTCAGTAGAATGAAGATGCACAGCCTGTTAAAAATTTCATTTTAATGTCTCACTCTAATTCCCCCCAAAATACATTCAGCAGCAGCAGCATGTTTACTTGTTCTTGATGTGAAAGCTTCTAATATATGACTGCAGCAGAGACAAAAACAACAATAAATATTCAAAAATCACCAGTGTGATTAGCACACATAATCCATAAGAGAAGTAAGAAGAGCAGTAGTTATTAAATATAGATGGTTTACTCACTGTGTCATCAATAAACATGTGATTTGTGATTTTCTAAGACTTTTTAGGTGATGATTCATTCATGATTTTATTTATTTTACTGTATAATGAAGCAGAATAGCAGAAGGAAGAGATTTTAGCTGATGCCACAAACATCTCCTTATTTGGTGAGATGTCTTCCTGTTCTTTCTAGCTGGAGAAATTAAAATTTAGGGGTCTAGAGCCTGTAAGACTACTGAGCATGCCTGGAAAGTGCTGTGTGAGCTTTTCTGCTTGGTACAAAGTGGTACTGCTCTGCAGGTATTGCAGTTGGTTTTCCAGTGACAGTAAATGGGTCGTTGCCACTGGTGATGAAGAGATCCTAACAGAGATCCACCAGTACAAGTCTGTGTCTACAACAGCCCGTTTGGGTGCAGCTTCAGCTGTTAAGAGACTTTAGTGCTCTCATCAATGATGTTGCACAGTTCTGGTCCTATAAGAAGAACTGAAAAAATGCAGACAAGGAGAGCATGGATGGATGGATGGATGGATAAGCTTTTAAACAAAGAATGATTGAATACTGCAGATTGGAAGGAATTTACTCTAGTTTGATATGATAAAGATATCTAAGGCCATTAAAAATGCTTCTGTTCTGTGTCTCTTCCAATACAAGTCTTAAAGGACAACAGAATAAACTGACAAGTGACAGGTTCAGAAAAAAAATAATGAAGCATTGTTTGTCTTGGGATAATGAGAAGCTGTGAAACCCTTGTCTGCAGGGTTCAGGGATTTCTAATTGTTTACTTTGATTTATAGACCATTTGGAGAACTAAACAAGAGAAAAACATGGTGGTTTTTTTACACACAAAGACATTATCTTCAGCTAACAATGTTAGCTGCACCACAAGCAGCTAAGAAGCTGAGGGAGAGCATTCTGGGAAATTATCACCAAAGGCTTGCATTGCTTTTAAGTCTTTTGATTGTTTTCCCTATTAGCTACTAGCAGAGATAAGATAGTGGGCTGGATATACCATAGACGTGACATGATTCAGATTTGTTCAGACTCAAGACACTGATTCCTATGGTGCTCATGGCACAGGAGGATGCTGTGTTTGCCTAAGTCCACAGCTGTGCATCACCATGGTGCAAAGAGGTGCAAATTACTCAGTGCTTGCACATGTGGGCAGAAGCAGTGATTTTCTACCAGGATATGAGAGAGAAAGCATCACTGCTGAATTGACTAAGTTATTAGCACCCTGGATTCTGAAACTATGCTGATATAATCACGGTCTCTGGCTCAGAAATTTCAGATAGCTGTCATAGTGTTTCACTCCTAGTTAGGTGAAAATTGTTCTCTCTGCACTTTGGGCTTCTTCAGTAGTTGCAGTGGCTGGCTGTGTTGGTGTGAACACGAGGAAGTTGCTGTTGAGCTCTGGCAGCTGGAACAGGTAGGCATTCTTATACTTATTGAGAAAAAAAGTTTAAATGGTAGTATGGGCATCTTAAGCTGGAAAAAGAAGGCGTATTCTTCTTTCTCTCTTGTGAAACTGTTCTTCTAGAAGTATAATAATGATAACATCTGAGTGTATAGACAAGAGATTACTTGGAAGGCTGTGGTGTCTGAGGGTGCAGGAGTCTGAGTTCTGGCATGAAGTCCTCATCCATATAACAAGTTAGAAGGTATGGCAAATAGGGAAAACTCTTTCAAGTAAACATCTGACTGATAAACAGATATGGGGGTTTTTTTAACTTTTATTGATTTAATTTAGGATTTTTGGTGTGCATTTAGTATCTGGCTGACCTGAGTTTCATATGGGTGGAATTATTCACTGGCACCTGCCTTGTATTACCACAATTTTTTGCTTGTGCTGGTGGAGAATCCTTCAGAAGAGAGTTTTCAGATAGACAAGAATAGAGGGAAGCCTCTAAAACAAGACAAAATAGGATGGTGGGGGGAAGACTAAAGAACTATCAACAAGGTAATTGTTGACAGAAGAGTTCATTTCTTTCTAGGCCGGTGTGTCTTGTTTTGTTGAATTTCTTTCATGATAAACCACAGATAGAATTCTCAAGACTCAGCACATCAGAAGGCTGTTTTACAGAAGAAATATATTAAATTTGCTATAAATTATATATTAGAAAATGTCTTTATTTCCACTATTTTTTCTTAGGCTAAGTTTTTTAAACCTTTATTCAGGTGTTGTCAAGGTACTCTGAAAACCTAAGGAAATCCTGAGTTATTTTATTAAAGAGTTGGGTCCCAGGAGAGGATTGTTTAACCAAAATTCTCCAGTCTGTTCTGTGTGTTTTGAATACTAAATAAATGAATTTGTGAGACTCCCTTCTTGGATAGACTCATAGGCATTGACCATTGGGGTTTGGCCTGCAATATAAGAAATTATGACTGCATTGTTTTTTCTTCCTTGAATCACCCGATTCCATTCTACCCTATACTCTATTTTGTCTCTCTCTCTCCCTTTTTTTTTTCTTTTTTTTTTTATCAGAATACCTAGATTTGTGCTCTGTGGCAGGATTAAATGAAATTTACCCCCAAGAGAAAACTGCACTGATTCTTTTTCTAATACAACCATTTACAGAAGTGCTAATGTGTCCTAGGAAACATGAAGGCACAGTACCATTTTTAGAAATTGTTCTACAGAGTTATCAGATTTTTTCCTTTTTTTTTCTTTCCTGCTCAATATTTCAAGAACTATCTTTAGGCTGAACAGAGAGAAAAGATTTATTGACAGCAAGATTCATTAGACTGTAAAATAGTCTCCTAAGAAAAGTTGATAGAAAGTTTGAGATTTTAAAAGTAGCTTATTGGGCGCAGGAGAACTCAAACCTTTTAATGTACTGCATGAGATAAGAAATGTGTTAGAAGAGAGAAGATGGACTAACTGGCTTGATAAGGCCATCTTTTGATGTGTAGTTTCTATAGCTATTTGCACAGAAACACTAGCATTGCTAATTAACTGCTCATCTGCTTCATGTACTTACGGCTTACCAGCTATAGTCAAATCCCATCTGTCACTTGAGGACAATTAAGTGGGCTGAGAAGCATCATTTTATGACAGCACCTGGCCAGGAGGAGATAGTCCAGATGGACAGCATGGGAATCAGGAGACACCTAGGTGAGGAAGGGGAGGAGGCTGTCTCTTCAACAGGCAGATGCAAGAGGTTGTAAGCCTGTTCACATAAAGCAAAGAAAACCTGTTCTGGAGTGGCACTGATAGGAGTGCACAAAACTCATACTTCTGATTCCAGGACCAGTGCAAGAGCTGTGTGGTTTTCTTCAGACTGATACAGTTCCTGTTTTCAATTTTTTTATGAATTTTGACACCACAGACCGTGGAAAATTGCAAGAGCTGACCAAAACCCCAAAAATGGCATGAAGGATATTGGAGATGAGGAAGAGATGATATAACTTACGTTATTAAGTGAGACCCAAGGCCTTGAATAGGGTTAGGGTTGGTGCTGTGGTTAGGGTTGGTGCTGTGGCACAGGTATATGATAGTGTCTCTTGGTTCTGCTTGGGACATGGTCCTTGGGAGAGAGCAACTGCATCAATAAATAACCAGGACCAAATTTTCATGGTGTTGTCATGCCTCTCACTTTGTGCATTTTCATTCATGCTGCTCTTGCTGTCTGCTGCTTGTGGCTTGCAATATGGTCCTTTCATTTGAGCAAGAAAACATGTGGTGAATAATTATATTTGTCCCTAAATATAATGTTTCCTCAAAACTCTTCAAGCAGTGTCAGTGGCCCTTTAGAGGCCATTTTCCAAGCTTGCAGCAGTGTGCTTAGGTAATGAGGTAATGATAGTGCCTTAATTATATGCTGCAGCTGAGGACAAAGCCTTAAACTGCCATTCAGCTTTAGAATTACTGCTGTAATTTTAAAAGTATCTGCCCTCCTTTCTCTTTAAGCAAAATCATCCACCCCATTTGTCAAGATAATGATATCCATGGCCAAGCAGGACCTCTCCTTCCAGTGATGGCTTCCTTCAGAGAGATGCCATTAACAGCCTCATTTTGTATCACCTGAATTCATACAGTTTAATTTATGTCAATTCTATTTTTTTTTTGCCTGTTATTCACCATGTCTATCCATTATGCGTGACCAGGAGACTGAAAGAAGGGCAATTGTGCCATATCAGCCTTTGTGCTGATACTTCTCTGCAAAGATTATATATGTATATATATGTGTATAGATATATATATATGTATATATTTATTTATATATATATATGTACACAGAGATAAATTTTATATCTATATATATATGTCTTTTATCTGTAAGTAGACTTCAGCTTTTCTTGGTAGTAACTATTGCAACTCTTGGCATGGTGATAAGTTGCAGTGGGCTCTGTGGTCCCTGCTGGCAGGGCTGCACTCAGGCCGGAAAGAGACATCAGTAAAGCTTTGTGGCAGATGACTTTCTTTCTCCTCTGTGGGATAACAAACTGAATTCTCTGCTCTTGCTTGAACATCTCAATGAGGAAAGGTTTCAAATAAAACCACTTCTGTTTTGTAGAACTGAGGGGTCTTGTAAGGTGGCTGTGAAGAAACAGCAGGTAATACTAAGTCTTGTTAGCCATAAGCATTCAGAAATCATCACTCTAAACATCAGAGGAGAGTTTAGTGTGGCATACTTTACCTTTTGTAGCACTACCTATTTTTAGGCTCCCTTCTACCATTTCTAAACTATTGTGGACCATCTTTAAAAAATAATAAAATTCTTTTCTAACCACGTGATTCCAGGAGCGCTGTGCTGCCATGTATTCATGTGTCCATGGTCCCTGTGCAGCTGGATAAAGGACCATTTGATATTATTCACTCTTTGTGCATTTAAACTGAATCAAGACAGTTTCTCAAACCAAGGTTGTGCAGGATTTTGTGGAGTTTGCTCTTTGGGGTTTTAACCTTCGTTTTTGTGGGGTGTTTGTTGTTTGGGTTTTTTCGCTATGATATATAAAATATACTTTTAGAAGTTGTTGCTTAAGTATTCTGAGAGCCAGACTTGAGCATCAGTTTCCCTGTTTGTTCAGGAAAACCACGACAAGGAATGGATTCCTGCAGAGAGAGGGACTCATTTACCTAATCCTGCCAATCAAGACAAGAAAAATGAAATAAAAGCCAGCAATATAACAGGTAGAAAAATAAATTAAAACACTTTCATTCTTGCCCAAGCAAAAGGATTTGTGTAAGGAATGTAGGATAAAATATTAAAGATAATTTTATTTAAATTGGGCTCTTCACAATTTAAGAGACATACCTGAACAGATTTTTCTCAGACAACAAATTAATATCTTTCTAACCTGTACATAATTTTCCAAATTTAAAAATATTTTTCTCTTATTCCATCCTTCCCTACTAATTTGAGCCTCTAAGGTCTTTCATAGCCCTGCAAGAGGAATGTCATATGTATTTTAACAATTTATTTTAATTCTGTTCTCTCTCTAGTACAGAGATTCTATCAAAACAAAAATCACAGTTTTGATGCCTGTATCTGTCACAAGCAGAGCCTGAGACAAAGTGGTGAATAATAGGAAGAATAATCAGGTGTACTTTGGCATACTAGATACCCAGTTTCAAATGACTGTGATTACACTTTTCTCCCCTGTTACTAACATAACACCAAACACATTTCCTTAAAAAATACATTTTGAGCCTATTAGAGAGAATATGTTAAGGTTTGATTTTTCATGTGTGCTCAGCATACTGAATGCAGATAGGCTGCTAAATGCTCTGGTGTTTTGTGGGTTGATTTTGTTTGCCTTTTTTTTTTTCTTAAATGATCCCACAATTGGATTTATGGACAAAAAGTGACTTTGAAAAGTGAGCTGCTATGTAAATTCTCAGGTCTGCAATAGCTGGTTCTTAATGACCTTTTTTTATTTTGAAAAAAACACTTTGGCTGTAGGATTTTCAGGCACTTTACCAACTGGCCAAACTCTGTTTTCATTAAAATCAGTGAAAACAATTTTATCTCAAATTGATGTTGTCTGATGTGAATTTTTTGTCCTGCTTGTCTTCTTTACCCTTTGTCCAGATATATGTTTAGGACCAAACTTCACCTGAGCTCACAGAGGACTAGACCTGTGCCCTAGCACCGGTCCCAGCTCTGTGCTCCTGTGCTGCGGGTGGATCAGACACATGTGATGCCCAGTGACTCACACTGGCCAACACATGTACTAATTGTGGCTTTTCCTTAAACCTATGCAAACATCTGGGGCTCAGATGGCTGTATAGGGGTTTTCCATATGCAATCCTTTATGACTGGTGAGGAGGAATACACTTTCATGATACAACTGTGCTCAGTTTTAGTAGATGAAGCACTCAGTAAGGTAGATATCAATAGTAAGCATGATGAGTTATGTCTTAGAACTGTCAGAACTGTCTAAGTCTTTTGATTCATCCAGAAGGGTCACTAGATGACAAGATAATACATTAATGTCTAAATTACAGGCCTCAAAAATGAGATCAAAGCCACTGCTAGCCACAGTTGTCATTGTGGATGAAAAAGACAGGGGTCATTCACTGTGCAATTTTAACTCTATTTTAACTCTTATTTTAACTTAGCATCTCTCTTTTTAACTTAGCATCCTTACCTTATTTTTACCCCACTGGTTTCACTTGAGAAAAATAATTCCATATCAATTGCTTCTGAAACCTTTACCTACAGTGTACGTCTACACTGTGGCCATTTCTCTTTAAATTGCTTCCTTTTTTCATTGTGAAACAATTTGTCCCTGGGACTGTTTTTTGTGCCACAGGCACAGAAATGGACCAGTGACTAACTGTTCACTCTCTAAGACATCATGTATTTCACATTGTATCCATCTGTGCTGTGACGATACCCTTTTTTACTTATGTTCCTTGAACTCTCTAAATGCTAATTTAGGAAATTATTTGCTTGGCATTTTTTAAGCTTGTATGTTGTTGTTATCACTATTATTTATAGAGACAATGAGCATAAGGAGATATTTGGAATCTTTGGTTGTTTGGGTTTTTTTCTCAATTTATTAAAAGATTTTTATTTTTAACAGACAAACTCAGGATAAAAGAGACTAGATCCTAGCCCATCACTGCTTTCTGGTACTGCTGTGGTAAATGAATACATAATTCCTTGACTTATTACAAGATAATACAAATCTGTATGATTTTTCTCCACCTCTTTTAACCTCCTACATTCTTAGAGCATATGTTGAGAATGCCACCCGTAGCAAAGGATCAGTGTAAAGCATCTGTTGCAAATTATCCAGCTGAGATTGATTGATTTTTCAATTTATGCATTTAACTCTCTTGGTTTAGATTTCAACCTAGACCTCAACTGAATTGCGATAATGACACATGCCAGCCTTACATGCTAGAGAGCTCCTGAAATTCAATAAATCCAGCCTTGGTAATTAATAGATATTTAGGCACTGGTTGACCCTACACCTTTCTAATAAACCTCTAGGAAACTAATAGGTTAAGATCTAAAAACCCTTTCTGAAATGTCCCTTGTGGATTAAGCTTTTAGGGGTAGCAGGCACTGAAGCTTGCAACCTTCCTGTGTTTGAGGGTGTCTTGTTTTGGAGCTCACTGTGCTTCTGAGGTCTGCAACAATCCTTCTAGGATTGTTTAAGCAGGATTTATAGCCAAGCAGTAAACCAAAATAGCAGTAAAAATTCTTAAATTATTGTGCCAGGCAGTCTCCTAAGCTGTACTGAAAAAGTAATCACTTTCACTTATGAGTCTTGATTTATTGTTTCTGAAAGAAACCCTGTACTCTGGCAGCATTTTTGTCAACTTCCTTTGTTGTTGCAAAAACTGTGTTTTACCTAGTTTTCTTCCTCTATTTCTGTCAGTATTTTCTGCTATGTGAAGAGAAATCTCAGTCAGGTCTATAAAGTTACTAAGATAACAAGTAGGAAATCCAGCTGTGACTGTATCATTTGGAGGAAGGGATGAAGGTTCTTTGTAAGCTGACCAAGTGAATTGGGTAGTTTTCCACACATCAGTTGGAGCATTGGATACTTGACTAGCAAGATAATTTTCAAGTTTGAAATCTGCTTCTGTTCCTGGTGGAAATGTGAAAAAGTAATTTCTTACTGCTTCTGTGACACATTTGTAGAGGAGCCAGAAAGAGAGATGATAATGTGGGTAGCAAGAAGTCTAGCCATACAAAGCAGCTGCAGAAAATTTAGAGTATCAGAACCCTTGTTTTGGGTTTGTATTTTTTTTTTTGTTTGGTTTTGTTTGTGTGTGCAATGAAAATTTAGAAATGTGGACCTTTCTTTCACAGACTATAGACTCTGTGTCTGATTTTCTCTACCCAAAAGAGACAAGGTGACCTGGATGTAGAGCTTTCACTGCTGTGTTATGAAACTGTAAAGCCTGATGAATAGGCAACTGCAGTTTGTTTGCAGAATTGTGGCACAGAAAGTCACCATGACTTTGAAACTGAGCCAGGATCCATATGTTGAATAACAGATCTGTGTAGCATTGTTGCAAACCATAGTGCAAGGAATCAAGAACCACATTTCCCCTGAGATTACAGGTAATTTTTATGTTTCTGACTTTCTGTTAAACAAGAAACCTCCAGTTACATGTTAGTTCACAGTGATATTACCTGTGGGACCATTGAATCTGGGGAAGATTAAAGCCATGCTGCAGGTGAATACTCAATCTGAGTTACTGGCTGCAGAGCCAGGGAAAGAGGGCTTTCCCAAAGCACCAAGTCAGGAAAAGAAGAGCTCTCACACTGGAGGAGGTCTGTGTCTCCACAACAACAGGAGAGAAGGAGAGGTGAGCACACAGCAGGATTTCTCTCTTACTCAGCTTCCTGGGAGCATGAACACAGACAAAAATTGTAACCACTCACTCATGGGACAGGAAAGTCCTGGGGAGGTGCAAGATGCTCCCTTTGCAATAGGTACCTTGCTTTTTCAGTTTTCTGCAGTTTGTTGGGACCTGACCCTTCCTTGATGTACTGCATTTCAGCAGCTGCCTTTGTTTGCTGTGGGACTTGCTTCCTTTATATTATCTTATGCTGCCTTGCCTATACAGTGGGAAGCAAAGAGTAAATCCTTTACAAGTGACTACATGACAAATACAAGACAGACACAAGAGACACTGTCCTATTCTTGCCTATTCTTATGACTGAGAAGGGATTTAAGCTCAGTACAAGGTGTCACAAAAGATTTCATGCAGTGGTTGGAGTTGCATTATTTGTAACCAGAAATAACCGTGACAAAGACAGTTTAACTCTGCTCTGTTTTTGTCACGTGGATTCATGTTTTGTGATGAAGACCAGGGAGACAAAAAGAGTCAGTCTTATGGCAATAGTGCTGTATGTCATGCTTTTATATTATTTATCTGTAAAGAGAGACCTTCATTTGAATTGGGAAATTGTGATAAAGCAAAAGAGACTTGCAGGGAAATGTCTTTATATTTTTTGGTTATGGGTTTGTGTTTTTTGGGTAAATTGTTCCTCCAGTTTCTGCTTTGAGGAAGATAATTAATTCTCTCCTAATTTGGTAGTGATGCATTCAGTGTTTAGCTTCGTAAATCATGTAACAGATTGGTTTCATTTCACAAAGGAACAAGGAAAGGAATACAGGTTTAGAGGACAGATAAAATGTCCTAAGTCTCCTGTTATACTTAACTCTAGTAAACCTAAACCTTCAATTATGGCTCAACAATGGTTGAATAAGCCTTTCCTTTCCCCAAGTCCCAGCAGGTATCCTACTTGCTGGCAGCAACTCCCGAATCTCACTAGAGCAGATAATTTGAGCTAAATCATACATTGTCCCCTCATCTCGCGTTCAGAAGGCGAGGAGGTGATAAGTGTTTTCTGAGGTGTTTCTGATATATGTGTTTCCCCGAGGTTGTGAACACTGATTACAGAAGTGAGTCAGAGTCCATGGAAAGTGAGTTTTCTGCTAGATAAACCTCTACAATGTGATTTCACTGCAGGTCGAAGAGTGACTTCTGTCAGGGAGGAAAAACAGTATTAACTCTAAAGGGGGCCCTCAGAGTTAAGGGCAAAAGGCAGCAGTACTATTTCTGGGCTAGATACCTTCTTGCCCTGTGGAACAATTTTGTGGTTTCAGAAATCTTCCTCTTGCTGCCGTGAGGAGAGGTGAGATAACCAGACTTGGATGTTCAGTTGGAACGCTGCAGAAAGCCTTGTTCCCCCTGATGTAGAGCAGGGTCATGAACTGTTTCCTGAATCTTCAGGCAAGTCACTGTCATCTCCTGGCTGCTCTGAAGTTTGCTTATGGTTGTTTTTACTGTGCACGCACCATTAAAAATTGGCAGATATCCAGGCTGGTGAGGGCAAGTGAGTGAGCACGACCAGCAAGAGCTGCTTTTCTGGTAATGTGTCCGAGCTGGAAGAGCAGAGACTAGGTCTCCTTGGGTAAATGACAGTCTGAGCTGGCAGGTAGCTAAAGAGCTCTGGGCTGGCTTTTTGTTGCCCTCTTGATGGCTTTCAGCAGAATAAATGGAGAGATTTGGTAATCTGTTTTGTTACTAGCCTCTCCCAAAAGGAACAAACAGCCTGTCTCATTGTGGAGGGGGAATTTACCATATCTGGATGGCATAAAATTGGCTGGAAGCTATCACATTGAAATGTTAGAGGTCTCAGTATGTTCTACTTGGAGTGACACCTGTCCTTTTAAAAACTAGAATGTTTGCCAAGACATTTAAACCCATACATTATGAAGAAAAAAAAAAAAATCATGCTGCATTTAATGAAATATGCCAGGCTGACTTCTTTTTTCCTTTTTGTTGAAATCCCTGCCCCCAAAAAACTTATTTCAGCTTGAAAAATCTCATTCCAAATCAGAAATAGTCTGGGGGGAACAAAATTAACTAGTGAGTACCTATTATCTACACATCTGTAGCTGTGTAATCACAATTCAAGTGATTGATTGTCATTTCTTTGTCTCTATAGGAGGACTGAGTATTTTCTTTCCATAACTAAAACCAAAACTAATGCTATCAGAAGTTCTGCGTTTGACAAATCTAAAGTCTAAAGTTCTCTTGCAGAAGAGCACTGTAGACAAGATCTGAAATTGTATGTCCTTAAAAAGGGGAAATATTTATTTGGGAGTAATAACAACATCATTGTGGCTTTCTGTTGCAGTGCAGTACTACTTGGAACAAACAAAAAATTTTTTGGCATCAAGTTTTGTGTTTGTGTTCATCACAAACAATAAGAATTAATTTTGAAATGTTCTTCGTGGGTTCTGGTTCTTTAACATTAATAGCTTTTTCAAGACTTATCTGGGTTTATTTAGCCAACTAATATGACAGTATGAAATTTCTACATTCACATCTCCTGCCTGACAGAGGGAGATGGATGAGGAAATGTATTGGAATTTTTTTTTCCAATTCAAAGCACACAGCTTTGTCTAATTAGCCTGACAAAGTATGTATGTTTGTGGAAATGAAGGTGCAAATTTGAAGTAATCAATTTTGACTACTTAGACCATCTCTAGGTGGTGAGGGAGAAAGAAAAAGAAAAAAAAAATCAAACAACAAGAATAGAAAAAAAATACTATCTTGTTTTGCTCCTGTTGTGGAAAACCATTTTGCTACTAAGTACAGCAAATGCTGTGCAAACTTCTAGCTAGTACGACTTTTATTGTTATTTGACAGATGGGTGTGCTTGTTTTTAATGGTCCTGTTTTGCCTTGATTATCTGCATCTTGTCACTTCTGGCTGAGCACAAGGAACATGTTGGCACATTTCAATGCAGACTACCTGTCAGTAGGAATGTGCTTACAAACACTAATGTTGCAGCTGGAGTTAGCATATTTTTTATGACTTGATTGAAGCATGGAATTGCTTTCTGGGCCCTGTGAACTAACTAGTTTCTACAGGAAGTGTCTTAGCAAGAGGGAAACTCCCTGCTCCCAGCATCCTCCTAGGACACACAGTGTGAGGCCATGTGATAGTTGATTGCCAGCCTGGGTCATTAATGAGTCCCTCCTCCTTCTCACTGTCACCTGCTTTGACAGAAGTTAGTTTGGTTTTTTGCAAAGAACTGAGACTAACCCCAGGTTTCTGGACATTTTTCCTCTGCTTAGTAATGTGGCACCTGTTTATGCCCATGTGCTATTATTTTGTGCTGTGGGTTTTGGTGGTGTTAGCCAACAAAATTCTCAAGGCTGACTTTAGGCTTAGACAAAGTGGGCATTTGCCAGAAAAATGACTGTGAGGCAAAAGACCAGTTTGTGATTCTCTCTGCTGTCTTGAGTGTGCTTAGGAGCCTGGAAAACTGAGCCTCAGAAGAGGCTTATGCCGCAGAAATACAGCAACCATCCTTCTCCCTTACAAACAGCAAATTCTACTCTCTTGATCTCTCCTCTTTTTCTGTCTATTATCTTCATCTTGTTTCTTTCCATAGCTGGAGTTCTGTATCCCTGTTAGAGGCTTAAGTTTTCATCCTTGGAAAAGTTAAATTCTCACTGCATTTCTCAAAAGCTTTGAGGTGGCCTCATGTGTCACTGTATACCTGGATTCCTCTACCCTACTTACATAGCTCTACATTTTCTGAGAGCTATGGGTGCACTGTAGCAAATTATTTGCTTTCCCACATCCCTTCACAGAAGAATGAGTGGGTTTGTTTCCTTGTGTAGCGTTCAGCCCGTGTGAAAGCATCCATATTTCTATGTTTCCAGAACATCCAAGGACTGATGGTGTCTACCTTGCTCTACCTCACCTTTCTTCTCTCTGTGCCCTTTCTGAATGGGCAGGACAGAAATCTCTGCATATGGGGAAGACATGGGTTTTGCACATACAGCATGAATACTGCCAATTGCACCCACAGTGGAGCTTTTTCATCCCAGAAGAAGGAGGGAGGCCCTAACACTGTGTTAAATGGAGTGCAGAAATAGACACCGGTGACTCCATAGCACAACTCCCCCTCTGCAGGAGCACATCATGTCTGAGCAGCACTAAGGGAATGATGACAGCAGGCAACTCCCTGCACAGGGACTCTGGATTTTGCAGTGGTGCAGGAGCACCTCCATTCTGGAGCAGAACAGCTGTTTCTCAGTGTCCAAACAGCAGTAGACCAATCAGAGGAAGAGCCAGTCTCATGGAAAACTTGGAAAAATTTTGACCAGCTTCCTGCATTCAATGTTGTGGCTCTTAAAAGAGAGCTCTAAGTGACGCATGTGATTGTTTTGTTGGTTCTCTGTCTGCTGCCAAAGAAAGTGGTGTGGATCCCGTGGGTGACGTGCAGCTACTGAGGCAGCCAGCTCTCAGGCCAGGCTGGCTGCCTGTCACCCACGTGCTGGCTGAGCCCTGGCTGCTGGGAATGGATTTCAGTGGGTGGTTTTCCTTCTCATTGCGGGGTGTGTTACTTTTTCAACCTGCCATGCCTCTGACTGATATCTCTTCTATGATATTGTGGGGGAATCTCTTCAAAATAGCTCCATGTGAATGTCTCTGGGCAAATAGTCTCCTGCATTTAAATGCTGTTAATGTACCCAAAATGAGCTGTACAGTGCATGACCACTAGCATTTGTTACAGAAGTGGGATGTGCTAGGTCCCAAACATGCAGATTTCTATATCATGCAGTCTTTCCCCACACTTGCTAGACTGGCATATTTCTCTCCAGACAGCTCAGCATGAGGGCAGAGGTCAAATGGCTTTCCTTAGGTATTCTCTGAAGATAACCCTGTGGTCTTAGGTCTTAGAACCTATTGTATTCTTCAGGTATTTATTGTAGAGCAAGAAAAAAGCCCCACATTTATTTATTTATTTATTTATTAGACTTCTGAGTTTGGTGTTGGTGGAGTATTTCTTTCTTTTTTCATTGCTGGGAGAAAACCCTGAGTAGATTGCAGAGAAGCAAGTTCCAGGAGCATGATAGCAAGCTTCACTCACAGTTACTGCTGCTGCGTGTGTACACACACAGATGCATGTGCAGCTGCTTTATCCAAAGTAGTGGTGATCATAGACATGACTGGTGGTAGCTTTCCTAGAAGTTTAAATGAACTGAAACAATAAATGCACTAGCTCAGATTTCTTTCCTGAGTTCCAGCTGGTAGCCCACAAACAATACTACAGTTTTAGTTACAAGGGTTCTATTGAAAACTGGACAGTTTTTCTTTACATTAATCATCCAAGCTAATGAATATTCCCATCCTGCTAAGACTGTGCCAGGCAGTACAACCTCATGAGTTTAAAAATCAAAGCAAGAAAAGGGCAAAGAACATGATCTCATACCACTGTTTAGTATGATCTCAACTTCAATCATGCTTCTAATTGTTTATCAGTTGAACAGCAAGATAATTACACCTGGTTCTGGCTTCCTTTAGAGCAAGGCCAGGCTCTTTTCAGTGGTGCCAGGGACAGGACAAGAGGTAACAGACAAACAGAAGATGCTGCATTAGAGCATCTGGAAAGACTTTGAGTGTAACCAAGCATAGAAACAGGCTACCCAGAGAGGATGTGGTGCCTCCATCTTTGCAGGTGTTCAAAAGCCACCTGGACATGATCCCGAGCAGCTGGCTGTGAGCTGGCTTGAGCAGGGGGATGGACAAGATGACCTCCAGAGCTGCCTTCCACTCTCAACTGCTCTGTGATTCTATGATCACAGTTATTGTCCCTTTTCACCTTTAATCATTTCTTCCAAGACAGAGTAGGTGATGAAGGGGAATGAAAGGAATGATGCACAATGATAGGGGAAACCTTTAGGAATGGGATAGGGATGCATGATGGAGCCCCTGAAATGTTAGGAAACAAGAGGTTGTCACAAAGAAAGCCCTGGAAATGTAGTGCAGCAGAATGCCAGGGACTGACCCAGATGCAGGAAGAGCAGTCCAGAGAAGTAATTAAGCCTTCACTGCTCTGGGTATGAACACCAATGATTTGGACGTGGATATAAATCTGTAAGTAGCTTCTTGGAGGCTGAGTCCTCTTCCTTTTCATGTAATGCATCAGTTGTGCAGAGCAACACTGTAATGCTAAACATTACAAACCCAGGCCCCCTGGCAGTTCTTGGCATTGAAGTGACTTTTGCTCCAGGCCCAAGAATGAATCATTTGGCAATGTGGTCCCCAGCTGCTTCTGGAGGCCTCTACTGTAGTGATCCTGGGGGCTGCAGAGAGAGCCTCAGCTCAGACACAGGATGAATACAAACCAAGGAAAGGGCTTCTATTAGTTTGTAACCTGTAGAATATCAAAAGAAGCTATAAGGTGTTTGTCACCTTAACACAGTCAGGAATGTTGCTTTATTTATTTTTTCTTGTCCTTTTATTCCCTTACCCCACTCCTCCCCATGCTAATGTCATTATACTTCTTCTATGTGTGACCTGGGGGTAGTCATTGATGCTTTCCCTATGGAAAAGATCCCTCCATACCACAAAAGAGATTGAGGCTGTGCTCATTCATTCTTTTAGTTGAGTTCTCTTTGTTCAGTTATCTGCCCAGCGGTAAGTGACAGGTGCCACTCTTCTGGAGAGAGATTACACTGAAGTGTGACAAGAGTCCTTTTAGCAGCTTTTATATTAATGATAGCTAGCTGTGCTAATGCTTAATTCTCCTTTTTCCCCTTTTTTTTTAATAATCTTCATTGAATAAAAATATGAAACAGTGATGTTGCTATGGCCACTTGGAGTTTAATCAGAACACTTACTGTGTTATTTATCTGTCCTTACTGGCAGTAACTTTCTTGGTTTCTAGAGTATTGGTCCTGAAATTACTTTATTTAAAAGAGTCTAGGCCATCTTTACAATGAACAGGAACAATTTTCTATTTACTGTGTGGAGTTTTTTGATTGGTTTTTAGTTTGGGATTTTTTTGGGGGGTGGGGGATGATTTAGGGGTTATCTTGATGTTTTTGAGGGTTTTGGTTGTTTTTATAATTTTCTTTTTTTTTTTTTTTAACATATTCTTAAATAATAGAATTTGTTGCTAATTCCACATCAGTGGAGCTGTTACCACTCAAGTTAAAAGAAGTTCCTTGAGAGTCTGCTGATGGGTGTGTGTGTATGAAACAGCTAATGCTAGGGGCTGGCATATACTGGCTACTGGGAGGGAGTATTTCAGAAGTTCCCACATCAAAAACTATTGTTGCTGTCAGCAGGGAAGGGTAGCAGGCTCAAGGCAGGGACTGAAAAGGATTTTCTTTGATATGGTTTTCCCTAGCGAGGGAATTTTCAGGATATGAGTATCTGGTGATAAAAAACCACTAAGATGCCCAACATAAATGCCTAAGTGGATTGGGAGCAAAAAGAGGTCTGACAGTAAAGCCTGTCCTCTTTTGCTGTCATCTTTCTAGTGCCTGCTTTGGTCTTTTGATGATAGTTGTGGCTGAATACAGGCATAATGTACCCCAGCCCTGATCCCCAATCCCAACCGCTGTCTTGTCCCCATCCTCCTAGAATTTGTACTGCACATCCTGCTGACATTGCAGCAACACTTTGAACTTCCCTCTTTTGATAGCCTTCTCCTGTGGATTCCATTAGAAACTAAATGTTCTTCCCTAACATTCTCCATGTCCCCACTGTGTCTCTAATTTTAAATTTGTTAGTATACCTTAGTGTAAACCTGAAGTATCCCATTAAGACCTGCCTTCTGTTTTCTGGGAAAGTGTCCACTGAAATTTCTAAGGTAAAAGAAGGTTGCCATTGCTCTGAAATATCCAGAGAAAGTTTATGTGTTTCCCAGAGATGCTCAAATATTCTACACAGCATTTCTTAAATGTTGCATTATGTTTTCCCTGTGGCACTCACATAATCTTGTTTCAGTAATTGAAAGTTACAGAAATTGGAGCTTTATCATTTAATAACCTTCCTACTTGCAGTTTTCTCAGATGACTGTGATCTAGTTAAAAACATTATGTAAATGTATTTATAAACAAAAAGTAATCAACCTGTAGAGGAAGGAAAGCCAAAGCAGAAATATACTAAAAGTAAGAGACAAAAATAATATACCTGAGACTTGAATTCAGAAAATACGGATCAACCCAAATTTTATGTGAAAACATGAATGTTTGGATGTTGGATGTACCGACTACTTAACAACCATAAAAATCTTGCTTTCTTGTGAAGTGTTAACTTTAGTAATGGGGTATTTTGACTGACATCAAGTGAGAGCAGCTTAATATCTGACTAATCTCTTATTAGGACACTTTATTTGCACTTGTCAAAAAGATGGGTTCTTCTGTCTTTTATGTCTATGATTTAAGATCTAGCCCTCCACTACAGAATGTAGTTTGTTTTTTGAAGTTCTGAAATATAAATCAGCAGCAGAAATGGAATAAAAGTAAATCTCTGGCTACTTCAGTAAGGGGGAAAACAAGGGCACCTGTTTGGTTCTTGGACTGAACATTCAGCTCTGAGCCACTGTATATTTCAAGTGGTTATGAAGTTGTACATTTCCAGCAGAAATCTCTTAGTGTGAATATGTGAGTACTTGATAAAGTACTGGCGGTTTTGTCAATCTGTAAGGGACATTTTTTTTTTCCCCTAAGTATATTTTCAGGAAGAGAGAACATAAGGCATAATTTAATCTGTTTTGGGGTCATTGGCACTGTCATCAGTGGTAATAGGAGGTGTTGGTGGCTGGGATAAAGTATCAAAGGTTTCAATGTAACTTACAGTTTTTTTGGAAGAGGACCGTGGTACTAGATCAAATAATCCTACATAAAGAAACATATTCTCATGCCCGTTGTTGACAGTAAAGGGCACAGTATTTTTAGGAGAGGTGCCAAACACACCAGTCTAATTATGCAATGCATAAACATCCTAAAAGCATAAGTAGAGATTATTGTATTTCTCTCTGCTCCTCAGGTGATTAATTGAATGCTGTTCAGTGAGCAACAAAGTCCATCTTTTCACAGGACTGTTCTCTCCTGCCTGTTTATCAAAGGATCCATAAATCCATGGACTTTTCCTTCTGACATTAAGATATAGTTAACAGTTCTACCTCTATACATTCAACAAGCTTTTCCCAGTTTCTGCTCACAGAAGTTTCTAAATGAATGTGTAAGGCAGATGTAGAGAGAACACAATTTCTGTCCTCGGCCATCTCCTTCCCAGGGCAGTTGATGTAAATTTTATTGGAAATTTCTCCTGGCAGTATGTGCCACTTATTTTCCTTTAATCCTGTTTTCATCTCACCTCATAATGATTTCAGGAATGTTTTTAGTTTCCAAAGCCAAGGAAACAGTTTCTTCTTGGCGGAAATAACACTGGCTGTTCAATAAAAAGAAATGTGCTTTTCTGGCTAAGCTTTATGAAGATGATTGTACAATCTGTACTGTATGCTTGGAAACTGCTGCAACAAGACGTGCACCATATGGTGTATATGGCATTCCCTTACCTCAAGTGTTCCCTTACTCAGGCTGGTATGCTTGGTAATGAGCTCATTTTTGAATAAGGGAAATATGGGTGATTTTTGTCTTTTTTGACTGGGGGTTGGGGTAGGTGAGATGAGGGAAGCAGAAATCTCTACCTGCCAGAACAGGGCAAAGAAATATTATCATTCCTCACCTCTGCTGGTTCTCTGATCAGCTTGAAGTCTATAGCAATCAGGAACTTCATTAGGAAAAAAAAAGGGAGACTATTGAGCTGAGGTTAAGTTGAACATGATGCCATGATAAGAAAATAGAATTTAAGTAAGTATGTTTTTTGTTGCTCTTTCCCTCTGGCAGAGGCATAGTCCATAAATATGTGGGAAATTAGCACAATAGGCAGGTGAAATGTGATATCAGCTCTCTTACTCTGTGAGAAGAGAATGGGAGGCTTGTAACCTTGGGAAACTCTTCTGCACGTTGCATTCTTCTCCTTGGAAGTCACCTTAGAGAAAACTCTAGGAGTGCGATACACAGAAGTTAAAATTTTCTCTACCTGTGTGCTCCTAAAAACCACAAACAGAGAGGAAAATCCATTCAGACTATCACTGATCTCAGGCAAAGTGAGTTTAGTATGTCACCATATTTTCTTGATCTGCCCTAAACAGAAAAAAACAATTGAGGGAAATTGATAACTTCTATGACCAAGATGACACAAAACACTGTTTGGTACTCCCTCCTATTAGATGTTCATGGTGTGTATGGATGGTAAAGGATGGTCTCACTGAAAAGACTACTTTTGCCTACAAAATCTTGAGATGGCTTTTTTCTCTCTCACCAAGATATTGCATTCTACATTTATTAAAGATTAAGTCCATCCAAACTGACATGCAGTGACATGTCAGGCACATTAAGGATAAATGTCTATGATGTATTGTCCCAGGCAAAAGTAAAAAATCTGGATAAGCATTTCTTGAGCTTGCATATTCTTACTAATATATTTTAGTGTCCTAACACAGGACAAATCATGGGACTAAAAGGAATGCACTGATCCTGAATAAAAGGAATATCCTTTGTCAAGAGCTAAAATATGATCATTTGTTACACCCTATAAGTGTTACAAGGCCTGTGTAGAATTTTCTGTCAAGAACCTCAACACTAACCTGAGATAATGGGTAAATTGTGGAAAACGGAGTTATACTGGGGCCTAAAACTGAAATGGTGTGTAGAGCAAGCTGCATGAAAAGTAAGGTGTAATACCACCACACACTTTTTCATGTAGTGAACAAAATTAGTCTGCAGTCCCATTGTAGTTACACCATGAACATTGTCAGGGCAGCCAAGAGCTGATAACTGAGGGGTCTCCTGTGGGATTGGTTTTGCTGTGAGAGGTGTGATGTGTTGCCTTGGAAAACAAATTGAGCACGGGATGGTAATGCAAGGTCCCAAGAGCCTTTCTTGAATGCAGATGGTCTTATTATTCTCTGAGGTTTAGGGTTATTTTTGCTGAATTTTGGGTTCTCACTTTTATTACTTGGGGATGAATATGAACAGAAAACGGAAAAATAGACTGCATCATTTTTGTGTTCCTGACTTACCATTTTAGCTAAAGACACCTCAATAAAGTTTCATGACAAAATAAATGTGTATAGTATTAAAGGGTAAAGAATATAATTGCTAATTTAAAGAGTTTGAGGATAGGCAACAAGACCAGTGTATTTGACTATTAGACAAACAAAAGCTGAATTTTCTAAGCTTAAATTGGCACTTTCTAAATGAAAAATATATTTATATTGTAATGAGTGTTAAGAAACAGACAATTATCTGGGAGGTATCATTAAACTTATTGAAATGAAGACAAATATGTATTCTTTAATTTTTCATTATCTGAAGTCTCCAAAAGTTCATGACAGTTTCTCACTGCATGTTTTTTATGGTGTGTTAGAGAAAGAAAAACATGCCTGAACCAATGAAATATATTTGCATAGAAAAAAAAATTGCATTTATGTATATGTATGGTCAAGTTAGAAGTCAGTAAACACTTGCACATTACTCTCTATGGAAGCAGGCTTTAATTCTCTACTATTTTATTTTTCATCATTTATCAACCTGCAAATCAGTATTTAAAATGCTATCATGTCGATTTGGCAAAAGCCCTTTTGCATTAATTTGCACTAGCAGTGTTAAGAAAAGGAGAACCAGAGCCTGAAACTTCAGTGTCTGTTCAGAAAACTGTCAGACAGGAATATGTGTCCTCCTGCCACATGGGAGTGGACTTGAATTAAAATCCCAAGTTGTATTTGCACTGTGGATCACTATCTGACTTCCTGGGTTGCATAAGCCAATTCAAGGACAAGGATCATTCTGAGCTCTGAGGTGCAAATAGAAGCAATTTCACCAAGAAATTGGTGAAATATAGAGAATAGAAGTATCTAGTCAGAGGCCACCAGACTCATGTTTCCTTAGGACTACTCAATCATACTTTGCAGGACAGACTAACACAGTAATAAAACTTTTTGGGGTATAGCATGGTCTCCTTGTCCAAGAGCTTTAGAATATATTATTTTATATATTTATTATGTGTAGCATATATTTCAACTCCTGGGAGAAGCAGCTTTCAAACAGAATATCAAATATTAGAACAACCGGACTGATCCTTAAGACTTTTCACAATATACTGGCTTCCAGTGGAAGTCTCAATGTAAATAAAATGTTTATCTGATTTGAAGACCAAATATCCAGTTAGGTTGGTGCTTTCCTTGTAGAATTAAAAAGAGGTAAAATATTCAGTTTCCACAGGGGTTTTCCTTTTAGGTTTCAAATGAGGAGCTTTTGTAATGAAAAAAACCCCTCAGCTCTGAGGATGGATAAAGTTCTTTTCCTGCTTGGGATGATGAAATTATATGTTTTTGTATTTTTTCCTAAAATCAGTTTGACCTCAAGTCTTACCACAATATATTGCCCACGTGCAATTCCATACAGAAAGACCTAAGTACACTTTATTACCTTGTACTTGGTCTGACACAAGTGAGCCCAAATCTTCCCTGGGGTTCTGAGTTTTGGTGGCTGAAAATCTTCCCTCTTATGTAGACAAGGGTTTAGCTGAAAAGTCAGTGGATTGACTAGGGAATCTGTTTAAGATGCTGTGTTTCTCTGGATAACCTCTTGACCTGAGCATACTTACTACTTCTCAGGTTGTGTTACATCAAGAAAGGATGAGCTTGAGAACAATCTTTTAATTGCTGCTTCCAAAACTGTGATTATCAGCTTAGTACTGTGACTTTTTTGCTGTTATACCCTTTTAATACACACTGTTTTGCACAAATGTATTGTAGTCCTTGTAAGCACCTGCTCCAGCTGAAAGCCAGATCTGAAAACAGGTGTGCTGAACCCCACCATAATCTGCATCTTTTAATTTTTAGTGTTGTCTGATCAGCCTATTTGCTGGCAGGGTTCCATCTAAAATCTGAACTCTTTCTGGACTGTATTCCATTATTACAGATATGTATCAAACTACTTATTCTTCTCCCAGCCCCAGGAAACAGTAGACTGTGATACAAATCTCAGAAAAGAAATTCATCTCAACCTTTATAGTTTTGAGTGTATGCTTAGGGATTTGTTCCATCTTTCTGCAGCTCCAAAAAAATAAAAAAATTAAAAAGAGGCCAACCACAAAACAAAAACAAACCCAAAAAGCAAATAATAAAGCATCTTGGCATGACAACCATTTTCTGATTTTCTGTTGGCTCAATTTATTATTCTCTGTGTTCTCAATGGTTTTGACATTCAAGCCCCTGAAAACCTTATTTTAGACTTCCTGAAGTAAAATTCTACAATTACTTTAACAACTTTCAGAGGTTTTTGATTGAGTGAAAATTCAGGGATTCCTTTGTTAAAATTATATTTCCAGCACTGCACCACCACTTTGAGCAGAGATGAAATTAATTTCTTGTAAATTAAACGTGATGTCAGTTCTGTGTCTGAGTGAGGACATGAGGATCTGAGTGTAGCAGGAAATATGGACCCACAGTGTAATTACTTTCTGGCCTTTAAAGATAAATGCTACTTTATCCTGCAACTATTCAAATTTTCTTTGAAGCCAGAAAATATATTGATGATGATCAGGAGCATAACAAGCATAAAGATCCAATCTGTGCTAACCTAATATCAGGTGAATGCTAATTTTGGCTTCTTCAAGGAACTCCCAATTCTTCTTTGTATCTGATTCCTCTTCTCCCAAAACCCTTCATCATGGGTGGCTCACCCAGCAGCTGGAGGAGGCACAATAATTCCTGCCATCGCCAAGCAGGCCTGTGCCTGGCTGCAAGCCCCGGGTGCCATCTTCATACATGTAATAGCAGCTGTAAAACACATGTTTCTCAAGTTTAGCGAAGTCTAAACACCATCTGGTTGTCAGTGCTCACAAATGAGGTGTTATTAAGTTGTCAGTTGCTTACAGAGGTGAAGTGGAATGGACTGGATGAAGAGGGAGGAGTGACCTTGAGTTAATGGAGACTATTGTGGCACACTAAGCAATGAATAACACTGTGGGTAATAACTAGCTTGTTCTCATCCATATCCCTTTTCAAGTGCACCTTCTTTTATTACATCAATGATCAAGTAGTCGGTGCATATGGCTGGAGGCAAGGAATTAAAAGGTATAAATAACACACACTTTAATTGAAATCCAACTGTGAATGCCTGGCCTCCGTGATTAAACCTTTTATCACATGGATTGTCCCACCACAGGTACTTTCCTACTACTCAGAAAACTACTTAGCTTAAAAAAATAAAAAAAGCCTTTCTTTCTTTCAGATGTCCAAGTTGAATTATTTGAGAATTTCATTAGCAATACCAGGGCAAGTATTATGGCTATAACAAGCACATTATTGCATGTATGTAAAATCCTCCTGCAGTCTCTTCTGCCCAAATGCTGGTGGCAAGCACTTCAAACAGGCCAACAATGCAAAGGGAGAGGGAGTATGAGAGCTGGCATTGTGGGTTCTGAGGGTCATCTGTCTGAGGGCTTTTCACTCTTATTATAGCTCATTAATGTGGTCCCTAGGATTTCCTGAAAATAATAAAAAACCCCATTGGACTGGGCCAGTCTTGGTAGCGTTGCCTAAGTACAAAGGCTTGATGCTGAATTTCTCCAGGCTTTCTGTCTTCATCAAACCTCAGTGAAAAGGCTTGATGAGCAGACTACTGAAAGAGCAGAGTGACTCCTAGGGGGCTTTAGCTGTGTGAGTAGATCAACATTTGCCTGAAAATAGGGGCACTGCTGGTGTCATCCTTTACACAATGTGTAGCAGAGTGGGACCCTGATTACTGTGATGGAAACAGCAATGGGTGATATTTATTATAGATCACTTCATGGGTAGACTGTCTGCAGTGATGATGAATTAATGTTTTCCAGGGAAGAGGGATAACTAGCTGTTACTGAGCCTCAGATTTAGGAGTTTGGTTTGTTTATAACTCTGTCTAGAAAGAGTCCTCCAAACATTACCCAAGATTTATACTTATGTGATATGATAACCAAGCTGAAAAAAACCCACCACTGTTCTTGACAGCAGTATCCAAGTATTTTTCTAGTTCAGGGGTGTCATATCTGCAATCTGATGGACTTCTTTTAACAAGTCAGTACTGACATAAACTTGATGCTTGGTATTTCCCAAATAAAATTATGTGTAGGAAAATCTCTGTGTCCAAGCTGCAAAAAAAGCTGCAGAGAATACAGAAAAATAACACTATACAAAGCTCACAGTCCTGCATTAGTGCAGTGAATAACTCTGATAATATATTTTATATTTCTCAGTTAAAGATATTTGGTTTCTCTCAAGGAGATTTATCAGCAAAGACAAGCTTTTGTGGAATGTTTTTGAACGTAAACTACATAAAAGAGGCCAGTAAATACAGACCAGCAAAAGAGGGAAGGGCTCTGGGAGCACTTAGAGTTATAAATTATTTGGTTTTACTGCAGCATGCAGCTGAAAGATTCTTCCTTGATTTAAATAGATGCTTTGTTTTCCCCTTTGTTGCCTACTGTTTGCACTTGATATACCAAGTATCCAAAGACACTTAAGCCAGGTAAATCAGTATTTCTAGCACTGTAGTAAACATCTTAATTGAATATGGCACTGAGAAGAACTCTGAATTAAAAATCTAGATGAGAAATTTTACATGACATCTGGTGAAAGGAGGAGTTTGAAACTGGTAGCACTAGTTTTTCATCTATAGAAGCCAACAAGCACTACAAAAACTGTCTTATCCTTCATGCAGCACCTAAGCCTTTCAACCTAAAATCTTTGAGTCTAAATTGCTACAGCTTTCTTAAGTTTTACAATTTTTTTTTTACTATATTTAAGTTGCTGTGCAGGAGTACATGTTTCAAGAACACCCTTGGTATTTGAAAGAAGAGAATTCAATAAGCTAAATTATAGAAAGAAGTAGATTAGGTTTTCACCCCACAGTCTTCTTTCAGAAAGGACTCCCCAAAGCCCTTTTCAAATCAGCAGGTTCCATCCCAGGGAAGGACAGGATGAAGGCTCACCTTGTTGCAGCGTACACCAAGATTTTCTCTAGTGTGTCTCTATCGTCTTCTCTGAGACTGCTTTTGCTTTGAAGCAGGGTAGGAGAAAGCAGAATCCTGCAGGGACTGTGCAGGCAAAAGTAAGTGCTCTGATGTACTCTGCAGTGGTTCATGCATATATACAGGGGATGTATAAAAGCTGTTTTATTGGCAAGGGGGCTGTTGGCCAAGGCACCATGGTTATGCAGTAGTACCTTGGGACCAGTACGTTCCACAAGAGCAGACACTGTGAATTTTGAATTACTGTTGCCTCTAAAACATTATGCTGCCAATAGTGCTGTACCTGCACACAGTAATTGTCATTCAGCACTCAGACTTAGACAGCTATTTTGAAGTTCTACGGCAAATCAAGGTGTCCTCAGTGTTTCACAATACCAGATCCTACTGGTTCAATGTCATCCTGATAGAAATGAAACACTTTATCTTATAAAAACTTGGTAAAAATATATTTGCATAGATTGTGGGGAATGTATATATTGTGGGGAATGATTCTCTCTTGCTGAGCCCTGGACTGCTCAGGAGCTCACATATGCCTGTTCTATAATGGGTCTTTTGCAATAGTGCTGAAATATTTCAGCTTGCCATGAACTTTCTTCCCATCAGTTCATACTGGGTTAGCAATGAAGCAAGGAAAAGGTATGGTGAGTGTTATGCCAAGAAAAAAAAAAATCCCTCTCACTAAACTTGTGGAAGCTTATCAAATTTATTGAAGAAAGTAACCAAACAATCAAGCAAATTCCCCCATACCAGGTCTGGGTGGTTTTATCAAACATACCACCTACGGATCAGAGGCTGTAGAAGGTCTTCAGTCTAAGGCAGAATGGAGATTTACTGAAGGTTTGAGACCTGTTTACAGCAAGGTAAGAATAAATCTGGAAAATGTATAAAAAGTGTTTATGACCCAAAGCAGTCCTTGTACTCTGAAGTCTTTTTGAGTTTTGCTAACCTACAGAACATCAGTCTGCTCAGGCTCTGTTGTAAAAGTCAAAGCTGTCCTTGATGGAAGTGTAGTGTTCACGAGTCCCCCAAAAGCCCTAGAAAACCCTCATTCTCAAATGCAATATCAGTTTTTGATGTAATAGATATAATGAAAAACATTCACATGAATCCCCTGGCACATGGAAAATTATAGCTTGGTAAGGGAGTGTTGTCAACAGGGACAATGTCCTTGCTTGGAAGATGATCCAATTTGTTGTCTCTCCTTGTGTAGAGGTGACCAATATCTTGGACACTGTACAACTCCATTTTCATGATACTACCTGCAAAATTAATTCATCCTGTGTGTATAAATTTGTGACAAACTATCTCCATTTTCAAGTGATAGTCATTTTAAGAAACAAAAGACAAATAGAATGGGATTTCAAGAACATACATTAATTATCAATTACTTCATTGAAAAGTGCACCCACAGTCTAGGTAATATTTTTAGTATTAGATTTAGCTTCAGTATTGTTAGTAAAAGTTTGGTGTGATGTTACTTGATCTTATAGTCCAGGAATGAAGTCATTGCAGCAATGGAAGAGAAAGAGTGAGTGAACTATCTATATTAGGTACTGAGTTTTTTCACAAGGAAAAATTGCACTTTCTTTTTTTTCTTCCTGCTTTCTGTAGAAAACTTTGTTACCTTATATATGTGGACTATGTCTTGTTGACAGGAGGAAGTTTTGCTTTTTAGCTATGTTGATATCATTAAATTGGCAAAACCCCTGTAGTGTGAATACAGTTATTGCTAGAATAAAAGTGCTTATGTTAGTATATCGTATTCCATTTCAGCAGGAGAAATAATTTACACACCCATAAATCACCTTATATTTTTCTGACTATATCTGCACTAGGGCTTTTATTGTAGTACTTCACTGGCAGTCAGGCTCACTAACTCCCTTTCTACCCTGACACTGAATCAGGCTAATGTGCCAGTAGGCTCAGCATTGTACTTGCTTAAGTTTTCCCAAAGCAAGCAGAAGGTAATTGTGAGATCTTGTCAGAAGAAAATCAGTTTTCTTTTTTTGGAAAGTATAAAATCCTTTTGAGCTCAAAAGGTAAACATCTTTTAGCCATAAACCTTTATCTGAAACCCAGACATTTAATTTTTGAATTCTTCCACTGTCTCTCCAGAGATGCTTAGGTTGTTTATGTTGCCAATCTGCCCTGCACTCCAAACACCCTTTGTGAAACTCACCTTCAACCTTCAAGTCCTTGTCTTGCAGGCATGTTATAGTTCATCACTGATGTCCTTGGCAAAGGGCAAAGGAGCCAGGTGGTGAATGTAGCTCATAAGGAAGGACTTCCATTGCCTGAAAAGACATGGAGGTACTTACATGTGGAAAATGGGAGAGGAAAGATATTTGCTATTCATAACTTTAAAAAAACCAAACAAATATTGGGCTCTTGATCTCAATAAAAAAAAAAAAAAATCACAAAGAAAGGATACTTTGGAGAAGAAAAAAATCCCCCAAACAAATTCTCATTGATTAAAGGCCCTTTTTCCCTTTCTTCTTCAAAATAAATGGATTGTAGGAGAAAAGGCACCAATGAACCTGATAACCTTTGGTCAAGAAAGTTGGGACTTCAGTCACCAATTGTAGTGTGTCATGAGCAGTATCTGAGACCGTTTGCCTCCTACAGCTCACTGTGTGAGCCCCTTCTTTCCAATGTTTTTCACCCTGACATCCAGCATAAACATTTAAAGAGCAAACTTCAAAAACACATTGAAGAGGCTTCTGAAGTATCTGTTTTAAAAGCAAAGTATGTTAAACATTAATTGAAATTAACACACTGCTTAAAAAAGATAATCCACATTAATGTCTGACCCATCAGATTTCCTCTTCCCTTCAGTCTGAGTTTTCACACGGTTCAGTGACAAAAACAGTTGTGCTGCAAGCTGCTGACAGCAGAAGTAGAAGAGGGAAGGCTGTGTTTCCCTGGCTACAAGTACAAGTTCAGATTTCATCCCCACCAGGGTGGTTTTAGACTGTTTTACAAAGGGGTTTTTTTAGTTTTTGGGAACTAGTGTACTATGTCCTCTGTTCGGCCTTGATTTAAATTTATAATTGTATTACAAATGTTAAAAGGTAACATTCAAAGCATCTAAAATATATTGTGCACTAGAGTCATTCAAATTAGAGTTCCTTGAGTTAATCCCTGCCAAGCAATTCCTCTGAAATTTAGAGAGTTGTATAAACCAGGTACCCAGACTGAAGCACTCACAAAATTCTAGGTAATTTAAATCTGGACTTAGCATTTTATTGACATGTTTACTTGATGTGATTTTTTTTTTAATCTCTCTCTTTATTTGCCTGTCTGAATTCTGATGCCATATTAGGAGAAAAAAAAAAGTGCCTTTGCAATTTTCACAACCCAGGTAAAAACAAGAAAAGTTGAAAAACATTAAGAAGACTTTTCTGGTTTTCAGGATTCTGATTTGCATTTTGTATTTTGAAGATTTTGGGAGAAAAAAATCTGAGCTTTGCCTGCTTTCATGAATAGAGCACCCACGCCATTTAGAGACACTCCTGCTCACAATCTCATCAAATTACAGATGGGCTGAACACTGATTATCCAAACCTTGTTTTTTTATTTGCATGATGAAGTGTCACCATGGTATTACCAGGCTTAATAAGTTGGAAAGTCACGATTTGATTGCCTTCATTTTAATACAGCTCTACCTTGGCAATCAAGTGTTTGTGAATGCCTTGACTGCAGTCAGTCTCCTGGGAGGCTGTGCCTCCTGTCAGTCCTGTGACAGGGCTGGCCTCTGGGTCTGAGCAGTGGGGAGGGGAGCCTCACATGATGTCATTGGTTGTACAGCCTCTGACACAGATCTTATTTGCTATTTTCTAGCCCAGACTCCCTCTCTGAGTGCTTTACTGTTGCACAGTTTTTATAGCATAGTCATATTGACCATATTTGTGCCTGCCCTGTGCCAGATCATAGTGTCCACCTCCTGCTGCACAACTTCACTTCTGATCCTTATCTCCAAATCCCTGCTCAGCTTTTTGTTTCTGAAATCATGCATTGGCCTTGCTCCAGCTCTTCAAATGTTATTACCCTCACTTTTACTGGGATTTCCATACTTCTGGCTTTTTGACCATCTTTCCAGCTTAATTTTCAAACTGGATTTTCCATCTCTGCTTCAGACCCTGACTACCAGCCATGATTTATGCCAAACACAGTGGTTTGCTGTGGATTTTGCATTCTCTGCATTAATTTGCACTTGGTTCAAATTTAATACAGGGAACTGCCCTGTTTTTACACTTAGAGGATTTTCCATCTCTGCTTCAGACCCTGACTACCAGCCATGATTTATGCCAAACACAGTGATTTGCTGTGGATTTTGCCTTCTCTGTATTCTTAATTTGTATTTGGTTCAAATTTAATACACGGAACTGCCCTGTTTTTACACTTAGCAATCCCATCAGAAGATAAGAATTTTCCACATCCTTGTGAAGAAAAAGTCTACAGTTCCAAAATAAAAGCATTCACCTCCATTGCCCTTGGTCAGAAGAGTATTTAGGCTACAAGGAGCTAGCTTACCATTTTTTCCCACTGATACCAATGGTGAGGCTAAAGGAATTGCTCTTCCCTCTTTGGTTCAGCTGCTGGCCATTCTGTTGTCCACCCCTGTACTTCACTTTTATGTCCTTCTTTGACATGTGGAATGATTCTGCAGGCAGGCAATTTATGGTAAAGGATCTCACAGCACATTTCAAATTGTTACTGTCCCCAAGATGCATTTTCCAGACAGCTGGTTCAGCATGCAAGAGCTCATAACTCAGTATTTTCCATCAATGTCTTATGCACATTAGGATTGTCAAGGGGATTTTGTCAGGACCATTTCAGAAGGAGTGAGCTAATAGAGAAACATTCGCCTCAGTTTGCAAAGAATTTGCCAGGAAATGCCTATTAATAATAATGGTGATGATGATTGTTATTGTTTGTTTCACTGGGATGCATGTCATTCAGATGTAGATTTTGGTCTGTTGTGTAGTTTTATTTGTGATCCGATTTTCCCAGGGGTGTGAATGGATTGCTGTTTATACAATGCAGCTGTGTTTTGGGTAGACTGGTACATAAGCGGTGGACACGATTCTTCTCTGAGAGGCTCTGGTTTTATTTCCCTCTGACAACACTAATATGCAGCTTTTACAATTGGCATGAATGGTGGATTTTCTGCAGATTCGTCAGAAAAATGAGGAACACTGAATTTTTAAGCAATTATAACTAGTATAAATTATGAAGCTGTTATAATTATAAAGTAACCCAAAATGAAAACAAAAACTCAATCAAAACTCAGGCACAAATAACTATTTGTGTCCAGAAGAGTGATTCAGGATTGGGCCCTGTCATTCAAAGCAGATAACTAAGTTAAATTATACAGAACAAGTGGCTGCATGTATGTTGGAAACGTATTAATTTATTAATACTTAAAGATTAACACAATTCATATAATAATTTACGTACTATATATCAATATATTGTATTTCATTGTATCTAACGATAGGACATTTTTATATTTTAAATTATTCTAAATGTCATGTTATATATTAAATATAGATTATATAATTATTTTTATTATTTCTATTAAGACATTTAATGTGATGAGGAAGATAGATTTTTTTTTAAACTACATAATGGATTATATCAGGTCAATCTCTCATTAAAGCTAGTATCATGCTCCTTGGAGCAGCTAAGATCTCAGCAGTTGGAGATATGGATTAAATACATCCTTGAAAATATTTGGGCGGGGTGGCCCTCCATTATCAGGGAGCAAGAACTGAGAGGTGGTATTCCTCACTATGTTGACTGACTAAATGGACAGAAGAATTGATACCAATCCAAAAACTAAAGCTGCAAACTTTCACAGCTCTCTGCAATAACAGAAGGATCCATTTAGGGAACGCTGATACTTAAATCACCTCTTCAAAGGGGATATATTTTGAAATAATTTTCTAACACTAATATACCTCTTAACAGTGGGGGAGACAGAAACATCTGGATGAGCAAGAAGGCACACCAGTCAAAGATGTTTCCAGAGATAACATCCTCTGAAAAATAGATACTTGTTCTTTCTGATTTAGGTTTAGGGACGCCTAGAAATGAGAGACCACTGTGTACAGAACGAGCCTCACAGTGCTTGCAAGACATATGAATGGACAAATGAAACCAAACCCCAAATCGACAAAAAAACCCAAACAGAACAACAAAAAATCCACTAAAAAATTCCCTGATAAACAACTTTATTCCCCAAAGCACACCCCCTCACCCCAAACACCATACTATATGCCAATTTCTGAAACATTCAAAGTGTTGACCAAATGTATATTGACCTGTTGAGCAAGAATCTTGAACATGATTAGAGGTGTGGATGCCTTTATTTTGGGAAATCTCACCTTCTTCTGCAAGACCAGGTTTTTATTTCTCCTCATATATGCTGACACACCAGTCATGAATACACCCTAAGAAGCTCCCAGTTGCTATTAAAATCCCCTGGCTATCTGCTAAAATATTGACTTCAACTCCTGCCTATGATGGGATGCATGCATCAGTTTTCCACACACGTGTGAGCAATGCAGCAACTACTTCTGTTCTAGTTGTGTGCAGCAGATGGGATCCAAACATGAAAATATTCATACCATTCCCACGGATATTTTTTTAATTTTCTTTGTTTCTTTGTACCTTGAAGGTGCTTTGGAGAAACTGATTGAAAAAAGGGAGAGTCAAAGATTGCAAACAAATCAGAAACACAGGAAAGTTAACATAGAAAATAGTTTGTGACTGAAACCCTGATGCTATAGCATAGGTGAATGATATTAGGAAGTGCTACAGGGTTGAAGAGCCTGAACTCTTATCAGAATAATGGGGTCTCATCTTAAGGTAGCTATTAGTGCGCCATTGAAACACAGATGTTCTGTCTTTTTATTTAATTTCCTCTCTGTCTCCATTCTTTTTTCAAGTATTCTTCACATCCCAGCACTATGCAGCATCACAGCAGGTCTCTGTGTGTTCTTTCACATGCTTGTGTCTTCACACATGCAGAGACAGTGTGATACAGGAAGGTTTCCTGAGCTGAAATAGGTACATTCCGACCTGTAGAGTCAATTATAAAGCAGATCAAACTAGATTGCCATAATCCTGTAAATCTATACATTGACCTCGTGTATCAGAGCCTTCTGTAAGCTACAGAGAGGATAGTAAGGATTTGCCAGTGTGGGCTTGGAATGATTGCATTACTCACAGGTAAATAAACTGAGTTGTCTCTAAGAACAAAAAGAATGACAGCAAGGTCTCAGCAATAGATGGCATTCAGTCTCTGAGCAGCCATTCAGGCTAAAAATCCATATCTGTGTTTGTGTTCAGGCATGGGGAAAGGATTCCATGAGGCCAGCTAGAGTAGCAATGGTACCGTTTCATATGTACCATGGATAAAGTCATGCCAGTAAAAAAGTTTGGATGGGATCACCCATTAGATGTTGGTTTTTTTTCCCTCAGTAACAGGTTGCAATTTTTGAAAATGCATTATTGCTGCTAGTTTTACTACTGTACCTGCACACAAAGCAACTGTTCATCCAGCCAGTTCCTTCCCCCACGCAGCATCTGCAGTGTCACCTATACTGGCATTTGCCTGCAGAGGTGGCAGAGTGCTCTACATGAGGCATGGGGCTTTATGCTCACCTTCTCTGTTTCATGTCCCGTTCCTTTTCCTGGTTTGCGCTATCCTACCACACCTAATCCACAGCCACAGATGTCAGAGCTTTATCCCATTGCTGTACTGTCCTCAGTGCTTCATCTCGGACTAATCCAGTGCCAGTACAAAAACAGCTTTCTCACTTTGTAGAGAGGCTTTCAGCAGCTTCTTACTGGATCCAGACAGCAGGAACTGCATGGTGCCAGAAGCAGGGCTGTGATGGACCCTTGGCTCTTGGAAAAGCAAGAAAACCAGTGAAGAAGCCTTGCATGTCCTCTAGTTTCTTCCATCTGTGCACTGATTCTGGAATATGAGTCAGTTCACAACATATTGTGATCAGAGAAAGGAAAATTTACTGATTTTTGCTCATGAGGTGAATAAGGTGTAATTCCATAAAAGCATAAGTATATATATATATAGTTAAAAATGGAAGGAATTTCAGTAACTTTATTATTATGAAGTTCAGGTGAGTTAGAAAGGATCTGTGGTTTTGAGTTACAAATATCAGGATACTGTCACTGATTCCAGTGAGAGCTGAAAAATCTCAGCATTTTCACACTCCAGTAGGTGTCAAGATCAGCATCTACATCCAAACAAAAATTTTGGGGAAAAGTGGTACCTGTGTTTAGTTGTAGGTCATGCGGCCATCAGCCTAAGGAAAGAAGCCAGGAATCCTGACTCTAGCTTCTAAAAAGCTCTTTCAGCCAGTTTTCACTTCTATACATAGCAATGGAAAAAATATCTCTGTGGCCAAACCACAGAGGAGAATTTGTTCAAACCATAGAAGCACTGTGGTGTGTCTATGTGCTCTCTCCTTCTGGCTCATGAGCTGTTTCGTGTGGTGAACCGCTTGGCAGAGGAAAAATTGATTAGGGTGAGCAGCTTGTGAATCTCAAAGCATTTTGATTTTCAATTTGGATAAATATCAGAAAGGTCAGATGCTTCTAAGGAATTCCTCCCATCCCTTAACTGGAGAAATCAAATTGACAGGTGTGTCATGTAGAAAGCTTCACTGCAAATTGTAACGGAAGGGTCAGGTGGTACCATCTTTTTCGAAAAAATACAGACCTACTCCAATTATATGAATCTGTAAGACATTTCCTGATTTTATAGGAGAGCTGGCAAAATCTTGGTGGGGAAAAAAAAATCCTAACTTTTACACCTTGATTTATTCGGTGTCCTGGTTTTGGCTGAGATAGAGTTTGTTTGGTTTGGTTTGGTTTTTTAGCTTCTAGAGTGTTCTGTTTTGGAAATTTAATAGTCTTAAGTTTCTTCAGAAATTTCCCAAATTCTAAAATTTATGCTGTATTACCCAAGTTTTTCTCAGTCAATACCCATGTGTCTCAAGTGACAATTCTTACACCGAGAAGGTGCATCTGGTCCATCATCAGGAGACTCCTGCTCCCTCCACATCCTTCTACCTAGAAATGACTGTAGTTGAAATACTCCTCTTTTTTTTTGTCTAATTAAGCCATTGCTGTAGAAGTTACTGCATAATTAAGAATTCAGAGTAATAACTTTTGAATGAGAACTAGTATTGTACTTTAGTAGTTTAATCATTGCAGCTGTCCCTTGTTAAACTTTCCTATAAACTTTTCAACTTTTGGATCATCAAGGTTTCTGAAATATAAATTATTCACTGAAAAGTCCTGACAGGTAACAAAACTTTAGGAACAGGAATTTTCCTAGGCAGATAAATAATGGTTTTATTGATATTGGCTTCTGAAAACCTTGTGGAATCTTTTTATTTGTGTCAAAAATTCAGGTGCTGTATTGGTATGGTACTGTGTTCTCTGATTGCCTCACAGTGTGAAATCTTTATGGCCCAACCTTCCTAAAGCATCTAAAAAAAAGAGGTCCTGAAATTAATCCATAACTTCAGTGTTTTACTAAAAGAGTATTTGTTTATCTCTGCCCATATTTTTTCTTAGTTTTTAACATCAATAAAATATGTGTCAAAAAATTACTCCAATGTTATGTACACATGAATAGCCCAATATCTTAATTCCCAGGGACAGAAGCATTTCAAATAAGGTTATTTCAGCTCTCAACAGCATCAAAGGTGTCCTGACACTGATTCTAAGAATTACACCAAGCAACTAGGGGGAGTAGACAAAGTATAAGTGGAGGAGAAGATGGGTAGAAATTCTGCAAAATAGTTTGTTTTTGTATTTCTTTTTAATAAGTGGTTTCAGTGTGTCTCGTTGATTATTGGGCTTTTGGTAGAATCCAGAAGGACATGGAAATTGTTGAACTTGAGTATTTTGAGGAGAATTCATCAAGAAAGCCAGCAGAGGTGACGATGTCCATCTGGGTAGCAGCTATCTTGATCTCAGGCATTTCTCAGCATTGCCCTGTAATGCTCTTACACTCAAGATCACTAAAGCAATAGGCAGCACCAAGGAAAGTTTCACACCCCTGGGAACTGAGAAGAGAAGTGGAAACAGACTGATCCACCAGCAAGGTGACCCTTTCTCTCTTGAGGCACCTTCAAAGCGGATCTAGAGGTGGAAGGATTACACTTTACCTTCAGCTTCATCTGTGTGAATAGAGTCCCCTTTTTCACTTGTAAATAATGTTGTTGTCTAATAATAATCTCTTCTATTTGAACATCTCTTTTGCAAGCAGTAAAATGGTACCTTTATGCAAATAGAAGTGCTTAAGTGAGTTTAATTGGCACCACTGTAATGAAGTTAGTAACGCTACAGGCTTCTGCTGCAATGTGAATGTGCTTGTAGAAACAGAAGTGGAATTTGGTGAATTTGTGCTGCCTTCTGTCCAAAAGCAGGCAGGAAGGAAAAGCAGTAGAAAGACTTCCACTTATTCACGTCTTGGACTAAGTGATTGCCTTGAATTTCTCCAGATATTCATGTTGTTGTTTTGTTTTTTCAGTACTTGCTACTGATGGCTGGAAATTTCATGGATTGATATGGACTAGTTTCAAGAACTTGTGAATGATTTGAAGTGGAGACTATTCTTTTACTTGGGCTGTATAACATGGTATCAGTAAGAATAGTAATAGGACCCCAACATTGTGTGCAGAGCTTTGTGCCAGGCTGTGGGCGAGGTGGACCATGACCTGTGTTCTCATTTTACAGATATCTGTATTCTGGCTCTGACACTCATGTGTTTCTCAGCAAGCTGCCAAGGAAAGAAAAAAAAAAATTAAAAAAAAAAAAAAGAAGTGCAGAAAGGGAAAACTTAAAAGACTGTGAATCATGTCTCAGGAGCTGCTAATGATCACCCTTCAGCTGCTAGCACAATGCCTGTAAATGCCTATTTAGGAAAAGAGCAACATGAATTCTAATGCCAGTGATCAGCACTCTTATGGTTAGTAGTTACACATGTGGTGCCATTTTGTGAGGTTAAATCATATCTCTTCTTTCTCAACTAAGTGCTCAGAATGATTTTGTCTTTTTTTTTTTTTTTCATTGCTCATTAGAGAAATCAGAAGTGGGAAAAAGCTACTGCAGTTGATGCATGCACTCTGATAGTAGGAAAGTTTAAACAGACTAGACTCTTTCATTTGAAACGGATTTACAATGATCTTCTGGTCCCACTGCCTGACCAATTCAGGGCTGACCAAAAATTTTCTTAAGGGAATGGTTCAAATGCTTCTTGACCACTGACAGGCTTGGGGCATCAGTCACCTCTCTAGGGTGCCTGTTCCAATGTTTGACACCCTCTCAGTAAAGAAATGCATCCAAATGTCCAATCAACCAGATTTTCTGAGAAATGAGATACACTTTATAATCCCTTTTTTAGTACAGCTGTATACTTCCAACCAAATCCATTCATTATTTTTGTCAATATTAAAAATATAAAGAATAACAAAATCCTATAAACCAACAAAATACTTATTTAATTTAAATTAACTTGTTTCTAATTTAGAATAAGAAATGCTAATCCTTGTTGTTCTTCAAAGACTGATTTTTTTTTCTCCTAGTCTTGGGCCTTTATGTGCCAAAGGTCAGTCTTGAGCCCTGTTTCTCAAAACACATATTGTACTTTTGAGTTGAGTTGTTCTGTTTCAGTATGTAAAAAAGAATTAGAGCTTTGGACTCATGTTCAACCTCATCAGTATTTTTTGAAAGGCTTGGTATTTCCCCTGAAACTATCTAGGATGGAAGATTCAATATTGCCCAGGACACTTCAATTTTTCCAATGACACAACACTAAAGGAGGAAACCTCTGTCCCTATGTGTCACTAAAAGGTGAAAAGAGACCTGAGGTGGGCAGCTGAAGACTTTCTGTTACAAGATTTTTGAATGCTTTGATGGCATGGTTAAAGATGCCAAGTTTGAGACATTTATCAAATGTCTCAAAAAATTCCTAGATTGTAGGTTTGGGTTTTTGGTTTTTTGTTGTTTTTTGTTTTTTTTTTATGTAAAAGACATATATTTTTGGTTTTTTGTTGTTTTGTTTTGTTTTTTTTTTTTTTTTTTATGTAAAAGACATATAGGAGTTGCTCCAGAAAAAAGTATTGCTGACAGGAATCTGCAGCCAAAAATAATTTGGGGAATATTATTCTCCATTTTACCTGTAACAAAACCTCTGTGTGGTCATTAGCTCTTCCCTCCATCAGCTCTGCTCCTCGGTCCTCCTCTGCTCCCTGACTCTGATTGCAGTTAAACTCTCCAAGCAGGGGATGTGTCCTGTTTCCTTCTCTACTAATGTTTCCTATGGGACGCTACATTTGTACAGGGAGTCCCAGTAAGGTGGATCACAGGTGTGCAGTCAGAGGGAGAATTTCCCTGACTAGGAGTGTTGTTTGGAGAAAGCATCTCTCCAGCAGTGCCATGAGCTCACAGAGTAGTCTCAGCTGACATCCCAACATTATAATGCACACTTTTCCCTTCTTTTAGTCCCACTCATATTTCATTCTTCTTCATTTCCTTAACCAGAAAAAGAACTAGACAATGGACATACTTGCAGGTCAGATGCCATGCCAAAATATAAATATCCAAAATAAAATGAGTTTCATAACAACTGAGGGGAAGGCTTCTGGGTCTGCTGGCTCTCACTGTACCAGCAGTCAGGTAGCAAGCTCAGCAACATCCCACCAAACCAGCTGCCTTAGGAGGTAGAATAGCAGGCAGGCGGGCAATTGGGCAACATTTCCTTGCCAGTAATGCTCCTGCAGATTTCAGATACATTAAGTGGTGAGTTTTCAGTATGAAATAATTCTGTGGACACTTCCGTGCAGCTGCCGTTCTGACAATGGTGATTGACAGAAACAGGCTGGAAAACATGCTCAGAGCTCAAAAGAAAGGCTGAGAAAGGCAAACAGAGTGCAAAGATGAGGTGGGAGGAGGAACTGTGTTGAGCAGGAATCTGTGAGGGAGTTTTTGTATTCCTAATACTTTGATCATGTAGAAGAAGCCCTTTTCCAAAGCCCTCTTGACCCTTGTTCCTCATTTGGTGGAAAAAACCAACAAATCCATAGACAACAACCACTGGAGAGGACTATGTCTAATATGTTGTTCACTATATCAAATACTACTTTTTTATTAATAATTCAGTTAATTTCTTCTCCTGTCCTTCTTCACTTACTCACATTGTGTTCTCATGCTAGAATAAACACTTTCTGTTCTAAGCTCTGAAAGATGATGACACCTTGCTGTTAAACAGACAAGTATGGATTTTAAAAGCAAATCACGTATCATTTCTTTCACTAGTCATTTTGTCATGCATAAAGAGACATCTCTGAACATGATTATGGATATATAAATACACACATTTTGTTTATAACTAATGGACTTCTTTGTGGCACTAAGAAATCCTTGAAGGCTTCTATCTCACTGTTAAGAGATGGTACCAAACTGACAGAGAGAAATCAATGAGGATGTTATTTTCACTCTGACTGCTGATTTGACTTTTTAAGTATTCTTACCAAAAATGCAAATGTCCTGGCAGTATTTTGTTAAGGGATATTTTGATATTTTGATTGAGCTCAGAATATGAAATCAAAAAGGAGTTTTATTGGTTCAATATAAATAACTTACACGGGTGTAGCACCCTTCTCTGCTGCATAGGATTGCAAAAGAGCAGTATAGATCTGCACTTTTAATGTTATAACACAGAACTCTGTAGAAGACAGAGGTGCAAAACTAGATTACTAAAGGTCATTCACAATCTGTTAGTAAGATATGGAAGATTTCCCCAAAATAATATTATCATCAACCATTTTTTATATACATATTCTGAGCCAGATTTGCTGTATATATAGGCTTTTTGAAAATTAATTTGGTTATGTTTAGCCCTATGAAGTGGGTTGCATAAGGACAGCAGAATTTTGTGTCTTAGCATGGCAGAGAGTGTCTTCTTGCTGTGTACTTATTCACAGCCCAAACTTCATCATTGGCAGGTTCATCATAAAATTCTGACAGTCTTTTAAGATGTTTGCTCCCCAGAAGTGTTCCTTGAAAAAATATCAAGGAACAACTTTCATCTTCTCTTTTATCTAAGGTCTCTCTAGGTATTTGCAAAGGTTTATTTGTGCAAATGGTCACCTGATTTCCTCTTTTGATCACTTGAAACAGGGGAATAGTGAGATATTAGCCTTTACAAATACTTAGCTGCTGTTAACATTGGGAAAACTTTCATTAGGAACAAAAAAAATCTGTGAACAATGAACAAGTTGCTGCAAACAACAGACCTGACATGCAGTATTTATGAGTGAATAGTTCATCTATGTTTTTTCTTTGCTGCTTTCTGGTTTATTCCATTCCCAGTGGGAATTATGCTATGTGCATGGTTAGACTACCGGCAAGATTAGTACATAACAACATAATGATTAGATTTTTTTTTGTTCAAAAAAATATTTTTCATGGCATATTCTATTGTGTAAAAATTTTGGAGATGACTTCTATTTATTTTTATACAATTCTGAGTGACAGAGAGCCCAAGAAAGATATTATTTGAGACAATGTTTGAACTTTAGAAAAAAAAATCCTTGCAATCAGAGGAAAGGAAATCAATCCCCAAAAGCAAGTAGTGCTGGTTTTGAGCCTTATATGGCTGTGTCTGCACTGAGGAAATTTCCTGTTTTCCCCATCCCTGCTTCAGAGCTATCCAAGGTAGGCAGTCTCTCTGAACAAACTGGGGTTGTCTTCCTGCAGGTTTCCTCAGATATCCTTTCAAAGGATGAGTAGCACACCTGGAGTGTGCCCCACTGGTGCCTTGTAAATACACTTGACATCTGTTTCACTAAAACTTCCATTTGCCACTGATCTGTGCCAAGGCACTCTCCCTTGTAGCTCTCTGCTGTAACAATAACTGGAGATTGTGTTGAACAGAGTGGTGGCAGAATGGTTCACTTAGCTCCAGCCTCTTGGCTTTGTCGCTGAGGACCTGGGGCTGCATCTGTGGTACACTTTACAGCAGAAAATGGCTTTTCATTCACTGACTCCCAGTAGGCTGAAACAGTTTACAAGGTGTATGCATTTGATAAGATCAAAGGACTGGAGAGTGAACGAAGCTGTTCAGACTTATTAGCATTATTATTAACTCAAATGACAGTTTATGGTCAGCAGTGTTTTTCTTGATGAATGGCAGGGTGTTTCAACTGCATTCATAAATTCTGCTATGAATTTACAAATAGAAGAATTGTGGTACAGGTGATTGACAGCTCTTTGAAGGTTTTAAAAGAGAATGGGAATCTGTTACACAAAATGACCATGCATTTTGAATGAAGTTTGTCACCTGTTTTTGCTTTCCCAAGTTCCTTCCAGTCTAAAATATTTTCTTACCAGATAGTCCCTCTCACCTTATTCATCTACAACCAGAGTAGTAATGGAAAGTTGCCTTAATTTTTAACTCAAATGATAACCCATCTTAGAAGCTCAGTTAACAAATCTCACATAGATCCACTGACTGCTGCAAGAATTTTCTGGCATCCTAATGTAAAGTATTGCTAATCTGTTTCTGAAATTCACAGAGAATTTAAGCCTGCAAAACCAACAAGAATTTCACATCAGTGTGGTCTAATTATAATGAATATTTCAAAAATTTTAACCAGCATTTTAACACCAAAGCTCTGGAGTGTAATTTAGGCAAGTATTGCTATAATTCTTGGTATGTGCCCTGATCCTGAAAAAATTGAAAAACTCGAAAGGTCTAGTATGCATATGAATAACTAAGGAGACAATATGGATGAAAGGTTTAAAACCCACACAGAATTAGGACATGTATATTCAATGTGCTCCAAATTTATCTTTTTTTTTAATTATATACATGGTTTGCTTCTGCTAAGGACAAAAAAAACCCCAAAAAACCCAGTAAGCGGCATCATTTCAACAAGAAGGTACTTGAGTAAATTTGCAAAGAAAATAGGTGCATTCCTGTTCTATTATTGAGCCTAGTATCATCCTTAAGAAGTCAGATGATTTTCTTAAAAAAAAATAAGCAGTGCAGTTACGAAATAAAACTGCTGTCATATTTGTGAATGAGAAAAGCTTTGTGCTTCACAATCAAAAGAGATGAAATGAGATGCATTCAGTTTAGAGATGATTTCCTGTTTTCATAGCTTTTTCTTCTGCTATTATTTCAACACAAACCAGATTTACTGTATTCGGTTCTTGGATGCAAAACAATAACATTAGGTCTTAAAAATATCCTTTGGTTTTTTGCTGCTTGACTATCAAATCTTCCCAGGTGCTTTTGATACTGGTTTATATGATTAACCTTTATCAGATAAAATCTAACCACAAATAAATAAAAAAATTTTGGTCACCTGGACACGAAATTAAAATAACACCTTTGTTTAAAGTGTATTCTTTTATATTTACTGTGACTTATCTCCTCTAATCAACTTTATACAGTCTCTATGCTAAATGCTCAGCAGTCTTCTACAGAAGTGACGTTTGACTCCATGTCAGGGTTTCTTGCACTTGTTCATTTTTTTGTGTAGTTTCTCCAGCCTCAGCGAAGCACTTTTTCCTTATTTTCCTTCATTTTCTCAGCAACTTGAGTGATTCCTATCCATTTTTACCAGGCACCAAAGGTGAAAGCATCTCTATAATAAAAATGTGTGTGAGGAGAGCAGAGCAATTTGCAATGTCACAACATTGTGACACTGGTATCACATCAGGAGGTGCAAATGCTGTGCTCCCAAGCAAAGATCATGCCATGCAGCCACTCCTGGCAACACGTCAGCACTGCTCCTGACTTGCCTTGTTCCCTGCTGCAAAAGTTACATAAACCTTCAATCTTCATTATCCAACACTATTAGAATACAGGGCAGTAAAAGGCAAGAGTGAATGGGTGAGAGATTTTCTGCAGGTTTTTGAGAAAAATTTCCTGTGTTATGGAGGATTTTCCACTCTTAGGTACAATGCACAAAGCAGTACTCCTTCTAGGGCTCAACTTTCATGATGAACAATTTACTTTTTGGCTAGTAGTTATTCGATATTGATGATATAGTCAAATCCACTTTCAGTATCTGGGAGTGACATCTCTGAAACTGACAGAGGCAGGGAGAACAATCCACTGAGCTGCTGAGCAGCAAAACCCAAGCTCCATGTTTATGGTGAGTGCTATATTATTATTTGTGAGTTAACCATGGACTTCCATTTCATAGCCACACATTGCTACGGGAGCTGCTAGCTTTAGAACCCATTAAATGCTCCAGGTGAGGAATGGATGTGAGCTCCTTTCCTGTCCCCAGACTCCACTTTTGCTTTTCATAACAGCCATGACTGACCATACAGACTGTCCTGATAGGACAGCTCCATTCTTCTGCTAACATCAGCAAAATGTTATTTTACTAGGCTAGCCCTGCAAAACAGGCTCACCTAAGTTAAGAGTAACAGCCACAGGCCACAGATATGTCTGTGATTTATCTATCACTCAACAAGAAAACTTCCACCTTAGATAATCAGACATATGCTAAACAACTCTGAAGTCAAAAGTGTTTGAAAATGGTGCTTTGCATTTTATCCAACAGATTCAGAGAGAGGGATGCAGATGGCTTTGCAGTGGACCCAAGAAAGGGATGCATCCCTCAAAGGATTGGCATGGAAAAGCTAGATACAGATATGCAATCTTGGCAGAGACCAGATCTATGCCTGACAAGTTAGACCTTGCACTGAGGGCTGTGGAGAGCAGCTGAAGTGATTTCCTGGTGGGTGGTTAGCATTCTGTAGCAGCAGAAGCCATTTGGTGGGGAAAACTCTTTTTGGCAGTGATGATTTTGCTTAAGCACTCAAAGCAGGAGTTGCTGTCATTAGCTGCTTGCCCTGGGGCTGTAGTAGTGCTGCTTAGCACAACTGCACCTGCCCTCATGCTTGCACCCTCCACATCCCCATGCTTCAAACTTGCTAATGTGGGGGCAGGGGAGGAGTGAAAACAGAGGAAATTGAGATACTCTAAGTCTGCAATGCTTTAAATCAGCCCCATGGCCCTGAATTCTTTGGGGTTGACCGGAGCAACTGCTCTGTGTACAGCACAGAGGAGTTCCCACAAACAGCAGTGTCAGCAAAGAAATGCTCAGGAGTAACAATGTGAGGGCCAGGACTTAGCATCTACCTTGGGTTCTTGTCACTGAAAATTTTCTAGTGCTTTATTGATAGTGGCTAGAGTGGTACTGCTTATTTAGGTACATGAGAAGTAGAAAGAAACAAGAGACTTACCTTGTTTTGATCTGTGAGTATTAAAAAAAAAAAATCGCTTCTAGTATAAACATTTTTAATCCCTGCAGTGATCATGTAGAAGATATCTGTAAAAAACCTAACTTCTGTTAATCCCAGTTGCATCCTAGTTGTTGATCAGCAAACCAGCCTAGGGCTACTGGGATTCTTGCCATCAAGTGATTCCATAGAAACCAAGGAGCATCCTACCTGCTCCAGCTAACAGAAGGACCAGCTTGTATGCCTGCAGTGCATCATTTTCTAATCCAAAGGTGGGGCCTTCAACTTTATCACTGTACAGATGATGGTGTTAATGGTTGAGCTGAGCTGGCCAGCTGTGGGAGTCAGGTACAACGTGTTGTTCACGAGCTGTCAGGAGTATTTCCTCTCCAGTGTATGTTATGAATACCTACAGACCTCGATAACCCCTTGATCTGTACAGCTGCTTGTCCTCTCCCAAACAGGTAAGGGTTAAGCATGGTGATCAAGCCCTCTGTCATCAAGCCTTCTTATCAGCAAAAGAAAGGAAAACACATATCTAAACAGTTTGCAGAACTGTGTGTTTGTGCAGGATATGAAAGAGCCTGTCTTCTGTTTTGAGGACTGAGGGGATAGCTTCTTTCACAGTCATTATACCTCGGTAAGGATATTTTAAAAATAATCAATTGTTTTAGTCTGAGTGAAATAAAATGTCTTGATAACTTTGTATTGTAAAAGCACCGTTGAGATTTCCCTTCTTCATTTAGATATTTTGGCTGAAGTGATTTAACAGGACATCTTTAATGTCTTGCTATGAGAAGAGAGAGAAGTGGTATGTGGTTGAGTTTACAGTGTCTGCCAGGATGCTGAGGCTCAGCAGAAATAAGATAACCTCACAAATAAACAACAGATGGCCGATGGCCTAATGCTTTGATTTGGGTGTACATGACAGGGATTTATTCTTTCAACCTGGAGAAGGAGCCTCAGAAAGGCTGAAACTGCAGAAATGCATGACATGCGGACAGACACAGTTTGTTATGGGGATTTGGTCTGAGCAGATGGCATTAGAATACAGATCTATTATTAGGCATCTGCTTCCCATCTCAGTTATATGATGTGTAAGACTTGGATTAAATTCCCCAAGGAATGCCTAGATCACTTACTAATTTGTGCATGCGCATCTCTATTTGTGTCTCTGAATACAATGAGCTACATCCTGAGCTAAGTTACATAGAAATACATTTATGGAGTGACAGCTGTGTCACTGCCAGCATCATCTCATCTGTGTTCTCATTGCACACAGAGCTCCTTAGTGATAAACTCTTAGTTAAGGTTTAGTACTCAAAACAGATGGAGTTTCTGTGTTCTCTGAGTAAATATGCATAGATCCAAACACTGAGAAAGCAGCAACATGTAAATGTTCTGTAAGACCTGCATCCAGGTAGAAACAATATAGATTAGGATTTATTTCTGCTTTTTTTTCCCTTTTCTGTCAAGTTAAGGTACATCATGGGATCAGGACTATGGATGCCTTCATGCCAGCCTCTGCTGGACTTAAGGCAGGAGCTATTCAAGGCTTTGAAAGGAGGGCTTTAAAGTATCTGCAGTAATGAAAATGCCACGTCTTGCAACAAGCCAAATAATGTAGGGGCTGTTGAACCCTGCTTTTTTATGCTTCCCATGTGAACAATGTGAATCGGATCAGGAGACCCCAACGGCTTTCTGCCTTGAGGGACCAACCTCCCACTGCCCCACGTGCAGCAGGTTTGAGCACAGTTCATGATCCAGCGGAAAATCCACTCAGCCTTGCCCTGGAGGGGTGACCTGACAGGGTTGCATGCACTAATGAGGGAGAACAACAGCCCTCAGCAGTACCTCAGGCCAGTACCCTGCCCTGTACCAGAGAGATGGACCAGCTGTCCTGCTAGGAACAGCCCAGGCTGGGCCCAGGATCTGTGTTTTACCAGCATACCTGCGCTCCCTCCCCTCACTGCTCCACTCGCCGCACATGTCATGCAGAGGAGGGACTTTGAGCTCTGAATCTCCCTTAATTAACACTCCCACTTGGAAGCCATGGAGCATGAGAAGGCATCCATGATACTGCACAGCTCTCCCCCGACGGTTATGTCTGAGCCTGTACTCACAAAGGCAAGAGGACAACAATTTCATCTGCTTGGCCCCTCAAGGGCACAGATTGTTGTTGAGGCTGAGGCAACTAACCCAGTTAAGGAGAGGAAACACTCCCAACCCAGTATTTCTGTCCCTTACCTTTGAATATTTAGTAATAGTATATTTCAGTGCAGGAAAGATGCTGCCCTAGATGTGTCTCAGTTATAGTTGGTGTTGTTGTTTTATCTACTGGCTTGCAGTGAAGGAAGAAAAAAATACTGAACTTCAGCTCCAGCAAAGTGTCTCTGATAAATATGTAAAGCAAAATTCTGATTACATCAAAGAAAATAATGTATCTGTTAAGCTCTACTTCTCTGAAGCAATTTCAAGCTAGTGTAAGTTGCTTTATTAATAAATAAATATACAGATTTAACAAGTAGTTCTCTCTCCTTAAACAGAGAAACTAAGGAATGATATGTAACCACTGAAGTAATTCTTCTGCCTTCGAATTCCCACCATCTTCTCCAAAGCAAAGAAGTGCAATATTTGGCTGTCCTTGTCAAGTTTATGATGTTATTTATGATCCAAGCTGCTGTGTTTAGGAATGGGTATATGTTATGCAAGTTAATAGTATTCAAGTGTGAACAAGCTCTTACATCTGAATGCAATTAGAGTGGAAGAATAAGTGCTGAAATTCACAAATTTACCCAAAAGTTATGTTTTTACTGTCATGACGAGTGAACCTGCATAGTAGGGCTGCTTATGCAGGTCAGAGGCTCATCCTTTGTGGCTGGAGGCAATGTTCAACTTATTAGTTATTCAGTTCTTCAAAATGCATCAGGATGAGGGTACTATACAACAGAAACCATCCAAGTACAAGATTTCTTGTACAGTTCAGTGGCTGTACATCTGTTATGGTGACTTTGGTGATCAACCTGAGTATACAGCCACTGTTAGTCCAGGATTTAGTGGTGTGCATAAGCTTTGTCAGACCTACAACCACATAAAAGCCCATGTCCTCATTTTTTCAGTCAGACAAGTATCCCAGCTAGTCCAGACAGTGCTCATGGGGTGGAAAGGAAACTGGACACCCTTTTTCCCATTAATTCTGTGACTATAAATCAGTCTGACTCAATTAAACCCAGTTTATATAATTGCATGAGAACAGCCATGTCTCTTTGAGCTATAGAGTAGTTACCGCCTTATTTAATTGCATGGTACTTAATTTTTGCTGAGTACTGAGCTGGTCTCTTGAAATGTTAGAAGACAGATGAGGCATTGCAGTAGCATTGTTAAGTTCTCTGAGGAAAGTTTTCTTTCTAAGAACAGAGGTGAAAGAGATGGGTGGAGATCTGAGATCCCAGCAAACCTCTATGAGTGGGGAGGGGAGTTAATAGCTAGAGGACTAGTCAGGCTAATTGAGCCCTGAAAAAATTCATTGGCAAAAACCATTGCACTGATCAAAAAAAAAAATGCTGTGGACTATCAAGTTTTGCATTTTTACTTTCCATACGATGAATCATTCTAAGTGGAGAGAAAAAATAAATAGAAAAATGGGAATGGAGAATAAAGCCCCTTTCATGAAAGACATGTAATGAGCAGAGAAAATTGCCTCTTTTCATTACAGCCCTAAGCCTGACCTCATGCTCTGTCTCACAAGCTGTATTTCTCATTATAATCCTCAGAAATACCTTCTATTCCATGTATTTATTCTTCCTTTTGAAGAAATTCAGACAATGATGGCAATGACGGTGATGAAGAACTCTGTTTTATGGGAGCTAACCTGTGGCCATCCACTCAAGGCTTCTAAAGAATCCCAAAGAGCTTCTCTCCAAGAATTTATAGCTAATTAACACTTTTCACCCTCAGCTGATGATATTTCAGACTGAGTAAATTGTATCTATCATTGCTCAAGTGGAATTTGAACCCCAGATTTCTTTCATTAAAAAAAAAAAATTCTATGGATAGACAAAGAAAGTAGAAGTCTACCCTAGCATAGGTTGCAAATGGCATAAAGAGAAAATGTCAATCTTATATTAATTACCAACAATTGTTTCACATTAAGCTTAAATCTTGTCAAGAACATTGTATCTAATTCTCTCAGTGTTTTACTGAGGTGGTAGAAGCTGAGGGGGAAGAGAGCCAAAAGTATTTCTACTTCCTTCACAAAATGAAATAGAATCAATCCTGAGTGCATCATTAGACTTCACTAAAAGCAAGGCAATTTTGAAAAATGAAACTCATTGACGTAGCTAAAAAATTAGTGACATAATGCCATATCCCAGTAAAGAGATCTAGAATGCCTAATTGTTCTGAAATACAGACTGAAATGAACCTGAATGAGGAGAAAAACATTTCATTTTCAAAAATTTCTAAATTCCATCATTTTCCTTTAATAAACAGGGGTCAAACAGCATTATCCACTATTCTTCAACAACATGCACCATTTTAGGAGATCAAATCTGTGTTGCTTATCAGTCATAGTCCAGAGGCTTACTTATGACATGATGTTTCCCAGGATGTGGGGGTTGTTTGTTTGTTTGTTTTCCTGTGTATATGTGGCCCACATTGCTGAGAATGTTTCTGTGCATTTGGCTGAGTTAAAAGAGTTTCTAAAACAAATAATTAAGATTTTATATGGCATTATATTATTGGTTCATATCATCATCCATTGGTTTCCTTGAATCTTATTTCTTCATTTTTTTCTTCCTAGTCTCTCCTCACAACAGACATTTTTCAGATTCTTGATCCCTCAGCTTTGTTCTTTTTGTGAAACTTAGTCCTAGTTTTTTTCTTTTATTTTGGCGATAATTGTTCACACTATTTCCTTGTATTGATAGTATTCACTGACTTTTAATATATTTCATTTTTCCCTCTTTTTTTTTTTTGGTCAGAAAAAGGAGATTCAAAGTACAATCTTTTTAGGCAATAAAATTATTTATTTCCTGTGCAATTTTTTTCTGAAAAAAATATTCATTCTTGCAAACAAAAATAAAGGAAAAAAAAATTACAATATAAATTTTCTTCTGAAAAGCTGAAAGTTGCAGTAATATCAAGTGTAACAAGCATAACTCCAGTGTAATTCTGCCAATTTGTATCATTTGTGAATATGAAGAAATGTGACAGAGGGTAAAGCTTTTTTTTTTTTTCCTTCTGATCTGGTTCAGCTCGGTGTTGCTTGAGTATGAACTCTCAAACCTCTTCTAAGATGGGCAGGTCACTTACCCAAAGGTGAATAATTTAAGAATTTCAGATGCTTCTGAGAAATGTGGTTTGAAGAGGTGGTTTCAAATGTGGTTTTCAAATTTGGTTGACATCCTGCATCTTAGACAAGAAGTTGACAAGACAGAGCTCCTGCTCTTCCAAGTCTCTTTTATGTGGTCTTGAAAAAGTAAAATCACCTTTCCTACTAGTGTATCTGTCAGGATTAAATATTTATCATTAGGCAAGATACCTTATCCATAATTTTAGGGGTAGAAAGAAGGTAGCAATGTATCTCATAGGGGATTGACACATACAAAGAGCCTGGCAAGGTTAATTCTCTGCCTGTGCACCACTGCTTCTGAATGGGAGCTTTGTAATTGAAGAGGGAAGACGTTCTCTAGCAAGTGTTTTCCTTATTGACATGATCATTTATTGTTTATTCATGCTCACTATAGCAGGGAAGACCTATTTTCTTCCAAAGAGGCTATTTATACTGCTTTTCAATTTTCCATTTCAATGGCTTTATGACTTGTCCTTCAGGTTTGCTGAGTTTTCTCTGCTAGAGGAATTTTCCTTCTCTCATAAGCAGAGGCACAACTTGAGAAAGAGTACAATGTAGATTTCTTTTTTTCAATTACATCACGTAAAAAAAAAGTCCCCAAGAAGTGTAAGTGGGCCTTCTGTACTTCCTGCAGAAGTCCTGCTGGCCAGTCAAGTGATTTAATCCTTAATGTAAAGAGGCTTAATGAACCTGGAAGGAGTAGGAATGCAAAGCCATCTCTATGGACCAATGGATTCAAAAGTTTTTTGTAGCTGTTTTGCAGGTGCAATATAGGTCTGTGCTTGTTTGGGCTTGGCAAGAGTGAAAAATCCCATGGACTCAGCCTCAGTGACACAGTGGTTGAGGAAGCAAACTTTTTACAAAGGCTGACATAGCTTGTTTCACTTTTTCATCCAAGTGATTCCTGTAATTTTCCATGACAGCAAAGTGATTCACATAAGAAAAATTCAAGATTATTTCCTTTCCTTCAGGGACCACTGTGAACTAGAAGTCTCCAAAGGAAATCTTGGGTCATTTTTGGAGCACAAAATATCTGTGTAGGTCCAAAATAATTTAAATTCTGGATGTTCAGGGAATTCATTACTGTTTTGTTTTGATGGAATTTTTTTTTTAAGATTTACTACATGATAGGGCATTGCTACATAGAGGGAAAGTAAAGTGCTTTTATTGAAAGCACTTTGTAAAGGTGACTAAGTTGTTTCACAGCACACTGCTAGCTTTCTGTATAGAAAGTTAGGGCCAGATCCCTCTGTTATAAACTGTGCTGTCTGCAGCTTGCAGCACTGGGGACAAAAAGTCACAGCCACCATCCTCATCATCACAGCAGCTACCTGTTCGGTCTCTCAAGTGCTGCAAAGATTTCTCAAGCTAGTTTTCATTACTCTGGCTGAACAAACTTCTGGGCTGGTGAAGGACCTAGAAACTGCAGAATTTAATGTGAATTTCTACTCCTCATTGTCCTTTCACACGTCACGCAGAGAACTGAGAATGCCACTCTACGCCACATGAAGTTTCAATAAGAACTACATTTATTTACTCTTTGCATGCTTTGCTAGTGGATGGGAAGCAGCCCATGAACAACATTTTTATCACAGAATAGCATGGTTTGGAAGGGCACTTGGAACTCAGGAGGTCTTTAGAACAACTTCCTGCTTAAAATGGAGTCAGCTGTGAGGCTGCATCAGCTCAATCAGGGCTTTATCTAGTCAGGTCTTGAAAAATTCCATAGGTGGACACTGTTTCAGTGCTTAACTGTCCCCATGGTGAAAAAAAATCTTCTCTTGTATCTAACTTGAATCTCTCCTGATTTATTTATGATGATCTTCTTTTTCTGTTGTCCCATCCTACTCCCCAGTAAAGAGCCTGGTGTTGTCTTCTCAGCTACTTTGTTGTATGTATTAGAAAGTTAGGTCCCCTTAAGTTTTCCCTCTCCATGCTTGTCATGGGTGTCCCAAAATATTGCTGAGTATTCTCCTTTACATTGTCTCAAACCAGAACAATCATGAAGATATGTGTAGGCAATTCTCCTTTAGTGATTGGGGCCACAGTCAAATAATGCCAAGGTTTTGATTACTGTTATTGTGCCTATTTATTTCATAATTATAAATAATTATATGTATTACAAATACATTAATTCCTTCTGTCACGTGATATTAAGCACTACCAGAGTGACCCAGAAGTCTGTAGGCATTCATCAATTTAGCTCAGTTCCTATGTTTAGTCAGATGGAAGTTCTCTGTGATTCAGTCTTATCTTTTTAATATGCAAGCTTTGTTGACTAAAGCCTTGGAGGCAATGTTCCTCTGCCTCAGCAGCACACTGTAAATCCCACTGTTTGTTTGAAAATGGGGTGTGAGATGACACAGAATCACCCACTCACTCATGGGACACAACATCTGCAAAGGTCTAAAGGCAATTTAACTTGCAGGACTACAGTTTTGAAAATTTTGTTATCATTATTTCAGGAATAGGCTAATAGGCTCTTGACTCTCCACTCAAAAAATCTGTGTATGAGTTAGGAGATGTGCTTTCAATTCCCTATTCCACTATAGATTTTTTTTTAGATTGTATAGGTATAAATAACGGCTTTTATCTAATCTTTTCTTATAAACAAAGAAAGCAAGCAAGCATTTCCAGGGAATGATCAATTCCCCCCTAAACCAGACACTGAGAACAGCTCAGCCCTATAAGATTCTCTTTTGGTCTAATGTCTCTTACAGAAAAACTGCATTTCCTTGCTTAGGTGCACACACCTACATTTCAGACTTCTCAAGTTAGATGAAATGAATTCTACTCTGAGTTTTTCTGAGCTCAGTTTCTGAGCCTTTCAACTTGTCACTGTGTCTCAGGAGGGATTAATTGAAAGGATAAGAGCCTTAGGGATTTTGAGGTATCCAGTGCCATGTAGAGTTAGGGACTGTGGTTTAGTTACATACATGCATCCATTAAGGTGTAGATGAAATAGGTGTGTGGGGCGAAAGCAGTACAAAGACTATGATGGAAGATCTGCAGCTGAAGTTCTTTCAGAAAAAGGCATAACACAACTCCCAACTTCTTCCTCCAGATAAGAGCACGGAGAAGGTGACACTGCCTATCCATGCAGGTGAGTCTGCCTCTCATCAGCAGCACTGTGCTGAAAAGGAGGAACCAAATTAATAAAACTCAGAAATTCACCTCGGCTTCTTCAGTTGCAAATCATGTTTTAAATTTTTATGTGGAATGGTGTGATGGGTATAATGTACGATTTCATTTCAGGTAATTACATTCTCCCTGCTTAAAATTATCTCTGTAGTTTCCACTGGAAAAATGATTCTTCATTTCTCCCTCCTGCACCCTGCTGGGTAGGTACTATTGCTGCCAGAGAGTGTTTGCCGTGTGCATTCCCTGTGCCCCCCACGTACATACATATACAAATTGTGGTGATGTTAGAATTAGCCCTGCATATGCAGACTTTTGTCCTACCTGTGACTGAAATTGGTTGGAATTGCTTGGGTGTAGCTGAGAGCAATATCTGACCTGCAGTTTTCAAACAACAGGGGATGAAAGAGTCTGGGAAAAATCAGTGCTATAGTCAGACTTTGCATTTAAAGAACATTTTTATCAAGTATCCAGAATAATATCATTCTTCTTCATTCCCCAGTGAAGTAGATTAATATCATTTGATGGATTGTGAGACCAGATAATCTGGGGCCAGGTGGGGTGAAGATACTTGACAGCTACCAGGCAGTGTGAACAGTCATGTGAATGCTTGCAACGTGATCTGGGTGTCTCAGTAAGCTAACAGCTTCCCACATGGATTGCATGGTTCTACCAATGGTGATTTAATTGGTCTGTATTACTGGGTAAACAGCCTAGGAGAGCTCATGCAGTCACTGCCTGTTGAAGGAGGTAGCAGCCAGAAACAGAGCGGGGGGTAGCTTGTGCTAAAGCTCCAAACCAAGCTGGCAACATTTTTAGCTAGGCTAAAACTGAGACAATAGAAAGACATAGCTAAAAGCCAAGTGGACACCAGCTTTTCCCTCTTCTGCCAAATCCACATACAGAGCAAGTCTTATTCTATGGCCCTCAAGGCAAGTTCCACAACTCATTTGGCTTTAAAACTCACTAGTCACACATGGGGTTTTTGGTTTGGTTTTTTTTGGTTTTTTTTTTTATTTTATTTTATGTGGGAGTGGGTGAGGTGGGGAGGGTGGACACTCCATTTGGTTTGGAGGTCTTTGGTTGTTGTTTTCTTTGGTTTTTCAGCTGCTATGTTTATATTCTCAGGCAGCTGCCACATTGTGGTGTGTGTTAGCAGTCCTGGGGCCAGCTTCCTCTTGGCATGAAATGAGGCAAGACCCAGGTATTCACCCTGCAGAGTGTATTGCTTCCTTCCTTCCTTCTTTTTTCCCAAAAAAGACTACTGAACATTTTGCCTCATATGTCAAGAAAACAACTTCCTTCCTTCCTTCCTTCCTTCCTTCCTTCCTTCCTTCCTTCCCTCTTTCTTTCTTTTTCTATCTCTCTCTCCCTCTCTTTCTCTCTCTCTTTTTTTTTAAATTCCCTTGCAAATGTTTCCTTCTCAAGATATATTTACATTTTATTCATGACTCTGTCAGGATTAATTTCAGCGCTTCACGCTGCCTGTGACTCCTCATGTATAATGAATGAAGCAGCAGCTGGTGCAGCTGACAGCCTGGGCACTCCAAGGGCATATACACACCAGCATCACTGGCAACATCCTACCAGGAAAGATTTTAATACCCCTGCTGTCTGAAATGCACTTTTGGCCAGGGCATGCTTTAGGAAAGAATTGTGGCAGCTCTAAGCAGAAGGTACTTTTCAAATTACTTTCTTGCTGTTTATCTATGTGCATTGATAACAGCAAAACCTTTGGTTCCATCACTGTCTTAGGGCTGTGAGATGCAGTGTCTGGACTTGATTACCTTGGTGAAATCCTGTGGAATTACTTAGCCATCTCATTACTGTAAGAAACTAATCCTGGATCTGGAATAGCATACAGACACAGCCTCCGTTTTTCCTTTTTGATCACACAGAATGACTTGTTTATGTCATAACTCTCCAGAGGCCAAGGATGTTTTCACACTGAATATGCTCTCAGAGAGTCGAAAGCTGATCCCTGATTCTGCCATTGGGTTCTTGAGTAGCCTTGGCATGTTGTTTCCCCTAGGTGTTTCATGCAGGAGGAGTGTATTAGATGTTTGGATGGACCCTAACACTGACATCTTGACCTTCCTGGAAGTTTTTTGGTTGAGCTATAATAGGACCAATTATAGTAATGAAACAAAGTTTTCTGGATTCCTAATTAAATTGTTACCTCAGCCACTCAGCACTCACAGCCAAGTAAAAAAAAAAAGAAGTGCAGAAGTTATACCAACAGTTAGTGTTTTGCCTCTTTTTTAAATGATGGAAAAATCAAGTTTGAGGTAATTTGTAAAAAGGTATTTCAGATTAATACGTAAAGACATCAAAAGAACAAAACTTCTGGATGATCAAGTTTGCTTGTGTTTCAATATTTCTAGTTATTATGACTACTTTAATTTTAACTCTGTAAATACTTTTAACATTTCGGCTTCTTTGCAATGTTTGGGTTGTAAAACAACATACAGCATACCAGATTGTCATCTCACAATTGAACTCTATTTTCAAACCATGTCAGGCAAAACCTCAGATGGCAGAACTCTCTTCCATCTTCACATTTTCTTGAGAATGCAGCTCACGAGATAGGGATGCAGAATCCCTCCTAGCATCATAATTAACAATGATCTGTCTTCTGGTTCATGAAACTCATACTTCTTAGGGAAAAAAAAAAAATCAGTGTTGAGTCTTAGAAGATGATGTCAATTAGATGTCTTCCAAAAGACTGTTAGAGTCTTAGTTAATAGTTAAATATCTAATTCCAGAGAAATTGGACAGATTAGCTAGGTGAAAAACTATTCATCCGAGGACTAAGGTTTTGTGCTCTGACTCTTGTTGACTGATTTTCACACTGACAATTTGAAAAAAGAAAGAGTTTGCTAATTTTTCATAAGTGGGGAAAATGAGGCCTATGATGTGCAGATGGTTTTTCATGTATTCAGTCACTGGGAAAACCAGGATCATCACTTAGAGGCACTTAGCCTGCAGCACTGTGTTCAGTCCAACACATGTGGTTGGCATCAGCAACCTGAAATAAATAGTGAGATGCCACATAGCACATCTTCAGGATGGATTTTGCAGGGAAAATTATTCTGGCCTTTCACTCTGCCAACTGCTGCAGGAGGATACAGGACCACTATTCCTTACAGTGTTTGAGCAAGGGATGTTTTCCACCTCATTTGTTCAGTACTTTGTTAAAGCAGTTACATCCAATTACTGTAACTTCCACTATTTCTTCCTTCTCACAGTTCTGTACTTGCATTTGCTTCTTTCTTTTCCTTTCTGATAGCTGAAGACAATGCAAGATAAATTTTGCCTTTCACAAACCAGACATCTCTTCAGTCAAGAGGTTTAGTTTCATTCAGATAAGCTGTCACTTATGTAATTCTTCTTGTCTGTTGTACCCTTGCAGTTTTGTAAGCAAAACAGATCTAAGAGAATTTATTAAACAGGAGAATTCAGGTGCTGGCAAGTCAGAAGACTCTATTTTCTTCTTTACAAGTTCTAATTTTTTGATCCAGAATGGTTGTGATCAGGACACTAATCAGACCTGATCCCCCATGCACCAAGTTGTTCATCCTTGTGATTATAAACTTCTGTGATTCTTAACATTGTGGTTGTGGTCCAGGCTTTACTGTTAATACATTTAGCATACAAATTCTGAAATATCCCCCATTCATCTGGATACTGTATTCTTTATTGGCTGTCATAATGGTATGTGTTGTTGCTATGCATGGTTAAACGTCGAGGGACTGCTCTGCATTTCTGTGGATGTTGCTATTTTCTGTGCTGCCTTTCCTGCTATAGAAACATACAGATTCATAATCCCAAACTTGTGAAAGCCAAGCCTTTATTTCCTCTTCAGGAAATAAAGCCAGTTACACATATCCTGATTCCCACAGGACATTCAAAAAGACTTATTTGTTTATAATCCACTTCTTGGGCCTCCATATCCCCCAGTGCAAGATATCTTTGTTTTTCTTGTTTCTGGTGTCTGTCAAAGTATGCCATTACAGAAAGCCATGAGACACCAGCACAGGGGTAAAAATAGTAAAAATAGCCCTAGAAGCTGAGAGGGCATGAGTGCAATGCAATTCTCCTAACTTTCAAATTCTAACATTACAAGGTCATGGTGCTGAGTGCTTCTGAGGACCTTCTTTGCATTGAATATCTTTCTTATCCTACAGTAATTTATTTAGGTGTATTTGTATTGTAAAGCCACAGGTTACTTGGCTCTTTGATCCCACCAGCAAGGAAATAAAATTGTTAATTTTCCTGTCATAAAAAAAGAATTTAAAATCTTTTGAATATTCATTACAATATTTAGACAAAACTACTTTTCAAGAGCACAGTGGATGTCTGGACTCTCCTTCCAGTACCTACGTGGGCTTAGGGAGAAGCATGGCTCAACCCCTGGGGTTGTCTGTGGCATTAAATATTTCTTTGAGCAAGGAGAAGACAAGAAGGCATGCCTGCCGGTCTCAGTTCTGATTCTGCTCCCATTTGCTCAGTTTGTTGTGGTGTTCAATGCAGGGCTGCTTATTTTTTTTTCTACCTTTGAAACAGTAACTGCAGAAACTTGTTCACCTGTGGCAAGACAGTGGTTGTCCCAAAGCTTAGCTGGAGGGGCTGAGAAAGCCTCTCATGTTGCTGGCAGGGAACCAACCAGACTTGACTTGTGCAGTCTCACAGGTTAAAAAGCTCTTTACTGTGCTCAGGGTAGCAGTATGGACATGCACAGTGTTTTTTCCACTCAAAAATTTTGGTTGCAAGTCAATTGAAGTGCTCCCTGACACATGGATCTGTGGTATTTTCTCAGGCCAAATCACCAAAGAATTCACAGAAAAATACCTTGGTTTTCCATTAAATTGTGTGGTTTCCTGCGGAGAAGGGTCAGAACCAAGAACTGAGAAAAATAAAACTCTTCTAGTCCAAAGGCTGGTTAGGAGAGGAATCAGGCAATAGGCATGCTTCTGTAAACTTTACCTGAACTGTGGCCCATGCTCTACCAAAAAGCCAAGGTGATATTTGCCTTTTTCAGGAGTGAATGATATCTTCATTTCAAGACTTTTCTTGCAATAATTTGTAAATGTGAAAAATGCTTAAGGGCTGTTAAGCTCCCCAGACGGTTCAAAGTTAGAAATGAGTTTCCAGGGACACTTTGGGAACTGCTTGTCTCCCCATCTGAGTGAATTTGTTGTTCTCTTGCTTCACATTAAGGGGAAATTACATGTTCACTGACAAAAGAGTGTATCTTTTAGTGCTACTTCTAAGGCTATAGAAAAACAGTTCCCCAGGAAGCAATCTAATTCCAGATGGAATCTGGATGCATTTGTATGGCTGTATACGAATATTTTAAAAGTAACCTTTATTTTCAGTTTGCTATCAATCACTAATCCAAAACATTATAGATCAGGTAAATTTAGTTCAGCAATGCTGAGATTACTATAGTTCATAATTTTAAAGAGTGCCACAAAGGTCCCTGGGCAGCCAGATCTAACTGTTACATTGCTGGAAAGGGACCTGCAGAGGATTTAGCTTGTACATTCTTTTGGGTGATCACTCAGGTCTGAGCAGGGGCCACAAGATTCCCTCAGTAGGTAGCCAAGATGAATCTACCTGTTGAAAGGCAGAGGGGATTCAGCAGTACAACTGTACACCAGTCTGTAGCTGCTGAAGGGAATACTGGCATAATTAATTTATGAGCATGAGAAGCAAAATCTCTGTATCTACACACATAGCTGCTGTTTTCTTTCCCTCTGTTTTTATCCAGAGTAGATGAGATTATTGCTGCATACAGGCTTTATTTGCTCTTACACACAAGATTCTAAATTCAGAATAATAAGAGATAAATAAGTGCAAGTAATCCTGATGGCCCAGTGGCAAAAGAGATCAGAGACACGGAGGAATTTTGTTTCACCTTTCTTAAACTAAAGTCTAAATCCATAATCACTTTTCCTATGAAATATCTCAGCATTGGACCAATACCCTCAAATCACCAATTTTCTGCAGTGCTTTTTACCCAGATCTTTAGTTTCAGTACAAAGTTTATTGAGTAAAAGGAGACTGCAGGCAGTATTTCTGCAGTCAGTATTTAGAGTGCACTTGATTGCATTAGTACTTGTATAGGGTGTGTTACATAAGCAGAAAATTATTAAGACACATTTGTTGAACAGTAACAACTGTTGTTCTTGCCAATAATAACAGCCACCATTACGCATGCAGAATGCAATCAGCTGCTGTGCTTCACGGTGTCAGCTGATGGCTTCTGCTGCTGAAGGTGTGCAGGGCAGGGTCAGAAGGCAATTCCCTTTCCTCACGTATTGCCACAACTCAATGGTTGAAGAAAAGTGGACAGGATGATTGGCTGGTCTTGCAGACATTGGCACACTTTGCTCAGATCCAGGTTGTTTTCCTTGGTGCTTTGTCTGTGTGACTTGCACCTACCAAGGACTTCCTTCGCTCTTTGTGCTTGCTGTGCCCTAAAGCATCTTTCAGAAAACTGGGGCTGCCTCTGACAGGCAGCCAGACCTTGTTTGTAGTATGCTGCAAAATTCAATGAATTAATAACAAAGGGTAACTGTTCATGGGACAGAATTATGGAAGAAACTGGAGCAAGATGAATGTCAATATAGCATTCAGTAGGCAGTTTCTCTTCCCTGAGCTGTCATAAAAGTAATTGTGTCTCTGATTACCCATTTTTTTTCCCCAGAGCACCTACTGGGAACATCCTAAGTGTGTACTCTCTCTTCCTATAAGGATAATGCTTATAATAATGTCATGCAGATCCACATGCCCACTCTGATGCCCACCTTCTCTTCCAGGACTTGTCCAAGCCAGCCACCAAGGCAGATCAGTCATCATTTTTATTTCTCTGTGGATCAGGAAGAGAGGCACAGTCCTATTTTAACATACACCAGCAGAAGAGAGCTTCTGCAGCCTAACTCCAACTTTACACCAGAAGAAGAGTGAGCAGATTCAGGCCAAGCAACTGTCTGTAAGCGATTAGAAGCAAATGGGATTTGGCAAATACCGAGTTGGCAGGAGGCATTAGAGAGCAGCTCTTCATCAGTAGGTTCCCCATGGCGCTCTGAAGGGTCATTGTGTGTACTGGCGGAATTCTCATGTTTTCTTGCTTCCTCTTTCCCAGAGGCATTTCAGGGAGGAAGATTATTCTTTACCACATAATCACTTCTCCCCCCCTCTCCCCACAGTGCACCCTTCCTTCACAGGTTTGTTTATCATGCCTAGCCATGATGCAGAGTTTTTCTGTGCTGTTTCTCCTCTGCCCCCCTTTCTCTCCTTACATAAATTTTTGTTGCAGAAGCAGAGCCTCGAGAGATTTTTGATCAGTCAGATGTTCGGGGTTTCATGAATTGCTTCTGCATTTAATAGGATGCTAGCAAGGAACTGAGTGAATACTAATGGAGTGCTGGAGGAGGAGGTCCTTCTTCAGGTTTATCCTCACAGATATCTCAGACACTGACAGGAAGAGTTTATAATTCATTACTTTGATAGAGACTTCCTCCTTTACAGTAAGAAATAGGTAGATGCTCAAGAAGCAATGGATTCTGGGGTGATTCAGCCTTTCCTGGCCATTTTCTTCAAACTGTAACTGGTCTAAGCAAATTTCTCTGGCTGTCTAGGCAAAGGTATTTGTCATATTGGGGGTGTATGTTGCATATGGAGGTTATCAGATCAGACACATAGCCAGGGATTTAAACTATGTCTAGATTGCTATAGTCCATGCATCTTAGGAGTCAGAAATGTTTAGAGGCATAAGATCAGTCAGAAAAAATATTAGCATCACTGTTTTGGTGACATTTGAGTCATTTGTTTCTGAGCTTTGTTAAATTATTTAGGGTTTTGGCTGTTTTTTAACATTAGCAGAAATAAAGTTTACTGTGAAGAGTGAGATAAAGGTCAATAAGAGGAATTACATGTATAGGGAAAAAATAGAAAAACAAACATTCAGGCTGCAGAATGGATACTCTTCAGGCTACTGTAGAAGAGAGGAATGCAACAGCATAAAATGAAGTTTAATTTCAAAAAGCTGAAAAAACATCAAGAAGGCAACAGGATTTTTCTGCAATGGGGAATTGAGTTCCTCAAGACAGAAAGACAGGCCACTGTAGAGCCATGGGTATTTCAGTCTGGCAGTATGACACACAGGTGTGGCATAGTCCCCATGGCAGACAAAAGATTTCCATGGCTGGGATGCAGCTCTCCATCTTTCTTCTCAACTCCCTGAAGCCTGGCTCTGCTGGCTAAGGCTGTCTTGGGCCAGGATCTTGCAGGTGGAGTTGTGCATACCAGACCTGACTGCCAAATGCATTTGTTTTACAGTTCCTCTGTGCTGGAAGTGGATAAATTATCCATGGGTGTAGGTGTGAACATGCACTTATCTCTGCTAACAAAATTCCAGGGATTGTCAATCAACCTGTGAGGAGTTTACCTTGTTCGTACATTAAACTGTCTGGTAAATTATCAGAGTCTGGTTCTGCATGCTTCAGCTGCAGACGACAAACAAACTGAGCAAATTCCTAATGAACTGATTACTTAGCTTAGCATTTAAACTGCCACATTTAACATCCTTCAACCCTCATAAACATACTGAACTACTAAAGGGATTATGGCTGCCAGGTTTGCTCTGTCATTACTATAAATTAATCTAAGAATTTAATCAAAGATACCACCAGAAGCAAAATAACAGAATGAGGGGTTGAAATGATAAGTATTTAACTCAGAGCAAAAAAAAAAAATATTTTGTACTGAGAGTTCATTTTCAAGGTTTGCTGTAAGAAAATGTAAAGGACACAGGTGCAATATTTCCCCTACATACATATGCAAAGTTATATACTATGTTTGGAAATTTTCAGTACATTTTCTGATGGCTTTTTTCAAATTTTCAAACATTTTGTTTCAAAGCCAGGAATGAGGAGGAAACTGGTGGACTCTTTGAAATTGACAGTAAAAATTACACAGACACTGGGTATTTGAAACCTTAGTGTTGACTTTACATCTACAGGAGAAAAAAAAAGATTCATCCATTTCCATCCATTGAAATCTTGTCCACAAACCAAATTTTATCTAGGGCTATAGGGAGGCAACACCTTCCACGGGTGGCTGTGTTTTCACAGGAATTGAGAGCACGTGGTTGCCCCTTTTCACATTCTGAACATCAGGTCTGTGATCAGAGCAGAAAAGCTATTGCAACTGTGTTTCCTGATGTCTCAAATGTCAGGACTACATCTTCACCAGCTATTCACATAGCACAGTAAAGGTGTATTTAGGCACGCTTTTCTCTTCCTTCTGGAGCTCTACTGTCTTCTACCTTACATGATTCATCACTAGATTTTACCAAAGGGAGGTGAAAAGTATAGACAAGTAGGAGGTGAAAAGTATAGAAAAGGACTTAACCTTCAGTTCCCACTAGGTGTTATGACTATTTGCTCCACATCCAATCCACATTGCCATCCTCCATTATTCTCCTTTTAGCCTTCAAGGCATGAATTATGGCAATAAAAATTAATTGTTACAGGCACTTCTTCTGGGAAAATTAGCTTTCAGTTTTCCCCTTTTGCTTTATATAAATTTATTGTTTCAGGGCACAGATTCATTGTTCTTAGTTGTAGACAGAAGACGTCAGCATTTCTAGAAACTGAATCACCAAATGTCATGCTGAATGACCAGAAAATGTTAACACAACTGTAAGTACTCACACAAATCTTTGTTAGGAAAGTTGCTGAGCAGCACCTAAGAACTTATTGGCAAAGACATGTAATTCACTCAGGTGTCCAGAACATTATTTAACTCTAAGCAACCACATATAGTCTTTTTGAAACTTATGCTTTTCCACAGAAGGTTACTGGGAAAGATAAGTAACTCTTAATGCAGTTGTCTACTGAACTAGAAGCTCTTCTGTGAGTTTCATCATCTTTCATCAAATCTCTGTTTTCCTGTTAGCACCTCGTAAGTGAAGCGGCTTTTTTTTCACATGTTATAGCTCCTTTATTGCCTTTTCCATCTGACCTCCCTTCTGAATGTCCTTGTGTCCATGTTACGTGTTTATCTCTGCGAGCAAAGGTTAGGATACCCTATGGACAATAAAAGTCTACAAATCATCCACATAGTCCACAAGAGCTAGTGAACTGAGTCTTACCCTAGGCAACAGTTTCTTTGTGATGGCTTTATTTGTGAAAGAGTTAATGTGAATTAAATATTAATTTCCCTGTTAGTGTCCATTAAGATTTATCCGAATCATAATGAATATTGGAGAATTAACAGATGCTTCATTGACGTGTGTTGTTCCTGCTCCTTTCAATCACTAATGCATAAATTGTAGAAAATAAATGGAAATGAATTAAGGTAGAAATACGGGTCTGCAAAAGAAGTTGTGTTGCTTGGTAACATGGACCCTGTGCCTGCCAGATGTCGATCATGAACCCCATGCTTAGTGTGACATTTGAGTCAGAAGATAACTATTATCAGGGGGTTGCATGAAGTTTATAAAGCAGTTGCATGAGCTGGCTAAATGACTAGTTACAGATGTTACTGGCTCCTACATCCTCCTCTCTTGAGCCATTCCCTCTGGAAAGCTCCTTTCTGCAGAGTATGATTATTTCTTATTTCTACTGCGTTATACACACCATTAATCTTCCTTCCTTTCCTAGTTATTGCTGTCACCTCCTTTTGTAGCCAGAAGGGATTTAGAACTGACAAACAAGAAAACTCCTGTCCTGTAATCTGCTGACAGTACAGCATATCTTCTTTCTTGCATGGCAGCTTCAGGGGCTGTGCTTCCTCATAGACATCAACTGAGGAAGATTAAGAAATTCCCTCTTAACTAATCAGATAGGAGGTGGTGGAAAAAACAAAAATTTATACACATAGAAAATAGATACTGTCAGTAGTGGAAGTAATTTCTTGCATGTTGAGTTGCTGAGTACATTTTTAGCCTTGTCTCATGGATTCAAAGATTTATTTGAAGTTTCCAAGGGGATGTAAAATAGGGGTCTAGAAACTGGAGAGCCTGAGATAGGTAGCAGAAGGTGGAAACTTTCATTCAGCCTCTAACTGTGTTTTATTTTCTGAAAATACTCCCAACAGATGTTATATGTCAAAAATGGAAAGCAATAATCACCTGGGAGGTGGGAATAGTAATATTATGCTGTATGTCATAAAAAGTTGGCTTAAAGTAGGCAGTGAGAGATCAAAATTAGGTGGTCTAAGGCTGACTAGTAAATACAGCTGTTGAAGGAAGCAAAACATTAGACACATCTTGTTGGATACAAGTCAGAGAGGTGTGCAGGGGTCAACAGCCACAGCAAGACCCATCAGAGGGCAGCTGTTGATGTGATGTGAAGCAGAAAGAAACACTTCTGTGTTTTACAAACTGAAAGGGACTTTTTCTGCTTTTGGCATGCGTTACTTCACTGTCCCATGCCCTTCATATGTGTGTGCTGATCTAGCTTCTCCTGAAATGTGTGTCATCTTCTGGGGGTTTATGAGCATCTGTGGTTACCAAGAGTAGCTGCTAATAATTTAGGCAATGCACTCCAAGAGGTTCCCTGGGTTTCAGCAGAGAAGGTACAGGAACAAAACCAGCACATTGGTAGCTGTTCTGTTGATTTAGGTTTTCTTAAAGAAAGATGCCACTTAAGCTTGCTGGCTTCTTCCTTTACATTAAAAACATGCAGCATTGCTGCAACAATAATCTTGTGATAAATTTTAGAAAACATATCTGTAGCTATTTTTAAGTGTTTTTCATGTCCCTATTTTATTTTTCTGCATTTCTCTGTGTGCATCATCTCTCACCCATCTGAGAGCACAGCAGATGACAGCTCAGTGATACCTTACTGATGTACAAGGGAGTGTCACTGTTGTCTAGGCAAAATGTATTTTTCCATGTGCTTAGTCTAAAAACATTCTGTACTGTATATATTTCCTATGCTTCATACACCTGCTTCTTGTCAAAAGACAGCAAAGGTAGAAATACGCTTGCTCTCTGCAGAAGTGGATGTTTTGCTTGGATGAATGCTAATCAAATGATTACATTCAGGCCAAGTTTCTCTTCAATTCTTCAGTTGAGTGTTATGGGCCAACTGCAGGGGATTGCTAATAAACAAGTTTTGGATGAAAATCAGGTAACTGAAGATCTCTTTTGACTAAATGTTATTAAGCATTATATTGCTAATTATGACCAATGGGATTGTATGCTTAGAAATCCTTTCCATACTAAAGCATGCCACATCACATTGTTTTGGCATTTCAATGCACACAGGCAAACTGAGACCTGGAAAACCTCCACGAGACCCTGAAAAGCAAGTTTTGCTTTCAAACTAGACAAGTGCTTTGTTAGGCCATGGCACATAAAATGACACATCAAAGACCCTAGGATGGTTGCTCCGTATGGAGAAATGTCCCTCAAAGATGGTTGGAGTAACCCAGGGCTGGGCTGGGAGCAGTGTCACTGAGCTAGCACAGTGCATTTGGCCAAGTGCTCTTATAAGTCAAGGCACATCAGCCTATGCAAAAAACTATGTTAGCCTTATTCTCCAGCCTGACCTTGGCATTTTGCTTGGTTCCAAATGGCATTGCAGTGTCACAGTCCTAAACACAGCTGAAGGGCTCAAAAGACCCTGTAGGTGCATCAGACACCAATAAAAAACATTTATTGAAACTTCACCTTAAAAAACCTTAAATATCTAAAAAATTGTGATTAAAATTGTGCATGCTTCTGCTGGGGCAGAGAGACCAGGCCATTTTTAAGAGTTCCCTACAGAAATATCTGCACTTTCAGGCTTGTCAGCAGAACACAGAACACTGTGTCTGTAGATCACCACTTCAAATTTTGTTTCATTGAAAGTCAGTGGTACCATGCTAGTCTGTGTCTGATGAATTGATGAAATCATGTCAAATGAATTGCTGTCCACACTGCCACTGACACCAAAAAGAATCTATGGTGGAAGAGGCGGAGAAGACAGAAAGTAAAATGGGCAGAGATACTGAATTATTCTGCTGTAGATGTCAAAGTGTTATTTGCTTTAAAAACATCAGCCAATTGAAGTAGTCTCATTCCTAATCAAGGCATATAGAAAAAAGGCCTGTGATATTTTACTGAACCTCTGAAGAGCAGAGTCTGTGGGATCTTACCCTCTGAAGGGTAAACTGTGGCACTCCTTGCCATTTGTCCATCAAATAAAAACCACATCTTTTATCTCAGGAAGTTCTTAATTTGCAAACTTTTGTGTCTTCTGAGAATATTCTAGAGATATGTTGATAAATGTCTGCTCCATTGGTCCATGAACATTTTGGCCACTATCAGAGACAGAAATTGGATGAGGTGGCTGATCCTTTAATCTAAGCCAGGATACAAGGTCTAACTTCCCTATGTCCTTTAGCTCCTAAGATACTCAATTTGCCATTTGACATAGCACTGTTGAGATAAAATGGTAGGCTATCCAGAACAATCAGTTATTAAAATGATCTCTTGTCATTATTTTCTGAGTTTTGTAAACATTTGTTTTCTGAGTGATGTAAACTATGCTAATGGTGATATGAAAAAGTTTATGATCCATGTTTTTATCTCTAGGGAAAAATAGGAGTTTAGAGCATTAGGTAGAAGGTTGGGGAGCTAGGTATTAGTTTCAGATATGTTACTGGTTTCTAATATAGCCCCAAGAAAAATGCTTCTCTGTGCCTTTTCATCTGATGGTGATAGAGCTCTATGAAACCATTTGGCCATTTTAAAATGGAAAGCACTGTTTGATAGCTTAGAGCTTGTTATTATCAGCATGCAGAATGCTGCAAAAATCAAAGCATCCTGAAATGCCTTCTGTCCTCACTTACATAATTTATTCCTTGAGCTCCGGAGCGTTTCTATCTGAAGATGCACATCAGATGGAATCAAGTTGGAGAAGATGAGCCTTCCATATCTCTCAGTGGTTCTGGATCAAACTGGTAGAGAAGCCCCAGGAAATCATAGCTAGGTGTGTTGACTCTGCTCCCACGGGATGCTACCATAATTCAAGAAGTGTCACCCTGGGGTCTGTAGGTCAATTTAGCTAATCGCAGAATCACACATAACCACAGAATTTGTAAGGCTGGAAGGGACCTCTGGAGGTCATTTGGTCCAACTCCACTTCCAAGGCAGGGTCACCTAGAGCAGGTTACTCAGGAACGTACCTGGCTCGGGATATATTCTATTATTCTATATTCTATATTCCCTTTGTCCAAGTAGAATAAGTCTGGATCCAGTACGGATCCCCAGGGAAAGCCATTGACTAAAGGCCTCCAATTGGATTCTACTCCATAGATCATAACCCTCTGAGCTCTGTTTTTTAGCCAGTTTTTGATGCACCTCACTGTCCATTCATCTAACCCACATTTCCTGAGCTTATCTGAGAGGATGATATGGGACAGTGCCAAAAACCTTGCTGAAGTCAAGGTAGATAACATCCACTGCTCTCCCCTCATCAACCCATCCTGCCATGCCATCACAAGGGCTATCAGATCAGGCAAGCATGATTTCCCCTTGGTAAATTTATACTGACAACTCCTGATGATGTTTCCTTCTGCAGGTTTGATGATGACCTCCAAAACAATCTGTTCCATCACCAGGGATAGAGGTGAGGCTGGCTGGCCAGTAGTTTTTTGGGTCCTCCTTCTTGTCCTTTTTGAAGATTGGACTAAGAGCAGCCTTCCTGCAGTCAGGCATTTCTCCCTATTTCCATGATTTTTCAAAGATGACAGGTGGCATAGCACTAAGATCTATCAGCTCCCTCAGCACCCATGGGTGTTTCCTACAAAGGCCCATGGATTTGGTTTTGTGACCACCCATAGATTTTTAGTTCTTCTTGTTGATTCTCCGTGCTGTGTGTATTTGCATATAAGCACTTTAGAGCAGTAATCAAACATCCAGGTTCCCTAGAAAGGATGTGAGAGGATTCACCATAGCCATAAACACTCTTGATATGGTTAGCCCATTGAGCCTCATCTTGAGAGAAAGCCAGGGAGTATCTGTCACTGCCCTTGTCAGCCTGGCTTACTCCCCAGCAGGAGGAAGTGCTGTGAACATTGTCACTTCAGACCCCACCCCTCAAGTTCAAACCAAACCAAGCAGACAAAAGGGGAAAGCTGATCTTCAACTCGGTATCTCCCTGGCAGCTCCTGGCCTGCCTCCCATAAAGGCAGCACTGCTGCTCCAAGTCCCCAGAGCTTTCTTTCTTCTCACTCACTTCAGGGACTGAGTTGTCTCTTGTATTTTCTGGAGGTTCCAGGCATTTCTGCTTCATTCTTTTCATAGCAATAGTTTCACTTTGGAGAGTGATGTTCCTTTTGGGCCAATGAGGCTGTTTAATGAGAGGATAATCTTGTTCCTTCATAAGGAAAAATTACTCAGCATTACAGTTTATCCACAGAGCAAACAGATTTTCAAATAAAATAGCATATTATGCCCTACATAATTAAATAAACACCAAGATATTTGTCATTCAACAGACTGGTGTCGACTGAGAAAGCAGATATCTTATTCCAAATGATGTTGGCTCCTCTTTCAAAGTGAAGTTACGGAAGAGAAGCAATTGTCAAAACGACAGAGTAGCATTCCATTTTTTTTTCCCTCTGTGACTTCCTGTGCAAATTTGTTCCATTTATAAGTTACACAGTGATTTTTCTAAATGCCAGCACTGCAGACTTAGAAAATTGCACCAAGATTCATCTCTTACTCTTGTACCACTACCAGGAAAGGTAGCATAATCACCATTTAACTAACAGGTTTGTTGATGAACAAAATGGAGCAAGAATTTGCTCACTTCTCACAACAATAGTGGCTCAGATAGCTGAGCACAGTGGTGGTAGAGTTTTTTTTGTTGTTGTTTGGTTGGTTGGTTTTGTTTTGGTTTTGGGTTTGGTTTTTTTTGGTTTTCTTGGTTTGGTTTTGGTTTTGTGTGGAGGGAGTTGGCTTCTTTACTCATGTCTGTGTCAGCAGCAGTGGAAGATAGGAGCAGTAGAAGGAAAATAATGCTTCTTCCACAATGAATAAAAAGCTGGGATGGCAGAGATATTTATTTGGCTCATTGCTCAGTAAATAGATAAACTGGACAATAGTGCATGTTTGGAATTTAATGTAGAAGATACCATCCCAAATATTCAGTAAGGTATTTAAATATTAATAAAGCTTAGAAAGTATCTGTGTTGCTCACGTAGATATGAAAAGATCCCAAACTAGTATGTGTGTGTGTGTTTATATATTGTTTCCTGTTTCTGGTAGATATCCCTTCTCAATCTTTCATGTCTTTCATTTAGAATAACAGATTTCAATTCAGGTTTCAATTCAATTCCTGTTTAGATTTGTTGCCTTGCAAGCTATCATACCCAGAAGTACTTGTTGTGTCCCACTGGAAGGTAGGACTGTGAGGCCATGATATACCCAGCATGTGTTTTTTTCATTCACGTCAAGTTGTGAGCTGTAATGACCTTAAAACTTCATGCACACGCACCCCACAGTTGTAGACACTCCAGCTAAACTAATATTTAGAGGGGTACAAAATGTATAAGCACTGACTTTCTATCACTCCCAGAACTGTGGGCATAACTAAATCAACTGGCTTCACTGGCATAAGAGATACAAAAAAATTGTAGCAATAAAGATTTTATTACTCTGAAGTATTTCTAGAATAACCTTTTCCCCTCTCTCTTAAAAGGGAAGTAAATGGAATACGTGATAGTCTGGCAAGAGTGTTTTATAGACATGCTTGAGTAAGGCAGCCATTTCAAAGTCATACCAATAAGAGACCAGCTCTCTCTGCCATTACTCATTTGTACAGTCCTAATGACTTCGATACAATGATATGCTTGAGCAACTTGAGCAGGATTTAGTACAAAATATTAATTTCAGAATGGTTTATTAGAAATTAGAAGGTTTTATCTGTGCTATAAATAATATTTTGGGCTATGAAAAATGAATTGACATTTTAACATCTAATTCACATTGCTAAAATAATGGCACCTTTCAGTCTACTTGTTTACTTTTTCTCTTCTATCTGTTGGGTCTGAAAGTGTACCACTCTGCTTTACTTTGGATTTTCAATCAATATCACTTTCCTGTTCCAGTTCAATTATGAATGCTTGAATGTCAGAGTAGTTACTTTTCATCAGCTTCTTCTCATAACTTTGTTTGCTCTTCATCTTGATATTGAAATATTTTCCAATAAACACCAGCCATATGACATCTGTTTTGAACAAACCTTTCCTTTAGGGCTTTATCTGCCCTTTGTAAAATGCCTTTTTTTTGGTCCCTGGCTCATCTTTCTGATGCCATCACCAGTGGTGCAAGTAATAGGGGACAGCATATTGTCCATCTGCAGCTCCAAGACTGCTGAAAGCTGATTTGATCTCCAAGGGACTAAATGGTCCCTGGGATCCCAGAAACACCAGCCCATGGCATGATCAAGCCACGTGTTCTCATCAGCAGGCTGCCTTGGAGCTTTTCCTGCTTAGTGCCTAGTTATGGAGGCTCAAAGACCACAGAGCTGACTTGGAGTTTTCCAAAGAACATCTCTGCTGTGCTCTTGGCTCCCTGAGAATAATGGCACAGCTGCAATACTATGGTAAAAAAGAGATTTCAGGCAGCTGAGAAAAAGGTCTCATTGAGCTGCTTCTCCATGCTTCATTCTCCCGGTGAGAAACTGATTTGTGACTAGGTCTCAGAACAGCTATGGTAATGAAAACACTGATAATAACAGTTGGCACTTAGCAATTGCTGTATCCAGGCACTTCTAACAAATCTAAGGCTGACATTCCTCAGTCAATATGCATAAATGTTTAAATGAAGAATGTCATAATTGGTTTTCCTGTCTCATCCTTCTTAACCCATCGAACTGCCATGCTACCGTTTCCTGTTATCAGACACTTGCCAGTCATAAGCAATCAGTCAGGTACTTCACAATTAGGAGGGAGAAAATATGCAATTTCTTTGTGTTGGTACCAGATGTTTAAAGCCAAGAACAGGATAAACCAGAAAAATGCTCCACCCTCAGACTGCTGTGAATCGGCCTCCTGTAGCAGAGTGTGTCTTGGCTATGCCTTGCAGTTTTCTGTAATAACACAAGAATGAGAGTTAGGTACTACTGTCTGTCTTTGCATGGAAGTTGGATTATTCTGTGCATTCAGTTTGCTTACAAGGATTTGGTGCTGACATCCTTCAGAACAAGCTTGTTAGAAAAGCAAGAAAATAATGTCAGAGGGATTTTCTTTCACAAGGAAAAAAATCACCAGTGTAAGGAAGGAAACAGTTGGTCCCGGAAGCATCAGCATGGGCAACGAACCCTCTCCAAAGTAATTGTTGGACAGAGTATTTGTTGTACTTTATCAGGCTGGCACTGGGGGTTTTCTTTTGAGCAATTTTCCGTCTGCACAGGTGGGTAGCTGAGATTAGAGTAAGTGTCTGGTCTGTGTAATTGAATCTGTGCTGCTTATCAGCACTACTGAGAGCTCTCAATTGCAACTGGAGGTCTGTTACCTGTGCTCTGGTTCACATGCAGAGAGAGCCAGTGCTCCAGAGCTTTCAGTCTACTTACATAGCAAAATGAGGGATGGGAGGAGAGAGCATAGTCCAGAGCACAACAGGCAGATGAATAGCAAAGAAGAGAAGAGACCCAGATCTCATGACAGTTGTGATGACCTCACATTAGAGCATGACACGTTTTGTGGCTTGATGGTATCCATCACTGTGTCATATTTTCTGCAATGAAAATCCAAACCATCAAGAACTTAGGAGTCTATGTGAATGTACCCAGATAAGGTAACAGGGAGAGCTGCTGTGAAGGAGCAGCATATCAATTTACCCTCTTTGGTCTTTCTAGGATAAAACACAGCCTATTTCCAGACACCTGGAACTGCTAAACCTTAAGTTAAAAAAACCTGAAAGATTACTGAATCTTAATCAAATGCTATTTGTGCCTGTTTTGGATAATCTCCATAGTCCTAAAATGTATTCTTTTTTAAAATTATGGGACTGTGGAAAGGGTGAATGAGTTTAAAATATTTGCAGTTTGTTGCAAAAACTACATACCAGCAGTATTTAACATCTTGTGGTTTGTGAGGTCAATTAAAAATTTTTATTTTACTGTGTTTCTTGGGGTTGAGATGCATAATTTCTGTCCCTCCAGACATGAAACACTTTGTTGTGATATTTAACTTTTTTATTTCCACGACTTATTTGGTAAACTTTATTTTTTAATAATCTAGCATACTTACAGAGATGAGAGAAGAAAACTTGCCATGTGGGTGTTGACAGGTTGCTTGTTGCTCATTTAAATAAATGCAAACAACAGTGCAAAAGTGTCTCTCAGAGCCTGGGTGAGGAATTATCACTGTTTGAGAGGAAACCTGAAGTGAAAGCAGTTCCCTTCCAAGGGAGTATGTTCTGTAGTGTATCCCAAAGCATAAACCAAACACTAAACTTATTGAGAGATGCTACATTAATAAGGATTAAATAAGGATGGAAAAAAAAAAACAACTTTGCATTCTCTTGGCTTTGCATAATATTGCAAAACTTTTAGCTTCTCCACATCCTGAACCCAGATTTTAACAAAATTCCCTGGGAAGAACAATGACAGGGGTCACTGTTAGTGGCCTGGGTGAGATGTTATTTACTGTCCTCTGGAGCCAAAGCTGAACTTTTAGAGGGGACCAGCAGGCTTCAGGGAATTCTTTGAGAAATTAATGTAATATGTCAGCCATCTACTGTTAAGGTGAGTGCACACTGTTACACAGCTACATCACACCAGTGTTGAGGAAACAAATGGGCAGAGAACAGGTAGATGGGTCCTTTGCATCTCTATAGAATACAGAACTTAAAATCCATGCCCATGGATGCTTGAAAACAGGGAGATATTCTGATTACTTCTCTGAAACAGCCAGCCTCTAGCACACGGCTGTACTGCACATCTGCTGGCAGCAAAGTGAAACAACGTGAGCCCCATTTGCTGAAGTACTCTCACAGGTACTACCAGCATAAAGATCCAAATCTGTTTGGATTAGTAGTCTGGGGAGTCAAGTCCCTTCATATCTGAAGCACGAGACAGGAGGAAGAGGTCAGAGGAAGGGGAAAACTGGGGAATATTAACAGCTTTAGAAAGGGCTCCCACCTGAAGTCCTACTCTTTCTGGAATTGGACCTTGCTAATCCAACTCATTAGAGCATAACACTATTCATACTACTAAAAACTCATTCTGCCAAGGACTATTGAGCATTTCTTCAGTAAGAATAGGCATTTTCACGTAAGGCAATAAAACATAATCATTGTACTCAACTTAAAAATTATTATATTGACAATGAAGATGATGGTATTGAAATAGATGACTTCCAGTTCTGCCTGTGCATAGTTTTGATAAATGTGGCTGGTTTGGTGGTTCAGCAAGAGGCCTGTCTGTGTTTTGGAAAAGCATAGGTTTTCATGTTTTCTGAGAATAATATGCAGTAAACAAGATATAACACAATGGGAGACACTTGAGAGAAATTTTATGTATGGCTATCTTAAGCACTGTGAATAGCATTGCCAAGAGGATGGACTATATGGACATCAGCTGTGAACCAGTGTAGCTGCTCTTATGTTCCTATTGGCCAAAGCAGGAAGAAGCAGCTTCTCCTTGCGTAGCACCTCTTAGTCATAACACTCAAATTAATTTTTACAGCTCTGTTGCAAGCCAGAATTATTGCTAATATAGTCCAGGGTAAGGGAGCAAAAAGTGCCTTTTCATGATATCCACAGATGTTTTATTGAGCCGCACGGTGAGATGTTTGGGTCCCAGCACCCACTCATAGAGGGTCTAAGTTTTGGTCACCCAAGGGTGAACTTGATCTCTGGGCAATACAAAGATGAGGGCCAATCAGGGAATAGGGAGGAGTGGCTCAGGGACATAGGAACAGACATAGGAACAGGGGAAGGAGCCAATGGGATCTAACAGCTTTTTGAGGGAAGCTTCTTGTGTCTCCCTAAACGAGGGAATCCCCCCCCACTCCCTTCCCCCAGGGTCTCCACACAACTCTTTTTGCTATTCATGGAAATATGTTTATTATCTCCCTATTCTCAAACTTTTTCCATTGTCTCTGCACACTGCAGTGAGATGTATCTGAATCTGGTGTGCCAGACTATGCTTTTGGGTATTTTGAAATCCCATGGAAATACTTTTCACCAGAGATGCTGAGTTTATTTTTAAAGAGCTTACCATGAAAATGCAATGTAAATGATTCATGTAGTTGGTGGTAAATGCTGACAGGAAAATATTTGTTTGTATAAAGCCAAGAACTTTCCACTAAGGGAAAGCTTCTATGACTTCGACATTTTTCTTCCGTCTCCCTCGGCACACTAGCAGGGGTTGGCATTTTTTTTGACAGGTTTCAGTGCTTTTGGCAAACACCAATCAGCTAAAAACTATGTTGTCACTTAGAGGTTGGTACAACAGAAAATCATTGCTCTTTTATTTTTAGGGAAAACCAATACAAGGGGAATTAAATTATTTCCCTAAGGTCAAGGGAAAAGGCAGGAGTGAATGAAAGAATTCCAATTAGAAAATTTAATTCTGAAATGTGTCTTCTGAATATCTAAACCCAAATGGTACAGGAGGTCAGGAGGTCTGTAGAGTGGGATTTTCTTGCAGAAGGCCAGTCTGGGTTTTTCCTTTTCTTCCCTTATATGTGACTGGTGACTCTTGGAAAGTCAGAAATCTGACTGCCAATATTTTCCCAGTGTTTCCACCGGGGATTTCGGCTGTGATGAACTAGTTGAAGTGTTCTGTTGATGAGAAATTTTGTCAAAACACCTCCCAGAGGCTTTGGGCCAGTCTGTTTGCACGATGCTGTAGTCATATGAGGCTCAGTCCCCACGCTTGAGTGAATGAGAAAGCTCTCTTGAAGAGTTTGAAGAAGCATCTTCTCCACCTCCTATCAGAAACATGTTTACAGGGATTGACAATATCCATACAGATCAAATTCAAGGTCAGTAACTGCAAGTGGGTGGTTCCTGTGGGCTGTCTTGAAGAACAGTAAGGAAGCTTTTTCCCAGATGGCATGCTGAGCAAACTGCCTCTCAGAGCTGTAAGACTGGTGAGTTTGGAATTTTATGTTGCACTGAAGATTATGGCTCTGGACAGGAAAGAGCATCATGAATGGGCAGACAAGTGATGCTGGTGTGCCTTCAGGGAGGAGTAACAGTGCAGCAGGTCAGATTTTCAGCATTTATGATATGACATTAAAGAAATATAATTGAGCTATAAAGCTAGAAATCATCAGCTTCTTGAAGAGAATTTTAGTGCTGCTGAAAGTAGCAGATTGGCAGTTCCTAAGTCTGGAGTCAAAAGGCAGGTACTTCATGGACAACAGCAATATGTTCTGCTCTCTCTGAAAACTTTTAGGGGAATGAGACTGCTTACTTACAGTCTTTTCCAGTTTCTTTGTTTGCTATTGAGACAGCCGTCAGGGTAGTCCATTGTAGTGTTGTTTTCCATGTATGCATTGAGTGCATTAGTTGAATCCAGACCTGCTCCAAAATCTACTGGCATGGATGACAACTTTTCACTGGTATAAAGGAGATTTGTCTGGAGGTCTATGAATGATGATGAGAATCCTTTGACTTGTAGCCTGTGAAAACATCCATGTGAGAGCACCACCACCAGAGGTGATTGCTCTCTCCTGGAGGACCCACAGCCCAAGCATCCCTCTGGCCTCCTATCAGGGCCACCAGAATGATTCCCACTTTCAATTGCAAATCATCTCATCACATGCCTCCTAACCTCACTCAATGATGCAACTAATAAGATGTCTACACCATGACCAGACTAAAATCCATTAATACTAATTCCTGAAATTATTGGCTTTTCTGGAAATGCCAGTAGATGGCAGATTCCACGTGCCTTGAGCTTATTTTCTGCCTTTCCCTAGGTATATGTGGGATACACAGGGCACAGGAGAGCAACCATCAAGCCCAGAAATGTCACCTTTTCAAGACAAATAACAAATTAATAAAAGGTGTAGGTATCTATGACTTTACTAGACAGTGATAATAAAAATTTTGTAAGTATGAGTAAAACAAATGTTTTTTGGAATCCCTTGTGTTCAAAATCTAATTCGAAAGCTGGGCATTGCAGGTTTAAAAGTGTGTTACCAGTAAGTAGTTTTCCTCACATTTTGTTGTATCAGGACCATTTCTGACTAGTCTGTGGAAACCTAATTTTCTTTTGTACGTATAATAGACATCGTTCCTTTTTCTGAGAATATTTCCAGAATTCATTTCATTTTATAGTTTTCATAAAATTTCTGACTTATCTTATTCTCTTCCCTTCTCTGTTGGACCTCTTACTGCAAGTTGACTTCCACTTACTCTTTAGGGCCATGTAGACTGCTGCCATATTCCTTTTACATTGATGGATTTACAACAGACATTGTCATTTTAGGGTTTTTGTTCTTTCTTGGCAGTAAGGACCACTTGTAAGGTGTTTATGGAATAACTCTAGGAAACTGAAATTGGAACAGGTTTCCCAAATTGGTGGTTGATGCCCGATCCTTCCAAATATTCAAGGTTTGAAAGGAGCTTTGAGCAATGTGGTCTGGTGGAAGATGTCCCTCTTTATCAAGGGGTGCAGGAATAGATGAATTTTTGGGTCCCTTCCAGCCCAAACCATTCCATGATTCTATAATTCTAAGTCTTTACTTGGTTTATAGACCACAAAATTATATATGGATGTGTGCAGAGGGTAGCAGGACTTCCTAATAATTATAACACATTTCCTCAGGCTCAAAATTTTGATGCTGCACAATAGAGAGTAGGTGGAGGGAACCCATCCCAAAGACAATGCACAGAGATCTGTTTAAATGCAGAGGTACCAAATACTGTAGGACACAGTGGGCTGCAGCTTTGTCTGGGGTGACAGAAAGGGAGGGTAAAAGAGAAGAACCAGCATTACAGTGCCAGCAGTGTTGCACATCATGCGTGGTGTGTTTTTAGCAACTCAGAGGGGATTTCAGTCTCCAGTTCTGCACCTTTCAGCAGTGACATATTTGCTAAGACAACTGGCAAAAGCTGTAATAAAACAGGCTAGTTAGTTTTAACTGGATTTTTTTATTGGTCGTTTTGGTTTTCTACCGGGCAACTGTCACATCACACACCTATGCACCAAATTCATTGGGGATATTTTACACTGCAAACATTGCAGACCTTGCTCTTTTCTTTTGCACTTAGAAAAAACAGTTGCACTTAGTTTCAGAGAGAAGTAACATATCAATTTCCACCTTGATGAATAGCCCTCTTTTTCAACCTGATTGCTGCAGATGCAGCTCCAATGGGATGGCGGGAAACAAAGAAGAAAAATGGAAAAGTGAACATATATTTTCCTCTTTTTTTTTTCCCCTTAAGTACTTAAAAGCAAGATCTAATGCCAAGTTCTAAAATAAAGGTCTTGTAGAAAGAGCACTGGCTGTCAGCCACTCTGAAATAAATCCACCTGTTCAGTCATCACTTCAAGAAAGTGTTGACAGCACTACAGTGAATTTAAATAGCAAATGATGGTTGTGTTCACCTGACAAACCCAGTTTTTAGGACTGTCCCTAAGGAGCATCTAGAGATCTTAAGCTTGCTGAGAAGAAACATATCAAGCTCTGCCTAGGGGCTGTTAATGCTCAAATTGAGGTCTGGGTGGCAATGCTCGTGCAGAAGACACTCTGTCGTTTGCTATCAGGCAGAGTGACAGATGTGAATGCAAAGTCAGAATAGGGAGATCTGGCTTTTGAGGGCTTTTCAGCTAACAGAAAGCACTGATTCTGGTTCCCTCTTGAACCAGACCCAACTTCTGCTTGGGTCTTAAAAACTTTTGCTTAAGGTTGTGGTGGAAACCAACATTGCACTTGTCATAATTTGAGTGTGTTGTATAAGGCTGTGTTTCAGCAATGCTGTTGGGAGGGGAACAGAGTCTTCTTGTGAAATGTAGTGTCAGGAGGAAAAAAATGAAAATTAAATCTCTTTCACTCTTGGTTGAGTGTTGTCATTACAGCTTTCCTCTCCTATTTTGTCATGTAAGTAACTATTAATGAATATATTTAATCCTTTCTATGTCTAGATTTCAACCACAGAAGTCAGAGTATTTACCTGCAGCCTCTGCTCTTGTATGTGGAACCTCAAACCTGTGCAGTGTGACTAAAAGTGAAAAATAACCAAAATGATCGCATAATGTACTTAGTCAAAAATTCACAGGGTTTTTAGGAAGTATTAGATTGTCAACCTTTCATAGCAAAATGGTCACTACAGAAAACCTAAGGTGCTTCTTGCCAGCAATGTTCCTGCAACTAAATCCCTTCACAGACATATTACTTCCTGCAGATCAGCGGAATAGGTAATTTGAGACTTCCAGAGCTACTCAAATGAATCTGGCTGAAAGATTAAAACCTTGCTACTGGAGCAAATTCTGTGCCTCATCCCATACTGACCTAAGCGATAATGTACTATTTTAATGAGTAAAGATTTTACTTCAGGGCATCTGGCTGACATTTACTCATCCTCTTGGGAAGAGTAGAGTCATTTAGGAAGGATTTGGCCTTTTTTCTACTTGTTTTATCTCCCAGTATGGGGTAGAGGATTACTTTCCACCAGAAGTGGACAGTACTGTTGACTAACATTATAGAGAAGCCACAGTTCTTTTCCCTAGTAACTGAAGGAGGCTTAAATTTAAAGGTCAGAACTTACCTTTTATGTTGAATCACTTGCTTTTTAGTGGACTATTGAAGGATTCACTGTCCAGCCCATCTGTTAATACCTAAGTCAAACACACACACCTCCTGCTCCTTTCTCAAGGTCAGGCAGTTATACTCAGGGAGCTACACAAGAAAGTTCTACAAAGCCCATTTTTGTATTAGAAGATTGTCCTGCAGCTGCTCTCTCTGTTCACAAAGCCCTGAAGCAGAAAGCCACTTCTAGTAAAGCTGTGGAGAATGTTATAAACCCATCAAAATAAAATTAATTTCAACTTTACCAGTGAAAACTGGCATGTGGACATGCAACTTTTAATATGGAAGAAGAGGAAGTTAGAAGGCAAATATTAGTGTTGCTGCTGTAAGAATAAAATGAAAAATAGGCATTGGATAAATGCCTGCTTACTTTTACCTTTTTAGTAGGATAAAACAGTCAGATCTGGATTCTTGTCTGGGAGCTGAAAGCATAGTAGTCACTTGAGCCTATATGTCTGTTGTCACAGGATGGAGATGAATACCTTCAGATGATAATTCAGTTTTGAGGTATGGTGAAAAGTCCATCTCCTTCCACTGACCACCAAAAATGACCTTGGAGTTACTGTATCCTAAGCCTGACTTCCTAAGAATAGCCCTAAGAGTCGGATGGAGTTGTACAAATTAAAGCCAACTGGCTTTTCACCTAGTGATAAGATTAAAACAAATTGTTTTTTTCTAGAGGGACAATTTCTTTCAGTAAATGAGTGGGGGGGATTTAGTTCTGAATAGGTATTCTGGTCTTCTGTCTGCATTAGAGATGCTCCCTGCTATCTGCACTTGAAAAATAGGATGGGTAGGAAATAAAATAGAAACTAAACATGTAAACAGAAAGTTGATTTGGAATAAAATGTAATGAAAGACCACTGTGAACTTTCAAGTAACTTCTGAAAACTGATAAAAAAGTCATTTTTATTAAATGTGTCATGCTTTTTTCACCTCAAACAATTATTTGCTACTTAAAACTGCAGGAACAGGGCTGAGCAATCTTTAAAAAAGTAAGAAGTCATGAAATAAAGAATTAATAATAATAATAAAGGGCCAGTGTTCAATAATCTGAAACCAAACCACAAATATTAATTTTTGAGAAGTCACAATACATCAGCCAGTCAGAATAAATACTGGTGGCATATAGAATTGTAAAATTGCTAATGTTGGAAAAGATCTTTTAGACCATTAAGTCCCACTATTAACCCAGCACTTCTGAGTCCAGCACTATACCAGGTCCCTAAGTGGCATATGTAAATACCTCCAGAGATGGTGTCTTAACCATTCCCCTGGGCAGCCCCTTCTAATACTTGAACAACTTTTCAGTGAAGAAATTTTCCCTGATAGAAATCTAGACTCCCCTGGCACAACTTGAGGCCATTTCCTCTTATCCTGTCACTTGTTAGCTGGGAGAAGAGACTGATCCCCACCTGCCTAAAGCCTCCGTCCAGGCAGGGCAATAAGATTCCCCCTTCTGAGTCTCTTTTCCCTCAGGCTAAGCAACCCCAGCTCCCCCAGGCTCTCCTTATACAGCACTTGTGCTCCAGACCCTTCACCAGCTCCATTGCTCTTCTGTGGACATGCTCCAACCCCTCAGTGTTCTTCTTTTAGTGAAGCATCCAAAACTGGCCACAACACTCAAGGTGTGGCCTCACCAGTGCCAAGTGTAGAGGGACGAAAACTGCCATGGTCCTGCTGGCCATGGTGTTTCTGATATAGACCAGGATGTCATCGACGTTTTTGGCCACACTGGCTCCTGTTCAGTTGCTGTTGAAAGTCCTTTTCTGCTGGCAGCTTCCCACTCTTTCCCATCCAGTTGCATTACAGTAGATTTCCCTCCCTCCTAGAGGGAGGATCCAGCACTTAGCCCATTGATCCAGCCTGCCTGGTTTCCTCTGGAAAACTTCCTATCTTCCCTCAACAATGCTACTCAGCCTTGTGTTTTCTACAGCCTGACTGAGGGGGCACTTGATCCCCTCACGCAGATCATTGATAAAGATATTAAAAAGGACTGACCCAAACAGCTGGAGGTCCATCACAGGAAGAAAGAAGAGATGGGAGATGGGAAGCTGAGGAGACTATGTGTTTTAGACAGGTATCTTATATGTTGGAAGACCCAAACAGCTGGAGGTCCATCACAGGAAGAAAGAAGAGATGGGAAGATGGAAAGCTGAGGAGATTATGTGTTTTAGACAGGTATCTTGTATGTTGGAGTTAAGAACTATGGAGAGGTGGCAGATACAGTGAGACCCTGCTGTGGGACTGCTATCTGCCCCTCTGTCAGACGACAGGTATCTTGTATGTTGGAGTTAAGAACTATGGAGAGGTGGCAGATACAGTTAGACCCTGCTGTGGGACTATCTGCCCCTCTGTCAGATTCAGCAATATTGTAGAGCAATGCTGGTCCTGGCATACTGATAAACACTGACACCATCCACTTTGTCTGGGGTGAGGACAGTGAGTTCTTCTGTCTCCTTGTCTCCACCATTACTACTGGAAATGTGTCCCTGTCCATGTCAGAGGCAGCTGCCAGGACCTGAAATAATCCAGCAGAGCTCTTGCAGTGACTGCAGGCTCAAGAGGACTCAGCTACATCTCGCACCTCTGTATTTACCTTGTCCTCCTTTCTTTTAAAAGCTATAAAGCCATATCTGAGATTATGTGCTTTTATGCTTGGTGGCTTAGGGATGTGGAAGCCCATATCAAATAGAATTGATCAAAGTAACTGTGGAAACCACACCTGGCAGCAGTTTGTCTCCTGGGTGCCTTTTGTCATCAAGTGCTTACAGAGAGTTACAGACTTAGCTGGCCCCACCTAAGAGAGAGGCTTTGCAGGGTTTTCTGCTGTGCAGTGATAGAGACGGTGGTAAATAGCATTAATGGTGAGTGACAGTCGTGTCCTATTTTCTCCACATCACTCAGCTGTAAGTCGTCTGCCTTCATTAGGGGAAAGTTTCCTTGTACTTTGCATAAGGCTCAATTTCAGACTGAATTATGAGGTGCAGAGTTCAGTAGGCAGGGATTTATACCTGTTGAGGGAATGGACTTGTAAATTCAGGTTATGCATATACACAGAAAAGAACAGAAGAAATGGAATAAACCTCTGTGAAATCTGGCACAGACAGGATTCATAAAATTAGGCATAATCCATAGAACAACTGCAAGGGGAAGGGTATTGTTCAGCAAATAAGCTACTTCATTAAAAATGTAAATGCCACTAGAGCTACAGATGAGTGCCAATATTCCAGCTTACTCAAAAGATGACAGGAAGGAATGATTGACAATTTTTTCTGCAGTTTAAATTCTGCTATTTTTTCAGTATCCAAAACATAAAGCTATGGACTGTATAAAGTGTTTACTAAATCTAAAAGTGAGCATATTAAAAATATGCATAATCCATAGCAGAGTGTTAAATGAGGAACAATTTAATTAAAACAGTACCAGAGGTAGTAATATTATTTGCAGAGTGTCTGAAAAAGAACATGCTTCTATGATCTTAAACCCACGGATTGTTATGATGGATGAATACTGGAAAAGACATAACATGAAAGTGTAGGGAGTAGAACTGACAGGATTAAATCAGTATTTGATTTTGGACCTATGAGATATACAAAAGAAAATTTATTAACTGATGAGATTCTTCTATGTGTATACATAACTGTGGGTGCAACTCCATGTGCAAATAGCTTACAAATTCTTTGAGATATTCTATGATTAGTGCCACTAAATAATGAGAGCTGGGATTGTTATTAATCATTATTTTATTACCATTGTAGTAAAGATCTAGAAATAGACACATTAGATGTAAATGAGCTCTGCTCTGTTGAATTTTAATGTGGTCATGCTGTATCATTGAGGAATAGTTCAGTATTTGGACATGGGTACAAGGGCAGATTCCCATGCATAGAGAAAATGTGTTTTTATTTTATCTGAGATAAATTTGTATATCGCCTTTTCACTCTCCAGTACAGTGAAACAGACACCTGTAAAATATCATGCATTAAGTTAATATAATTTCAAAACTTAGCAAGTGATAAACATGAATTCAGATTAATCCTGGTGGCTTATTAATAGATTTTGTCATATCAAATTTTCCCATCTGATGAACTGGTGTTCTGCAAAGCTAAAATAATGGAAGCATGAGATTAGTTACAAGAAAAATGGAGTTTTGATTTTCCTTATGAGCAGTGTGGCTTGTGCTGTGGTTTTGAGACCATTGATCAGATCTAGTCAGAGCGTTGCTTCTCCTCATATGGAAAGCTTTGCAGGGAGAGGATAGCACACCAGGAGTGCTGTCAGGATGGCAGCAGGGAACCACTGTACATTCCTGGTTTTAGCCAGAGCCTCCAAAAGGCTCCAGGGCACCTCCTGCAGCAATGTGGCTGTTTCTTCAGTGAGCCCAAGACACCTCCTGCAAGGGTAGGTCTCACAGCTTCTATTTTCTAGCGAGTTCCAGCTCATCTGCTTGCTTTTTGTTCTACTGAGGCTCTCCGTAGCGTCTCCACAACACAGGGTGCCCCCACCTCCAAAGTACGGAGCACTGGGGGCTGGGTGTTGAGCCCCCATGGAGAGAGCTACATGTCAGCAAGGGGGCTCAAAATTATTATTCCTGCATACACAGTATCTGCTCAGCCTGGGGATCCAGTTCTGGCTGAAAAGAGCTATAAATGTGAGGTATTATTAGCACATGGCTTTGTAGTAAGCCACCCTCAGGCCACATTAAGGTTTTTGATGTTTCTCGGTTGCACTCTAAAGGGATTTTAACATGATTTCAGAAAAGGAAAGAAGAAAAAGAACTTCCAACTGCTTTTTAAATTTTAAATAAAAAAATGAAACCACTTGTATTTTGATTTTCATTTCTGTTTGGAGCTGAAGATTAGTTTAGATTCAGGCTGAGCATCCTGATTATTCTCTTTTTAAAGTGATGTTGATCTTTTAAAAATGTAAATAAAAAAGAAAAGATCTGGTGACCTTTTTATTGAGGTCTTTGGAGAGCTGAGAGGAGCCTTCCCTGTCTTCCTGTGTTGCAGGAGTATCTCCTACTAGGGAACACAATATCAGGCTGAGTTTAAAATGCCCCAAGGGCCATATTGATGAGGGGAAGCTCACTCTCCACGGCCTTTTTAACATTCAGCCACGGCGTAACTTGTTTGTTTCCACCGTGTTGGAAATGTCAACAAATGTCACCCAAGTTCTTTGCTTTCCTTTCTTATCTTTTGGCATATTATTTGATATGTGTGAGAGAGTGTAGAGTATATTAATAAAGGAACTTTACTCTCCAGTGTATTAAAAGAGTGAGTGCAAGGCTGTGCTGAAGAAAGGTTTCTTCTATTAGTTTTGCCATTAGGAAAAAAATAATTCTCTTCAAAAGACTAACTGAAGAGAGAGATCAAAAGAAGACCTGTTAGCATAAAGTGGTCTATACTTCTTCTAGCATGGGGTCTGTATTCATTGCTCTAGGATATTCTTTGAGACAAAGTTTGAGTGCTTTGTCCAGATAACTTAAATATTCTTTTTAACAATGTGACCTCCGTTGATTTCCTGGGAGACTTTTCACAGATAAGACTTCTGGGTTCAAAATTTCATAAGTCCCTAACATTCCTTCATAATATTATAAAAACTTCAGAGACTATTTAGTTACCCAAAAGTGAGATTCCCAAAGGGTCTCGATACCCAAAGCCTGTAGGTGCTATTTTTTTTTTTTTTAATATGTCTGCAGTTCTTAAACCACTAAGATTCTTTGAAATTGCAGCCTTTGCCTTTAATGAGACTGCTGATATTTGGGTTAAATTAGCCTTTGAAAACAGTAATTTATTATACATTATAGCACTAGGTACATAATATAATTAGACTAGGTAGAATATGACATTTAACATTTATAAGGCACTTTTTGTGCAAGTATAATTATTTAATTAGGGCAGTGCTGAGAGGTCCCCAAAGCAATTTGGTATATAATTTGCTTATATTATGTGAATGCATTGAAAGAAACAATTTTGGCCCAAATTGCTTTCAAACATGTGGACAGGACAGAAAAACAATGAGGAGTGAAAGTCTTTGATTTCATTGTAAGGACAGAGAACTCACACGGAAAAATATTAAGAGAGTTTCCAAAGGACAAATACCAGTTTTCTGTGACAAAGCTCTGAATTTAATTGCCTGGGCATGACAAGAGCATCTTTCCTTTTCATCTTCAGCTGTTTCATACACACTAAATTCTGATTATTTATATACATCTGCAATGTGTTAAACAATTCTTTTTCATCTTTAACAGTCAGATGTTTCAACTATTTGTAGACAGTTAGTCATTGCTATATATATTTCATTTTTTTTGTTTTGTTTTTTATTCCAATCTGTCCTCCTAAAAAAAATATGTAAAAAAAGTTCTATTAAAGCTTCCATGGATCCATCTGTGAAATTAATATCCTGTAAAGCATTTAAGGACTATGTATCAATTATATGCTGCCTCCTTAGGGGAACGTGCACTGACTGCAGTTTTCAGCAGCCAGGGTGGAACAAGATGGTGAGCTTGAAGCCCTGGGCATGAAGTCATGCCACTGTCAGTAATCTCCAGTCTCCTGCCTTTCTTTCCATTTCCATCCATGGAAATTTCCATGAAAATTTTGCAAAAGCAAGGCTATGAAAGGCCAAATACATATCTCATCACTCCAGGATTCCTGATCAGGAATATCCTGAAATGGAATTCTTAAAGTTGTATAATCCTAAACAATTATTGTTATATGAAGGTGAAAACCTTGCAGGAAAAATAACAATTCTTGTGTAATTTTCCATGATTTATCAATTTGTGACCAATTTAACCAACCTATTCAAGTCCCATAGTTAAATTTTGCACTAAATTTCCTTTCAAAACTCTTTAAAATTGTGTATGACTGGGATGCTCAGATGGAGAAGCTGATTTTGCCTTAATTCTGATGATCAAATTTTTCTAAACTGGTGGAAGCAATTATTTTTTTACTAATTATTTTAAATGTGGAATGATAAACAGGGGTTAAATGCTGAAGACTTTAATTTACTCCAGCACATCTGCAATTGAGGTATAACTAGGATCAAAAAGTCCTCAGTCCCTGACATTTTTTTCTCCCATGTTTACTTCATCCAACCTCTTATTTAGATCATTTCTGTATAAAGAGGTTGGACAGCAGCCTGTAAAATCAGGCCTGTCATTAAAGAATATTCTCCTCATGCCAGCAATTTCTTGCAGAAATTGTAATTTCTTACAAGGAACCAATTCAAGCATAGTGGTTTGGAAATGCTGGGAAATAGTGAATTAAGTGCCTGAAAAGATAAGGGACTTGTTGCATTTTTCCCCAGCTCTTTGTGCTTTGATTAATCATTTGCTTGCATTTTGATAAGCAGCTGCACTGTGTGAGTATATTCCAACCTTGAGATGTTCATATTATTTCAGGACATTGCATCATATGCAAAGCAGTTTCCCAGCTGCTTCCTGACTCATGCTGGTAAAGGAGTAACTCACACATTTACTGGATTTTGAGGGTGGTAAAATCCTAGAAACTGAAGGCTTCCCATCAATAGACACTTTATCAAGAGAAATTATATTTCTTTCATACTTCACCAATACAGCAGTGGCTGTCAGGTTATGAACAGTTTGACAGAGGGATTATTTTGGCTCTATTTGACACAGAGATACAAACTTCCTGTATTTGAGATGAAACATGCTGCAAATAGTTTGGGCTTGTATGTCACTGCAGCGATGATGTACCCAGTTCCACAGGTAGCAGTAAAACTTGCTTTGTTATCAGGTCCTCAAGTACTGGGGAGCAGTAAAGCAATTCACAGGTATTCCTACAAGTTCCATCACTGATTTAAGCTGTGCCTTTCTGTTTGCAGGTTCTCCCTGTGGCTGTACTCTATCATCTTTCATTGCAGGGTCTCACTATATTCCTAACTGTGAGCTGTGGCCAAATTGAAGATATGATACTTGAGAGAAATATTTGCATATTATGTTAGGTTCAATCTGTTTTCTGACCTTGTTTGTGTCAAGGAACACAATTTCTGTGTTCCAAGGCTCTTTGCTTGATGACAAACATGCATATAAACCTCTGGGGATGGAGGGCTTTTTACACGTTTGAATCCCTTAAATTGTATTCATAGCCATATTATATAAAACACTTTTTTTTTTTTTTGGAAATACATTAAAATGTACCATTCCAGTTGATCTCTAGTCCTCACCTTTCACCAGAGCAAATTTGCATATTCAGGTTCATTGCTGTAATGAACCACATGTCAAGCCAGGAAATATGGAAAGTCAGGACAAGCAGAGAGATGGAACTGGGACCCTTCCTTGGTTTATATGTCATATCTAATCCTATTTTATCTGTGTTCTCAGTTTCTTTCCATAGAGTGATGAGCACAAATCTGCTTTCCCTCAAGCACCTCATCCACCCTCTCTTTGCACCTCACTCCTCTTACAATCATAGGAACAAGTGATGACTTCAGCTGCATCCACTATTTACCTAAGGTGAAGGAAAAAAGAAACCAAAAGTTTTTAAAAAAAAGTTATTTCAGTTTATTTAAGTGGGCAATAATGAAAGGGGGAGTCTAGGACCTTTGCTTCCCTAAGCAAAATTTGGTTCCACTAATTCTCAGTCATTTTAACAAAGAATTGATTTCTAGCAATGAGTTTACCATAATTTATCAACCAGTGCAATCTGACCCTGTTTGTGTATGGAATATTGATCCATGAATGCTGGTGGTTCTCAGCAATGCCTGGTACCTGAGCCAGGACTACAAAGAGTGATGGATGAAAGAAATCATTAGCTTCTGTTCTGGAGTGAGGTATTTGCTATAATAAGAGCTGGTTTGACAGAATCATCTTCAGTAGAAATTAATTTCCTTATGAAGAGAGTTCATTATTGTAGAACTCACTGGTTACTTGTCTGTATTATGTTCAAAGTTGCAAGAGAGATGATGAACAATACAAGGGCAGAAGCTGTTTCGCCTCTGCACTGAGATCAAGAGTGCCCTGTAGATAAGTAACATAAAAATACACAGCCTATTTACACCACAGAATTGTTGAGTTTGAAAACACCTTGGGAGAATATTTAGTCCACCTGCCTGTTCAAAGCAGGGTCAGCTAGGACAGGTTGGCCAGGACTGGGTTCAGGCAGGATTTGAACAGAGGATGGGGACTCCTTGACATCTCTGGAAAACCTATTCTGGTGTTTAGCTGCCTTCATGGTAAAAAACAAATTTTCTTGTGTTGAAGTGGTATTGATTGCATTTCAATTTTGTCTATTTCCTCTTGTCCTGTCACTGAATACAACTGAGAAGACTCTAGCTCCATCTTCTTTATTCCCCTTCATCAAGTATCTGTAGATACTGGTAAGATTCCCCCCAAGCCCTCTCAAGGCTGAACAGTCCCAGCTATCTCAGTCTTTTTTCATGATAGGCCAGCTCCAGCCCTTTAACCATCTTTGTGGCACTTCTCTGAGCTCACTCCAGTATGGCCTTGTGTCTTTTGCCCTGGGGAGGTCATGACTGGACCCACCAGTCCAGAACTGTCTCACCAATGCTGAGTACAGGAGAAGGAACGTCTCCCTCACCTGCTGGCAACACTTTGCCTGAAGGCTGTTGTTGTTCTTTGCCACAAAGGCATGTTTCAGATGCAGGTTCAACAAGGCGTCAATTTCACAAAGCTGTTTTCCAGGTGGCTGGCCCTTCATCAGCCCCATCAGGAGCTGGGGTTTTCAATTGTACCTGCAGAGTCCTGGAGAAGATCCAGTTAATCTCTTTCTCACAGTTTCTGGAGCTGTGCAGTGTGCTGACCTTGTCACAGCCACATCACATGGTGACACAGACACTTTGGCAACCTGTGGGCAAAGCCCCAGTCACACCAAGAGGTCCCAAATGTGCAAGGATACATTCTCCCTCAAGAGCTTGGTCCAAAGGGAGTTCTTTAATGTACTGGGGATAGTTCCTCCAGGGTGTTCTGGAGACTGTTCCCTGCTATGTGTCAGCACCATTGGAGAGCCTCCAGGGAAGCCTCTGGTCTCACTCTGGACACCAATTGCTGTGCCTGTTGCCTGCTGCTGCTCTGTGCTTGTGGTGCACACCAGCGCAAACGTGGCTTGCAGCTGAATCAGCTACATGGATGCTGACAGGTATTTAGCACTTCCTATTGTGCTGTCTTTTTTCTAGGTCCCAATGTGTTATTTAATCCTTAAATATAACATTATGTTTTGACTCTCAGTACTGTCTACTGGGCAACATAATTTGCCTCTTCAGTTACTGATGAAAATAAAGCATAGAGTGGGATAACATCTGAACAGAGATTACAGACTAAATTACCAGGAAAGGACATCAAGCATCCTAAACCTTATCTCAGTGCCTGCATTACATTTTACTTTTATTTGCTGTGGATTGGTAACACTTTGCTATTACCAAGGAAATGAGAGACTCCTGGGCATCAGGCACACCCACAGTGAGCTCTTACCATTGATGAATAGGAAAGGAAGCATGAGTATACTCCAGTGCATGTCAGAGATCCAAGAAAAAAACAAGCTATTGAAAAAAGATAAAGTAAACAAGATTATCTGAATGAAATCAAGAAATACTTTCAGAGGAGGTTAAACTGTTAGAGCTCTTCAGCAAAATCGAAGATTTTATGCTTTTTTGAGCAAAGAAGCATCAAACACTCTTTGCTATCCTGGAAATGACACCCTGCAGAGGGCCTTCCACAGATGTTGTGTTCATCATTCTTATTTTTATTGTCAGGAGGTACCACTGAGTACCTCTGTATAAGAACTGAAATGTCCTTGTAATACAGTTTCCAGTACATTGGAAAGGGACATTTTACCATTTTTTGGTGGCTTTTTCAAGGAGTTTGTGACTCAGAGGTCCATGTCTTGAAATCCTTACTCATATTTCACTTGGGCAAACCTCCCACAGGTTATAAAAATGGAGACTTTAGAATCTAGTTCAGAAAAAGGCGAGATCAGTTTCCAGAATTCAGACATACAATACGCCTTCCATGAGTCAACAGGCATAAAGCAGCATGAGTGGGAAAATTCTGAGCAGAAAGTAATTCCTGCAGGATGGAAACTTCCTTCCCATTCTGAGCAGTTGTTACAAGGAAGTGCATATGTTTGCAGACCTTGCTGTGAGCAAACTCACAAGTGAGAAAATTCGTTGAGTGTGTGTTGGGCAGATAAATTTCATCTGGGAAATCAGGTTGGGTATTATAAAATATTTCTGAGACTGAAAGGTGCTTCTCTGTGTGTTGCTTGGTTGAGGCAAGAGATGTGCTCCTTAGGACATTTAAACATATGTTGGAAGATCACTGTGGACTGTGATAATCAAAGATTTAATTTTTATTTGTTTCTGAATTATTATTATCTGATTATTTTAATCTCTTCTTTTATATGAACATCCATCTCCTGAGAAGAATTTCTGCATTTTCTCACACCTCATGATTACATGTATACAAGTAACATAAGGGAGAAGATGGATATTTTCACCTATATTTAGACTGAAAAACTCATTAAAAAAAAATTTCCATCAACATGAAGAGCAACATCTCATGACAATCATGGTGAGGAGCAAGAGACTGTCAAGATCACTCTGAATTTCAGCACCTCTCACTTTAAAGGCCAGTACCTCATCCAGGAGGCCAACACCACTTCTCTCACAGTAGCAGATATCTCATCCTAGTCTGAGCTTCCTGCTTTGGGGAAGGAGCGCTGTGGGCCGGAAGCAGCTCTGGTTTTATCCAGAGGCTCAGTTTCCCTGACACTTCTCAGTCAGATCAAGTGTAACCTTTGTGCTGATCTTATTCAGGCTGGTATTTTTTGGCAGCAAGTGAAGGTAATGTGTTCATGCTGGTCTGCTTAGATGTGACATCATCCTCGGGTACAACTGGCCAAAGTGGATTGAGGCATTTGTAGATCCTGTCAAGCACAGAGCTGTATTTAATTAGCTCAGTCTAATGCAGAAAGACCTTTGCCACTCTTCGTTCCTGCTGGACATGCAGCTCAGTGGCTCACTGTCCTTACTGTGCTCTACACCCTTCACTAGGGTCTCCTCTGACTGCAGAGCCTGTGGAAGTAATGAACAGCAGCAATTATCACTTTTCCCCACTTCTCCTGGCTGAAATATTGCAGTTTTCCCTCCCTGGAAAGGAAGTTGTATTTCAGTTTTCCATAAAATTTTTTGCTACTGATAGGAAGATTTTACTGCTTTGCTGAAGGAAGCAGATGCTTGTTTGCTAATATAGGGGAGATTTTCATGTATGTCGGATTGCTATTTTATGGCCAGAGTTAGCTTCCAGACACTCTGGATACCATCCAGACAGTGTGTTTCACTTTTAATTGTTCTTACAGGACTCTTATTCTTTCTGGAAAACATTGATTTGACTTTCCACCTCAAAGCTTGAACCATTTTTCTGATTATTTCCCAAACAGTAGATGATAGGTGGAGAATTTAAGAAAGGAAACTAATAATTTTGGACATTGTTTCCATAATAGCCCAACAGAAAATAAATATGTAACCTTTGGAATGTGTTGCAATTTACTGAAAAATGCAATCTATTCTTTGAGTATTCTTATGAACAGTGAAGAAAGTGCATCTGCTGTAGTATGAGAATACATCTAATTATTTCCCCCTGATTTTGTGTTAATGCATCTAGACCTAAGGGCAGGGAAGAATATGTTGTATCTACTGCAAATAAATCAGTGCAATTAACTGCTGATATATGCAAACTGACCTTAAGTGCTAATACATGTCTGTTTCTAATATCAAGAATCTAGCTTAGAACAGGCAGTAAAGGGATCTGGCCTTGGATCAATGAAGGAAATTTCTTGAACAAATTGGGACCAGAGAGGTCAGTCTTCTGAAAAACATAATTAAATTGGGACTGAACTGGAAGCCTTGCACATCAAAGAACTGCAGTGATCAAATGATTAGGGAATGAAGGGGGGCGGGGGGTGGGATGCAGCAGAAAGCAAGAAAGAAACAGCAAAGAGTGTGTAAGACAGCAGCTTCAGAGATGGTATATGAGAAGCAGAAAGACTTTAGAGGCACAAAAAAGGAAAACTAGTCAAAGACAGACTAAGTAAAAAAACACAAAATGTGTGAAACAAATACCAGGATATGCTGGTACACACTAGAAAGTAAAGAGTACATAAGGAAATGAGAAATAAAACATGCAGAAAGACAGTATTAGGAAAGCAACAAGAAAATCCTTGGGTAATGGAGCCTGTTGTTGGCAATATAAATTTAAATGCAGCATATAGCAGCTGGCTGCTCTTATCTGATAAGACTCATTCTGAGCATAGCTGGTGAGCAGAAACTGCAAAGTGAAGCAGAATATATATTTGAAATATTGGAGTCTTATATATTTTATTTTATCACATGTTTTCCCTTCATTTTAATTTTAAGAGACTTGTTCTTTTTTTTGCTGACTTAGTGCCAGTGAAAGGTGCTGCACAGAGAGCCCTGGGGATTGAAGACTTTTGTTTCCTCATAAATAAACATAGCAAGTGTAGTAAAAAATCAGCTTTCTTCATCTTGCTTTCCACTCACCTTCCTCCAGACTAACCTGAAAGACTTTCCATCTTTCCTGGAACAAGGTCTCTGCAGACCAGATGGAGTTTCATGAGCAGCTCAACATGAGCTGGCACTGTGCAGCACAGAAAGCCAACCATATCCTGGGCTGCATCCAAAACAGCATGGTCAGCAAGGCCAGGAAAGTGGTTTTACCCCTTTGCTCTGTTCCTGTGAGACAACTCCTAGAGTACTGCGTACAGTTCTGTGCTCCCAGCATAGGAAGGATGTAGAACTATTGGAGCAAGTGCAGAGGAGGGCCATGAAGTTGTTAAAAGCACTGAAGAACCTCCCTGATGAAGACAGGCTCAGAGAGTTGGGTCTGTTCCCTGGAGAGGAAAGGGTTGCACTGAGATCTCACAGTATCTGAAAGAGGACTATAGGGAAGTCAGAGAGGGACTCTTCCTCAGGAAGTATAGTAACAGGACAAGGAGGAATGGCTTCAAGCTGAAAGACAGTAGATTTAGATTGGATGTTAGGAAAAAGTTATATCAACTTTTTTTCGGTGGTGAGATGCTGGAGCAGGTTGCCCAAGGAATGTGTAGATGCCCCATCCCAGGAGGTGTTCAACACCAGATTTGTTGGTGGTTCAAACAACCTGGTCTAGTGAAAGGTGTCCCTGAAGAGGGGACTAGAACCAGATGATGTTTAAGGTCCTTTCCAGCCCAAACCATTCTATGTTTCAAACAGCACACTCATGGAATCATAATTTTTTTTTAGATTGGAAAAGGGCTTTAAGATCGCAGAGTCCAACCACTAAACCATGTCTCTTAAGTGACACATCTACATGTCTTTTAAATACCTTCAGGGATGGTGCTTTAACCACTTCTGAGCAACAAGTTCTAGTGCTTGATAAACCTTTTGGTGAAGAGATTTTTCTTATATTCAATCTCAACCTGTTCTAGTACAACTGGAGGCAATTTCATCTTGTTCTATTTCTTGATGCCTGACAGATGAGATCATCTCCCACCTGCCTACAACCTTCTTTTAGGTAGTTGTAGAGAACAATAAGGTCCCCCTGAGCCTTCTTTTTTCCAGATGAATCAACCCCATTTCTCTCAGCCACTCTTCATATGATTTGTGCTCCAGACCCTTCACCAGCTCTTTTGCCTTTTGGAAAGAGAAAAAGCGTTCAGTCTCATTAGCGAGACTGAAATACCATGATGTACTTACACTGTTGTTATTTATAAAATAATAGATAAGAGATGCTTTTTATTTCCTTTCTGTTTGCTTTCCTGGTGCTGTTTCCCAATGTACTCATTTGTACTATCAAGATTTCTTCACAGTCAGGAAATTTTGAAACCTACTCCACTATATATGAGCTTCCTACTGATGACAGGTGAGCCTCTGAGCTAGGGTTAAGCCATTGGAGAAGAATGTGAGATGTCAGGAAAGGAGGCTAAGTGTCTTTCAGGGGATTCTGTTCTGCAGGCAGCAGAACAGATTCTGTTCAGGGCAGCAAACGGGGCACGGGGACAAAGTCACTTCAGCCACACACAGACACACACTGCCACTGCCTTCTGCTGACTGCCACTCCTGGCATGACAAAGAACCAATGACTGAGCTAGAGAAAACACTGCTCAAGATGTCTCTTATCCACAATCTCCCTTCCTGTGCCATAATAGACTGCCCCAACAACTGTTCTTACATGCACACACAGTTTCCAGATACTTCGCAAACAACTTATTAGCAGAAGTCAGTACTTGTAATTATCTTACAGAGGAGAAAGAGAGGCTAATTGAAACTCATCCAAGGTTACATACATAGCAAGACATGATGAAGTAATCCAGGAGTTAATGCTAATGTTAAAGCCAGATTTCTTCTGCAGAGACAAAAGCACTGCATCTCTTCTTTTAATGTAATTATGTAAACACTGTCCATGACACTAGATTTGTGTTAAAAAATTCTGCAGTGATATGCCTTAAATGTGGAAACATCACTGTGGAAAAAGAAGGTATGAGAGTTAGGTTTTCCATGAGGAACTTGGTAAATTATTTTGAGCAAGACATTTGAGGCAGATTGTGCCTCTTCTTACTCACGTCTTAAAACTACGTAGAAGTTTTCTCTTTTTCAAAGTGCACTAAGATTCTGGTGAAAGTACTGCCATTGCTATCAAAAGTCTCCTTTCTTTTCCCCATCCATTTACAGCTCTTTGGAAATAGATATCTGTGTAACCAGATGCAACAAAGTCTACAACTTTGAAAAGCTGCTCTTCTTATGCTAGAGGTAATGGGAATGTGAAGTTCTCCAGAGAAACAGTAAATTATCCTCCTGTATGTGAATCAAAAAGGGAGAAGTGCTAGAAAGAGAAATTTAATGGACAGATCTGGTCCCACCCAAAGTGAAAAGCAAGAAAATACAGTAGAAAGTTTACCAGGCTGCTGAAAGAGTCCAGGTACTGTGGAGGCCATGTGTTGTGTCATGCAATGGCATAGCAGGATCCTCAAGTTTCCTTCTCAGAACTCTGCTAATTTCTCACTGACCCATGAGCCAAACACAGAGACAAGACACTGGGCTTGTATTCCCTGTAACAGGGGATCTCTGACACCAAATGCCTATGCTAACATCCTTAGGATTACTGAGGCATTCAGCAAAAGTGATTGTTTGTTATGTTTTGGTTTTTTTACAGGTGGACTTCAAACCTGCCTTGCTTGTTTCAAAGGATTTCCAGATCTTTGTATAGCACTTTATGCACCCAATTAAATTTACCAGAACTAAATCAGCAAAAGATCTTTAGTTTTGTATGCCTTGGATTTCCTACCAGTGTCTCTCTGCATGTAGGTTATACATGAAAGAAAAACTGCAGTCTGCACTCCAAATAAAGAATACTTCCTACAGAATATTGGACAGACTTTGTCTCTAGGGCTGAATGAAGGGTCAATTAAAAAAAAAAAAAGAAAGAAAATAGAAAAAAGTAACATTCCCAGATAAAGAAGAGAATCCCAATTCTAATTATCCTCCTCTTCCTTTGATGTGGAAGGAAATAAGAATGCATAAAGACTTTTATGAGAATTAAAGTAAGCTCAGGATAGAGTTACCTGAGGATTTTCTGTTATGGCTCAGAGCCAAGGGGAATTTGGATTCAGACCATGAGAAGCGGCCTTCAGTTGTATTTGCTGAAAGCAGTAGGGTCTATTGATGGACATTTATGTTTCTTGCCACAGGCAATATCTCTGGGAGAATTGCTCCTTAGCACCTTTGCAGCTTCTGTGTGCTCAAAATGAGTAAGAAACAGAGTAACTGGTAACTTCTCTACTGTGCTGATAAAGCAAAATGTAGGATTGCTGTTAAGAACAAGATAAATAAATTAACTGAATGGCTAAAAGTAGCAGAGGGCCCCAGCTTAGCTGACTCATGAGCTTGTAGATGAAATCTGATAGACACTGGCACACAGCATTAAAATAGGATAAATGCTGACAGGCATTAAATGAACAATCAAAAATGAATGGACCTTCAAATAGTCTGTGGGAGAAAAAAAACCCAAATCAGCCCAAGCCATTTATAGTTAGTGCTCAAGCCATTTATAATTAGTGGTGTTGAAAATACCGCTCCTCATCTCCTGTGTATCTGTCATGGGAAATCACCATCCTGACAGATGTACAGTGACTGCACTGGAAAGCTCTAGGAAACTGCCCAGATAGACCTGTTGCTAATGCAAACACCTAAGTGCGTCTGTTTACCAAACACACACATTTGGATTTTCTAAATGGCCTCTTTGTATTCAGCTTGTTTTTGTGTGCTTACAAGTAACTGCCTACACATTTAAATTTTGTGCATTACCAAAAGTCATCCAGGTAGCTAAGCACTGTTTTGTGCCAACAAATCAGGCAGCTAAAGCCTGTGCTTTCCAATCAATGAAGGTAGAATGACAGAACTGTTTTCACAGGTAAAATCACACTAGTCAACAAAATCTGGCTACGATTATTAAGGTTATAATGTGCCATTCACAAGTTCTGGATTGAGCTGTATACTTTTTTCTATTTTGGTCGGAGGTTTTACCACTGGCAGGTATCAGCCCATGTGACAAAACTTGTTTATAAGATCATTCAGGTTTCATGAAACCACTTTAAGAAAGGCATTAGATGAAGCATTCAAAATATTTGTTCTTAGTGTTTCTGAAATGTAATGTTTTAATTTGGAAACCATGTGTTTCAAGTACTTTTTTTTCTAAAGTACAATATTTAATGAATGAGTAAATCAAGCATGCCTATTGGATTTATGCTACAGGACTGAATTAATTTAGTTACTACAATCAGCACTCAGCAATTAAAAATTGAACAGCAAGCTTCAAGGCAGATACAAATGAGACTGACCTTGGCATTGCAGGTAGGCATCATTCTAGAGTAAAAATTTCCATCTTCTGCAACACAAGAAATTTAGGCTAATTGCCAAGAGTAATTTTAGGCACACATTTCTTTTGTTCTGTTCTCTGTGTGCATGAAGGCTTTTTAGTCCCAGCTTCAAGTGACATGGTGCCAGATCAGACAAGGTCTAGAGATTAGTCATGAGGAAGTAGTGGCATCTGTACCCGTTGGATGGAAACTAGAGTTACCATCCAACCAGGGATGTGTGTCCAGTTTCCAAAGGATGTGTGTCCCTAATTGACCAAGTCCTGGAATCATAGCATGACTGTGGAACAAGTTAACTTCTTGTTAGGCAGTGGAGAACCTGCACAGCTCAGACCATCTTAACAGCAGAGTGGACTGTTGTCTAAAAAGGCTGAACTCGGGTTAAAGCCTTTTCCATAGGCAAAATGTTAATAATGTTGATAATGTTGATAACATGTCTTCCATGTGGATACTCAGATTCCAAACATGAGGTGGGTACAACGATGCATAATTTCCTTCACACAAGTCTAGCAAAGCTAACCAAGTGTCTCACCTCTGCTTTCATGAAACTTACTATATCCTCTATTGAAAAGTGAAAGTAGTAAATAATTCTGAGGTTTCTGCACTTTAGATTTTATCTGAAGTGATGAAAATGTCCCAAATGTATTGTGGGGAAGTGCCAGACAGGCAGATGCTCAGAAGTACACAGAATGTGTTCACTAAGTTTTATTTTCTCACAAAATGAGTCTCAAAATCTTGACTAATTTTGCACATTTCTTAAAACCAAATGGCTTGTAACGGTAACTTCATTTCAGCCAAGTGCTAGCAATAATGAAGAGTGATCTAATAGACCTACACCTGGTTTCTTCTTTACTTAAGAGCTCTAGCTACATTTCTTAGGAACTAGGATGTAAGTGCACAGTGGACCTAAGTGCTCTAGGGTCACTAAGGCTGCTAGACACACAAACTGCCCAGCCATCAGGGACTTCTTTGTCAGAGAATCTAAAAAACATAAAATGTTTCTCTTGGATCAATACCACTGTGAAAAATGAAAATCCTTATGTACATGCATATTTCTCAAAATTTTTTCTGAGAAGAAAGTAACTCTACCCCAGCTGAAACCAGGACAGTGAGCACATACACATTAGTGCTCAAAACACCCTTTCCATATACACTGCAAGAAAGTGAATGTAGGAAGGAGTTTGTAGGATGTTTTCCAAGAGCTCACCAAAGAAGCATTTGCTAGTAGGTTAATTATATCAAACAGAAACAAAATTTTTGACTGATTCTGAAATTTGTCTGATAAGATTTGGGGTTACTATTGTCTTTTAAATGTTACATGGTAAAACTTCATAAAAGCGTCCAAGGTTTTTTTTCTTTTTTTTGCCTAAGTAACCTGATATGTGAAGAAGTTACTAATTGCAGGGATTAAGTGTTCTGGACCATTAGCGTATGGATTTGTTCTTTTAGGTTGTATGGAAAGTACTGGTATTAATGAAAGAAATTAGATACTTTAGTAAACTCGCAGAGATGAAAGCTCCATTGATAATCTCGGCTTTTGACAGATGCATTATTTTCATCTTGGTAGTGGTAAGGAATTGGGTAAAGTTAGTATTTTTTTAAAAAATAGCATGATTGGTGTCAGGAAAATATCAGGAAAGCATTATGAAAAATGAAGAAAAGCTTTCCAAGAATACACACATAGAGACACAGGTTTTGCCCATGAAAGACTGAATGAGAGTAGTATCTTCCTGGGTGAGAAAGCCCTGCCTAAGAAAATATTTGATTGTTTCCTTGGGATCGGTCAAATGGATTAAATCAGCCTTCAGAGAGTGAGCCCTCTTGGAAGTCAGCTTTTATGCATTATCCTTACCTCTGTTCTGGATCCAGTAATAACCAGTTTTTTAAGCACTGCAACCTTAACAAAAAATGTTCTTATATTTAGGACCATCCTGTGAGCCAATTTTACTTGGACATATCCACCCTTTTAGCCTAGCTCTTCCTAAATACTGGCAAGCTAAAACTGTTTCCATGCTAGGGAGCACAGAGCAGGTAGGAGGGACTCCCAGCTGCTTGGAAATGTGAAAACAATAGAACAGCACTCAAAAGAATCAAACCACATAAATAAACCTCATGGTGGTAGGGGGGTGAAAATATTTTTAGTGCAACCTTGCTATGGCTGCAATATTCAAGAAAAAACGTTGTAAAAAGGGCAAGAAAATTGTTATGCTTTACCCTGAGCTCCCTCTTTTCTGTTACTGTGAAAAAATATCAGTCACATTAATATGGGTGGAGTTTAGTATAAACAGCCACAAACACCTGGAGAAATGTGTTCTTGTAAATGTTCCCTCTTTATGTGTAAAACGTAAGGTGGCTGGACAAGCAAGCAGTTCATGTGCTAGAGCTATTAATTTTTTTCAATGGGACCAGCTCCTTAAAAGCCCTAGCCAAAATCTCCATTGCATTGTCTGTGTGCACCTGATGAAGATCAGGTGAATGAGCAAAGAATGCAGGAGCCTAGGCAAGCAAAAAATACAAAAGCACAACAAAAGCAGTGTTGGTTGTTCTGAATTTGAGCCTCTAAGCTGCTAGGTGCAAATGGACTTCAAACACCAAAAGAGTTCCACAGGTGCTCACAAAGCCATCAGTGGTCTAACACCAAGCCTGTGTTTCCTTGGATGTGCTACTAAGGACACATCCAGATGCAGAGATATTTGCTTTCCTTATGGCCATTGCAATTGCTTGGTGAGTGAAGCATAATCTGCTTGTATGGATCAGGGAAAACACAAAACCTACCTTTCCACACAGTTTTTTTGGTGATGCAAGTGAACAAGGAACAAGTTTTGTCCTGACCTAGTCCCATACTCTTTTATGCCAAGTTAATTAAAGTGCTTATGAAAATACGTGCGAAACTTCACCCATCACTGCAATCCTTCAAGCTCTGTATTGAGGGTAGGTTTCCTAGTCACATAAATTCACTTAAAACAGAAATAAGAGAAGATAAAGAACAAAGAAAAGGGCAGCTCTCAGGAAAGAAAACCCTGTTCCTCCACAGCACTTACAAAACTGAAAGGAGGTATCTTAGCTCACCCATACAGTCCCTGGAGCCTGGGTCCCAGCGTGCTTGGAAACTGTAGAATCAGAGCCACCACCCATCCATCTCTCCTTTTTTGATTTTTTCTTTCTCTCCCTTTTCCCAGCCTTTATGCTGCATGTTGTTTATCTGACAGTTACCTTGTGCTTGGCACTGTGATAGGCAAAGGTTATTGGAATTTAAATGCAAAGTTCAATGAATATAGAATTAAAAAATGCCTTGGAGGCATTGCTGAAATGAGATGCCAAATCCCAGAATTTGTATCTTTATGAGGAAATTTGAATACAAAACACCAAGGTTTATGGCTTTTGCACATATTAATTCATACCAAGCCATGTTCTAAGAGGGCTAAAGGGGCTATTTTTCATCTTGGGCTGAGACAGAAACTCTTCCAGACTTACTGACTTGCTGTGAGAAATATGCTTTATCAGGCTGATAGATATCTTTAAAATGTAAATCAGAATGGTGAGCTTATCACAAGACTGCCATTAGCAGCTTGTAAAATTCTTGGTGTTGCAGTTAACAAGAGATTTTGTGAACAAGGTGACTGGTCAGCAAAAACAGACCCTAAACTTGACACTTTATTTTCTGTCTTACAAGAAAATTACCAGAAGTAAAATCAAAACTATTTTTATTATACATCCATCTCCTTGGCAACTAGCAATTATCATAGCTTTGTGGGATGGTCTAGATTTTAAAGGATATAATTATAATTGTGCAGGCTCAAGAATTGCAGTGTTACCTGGAATCATCCCTGGAAGTGCTCAAGTCCAGGCTGGATGGGGCTCTAAGCAGCCTGGTCTAGTGAAAGGTGTCCCTTGGCAGGTAGGTTGGAACTAGATGATTTTCAAGGTCCCTTCCAACCCAAACCATTCTATCATTCTATTAGTCTATGATTTATTACCTCATCTTTGGCCCAAGTGCTTTGTCTGTCTGGAGAGAGAAAGGAATATACGTTTGCCGAATGGAAGTCCCAGATTTTCTCCTTAAGGAGTTGTGTCCATTTCTGTTGTGTCCAGTGTCCTATAGTAAGTTCTTTTGATTTATAGCCCCTTCACTGAATTGTGAACTGTTGACTTCAGGATTACATTGTAGAGAAACTTAGGTCTTGGAAAATTGAAATAACAATGTTAGTAAATGATCACAAAGGCCAGAAATTTCCACTGTAAACAAACAATATTTACATTAGTACTTTCAAGTGCATGCAATAGCTGGAATGACAGTGGCTGTTGCCAATTTGCCCTCTTGCTGGCAAAAGCACATGCTGCGCTCTCTGTGACTTTCATGCACACGTGCAAGCACACACAGGCAGATGATGTGCTTTCAAGCCATCCACAGATGGTTTCCCCATCAGGGTTTGCTTTGCCATTTAGGCCTCCTGCTTCACATCCTCCTCTTGGTGCTTCAATCCCTATTTTATGTAATTAACTTCTGTTCCTCCCCCCATTTTTACTTTTTTTCCCGTGAATGCTCTTTACTCTGATGCTTAGAGTCAACCATCTCCCCAAAGCACTGTGATATTTACCAGCATCCGGAAAAAATGTGGTTAGAGAATTGAGACACTTAAAGGAGACACGGCTGTCGTAAGTGTGCATTCACATTTTTGAATAGATATTCAGAGGGTGGGAATGTAGATGAGAGAGAAGCTATGAAAGGGCTTATTACTAATTAACTATTTCTATTTCTCCCCCTTTTAAACTGCTTTTTGTTTATCATTTCAGCTGGTGGGGTAATACACTAAATTAAAGCTGCATAATACATTTATAATTAAGATTGAAAAAGCCAATTGCCTGTTACTAAACCACCAATTGATAATATTGTAAGGGATATTTATAGCTCTTTGGTATGTATGCCACAGATTTGCATCAATAACAAACTTGCTTATCTCCAAACATTTTATTCAGTAGCCCTTTATTTACTATTGAAGGTAAGATTACTCTTCTCAAGCCATCCTTTCTAAAAGTGTCTCGCTTTCATCTTGTTTGTAAAGCTCAGCAAACACAGATGCTTCAGTCATTTCCTCTGCTATGAAATAGTAATAACAGTATATAATTACCACCATCACACCATGCAGAAAACCTTGCCATAAAGAACACACTCTACATAGCTCAGCACTCATAGCATCTTGCATTTCTACAGCTCCTTCTTTCTGACTCATCTTGCATATCCCAGAGAGGAGATACCAAGCCACCTTACCCAGGGCATGAATTGAGAAGTTTTGGGCAGAGCCCCAAACATAGGCACTTAGAGGCCTATGCCCTATGCCACTCCTTTCACAAGAAGGTAGAGCAAGACCTGCTTAAAGAGTTCTTAAAAAATTGTTGAAGTGATAGTTTTTGTTTTGTGTTTGGTGTGTCTTACTGGGGGTTTAATAACTCAAAACACATGCCAAGAAACTGCTAAGAGTATGAGCACCTGCATGTTGAGAAGGGATATGGCACAGACCAAACAGTGCTGCAAGTTTACATGGTGATTGAAGGTTAAAGAGAGGCAAAGTGAGAGGCTAAATCATGCCTGTAGCTAGTGCCACAGGGGAGGGTCTTGGAGACTGGTGGACACCATCCTAGCAAAAAACACCTGGGAGAGCCCTCACAAAAATATTGCTTTTTGTCGACCTGCCCCTTTCCTCAGAAGGAGAATGAGGGCTAGAAATTAATGATCTACCCATTCTTCAGCCTTGCTGGATAGCAGGGTCTGGGAAAGGGGTAAACAGAAAGAAAGCAAATTTCCCTATATCCTGCTCATCTGGGAAGAATGTCAGCAAACCTGTGTAAATAAATATTCCCAAACCTGTAGCAGGGCTTCAGCTTCTCCCAGCCACAATTGTCTCTCCAAGCCAGCCCAATCATGAGTTTTGTTTACACTTCAAAGACACATCCTTGCAGTTCAAGCTGGAAAAGTGCATGAGAGATTGAAAAAAAGGGAGATAATGGTGCAAGGAAGAATTGGCAGGGTGCAAGGGAAGGCCATGAAGACTGGCAACAGCTTCAATGTCATTACAACAGTAGGGGTTGGAGTGTGAGAGCATGTAGTTGTCAAAAAGATTTCCAGGGACCTGAGGTAGCACCATCTTTCCCTGGATCTCCTCTCTTTGGAGCTAGATGCTGTCACCCTTTCCATGGTTTGGCTGAGCACAGGGTGAAACCAGGTGGCAATTACACAAGTGATTTCTGCTTCTAATGCTGTCTGTCATTAATTTTATTATGAGTGGGCAAGTGACTTGCCCCAGAACTGGCCAGATAATTACATGGTCATGATTAACCACATTACTGAAGGGCAAAAATGCAGTTATTTTTATCCATAAAGTCAGCTGCTTCAACCCTAAAACTAATTGCACATTATTATGCAGCGGAAAGTAATTATTATAGATACAGATTCTAGCTTCTACTCCCAAAGAAGCAGACAGTAATTCAAATGAAATCTTTCAGGATTTTTAATAAGCCTTGTAATCTGTGGTAGAAGAAAGAACTTGGGAAAGAGGGAAAGAGAGAAAGAGAGAGAAAGAGAGGAAATAAAGAAGAAAGAAAGGAAAGAAAGAAAGAAAAAGAAAGAGAGGAAAGAGAGGAAAGAAAGAAAGAAAGAAAGAAAGAAAGAAAGAAAGAAAGAAAGAAAAGAGTTTTTATAATGTTTTTATAACACATAACTGTCCCATCTAGGAGGGCTGATGCTTTTAGGTGTGACTCCTGAAGGGAGGCATCACAAAGTCTCTCTGGAGGTAGATGTTAGGCAAAACACTAGAAGAAAAGTATCATAATTAGTGTATCATAATTGCTGATGTTCCTTTTCACTCTTTTCGTTTCTTCCAGGTACTGTTGCGTGATTTACAATGGAAAAATTGCTCTGCGGCATCCTGGTGTTTGGAATGGCTGTCACAGTCAACGCTTGTCCCAAATATTGTGTCTGTCAGAACCTGTCTGAGTCACTGGGGACTTTGTGTCCCTCCAAGGGTCTCCTTTTTGTACCACTGGACATAGATCGAAGGACTGTTGAACTCCGTCTTGGGGGCAACTTTATTATCAATATCAGCCGACAAGATTTTGCCAATATGTCTGGACTTGTTGACCTTACTTTGTCCAGAAACACCATTAGTTACATACAGCCCTACTCTTTCACCGACTTGGAGAGTCTTCGGTCTTTACATCTGGATAGCAACAGGTTGCCTGAGATTGAGGAGGATACTTTAAGAGGTTTAATTAACCTTCAGCATTTGATTTTAAACAACAACCAGCTAAGCAGCATTTCTGATGAAGCCTTTGAGGATTTTTTACTGACATTGGAAGACTTGGACCTTTCCTACAACAACCTCCGAAGCATTCCCTGGGAATCTATAAGAAAGATGATAAACTTGCATCAGCTCAGTTTAGACCACAACCTAATAGATTATATAACAGAGGGGACATTTGCAGATCTTCAGAAATTGGCCAGATTGGATCTAACATCCAACAGACTTCAGAAGCTCCCTCCTGACCCTATATTTGCCAGATCACAAGTAATTCCTCTGGTTGTTACCCCATTTTCACCACCTCTGTCCCTCAGCTTTGGAGGAAATCCACTGCATTGCAACTGTGAGCTACTGTGGTTAAGGCGGCTTGACAGAGACGACGATATGGAAACCTGTGCTTCTCCTCCAAGTCTAAAGGGTAGGTACTTCTGGTACGTACGGGAAGAGGAATTTGTTTGTGAGCCTCCTCTTATTACACAACATACTCACAAGCTGCTGGTCTTGGAAGGGCAAACTGCCACGCTGAAGTGCAAAGCCATTGGGGATCCCACTCCCATCATTCACTGGGTGGCCCCTGATGATCGTCTCATCGGAAACTCCTCGAGGACAGCTGTCTATGACAATGGCACCTTAGATATACACATCACCACCTCCAAGGACTATGGAACTTTCACATGCATAGCAGCCAATGCTGCAGGAGAGTCCACTGCAACAATTGAACTCTCAATTGTTCAGCTCCCCCATCTCAGCAATGGCACAGGCAAAGCAGCTCCACCGAAATCCAGGCTCTCGGACATCACCAGCTCCACCAAGTCCAATCGCGGTGAAACAAAAGGTCCGCCAGAAAGGGCTGTCCTGGTGTCAGATGTGACCACTACCTCAGCTTTGGTCAAGTGGACAGTCAGCAAGTCGGCCCCTCGGGTAAAAATGTATCAGCTGCAGTATAACTGCTCGGATGATGAAGTCCTGATCTACAGGTAAATGTATTTTTTGTTTGGTCCTCTGATGATGGCAGGGGGTGGAAATCAGCATAAAAAGTCTTTTGCTCTTTGGCTTTTTACCTATTTGATGTGGAACTGAGATAGCACTGTGACCAGTAGCATTAGTGGTATCTGATAAATTTGCATTCTCTCTGTCAGTTTGCCTGTTGATCTGTTCATCGCTTTTCTGTCCAAGTCACACGTTGCAAATCTCTGTAGTACTCATTTTCCAGCAGCTGTTTTCAGTAAAATTTTCAATTTGGGAAAAAAAATAGTACTGCAGTTGGTAGCCTCCTTAGTAGGCTTAACAAAGAAAGGAAAACTTGAAGATTAGAAGTCAGAAATTTTCCTTTTCACCTCCTGTAGGTGGGATTGAAACAGACTACTTAGAGAGGAAGCAACGTGGGAGGAAGTTTGTGCTGTCTACCCATAACACAGGCTCTAATTATTCTGTGATTCAAGATTTAGGGTTGCTAACAAGACATTTTTCACCTATATGAAAAAGCTTGTTTCTTATTTCACTAACATCTGTTCTACACAACCGTAATGGCTGAAAACTTTGGAGCATTTAGTTTTTCATACCATATTAAATGCAAGAAGAGGTAGATACAATTTCAAAAAAGCAAACCCTGAATGTTCCTTACGATTTCCTAGCTCTACAACTCCTCTGACTTTTAATGATGTAAAGCAGGAACCTCTCTTGCAGTGAAGCAGCAATAAATTTTTAGGGACTAAAAATGTGTAGGAACAGTACAGGAAAACAGTACTACTGTCTTTTCCTTTTGTATTGGAAGAATGATTGACATATTCATGCTAGTGATGAACGCCTAGAAACCACCTTGTCCTTCTTTTTTATTGGAAAGTTTCATTGAACTGAACTATATCTTTGGTTGAATATGATCTATCAGCAGAAGTCAGAATCTCATGGAAAAGTAGAACAAAACATGTCAACCCTTATAGCTTTATAAGCATCCTGAAGCAGTGGAGAAAAATTGGATCGGGTAGAGATGTAATGGGAATTGGGGTTTGAATCTAATTTGAGAATAATCTGTGGCCAAAATATCGTCAAAGGCATTGATTTTCCTGGAAGGTTTGGTGTTATTGCCTGATGGCTATTCTGTTCTCCTGCTGCCTGTAGGGAGAGCCAAGGCACTTATCAAGTCATGCTGCTTGGCCTCCAGATCCGACAACAAGCCTTGTTATTTTCTTCTTTACCACAGGGTGGTTTTCTTTAGCATGAGGAAGGCAAAAGGAGAGGTAGTAAACATTCATGTGACATTTTTCCATCAACCTTCTCCTGTAATGAAATCTAATTTTAAAGCTTCTCCAAAACAAAACGTTTAGGTGACATGGACAAAATTTTGTGTCACCAATACCTTTGTCTGAGTCAGTTGTAGAACAGAAAGGACAAAGTGACAATTTAGCTACTCCAAATTCACTCACTCATTGCCAGAAGCAGAAATATTGACCAACAAGTCAAAAAAAAAATTTAAAGGATATTTCTTCAAATACTGAATTAATCTGATGAAATTCAGTTCTGTCCACCTCCATTCCTCAATTATAAAATATCTTGAAATAAATAAATTAGAAAGTGAAAATTATTTCTTTTGCTCTGGCTAATGTACAGTGGAACCAGTGTGTTAGATTTGGTAATTGCAACTATGTGGAATTAAGCAGAATGAAAGGATAAGATAAAGTCAAATAATGATAAAGTATTAGGAATAGAATGGAAGAAAATGTGCTAGTGCAATTTTTTGTTCCCAAGGAAATGCTTTTGGCAAAAGCTCAGCAGTAATTAAGATCTTAAGCACAGTGTAAGACTGAAAAACACTCTGAAAGAGGTATAAGTCATATGTTTATTGTAAAATTAATTTGGCCCAGTGAACTGGAATATCCCTGCAACCAGAAAGAAAAGTTTGCAGGGGTTGTCAGATGTTGGAAGTGGTTGGATGTGTCAAATTTCCAGGGAGGAAGATGGCCAGGGTAAAAAAAAACCAAAAGCACTGACATGCAGCCTAAGAGCTGGATGGGTGGTGAGAATTATGTGCCACGGGCAAAAATGAAGAAAGATGCCAGTTATCTTGCCAGCCTGATCTGGAAGAAAAAGTTGCTGTCAAGATTTTAGGCAATGCCAAAAGTTTTTTTCATGTCCCCACTTCCATGTCTCGGTGAGGTTTTGGCCCTTTGCTGCTTTATTTGGTTGTGGCCCAGTTTTTCAGAAGCTCAGTGAGGACAGTGTTATTTCGAAAAATCTCCCATCAGGCCTTTTTTGAGGATTCACTGATGATGCATAGCTCTTTTCATTCACAGCTCTCAAAAGCACTTCACCAAAGAAAACAATTTTTTTTTCCTCTACATTTTGCACCAGGGAAAAATGAAGCCTAGAAAGATGAAGTGATTGTCCAGTGTCTGTGAGTTAATCAATGGTACTCATAATATCAAAACCAGTCCTTACAACTTCCAGTCAGGGAACCACTCACTCCCTTAGAGTTAATTAACTAAAGCTGTTTTGCTTTAATTGGTCAGATGCATATCACTGCAATGAGTGTGTGGAAAAACCTAAGGGAAAAGGATTTCTACAGTGCTCTGCTCCATAAAATGCTGTGTATGTGCTAAATGGGACGTGATACTGCTTAGCTACTGAAATGATGGGCACTTAATATACACTAAGACAGTCAGTATTCCAGGACTGAGACACATCAGCTGTGCTCAGCTTTTAAAATCCTGCTTCACTAGCAAGAAATGTATGCAGAAAAGACAGAAATCTGCTGCTCTCTCTGCTAAGAATTTTTCATGAACGTTGTACTCATTGTGAAAGAGTGAAAGCAGAAGTCCTCCCCTCCCCATTGACATCAACATCTCTCCTGATCATTACACAGGACACCAGTCCCATTTCCCTTTCCATGCCAGCTGTGATTTTCCACTGGCAGGATGGTGCCAAAGGGGACTAAAGTAGGGTGCAATGGCTCAATAAAAATTCAAGTTTTGGGACATTCTGGCAAACGTTGTCTGCTGGGCCTCCTGTTTGCCCTGAGCTGAAATGGTACCAGAACGTGAAGTTTGGCTTTGGATATACCAGTGCCATTATAATGAAGATTAGCTGCAGGAGCACTGTTTGTCTGCTTTCCCATCAGGTTTTGTCTAACCTTCCCTTGTATTTGCTATCTCAGGGCCTTTGCTTAAGCTCATAGCAGGTTTTTATCTCTTTCAATGCATTCAGGGTGCATGTTTCTGATTGTGATTTAATTAATAGGTCCTGGATCTGCATTCTGCAGGTTTTAATGCAGCAGTATTTAAATTCTTTCATCTTCTCTGTAATACCAACACCAGTGCTAGTAAATAATTTTTAGCCAAGACCAGAAGCTTGTTACAAATTGCAGGACTGAAAATCACTCCTTATTTGAAGGAAAAACGTGCAGAAAGAGTAACCAATGTTCAATAGAGAAAGGGATGGAAGAAGACCAAGGTCTACAAAGAAATGTCTGTCCTTGGACTCTCCTCTGTCATAAAGATATTACCTACTCCTCTCAGTCAGGACTCCAAAGTGTTTTAGGTGTGTAAAAGCATCAGTCTTAAGATCAATGTGACATATACACTGGTACGCTTAATTAATTTTGAATAAGGAATTGAAATGAAATATAAATGTTTAGAAAATAATACCTTTGAGCCTCAGTTTCCCATCTGTAACCTGGGTGACAGCACCACCTGGCTTCATGGGGATAAGAAAATTCATTAGAAAATATTATGGAACTAGGAGCCCACATAAATAAATAGGGAGACTTGCTTTGAAGTCATTGTGTGGTCTGCAGCAACAGGGATAGTCATGAATGATTAAGATGGAGGATTACATAACTGCAGCACTTGAATTCAAGTAAGGCATCTGGGGAGAGAGATTGTGGTTTTTTCATGCATAGAGCACCCTACATGATGGGGGACCAAGTCTCAGTTTTGGCCGGCAGGCACTGGTGTAATATATACATTCACTACTTTTTCAAAAGTGAATAAATCTGCAAGTGTTTTGTAGAACTTCCCAGGTCATACTGAGCCTTCTGGCTGTGTTTTGAATTAAAGCAAAGATGCAGCCATTTAAAAATGTGCATCTGAAGTGCGACACTGCCATTAGATTTATGAGACATTTAGGTCTGTTTTATTTTGTGGTATTTCATAGTAAAAGTGATGAAAACAGCTGTACAAATTAAGAATTACTGTAGCTCTATAGTCTCCCTAACTTATAAATTCAGCACTGGGAATAAAAGTATTATATATGTTTCTGAAAACTTATTTTTTAAATATATATTTTATGTAGCAGGCAGTCTAAACATTAAAATATGAATAAATGGCTCCACATCTCCAGTTTATTTAAACAATGGTGCCATGGATTTGATTACTTAAACAATATAATAATGATTTATATTTACACAGCTCCTTTTACTGCAAGTGCTTTACAGGGTGGCTGAACAGAGATCCCCACTATCCTGTCGCCTCTCAGTTAAATATTGGCTGCAGTTTAGCAATCTGCAGGTGATTGTTCAGTTCCTTTTCATGAGCAAAAAATAGCTCATGGATACTTTAAACTAGAGAGGAAGTAATTAACTGAGCTTGAATTTCCCACAGCATGGTGGTATAAATATACCCATGCACTCTTCTAGTCAAGTGCATGTCAATAAGAAAGTGCCTCATGACTGAGGTGCTGCAAACTTCAGGAATACCTAATTCACATAAGGAGGCTCTCTCAAACAGCAGTGCCACACTGAGCATCAGACAGGATGCCATTGTCTAATGCTTCTTGCAAGGAAAGCCTACTGTGTGGAGATCTTCCAGCTCAAGACTGAAAACAGAGGAAGCCCTGTCCTGCTGCTGGTAGGGCCAATTGTCTCCACAGCCTGATGCTGTAGCAAAGTGTGTTTATGTCATTTTCTCTCTGAGGAAAGTTAGAAATGCAGAGTACTGGTTAGCTTTGGAAAAGACAGGAGATTCATTTATTCTGAAAGACCCGAACAGCTGTCCTTACCTGTGATTTGGTCACTGGGTTCAGACAAATAAAGATTTGCAGATAAATGTCTGCCACATTCTACCCAATTTTCAGTTCTACCCATCTCCAACCTTGCTAGGCACTGACCTGCCTCCATGGCTCACATCTGGAGCAAAATTCCCTACTTAGCCTCAGCATATGAGCTGAGCTATTCCAGTTATGTAGGATACAACCCTTGATTTGGCCAAAGCATTTACATATTTAAACATTAAATAAAACAACAACTAGGAGGGGGAGGACAGCACAAGAAGATGTTAATCAGCATGTATTAATCTTTTACATTTGACAGGTGGAGAGTGCCAATTTATTAAAATAAAAAACATGAAGTCACAGTCCAAAGGGAAGCAAAATTTATATAATCAGTGCAGAGGGAAGTCTGGCATGGACATTTGCTACTTCAGATCATTTGAGAATGGTTTCCAGCAGGAGCGTGTATTGGCTTCTGGAGTACCCTCAGCAAGTGCAAGCTTGCTGCAAGGCATCAGTCATAATGAAGAAGCTGCTTTACAGGTGTCTGTATTCTGGGACTGTGGGGTTTTATTTGTGTCTGCTGAAAACATTTTCATCTAGTCTTTTTTTTTTTTGTTTTATTTGTTATGCTGGGGGACGTACAGGGACAGTTGTTTTTTGCTTGTTTTTTTGTTTCTCCTTGTTTTTTTCCCCACCATCCCACCCTCCCTTTCAATATGAGAAATATTTAAAGAATAAAAAAGAAAATGTAGTGAAAATGAGAAAAATTACGTGTATTACCATAAAATCAAGTGGAAAATAGAAATATAAATATGAAATAAATATATTAAAAAATCATATATGCAAGAAAAGTAGGTGTACAGTAATGTTCCTAAGTCATCCTAGATTGTTGTGATAAACTATCATCCACTTGGTGTTTGTAAGAATCACAGAAAATGATGAGGAATCCATTGGTCAGAGCAAGCCCAGTTCAGCATGAGCAGAACCTGACCATGTAGATGCTGCCCAGACCATTTTCTTATTTGACTGATGGCGCAGAAAGGCAAAATACTAAATGGCCCCTTATGCCTAGGGGAGATATGCCCCAGACATGAGCATGTGAGATGGATGTGAGGGATCATAAGAAAGTGCTTGCTCTGCTGCTGACCATTCTACAATGCCACAGCAGAGCTGGGCAGGGCAGGACAGCACATGCTGCCGGCTTGGAGGCATTCCCATTTCCTTCAAAGTTTAAGTCCTGCCAAATAACGTTTATTGAGGCCTGTGGAGAAGTTGTATGTGACAGCTCTACTCCTAAACGCAGCCTCAGGAGTTGAATGTGAAGGCAAGTTGCCTGATTCTCATCTCACTCCACATCTAGGGGTGTTGCACAATGAGGAAAGGAAATTAGAATCACTTTAGACAATGCTCTCAGGCACATGATGTGATTCATAAGGCAGTACTGTACATGGCCAGAAGTTGTACTTTGACAATCCTTATGGGTCCCTTTTAACTCAGAATATTCTGTAATTCTGTTGTTCAGCATAAGACAGCAGTACCCTGTTTTATCTCTGTTACCAATTATTAATTCAGCTCAATAAGCCTGAGCATTTTCACTCGAGGGGAATTCAGGATGAGCTAGTTCTTGGCCATAACATCTCCTCTCTCAGATGCTCTGAACCTAAGTGTCAATATCTGCCCCCCACTGCCTTTGTTGCAATAAAAAGTTATACATCTGATGACAAATGAACTATTGAAATAAAATTTTTATTTAGCTTCAGGTGAGTCAACAATCTGATCTCTAAATGAAAATCTTTACCATGTCCATAATTTGTATATGTAATGCACATTTAACCACCCAAGAGGCTCTACTTGATCTCTGCATTTTCACTGCAGTGCCTGCAGCAAGTTTCCAGTACTCCTTTTCTCTCTACTGCTCATCCTTTTGATTCTAGTTTGTGTCAGAGATCCACTCTATCTTCCTTGTTTTGGGTTACATGTACTGATATCTGGGCCTTTTTAGGAGGAATGGAAAAGGTATCAGCAACCACAGATTGTGACAACTACTCCTAGTCTTTCTAAATCTGTAGCCAAGAATGTTCTCCCTCCCCTCACTTCACCCTTCATTTCAACTCGATCACCACCAATTCAGACTACTTAGAAATCTCCTCCAAGGGTCTTGAACCAATAGTAAAACTAATGGCTGAAAAATACCTGCTTGAAGGAGAGGATGATTTATTTTTATCCACAGGTGTTTTGCAACAGAGTTACAAAAGAAAAAAATGGTTAAAAGCATATTGTTCTCCAAAACACTACATTACTAAAATTTGTCATGCCAGTTTGAGATCATTCTGCTCAACTGAGCTCCCACTTGCTCACGTGCAGGTTCCAGGCTGTAGGCAGGTGAAAGAGGGTGCCTTGACAGTTCCTACCTCCCCAGCTTTCTGACACCCCATCCCATACAGCTCACATCTGAAGTCATTGGAAAGCCTTTTTACCCATTTCAAAACTGATGTGGTTTTAGATTCTTGGTAGGAGGCTCTTCGAAGGGACCTCTTGCACCTCCTGCAGTAGGCTCCTATTTCTCCTTGTCTTTCCAGTGCTGAACAGTTCAGCTCTGACTGTGAATATTGTTTTGAGGGTTGTGAAAGCAATTATATTCATTTGGTTATGTAGGACTATTTTATCTATCAAATACATGAAACAGGACAAAGAGGATGACAGGGAAAGAATAAATCAAAATTACAAACACAGCCAGAACATAGTGCCTTATTTCACTGGCATAGCTGCAGACTTACCTACCTAATTGTTTTCTCTGAATTTCCTATTATACCCTTTCTCTTTCACAACAGGCTTTCTGCTTGTAGGCTCAGGCTATTTTCAGAAGAAAATCTACTTTTTTGTACAATGATGGAACTGATTAACCCTAACACATAATAGCAATGATACAGCTTGTTTTCCAAGAGAAATGACTTAAAAATATAGAACTGGAAAAAGACACAGCACTGGAAAAATTAAAAAAAAAAAAAAAGAGAATCAAGAGAATCATACACTGGACCAAATATATTATAAAGTCTTCATTAGCTTTAGCCCTTACAAGTCTGGTTATTTTTGGAGTTGCCTATAAAAGGCAGGTTTTCTGAGCAAAACTTTTGCACTCAGATTGAGCAAAAGTCTCTTTCCAGATGATATAGTGCAAGCTGAATGCAACACTTGCTTCTCATTTAAACCTATTTTGGGGTTTCAGTTGGGATGTTTGGGTGAGTAGTGTTAATGCTTTGGTTAGGGAAAGATGAAAGAAGGGAATTCAGATAAGCTGAGGAACTTAAAATGTGAGGCAGAAATCAGGTTCATGCTCCGTGTAATTTTTTGAGTGCTGTACTTGTAGTTTTCAATGAAGGCTTGTACTACAAGGAAGTCATTTATCTTTTCTTTGTTCTTAAAAGGGCACAGGAGAAATGTAGCTCAAATTTTGTCTAGTAAAGAAAGAAAATATGAGTTAATGGATATCTTTGAAAAGAAGATATGGGTTATTTCATTGTCATGCCACCCTTTCCCCCAAATGTGTCTTGTTTTGCAGTCTAATATGAGGACAATACAGACATGTACCCTGTAATCCATAATAATCTGTAATAGGGCCTAGCAAAATGTAATCCAGTCCTACTGAGGATAGCAGGCTAGTACTTTCATCTAAAGAAACCTTGAAACTATAATGCCATTGAGAATTGTGTATGTTTAAAAATAAATGTTCTGATTTTCATAGCAGAGAAAAGCAGCCCAGCCAGCAGGCTGATCTGCCCTATTGTCACACCTCTCAGAGTCACAGCATGGTCATATTAGGTCCTAGGATATTTGTCAAGAATCCAATGAAGTGGCTCTGTCAGAAAGGAAGCAGGCTTTGGCAGAGGGCACTGCAGAGTGGAAGCAAAATGGCCTGTGTGCCACAACAGCAGAGACAGAGGCACTTGTGCTGGACAAGGAAGAGAGATGTTAGTCTGGCATCCTTGGATGGGAAAGAGTCCATCCACTACACGGCTACAGCCATGCTTTAGGGTGGCTGAAAAATCCCTGAAAACAGAAAGGTAAGGCTATGCCCTAAGCCTCTTTTGTTCAGCCACTCCCAGTTACAGATTAGTTTATTTGCAGAGATGAACAGTTTGAGACAGCCAGCACTAGGTGTGAATTCATACTGTATTTGCCCATCTGTCGTCCCTCCTCTTCCTCTTCCATCACTTTGAATTTGCCTAAGTGTTGTAATATATTTATTGTCTCATAATTTACTTCATTTTGACTAGAAAACAAATAAAAGTGCTATTTGCTCAACCCAATTTTTTTTTAAATTATCTGTTTATTTAATCGGCTTAGTTTGTGGAACTAATTGGCTCTTATGCAGATATCCCCAACCGTGCTCGGAATTTTTCTCAGAGTGGGGATTGCACAGGCAGTAGCTGCCCAATAGACATATGGGCAGCTGACAGCATCAAGACACCCCACCAGCAGCTCTGTCGTCTGGCAGATTGCCTCAGAGAGTCAGGCTTGATGAATCAGTCCTTCTGCTGGCACTGGGAGCGTGGGGGACGCCTCTGCTCCAGAAGGTTGGTTCAGAATGAGAAAGATGCACAGCCCCCATGCTCCTTGAACTACTGGCTTGGGACGGCTGGCAGTGTCCAAATGAACTTGAATCTGGCTCATTTGGGTGCGTGGAGGCAGAGTTTCAGCTTGGTTATTCTCAGGTGAAGATGTGTCACAAGCTTGATGCCTGTTCTTCTCTCTGCTGCAGTGTGGAGTTTCACAGCCTGGAAGTGCCATGGGGAGGAATTTAACAGTGCTGCCAAGGTTGGGCAGTGGGAGAGGGGAAGAAAAAATAAATTGGCTTGTAACTGTCCTATCTCTCTTTGCCTCTTCCCCTAGCCCTGAAAGGGAGCCAAAAGTTCTTGTGAGCTGAGCAGGCAACAAAACCAAGAGGACCCCTGCTTCTGTTCTCAACCCCTGGGTCCTTGCAGTCTCCTCTGGCTGCTGTTTCAGTCAATGATGTGGCAGCCCCTGAGCAGGCAGAAGAAAGAATAGCCACCTGCAGTCACCTTCAAAGCCTGGCCCCTCCAGCCCAGGGACTCATAAAGCCCAGGCTGGCTGCTGTCACAGGCTGCTGGCTGAAGAGAGGGGCAGGGACAGCTCTGTCTTCTCTGGGTGGTGTCAGACAAACCTCCTGCTCTCTAAGTGGCACTAGAAATGCTGCAATCTTTACTAGAAAAAAACAGTGCAGAAGTACGTCTGTCTGTTGTATGATTTGCCATGGGGTATGACCCCCACTGAGCACACAAGGCTCTAAGTATGGCTAGTAGTTTAAATTGTTTGATGATTTGGGGTTTTTTTTTCCTCTGGGGACACTAGCAATTTCTGTGAGGTGAAGAACTCTTTGCACGGGAAAAGATGAAATGAACTCTGGGAGCAGGATTCCCACTTGTGAAGAGTATTAACAAAAGCCTGAGGGACTGCAGCAGTCCCATTTCAGGGCACAGTACTGCACCTTTATACAACAATAGGTTGGCATGGGGTGAAGGCCTTGTGCTATACAAACTGTGCCTATTGAAGGCATATGAGGTTTTAGCTGTTTAGCTGTTTGTTTTTTCAAGAGGTAAGGTTTTTTTCTCACTAAAGCATAGTATAATTTTTTGGTTCACCTTTCCTATTTTTTCCCTATTTGGGCTCTTCCATGGATATTTCCCTGTTTGGGCTCTTTCATAGATAATTTTACTGTCTGTGGATTAATCAGCCAATTATGCTGGAATATTTTTCAGACTAAATCCTTCATTTTACTGCTCTTAAACAGCTTCCATTCTGATGCAGCTCCTGACAGTTTGCTGCTCCCTGTACCTCCTCATAAAAGGGCTGGGTGAACGTGCTTGCTGAGATTCACGCCCATTAGTTAGTGAAACCATGCATGTCTGCACTAGGTTAAAGCCTATTTTTTACCCTCTTTATGCGACTTCAGTCCAGAAACTTTCTGTGGTTTTAAGGTAGCAAAGGGAGTCCAAGAAAAGCCATAGAAACTTAACAGGAGTCCCTCCTACTTAAAGTCCCTGAGGACAAGAACTGCGTTTTCCTGGCTCCTGCCATTTTCGTCCCCTCTGCTTAACCCCAGTGAAGCTTGCTGATGAGAGGGAGGCATACACTCAGAAGTGCTGCAGGCTGTTTTTTAAAACAGGTCACATTTACTAGTTCCCAAACAAAAGATGTTATTGTGGGGAAATTTTGAAGCTAGTAACTCAGTTTAGCCAAAGCAAACCTTAATCTGGCATATAATGGGACAGAACCACTGTGTAATTGACTGTTCTTGACATCGAACAAGGATCAGATTTAAAAACTGATTTAAAAATCCCAGATCTACGGTAATTGGTCTTACAGTCATTGCAGCGATGTGCAACATCTGTCTAGCACAGCCTCCAAACACCTGCCTCTGCAATGGCTACAAAGAAACAAACCATGCATCAACTCAGTTTTATTTTCTAGCCCTGTTTAAAATGGAACAAACACTGGAATACCTCTCCCATGGGAAATTCCAATATTGCAACATCTGTTTCTCTGCACTGAAAATTCTCCATAACAGTTGTTTTGTTTGTTTATTGGAAAAAAACCCCACATTTCATATGGAAATGTGGAAGTGTTGCTATCAATCTCTTTGTGGATGTTACAGCATTTGGAATGACAGTCCCATTTCCACCATACATTACGCCCCTTGAGGAGCTGCTCTCCTCCTGGATGTAAGGCTCTGTAAATTCATCACATTCACTTTGCTCTCTCCCCACTTACCACAGAACTCCTCCTTCCAGCCCATATTGTCCCTTCTCTCACCCCCTTCAGTGGCAAAGGAATGGTTGGAGTGTGCAGGGAGAGGAGGCAGCTGCTCGTGGGTGAGTGGAAAGGAGCAAAGGACATGGTGGAGGGGGAGAGCAAGGGCTGGGAGCAGAGCACCCCTCACAGGTACCAGGGAGAGGAAGAACATTGTGGATCCCCACACCTATACCTTTCATTTTAATTTTTCTTACAAGAGGCAAGAAAAAATTGATCCATCAGAACCTCTTAGTTTAATACTAAAATTATGTTTAATTTGAGATATCCAATCAAGTTTACAGTCAAAGTGTACTGCGAATTTACTACCGTCCAATGTTACTGCATGTAGGAGCTTTGAACATGTGGTCCAGGAGACATCCAAGTAATGCAAAATACTTTACACAAGCTCCTTTGTGGGGGGATTGTTTGGCACAGGTAACGAGTCCATCTGCCAGACACAAACCAAACAGCTCTGCCTCACACAGTCACAGCTGCAGGAGCTAAAAACCTCCAGCTGAAGTTTCTGCCCTGGGAGTCATCACATTTGTCAGCCTTTCCCTGACAGTAGCAATAGATACCACTCCCAATGCACCATCCCAACTGCACCCTCCCTGCTACAGGTGAAAGGCCCTCTTACATATTCTGAAATGTTTTGCCCAATTTTGAGTGTGTGATGTTTTGCGTTTTTGCTGGCAGTGACAGCACTGCTCAGTAGGTGATGCACATTGCTGTTTAACTGCAGCCCTGTCTCTTACACCTTGTTTTAATGACAGTTCAAAAAGGCAGAGATCTTCACAACATTTAGCTAAAGGCAGAGGAATGAAGAATGGAAGATTAAATCTAAAAGGGTGACATGAGCACACAGAAAGGTACATGAAGGCAAAGAGATCAATCTGGCGGAGGGAAAAAATCTTCTTTATCTTTCCGCCCCCTTTCTGTTCCCAGCTTTGCTTCATGTAGTCCTTCTTTCCATTTCATTCCCCTCTGGATTTTTCTACAAATACAGAGCTTAGTAGTGTTAAGTCACAACAGAACTCATGTCAGGACTGGATCCTCTTTACCCACTTGTGATTTAATTCATGGCCAGACTGAAATTTCTCTGCTTTCATTTTTAATTCAAAATTATCAAGCTTGCAGGTTGGTGAGACTTTTTGCTAACTAGTGAACCATGAGATCTATGACTGTTGACTTTTCTGTCATAGATTTTTTCTTTAAAAATGTTAGATAAATCATTTGAGCCTGTGTTTTATGATTTGACTGCCTGTTTACCCTTCTGCTGTTTCTTCTCACCCCACTATATTTAGATACCTCTTTTCATAACCAATATTTTACCGGGTACAGATAGATGAATATATATGTATAGGATACAGTTTCATGAGCCAATATAGGATGCTCCTTATACATGTGCCTATCACAAACATGGAAACTACAGTTGAGATAATCACAAGTGGAACAACCTTCAGGGAGGACTCAGAGATTAGAAATTCAATGCTGCTTCCAAGGATGGGTTAACATACACAGTTCCCTAAAAATCCACTGTATTCTCTACTCCACCACAGAGGTAAAATGAGGTGCTTTCTTTTGCTGTAGAGCAGGCCAGGAATGGAAGCAGAACAGACTTTTCTGTGGGTTTCAGTCCTATTTTTCACTATGGAAACTATGGAAATTTAACTGATGTTCAGTCAGATCTGGATAAGCACCAAAACTTTGCAGAGACTGACTATTCAATGAAATATTCAAGATTTTCTTAATAAGGCCATTGTTAATTCTAAATGTCTATAGGTAAGACACCTCAGAAAATTGTAGATCTACTTCCCCAAAAGGAAAAGTGAAATTATGGAAGGAGTAACAAAAATATATAGAAAATAATATTCTATTCCATTAATATTTTAAAGGTTTTCACTGAAAACCAAGTTAAGTTCTGTTTTTGAAAATGGATATCTGAACAGGCTAACTTGTTTTCTTGAACCTATGAATACTCTTATTAATAACAAAAGATGTGAACAAAACTACTTCATTTCAAATTTCTTTTCAATAAACTCCATCTTCTGAGAACTACAAATACTTTTCAGTAATGAATCCAGAAAAGCTGTGTTAAACTTCACAGCCGAAAATTACAGTGTGTAGCAGAGAGTTAGCATTTTGGCAATCTCACATGCCTTCTGTTTTGTTTACAAAAACTTGAGTGTAGTTGTCAGCCTACACAAACAGACTGCCTGGCTCCCCTGGAGAGGTTTCTGTACCCCCAGGTTCCAGTATTTAATTCAGACAATGGCTGCAGAAGGCAGCTCAAGGAGGGCTGCCTTTCCTTCTCCCACCAGCTCCCATGCCCAGCTGCAGTGGGGTGAGAGCCACTCTCACTTTTCTGGGGGCCACATCTCAGGTGGACCCAAGAGCTGGACTCACCAAGGCTGACCCCTCACCTTGCCAGGATAGGGGCAAGACTCTGTCTCTACACAGTGATTTGGAGCTGTGAGGAGGCAGGAAGGCTGAGCTTTTGTGGCTGAGCCATTTCTTGACAATCCATTAGCCTAAACATAGTCCAGCTCTCTTTGATGTATGAATTTTTTTCTACAGAGCTACCAGAAATAAAAGCTTTTGGTGGCTAAAATCGGCAGCTATATCTCCAAGTGACTGATACACTACTCCCACAGGCAGCCCTCTTGGAAGCTGGTTCGTGATGTTATTATACTGCTGTTTCTGGGGTAAGTCGTGTGCTTCAGAGTGCACCTCTCAGCACAACTGCAAATGAAATGTCGGCCACAGACACAGATAGAGTGGACAATAAATTATTGCCTTTCTGACATTTTCTTACTGCAAAGGGAACAACAATGAACAGCGTTTAGAAGTGATGATAATCAGTCAAACTACTTCTCTAGTATCTCCTATCAGTGATCTGCTTCCCCCACTCTTGTGATACATGCACATGTTAATCTGGAAATGATACTCTGACTTGTGAAGAACCTCCTAGAAAGCTGGTGATTTTTGTTGGCTTGGAAGGATTCATGAGTTTATCTGTACCCAGGATGTTCCATCATTTTCAAATTCTCAGGTGTTGAGTAGCTATGACCCTGAGGGGAGTGCAATGCAACTATTAATCATTGGGAACAATGGATATTCTCCATGGGCATCATATGCCGTTGTCAATAGATTAGAGAACTGCTGCTGACCTTAAATGGAGAAAAGGACAAAGGTCACCTTTGCTTCATCTACACAACAGAAGTTTTGAAAATGGCTTGTCATGAAAGCGTTAAAGATCTGCTGCACAAAACCCTTGGGCTGAACGGTGCTGGCTTCCCCGACATGTGTGATAGTAGAACCACTTTAGAACTGAGTAGTACTGTAACAACTAATGTGCTCCTCTGAAAAGGTACTGGTTTTACATTCTTCTGTTCATGTGGTCCTGTGACCTTCTGAAAAAGCTGCTAAATCTTAGGGGACTTTTTCTATGTCATCTTTAATAATGATAATAACACACAGAAGTACCTCACAGTCACAGACATGTTTCAAGTGGAAGTGACGGAATACAAAAACACAACATATCTTTGGACAATCTAGAACTGGCTTTAAATACCTTTTATGCATGAGGTATCATGGTGTTTCTCTTTACATGTTGTCTTTCTATCCCCTTCCATTTCAACCAGTTGTCTTTGGTATTTCCCATAATTACACTCTTGATACTTGTCTTCATGTTTATTCTGGCCTTGGACAGGTTGTCTGTGACCACCTGAGCTTTCTCAAGTCTGTCCTTCAATCATTTTATAAAAATTATTTATAAAAAAACATTAAATATTTAGCAAGTCATCTTGGCCAGTAGCAGACCATCCATCACCCATGAGATTATTTTTTATATTCCAAATCTCCACAACACCTTGCCTCCTCTCTGCAAGCACAGAAATTCAAATCATCCTCTGATTCTTCCAAAAGTAAATTTCAGAACTATAATAATTCTCAACAGATTTAAATAGACTATATCTCCATCCTGCCTCAAAGTCTGTTCATTGCTTGTTGTCTTTTCTTTGTATTCAGATGTGTAAACCACTCTTTTGTCTTTCTCAGGCTGGAGTGAGAATCTATACATTCAAAGTGGAAATGAGCTGTGACATTTTGATGTTGTGGTATGAACAAGTAGACAGACATAGAGTCAACAACTTTTCAGCCCCTGAGAAATCTTTAAGTCTCTGTGTCCAGTAAACCACAGTGCTGTGGATCAGTGGAAGAATCCCTGGATAAAGTCCCCAGCCTTTGTTGAACTCTGCTGAACAGAAAGTCAGACTAGATGATCATGACTACCCATACTGCTATTAACATTTGGGAACCACCCCTTCCCACAAAGGCAAGAACATAAAAGCAGTCAAACTGTCAATCAAAGTCTTCTGGTGAAGGCAGCAGGTTCAATAACACTGAACATCTCTGTATAAGCTAATGTTACAGTTGTATGCATTAAGGTTTCAATTGCCTTAACTTTTGTGAGTGAACACTCATTACTTTAACTGGCAGCCACATCACAGCAGTCATATGGATCTTTTTAGACTGTATCAAAAAAAGGTACTACATGGCCTTGTCTTCCTTGAAAGCTAAGCAGAGCCTTTATAACTGACATGGCAGGGACTGTCAAGATTTCAGTCAGTACTTGTCTCCAAGTACCAGCCCTTCCTAAATGTTGCTGAAAGTAAGGCTGGTGGAAACCACAGAAATGACCATTTCTGAGACTGCTGGCTGTCTGGAAGTCTGGTAGGACAAACCTTAAGTAGTATCCACAGGTGCAGAAGGCATATGGCAGTATCAAAGCCTTTCTCTATCCCTGTTTATTCTCTGGGTAAGCAATTAAGCTATGATCCACAAAGTGTCTTCTATCTTGTTCCACTGAAGTCTTGTGAATTGATTTTATCTCAGCAAGATACAGCTTGCAAAAAAAGCATTTGTGCTTGACTGAACTAAGAGGATATTATAACACTTTACATTAGGCTGCATCTGAGATGGAAAAATATAAAAACGTATACTTCTTTCTTGCTTCACTGTAGGGATGTTCTTCAGTAGCCAGTCCCTTGGACTCTTGCATCTAAGGATATTTAGAGTAGTGCCTCTGCCCTTCAGGCTGCCTTCTGTGCTGTGGTTCATTGAGGAAGAGGTTTGGTCTAGATGTGTCTTTTGGTGTGTTGCTGTCTGGGATGCTCAGTGGTCCCTGCAGCCATTCATCAGTGTCGCCCTCCTGCTGGTTTTGATATGTCTGTGTGAAGGCCTCAAGCATTGCAAAGCCAGCAAGGCTAGGGGTGAAAGATTGCAAGAGATTTCTTTTAAGAAATAATCACAGGCTCAGTGCAGTGGTACAGATTAGGCCAGGTTTAGTGAGCACAAACTCAGCCTTAAAACAATTGCTGGTCATCACTGAAGGATTTATTAAGACACAGTGTGCTTGTGACTGGGTGAGCAATGTCAGTACCAAAGAGCTCACTAGGGCCCCTGTGCACATACCCATGTCTGTACTCTGATTTAAAACAAGATGGAAATGCTGATGCCTTTGCATTTTTTCTGCATTTTCTTTATGGTCATATTGACCCATATACTTAAACTTTTCTGTTGGCAAGTACAGCAGCCATTTCTCTACCAAGCTTTAAATCTATTTTGGCCAAAACCTTTGGAGGAGCCACCTCCAAAAAATATAAAAACGTATACTTCTTTCTTGCTTCACTGTAGGGATGTTCTTCAGTAGCCAGTCCCTTGGACTCTTGCATCTAAGGATATTTAGCGTAGTGCCTCTGCCTTTCAGGCTGCCTTCTGTGCTGTGGTTCATTGAGGAAGAGGTTTGGTCTAGATGTGTCTTTTGGTGTGTTGCTGTCTGGGATGCTCAGTGGTCCCTGCAGCCATTCATCAGTGTCGCCCTCCTGCTGGTTTTGATATGTCTGTGTGAAGGCCTCAAGCATTGCAAAGCCAGCAAGGCTAGGGGTGAAAGATTGCAAGAGATTTCTTTTAAGAAATAATCACAGGCTCAGTGCAGTGGTACAGATTAGGCCAGGTTTAGTGAGCACAAACTCAGCCTTAAAACAATTGCTGGTCATCACTGAAGGATTTATTAAGACACAGTGTGCTTGTGAGTGGGTGAGCAGTGTCAGTACCAGAGAGCTCACTAGGGCCCTGTGCACATACCCATGACTCTACTCCGATTTAAAAGAAGATGGAAATGCTGATGCCTTTGCATTTTTTCTGCATTTTCTTTTATGGTCATATTGACCCATATTTAAAACAAGATGGAAATGCTGATGCCTTTGCATTTTTTCTGCATTTTCTTTATGGTCATATTGACCCATATACTTAAACTTTTCTGTTGGCAAGTACAGCAGCCATTTCTCTACCAAGCTTTAAATCTATTTTGGCCAAAACCATTGGAGGAGCCATCTCCACCTGTATAGGATTTTCTTATAGACAAAAATGGAGCCAGTTTTTCCTTCGATTCATGGTAGCTGTCTCTTGAGTTATAGAAAGCATTTACATTAGAGACTACTCTAGTTAAATACTTTTGAATACTGGTTAAAGCTTTCTGAAATCCTCAAAGTATTTTCCTGACACTAGTGAATGTTCACAGAAAAATTACTCTTTCCTGTCATCACATGGGTTGCTCTGAAGATGTCCACAGCTTCTTGAGGGAGACAGACTTTGTAATCTGAGAAGATTGCTTTGGGATAAAATATTATGCTAACACCTTCTCTCTCGAACTGAGAGCAGCGTAGAAATTTGTAACTTCGAAAATCTGTCTCTTCATATGATTACAGGTTGTTCTCTTCAGAGACAAGTAAGTGTTCCATAATGTCACACAGAAATTATGAACACAAAAAGGAGGAAAACTTCTGTATGTTTGCTTTTGACCCTTATAAAACTTGTCCCTGAAAGCAGAGCAAATCTAAGCTTGCTGAGCAATATGTAAAAGGCCAGTTGTACTGGAGTGGGCTTTCCTCTCTCGAGGAATCATGAGTGTGTTGGAAAGCAGTAGACAGAGAAACGCTGAACATGAGCAGTTTGAGAAAGAAAAAGAGAAGCTATCATCTCTTAAATTCTCCGTTGGGGACGGTGTGATAAGTGATGCATACAGATACACTCCTACAAGATAACCCTTTTTTTAGGCTCTACCATATGTTCAGGAGCAGCAGTCACATTTGTCTTCGTGCTGGAGGGAGGGTGGAGTGATTCATTTCATAGCAAGGTAAAAAAAATATCCACATAGCAGTGGAACCAGAAATATGACTACAAAAGTTCTGGGACACTTTAGAGAATAAAGAGGCCAGTATTTGCCAACAAACCCAGAGTGCACATGAGGAAAAAAGACCTGAGTGAAATCTGTGGCAGGTTACCATATATTTGCACTATGGAGTGAGAAATTATGCTGGTGTTTATAGAAACTTTTCTGTTCATTCACCTTTTCTGTGGAACTGCAAAATGTTGCCAGCATGGTCATTAAATATCTACTCATTTTCTGAAACATGGTTATGAATTTTAGTCATGACAGAATAAATTCTTTTCTACTGCTGAAGTATTGAAGTCAGTTAAGCATTCTTCAATATTTCATTGAAATTTAATCACTGTGAGTCAGAGTTTTATCTTCATTAGGTGCATAGCCACATGAATTTAGGATCAGAGTAATTTTTGACTTGTAGCTTACAGTCAGGTTATTGTGCAAGAGAAAAACATATGCACTGTGAGGAATCATTGGCTCTGTCTGGAGTTTCTGTTATCTGAGGTAAGTTAATTTTAGTCTGTCTGTGAGGCATATTAGACAGTAAATTCTGAAAGTTTTGTAAAAGCCAATAGCTCATAGAAGTTTTCTGCAGTGCCACAGTTATCTCCACTACATCTGTGAATATAGCCCTTTCCAACAACCAAGTAATGATTTTTGGCACTATCACAATGATTTTTGGCATTGTCACAGTAGGGTAAATATCAATAGCATCAATATAAAATATCAATAAAAGTTTCATTGAACATGGGGGAATGGTACAAATGCACACCTGCAAAGACAGAGAGAACATAGCAGGGAAAGGACTACACCCTAAGTGTCGGGTTTGAAAGCAATCTTAAAGTGAATGAAAAACCCTTCAGACACTTGGACACAAGATTTTTTACATCTCTACTGTCTCCTGAGAGAGGCACAAGGGATGAAACATGAGTGTGTTCTGCTTGAGATGGCTCCAGCCACTGTGGAAACAAAGCCAGCTCCTAAGCAGATTTTCAGGACCAAAGACAGATCTTATTAGACCATTCCCACTTTGTTTCTTTTATTAGGTATATGAGGGAAATGGGGGGGTTCCTTTGTCAGGCAGTTGGATACAGGCTACATCCTCCCATCTTGTAAGTCAGAGCTGCTGTTCAGCAGGTTTGCATCTTCATTTCTTCTGTGGGTGACTGGCCTTCTGTCATTTTGGTGTGAGAGAGAAATAAGGAAGGAAATTAAATTTCTAAGATTGAAACCTCTACAAAGTCAGCTAACTTCCCCAGCAAAAAAAGTAAGAAAGGCCATCTCATCAATCAAGATGATCATCTGGCCCTTATTCTCTCTTCATGTCAAAGACAAGTACTGTGTCTTGCTGGAGTCCTGCCACAGACTGGTGGTTCTGCCTGTCCTAATTCCATATGTCACAGGATTGGCACTGTCTGGGTGTGACCTAGGAAGAGGACTGAAACAATATTTAGAGAAGTGAACTCAGAACCCACTAGCTGTGTATCAAGTGATACAGAAGCAAGTTTAGGACAGCCTCTAACCCAGCCCACTGCAGACAAGCCAAAATCAGCAGTTCTGCTAATGAAGCACAACTTTGCAGTACTTCATAAGAGAGTAAAATTTCCTTATTCTCATTTTCATATGCTCTGAGCTGCACTCTGGTACTTCTAAGGTAACCATTTATCAACAAAAGAAGGGAAAATGTTTTCCCAAGGGTAATATAATTTGTTCTTTAATCACTGAAGATATAAGAAAATTCCCAGTCCATACAGTAGTTACAGAGGATCATACTTAAGTTTCCTCTTTAGGTTTACATTGGGTATTAGAAAACTTGAGTCAAATGTTGATTACTATACTCATGACAAACTAATACACCGTACAATGCAGCGCTGGCTGTGCTCTCCAAAGAAGCCTGAAATCTTGTATTTCTATGTAGTGATTTTTAAAAGTATTTACTGTGCTTCTTTTCTAGGAATGAGTCTGACTTTTGACTTTTTAGTCTTTCTGAAGGGATCACACTGAGGTTTTGATGCTGCTTGGTGTAATGAATCAATGTTCAGCTCAACCTTTTTGTTCCTAAATATCAACGAACGTTTGGCAAATTTCTACTACTGCTCATTTTGACAGGATGAGGACAGCATTCCCTTGTCTGATAGTAGAGGTGACTAATGATTCTGTATTCTTCAAGCACACAAAAAATTGTGCATTTAGTACCTTTGTGCATTTGATTTGAGTTTTATTCCACTCTCCTTTTTAGGGCAGTTTTTGCATGTTGTACTTATTTGCTATCTGGAGTTACAGCAGGAAAGCTCAGAGAAGATTTTACAGAATGAAAAATTTGAGTTTTTCAGTCTTTACCCTTGAAGCTCTCCAAAGAAGAGCAATCTGTCAGTCTCTTCCTTCATTACTCTTTGAAAGTTTTTCAAGCAAAGATAAAGAAAAATCCATTCTTTCATTTCCCTTTCAACAGTACAGAGCACTCTTACATGTTATTCCACAGAATTTATAGTTTTTCAGTAAAATTATTCATAAGTTGCTTTTCATTGTCTGTAATGACCTCATATGGATGCCTATAACAAGTAAAAACTTTTGTTCTCCTGGTAAACAATGAAATATCCATGCCTGCAGAAACCTTCAGGAATGATGACGAGCAATTAATCACAGTAAAGGAATAATAAACCTAGCAGCTCTGGATGTGGCTGTACCAACAGACTTGACGCTGTACTTACCATTTATTGTATTTGGGGATTTTGTGTAAACAAATTAACTTCTTGATCACCTGCTCACTGTCTGAATCTATTTGATCTTAAAACCATATTCAGAAATTTAAGCTGTATGTGGGTAAATCTCAGGAGCCAGGTAAAATTTTAATCAATTGGTGAAGCTGAAACATAAGACGAAAGTCTGCTCTCTTCTAAATGTTACACCACCAAACCTAAAGAGAAAAATTGGGGTTCTCTTAAATGAAATGGAGATGCAAAATTTGAATAGTCCTCTATTTATGAACTCATTTAATATGCAACTTTGTTAAAGAGTAGGCTTTCTTTCCTTTTCTGGTACTTAAAAATATTGTGCATACTTTCTGAAAGTGAGAACTAATTTTAGGATGGCCAAATATATATTTGCAAAGTATATAGCTGATAGCTGGAAGAGAGGAAAATCTAAATAACACTGCTCAAGATTTCCTCTTTCCAATGAGTTCACTAATGGGATGTATAGCCTGGATTCTGGACTGCTGTTATTTACTAGGCTGCTAGAAGTCTGCTTTTAGACTCCTAATTGTGGAGAGTTGGTAAAATGTAAATAAATAGTAAATAAATAGTAACTACTTTTTGCTAAATTTTGTTCATGTACCAGAAATCTGTGGCACTTATCTAAGATCCTTTATCAGAGAAATATATTGCTAAATGATAAAACATATTTCTAGACAATAAAATCAAGCACTATTTGAAGCTATAACTGACTTCTCATTTTCTTTCTCCTGGGGTCATTATAAACTAAAACTTGTTTTTTTGCTGGATGTGTTTTACTTTCCTTTTCAGTAAGTATTTTGTCACTCTACATGCAGTACACTTTCAGTCCAGGCTCAGCTTTGAAAGAAGCAGGGTGTCTCTGGCTGGTGAGCAATGCTTTTGTCTGATTTTGGTAGCACAAACTGAAAGGATGTAACTGTCTGCTATCCCTTAGCAGAGCATTCTAAAATTCAATATCTCCATGTCTTTCTAGCCTTCCTTTTCCTTTGCTTTATGTGCAATACCCAGAAAATGACAAAAATGTAAGACCTCTGCTTTAAAAAATGCCTTCATTACATATCTATGTTACTCTTTTCTCTTTTTTTTTGTTTACTGTTTTCTTTTTTTGTTTTCTCACTTAGGAGGCAATATTTTCTGTCCATTAGTGATTTTTGCACCCCTTGTTCTCATTCTGCATATGAAAAAAAATTCCTGAATGTTACTGCAGAAATCACCTTGGATCATTCTTCTTTTCTTTACCTTGTACATACTTCATGGAAAATTTTGTTACAAAATATTTTTTCTCTCTTCCAGCTCAGAATCTAGAAGCTTGATGATTACTTTGCTTATACATTTTTGAAAAAGTTTCCTCAGTTTACAAGAAGCAAACAATTCTTCTGTATCCCTTTTACAGAGTAAAAGGTATTTCCAATGTTTGCTAATTGGGTAGAGGGTTTGCCAGAGAGGTTCTCTAAACATAGGTAAGCTATGTCTGTGTCTTTGGTGAGTTGGTAGATATTCCTTTAGTTCATTTTTTTTAGAATTGGGAAATGCAGTTCTCCCTTTCTCTCCCCTGGGAATTAAACTATTTTTTCAACCTTTATGATAAGAGAGATAAGTGACATTCTGGTAGATAACCATTCCTTATCTCTTGAGAATATCCACAATAAGTTCAATCACTGAGGCAGGTAAACACTTGAATGATATGTGTTTAAACTTTTTAAATAATGCATAAATTATGCCTTAAACTAATGCTGACACTCTTCTGTACAAACTAATATATCAGTGTATACACAGTGTAATATATAATATGTATATGTATATACACATACATATTGATACCCACATCATTTCATTTCATTTCATTTCATTTCAAAATTCTTTCTTTTGGTTGGAATAATTAGAATAGTCTTGTCAGCTGTTAGCTGACTCCACACTTCTCAGTGCACAAAGATTTTTTTTGACAGAAGAACTTGAAACAGCATGTTGAAGTTTGCTTTGGCCAGCCAATTACAAAATATGGGCAAACATAACTTCAGGCAGTGCCTGGAGTTTTTGTCATTGTGGCACGACCTTCTGGACATAAAATTATCCTGTGTGGTAGGACACCAAGTTTCTACAGCACATGTGAGTTTCAACCTGGCATGAGTGCTCTGAGCTGCGAGCAGGGACAAAAGTCACCGAGGGTCCTGTTCATCTCAGCTCACATGAGCTCTCACAGAAAAAGGAGGTGGGTGTCTGTTAACCACTATAGCATCCCTTCATTACAATTTACACAGATTTCACTGGAAATAAGTGGGAAACCCCACTTGTAACCCTCAAGGAAAGCATATGGCTGAATCTGACAGCTGTGTTCTGCCAGGAAAATAGCAGATTCCCTTTTCCAAATTAATTTCATTTGAGTTTCTAATGTGCTTATTACTTCTAACGTTGCTTCCTTCTGGTAACCTCTGCTGGTATGGAGGCATGACCTTTTCTAATGTAACTGTCTAACACTGCAAAAAAGAATTCTGAATTACTTGAGTCAGAGAGAATAACCATGACCCTTCTGCCACGTGTATGAGCCATTTGTCCATAAAAACCTGGGAAAAGTGTGTCTCAGGTCCCACATTGTGCTTAATGACTTGAACATCCCTTTCATGGAAAACTTTTACCTTTCCCCATCTTAAGAAAGAGGGTGGTTGTAGTATCTTGCATCCACTGTCAGTTGCTAGCTTTATATACTGTTGAATAATCTGAAATATTCTGGCTGGCTCTTTGAAACATTGCTGTGAATTATGAGAGCTTTCTAACTCCACATTTACGTGTGGATACAGAGTGAATTCATTAGTGTGCTTCTGCATTGTTTCCGTAAATACTTCATCTTCACGTTTACTAGCAGAAATATTGTGTGGGCTTTCAATTACTCTGCTAATGAGCTTAAATATGTTTTAGTTGGATTTGAATTAGTGTGAGGAATTTTTTTTCTGAGGCAGTTAGTATAATGAGGTGAAAGGTGTTCTATGTGCTGCTGAATAGCTTGGGTGTGACTGGATTAATCTTTAGTACTGACAAGGCTTCCTAGGGTATTTATGCTTTCCCTACAAAGATAAAATTGAAAACTCAGGGTACTAAATTTGTGTCTGCAGCCCAAATGTCTGCTTCTGTCACATCCACATGAAAGAAATTATGACACAGATCAGGGAGCCTGAAAGTCTAATTTTGTGTTGTCATACCAACATGAACCAATATGAGATTGTCCCAGAGCAGTAGCTTGCACCTAAACAGCTGAAGTGAGCACCTTCATTGATTCAAAGCATCAGAAGATGTTTCTGGCAATCTTCATCCAAGTGCTTCACCCACTGAGCCTGACTGTGGTTCGCAATAATTTTTTTGAGAATTATAAAGGGAAGAGAGAAATGGCAATGGAGGGGAGCAGAACACCTTGTACCATGGTTTCCCTTTCTCAGCCTTGTGAAATAATGTCCCCTAGAGGCCTACGCTTTCCTCTGCCACCTGATCAATTACTCCAAAGTACCCCAGGAGACATTATTCAGCAGCCTATTAAACATTTTTATATTCTCTGAGCCAATAGTTTAAAGTTTGGGTTGTTTGGTCTTTTTTTTTTTTTACTTTCACTTATAGCACAATGCATATATTTAATATCAGTATCTCTCTGGCTCATCATCTTCTGACAGGCATATAAATTGCTTTTGTCTCAACCTTCTCTTCCCCACCTCCAACCCCACTTTTCCAAAAGAGTAGGAAAGAACCTAAGCAAATTAGGAAATAATAATTAAATTATATGTGCTATGTGTTTTATTTGACAAGAGAGATTCTCTGAAGGGCAGCTGGATGAATGAGTGATGAGAAGATAAGTTTCAGAAAAGCAAGAAGGGATTTGTGTTTAATAATAAATGTTCCATCTGAAGGCAAAATTATGATTGCATATCATAAAACCCCCCCAAAACTAATAAAATAAAAATGCAAGAAATTATTCATGCTGGGTTGATTTAGTGTTTACTGAAAAAGTCTGGCTACCTCCTGGTATTATCTGACATTTCCTTATGTTGACATGACTGACAGAGGAATTATACCCTGTTGCTAATACTAACAAACATCTATTTTCCCAGGACACCAGAAATAAAACTGTCATTTTTCCAAGATGCAGGTCAAAATAGGTCTCTGTCTTTCCCAGATTCTAAATTAAAAAATCTTGAATCAGGTGCCAAAAGAGAGATCTCACATAGAAATATACTTGCTACTTTTTTACCTGTTTGGTGTTTATTTTTGGTTTTTGGGGTTTTTTTGTTTGTTTCTTTGTTTGTTTGGGTTTTTTTTAATTCCTGAGGTCTTGGGATGATCTGAAGACACATATTCAAGGATTTTTTTTTGAAATCTGAGGGTCAGAAATTAATTTCCATTGTTAGCTTACTTAATATTTAATAATGATTTAGATTCTATTTTCATTCCATCACTACAGAAACGGAGGCTTTCTAGGATAAAAAACAGAAAAAATTACACCAGCATATCCCATAAAACTTTCAAGCAAATCACAAAAGTTGTCAGCCAAGGAGAATGCTTAGTCTGCAGCCCAAATTTGTCAATTGCATGCTCTTGCTCCCAGGCAATACATCATGTGTGACATTTTCACTTCAATTTAGATCCTTCTAGTCTTCCTCTGATCTTTTTCTGCCTTTTTCTCCTGATTTCTTAATCTTTGTCCACCATCTGAGGTCTTTTCACTTCACTATCTTTACAATTGTCTTGGCTTTGCTGAAAGATCTACACATTTTTATATGATTTTTAGTCAATCTTTCACCAGTATGCCCCCGCTGATACTTTCCCTCTCCCCTTTCTCTACCAGCCTACTTCTATCCTACTGAGATTGGAGGTGGACACTCTCCCTGAAATGTTGGACTCTCTCAGACCCTTTTTACAACACTCAATGGCAAATTACCTGGATATTTTCTTTTTTCTTTTTTTTTTTTTTAAACTCTAGATAAAAACATATGAAACTGGACTGAAGGAAGAAAAAAAAAACCCAACAAATATCTTAAAGTAGGGGACAAACTTATTAATGAAAAAAAGGATAATGTTTGGCATTAAATTTTTCCTAGAAAATGAAAATTGTTCATATTCCAGTGTTTTACTTTTCTGGACAGATTTCTAGTTCTGACAGTAATATTTTGCACTAAAGTGAAAGCAACTTTATCTAAGAGGAAGTTTAGCAGAGCACAGTGAAACTGGTATTTTCACAGTAAGGCTTTACTATATAGGAAAGTGTGCTAGCTAACTGGAATATAATTTTGCAAAACAATTGCCGTTTCACCCTTGTACCTCTCTTTCTCTTTCTTTTCCCCTTCTCATGGCAAATTATAGTGCATAATGACACCATCAATTAGCAATTCCTCTATAATTAGTGTATAGTCTACAACACCTACAAAATTCACACCCAAGAAACTAAGCTTTTTTAACTTTGTTTTCACCTTTTCCTGATACAGGATTTAATAAATTAGTATTACTCGATTTTGAAGTCCCAGCATTCATTTCAGAAGGAGAAACTGTATACAGGTAGTATATAGACCCAGATGATAAAACAAAGACTGTGCAAAGGTAGTATATAGTCCTGGAAAAGAAAAAGAAAAAGAAAAGGGAAGAAAAGAAAAGGGAAGAAAAGAAAAGGGAAGAAAAGAAAAGAAAAGAAAAGAAAAGAAAAGAAAAGAAAAGAAAAGAAAAGAAAAGAAAAGAAAAGAAAAGAAAAGAAAAGAAAAGAAAAGAAAAGAAAAGAAAAGAAAAGAAAAGAAAAGAAAAGAAAAGAAAAGAAAAAAGAAAAGAGTCTAGTTACTATAGAACTGAGTCTTGGAAGTTGCAAGTAGCTTCCCAAAGGCATTGCATTGAAAGGTCCCTGCAAGTTCTGTGATTAAAGCAGTTTTAGACTGAAACTAGATAGTATCATATCCCTCTTTTGATGGAATAAAGGAAGATAATTGCCTAGCCAATTAACCTAATCTGGGTTTTGTCTAATTTGTCTGTTTTGCATAACCACACTGTTAACCAGCAGTTCAGTTCTGCTAATCCCCAGTGCTACATAGAAGAAAAGAACCATTTGTATATTACAGTGTAATCACAATATCTACTAATTTCCTCCGATACACTACAGGCCTCTTTTGAAAGGAGATTGCTGGCATTATCCCCATTTTATAAATGAGGAGCCTTACAGTACAGCAAAATGATTTCTCAGGAACTGAGAGTTACTGATAAAGTGGAGCCTGATATCAGGGAAGCTGATAAAGGAAGAATAAAACTCAGTTATCCTAAATTCTCAGCACAGTTCACTCTCTGCAAGCTTCAGTGCTCACTTGCATCTGGGATTATGACAGAAGTCTGCAGCAAACCTTTTTCCCCTGCATTTCTAACTAATTTGTTTTCTAATTTTCTTAATATCACTACACATCAAAGTGAATAATTACAAATTTACTTGCTTTCTGTATGTTGTGTCCACAAGGACATAACAAGGACAGTTTAGTGGTGATACAAAATAAGATTGACTTCAAATAGGAGTTCTAGCACTCTCCTTCCCTTTTTTTCGAAAGTGTCTCATGGACTCATTTTGGTGCTTTCACAAAATGAGACACAAATCTCCATGGATTGAAGGGAATGCATTGTCTGAAAAAGCCCTGCAAACCTTCATGGCTTCATAGCTCTTCATCCCACATTAACTCTCCAAGGAGCATCTGTCTACTGTTGTTCTATTTCAGAAAGTTATGCCATGCCCTAATCCTAGCCAGAGGTCTCCTTCTCTTCCAGTAACTAAAGCTCTTGTACCAAAGAATGAGAGAAGGGGGCTTTTTCCTGGAAATTAAGAAGTTGTAAGACCCCTATCCTCATATCATTTCTTATAGAGGGAGGATTTTTGGAGACGTCAGAACCTTGTTAATACATGAATAGTTTTCCTTGGGATATTTTGACCTTCAGATAGGATTCAGAAGCTAGATTAAGAATCAGATAACAAAATCCTGGCAGGAATATAAAGATTTGCTTGCTCCTCCTACTCCAAAGAGGATAAACCAAATGAGAAAGGCAGAAATTACTGTGCTTTATATGTCTGGACAGTGAGATTTCCATAAGATTTTCAAGTTGTGTCTTGACCTAGCCAGAACTAAATTTACACTTTCCCCTTTGACATAATTTATGTGTTTGTTAGCTTTCCAAGTCCTCACTGCTCCAGGGCTCCTTAAACTGGATAGATTAAAACCTTTCATAACCTATAATCTATAAGCAAGTCTTTCGTTAGTTGATCTCCTCATGCACTTAGTCAACTGTCACTTGTTTGTTTTTTTCCTGAAGAAAAGCTAATATCAAATTTAGATCTTTATTCCTCTTTTGTGATAAGCATCTCTGCAAGGTCACCCTGCCCTGAAGAGTAGGTGGACAATCAAGCTTGTTGCTTCAAGATACCACAGCTGTTAAGTATGTTTGATATCTGAGGGCTGGCAGGTGAACACCAGGATCTTCTGAGTTCCAGAAGCTAACAACTTTAAAAAGTATTTTTGATCTCTAATGCACCAGATCCTTGTGATCTGAATCCAGCTTTCTGTGTTTAGGTGACGAGTGGACTGAACAAGCCTTGCAAGATCTCTGCTTAGACCCACTTTTGCTGGCCCCTTTTAGGTTTACAGCAGCTCTGTGCTGTTGAGTCCCAGAGTTAAGGGCATGGTAGCAGTGCACGTATGGAGCAGCCATGAACAGACACCCCCTCTTAGGCAGCAAAGCAAAGACTGAAGTGGCATCTTGCAGCTACCTGTGCTGGGGATAATCAAAAAAAGAGTCATCAATATCCCAGAATGAAAATGTGTCTGCATTGATTTTAGATGTGGGGAGCGCTAAGAGATGTCATCCATCATATCTGACTGGCAGTATGTTTGGGGAGGTTAGAGCGAAGCATGGAGCCATGCCGAAATACTCTAAAAATTTGGCAAGGTTAAGAGAACAAGATTGCCTTCACTGTAAGATAGAAAACTAAGTCTGAAATTAATTACTTAACTCCTAGTACTGCTGAAATTTTTGCTTATTCCTATGCTTAGCTGTTCCTTACCAGAATAATTTGAATATTTTACAAGAGCATTTAACGTTTATTTGCAGAAACAACTAAAATTCTTTATTTTAGATGTATATGGAGACTTGATTGCTTTTTGTAGTTCGGACTACAACTGTAATCTCTTAAAAACACATTATTAGCCCCAATATTATTACAGATGTGGCTTCCAGGATTCATTGAATTTAGAAATTACTCTGTTCCTTTTTAAGGCTAAAACGAGGTTTTTATTATAGCACATTTCAACACAGTTAACCTGTCGAAGCTTTAGGACTAGTTATGGCCTCACTTCTGTACATTCAAAAATTGATTGGCTATACACTTCTTGCCACTATTCACCACCTGCCAGTCCTTGAAATATTCTAGGCAGTTACATTTCATTAGAAGCTTGTGTGTTTGAAGAAAGCAAGCTGTAAATTATTTGGGCTATCAGTGTTCACTGAAATTGGGCATAAATGTGTGGGGCTGAACAACTGTATTTCTATTTTTGTATGTTTGTTTGCTTTTTAAAAAGAGCCACATCCTTACCTGAGACCAGACTGAAGGGTTGTGTAAGTGGTGAAAAAGCATACATTCAAAGATCACCAGACACGTGCAAAGCTGTAAGGTGTGTAAACTAGAACACAGTGCAACTTGTTTGTAATGAGGTTTTACAGTGAAATGACTTAACAGCTGCAGACTTTTTTTTAAGTTTTGGTCTGGGAGTGGGGGTGAAAAGTGGAGTATAGCACTACAGAAGGAGATAGGAAGCAATTGGTGAAACAATTCAAGGGTTTAAAATCAAATGTTTAATGATCAATAGCATTGTGTTATTCCATGTATCGTCCTTGGTGTGTGCATATATCCTTGAACAATTGAAAAAACTGCAGTCTGCTGTGAACAGAGGTGTTCTATTCACAGAGCCATGGGAGAGCAGAACAATTAGAAATAGCTTGAGACCAAATATTTCCACTTTTGGAACCATTTTAGCAACAGTATCTGGAGTCTTTCATGAGAGCTGTTTTATGACCTCTCAGCTCATTCTGAGTAGCTCATCTATATCTGTGTCAAACAGATACATTAGGATGATAAATGTGCCTAGAATTTCAAATACAACATTGAGTAAACCTGCCAGATGATGTTTATATTCCAAGTGTCTCTCACCAATATTTCTTTTCCTTACAGATTTTTTTTTTCTGTGTTTGTTTGCTTTTTAAAAAGGAGCCACATCCTCGCCTGTGGCCACACTGAAGTGTTGAGTAAGTGGCGTGAATGCATAAATGCAAAGATGATCAGAAAATCATCTTTGCAGTGCCTTGACGTTGCTGCTTCTCTGTGCAGGTCTGTTCCCTCCCACTGCACAAAAGGTGCTCTGCAGAGCTGCAGCTCGTGCTGGCTGTGGCAATGATGTGAGGCTAAGGAAGCCTGGCGCTCCTACAAGAAGTCTGCCTCGTTCCTGTGCCCAGGCCTTACCATCCCAAATAGTCACACCAGCTCACTGTGTGCTCTAAGTGTCTGTAGGACTCCCTTGTGCAAAAGACCTGCAGGTCTAAGTCATAATGGGGTGTTTTAATTTCAGCTTTTTTTCTCTTGCCCAAGCCTGTAATGTGGCAGTAATGAGAAACATGCATGGAGTATCTCTTTGGTGTTATTCTTGGCTACCCACCAGGCACCAAATCTGGGATTCTCCACTCTGTTTCACTAATGTGCTGCAATTTTCACCGGTTTGAAATGGGGGTAGACCATGTTCATTCCCATCTGCTAATTTTGAATGCTAGTGATGCTCTAATATTGCATGAATTCAAATGACTGCTTAAGTGTTGTGGCAGCAAAGAATAACGTCCATAAATGTCCCAACTTGGAGTACAGCTTCAGCCCAGCTATTTGGTTTTTGGAAGTGGATTTATACATGAGTAGAATTTTTTATTTTAAAGAAACCTTCTTATTTCCATCCTTATATCTTCCTACCTCTCCTCCTCCACAGCCCATACTGCCACTGCCAGTATTCCTTTTTCACTCACACAAGGGAAGGTGGTTGCAGTGATAAATTTTTGGCAAAGATGATGATGGTAGCTGCATTTTTAGGACATATTTCCCACAGTGGGGAGTAGGAGGATGAGGAAAGTAAGTGGGAGAGTGTAGAAAAAGAGAGAAATGGTTGCCTGCCTTTCATTCGCAGTCAGTGAGAAAACTGAGTGTAGCCCTTGCCTTCACAAGGTAAGTAACCTGCTGATGTTATACAGTAAATGTTCAGGCACCTGTGAAGTGATGTGACAACTGCCACGTTGAGACTCAGCAAGCACAAGGGTCATTTGCATACTCAGAAAGAACTGCTCTTTGTATGCTTTTATTCTGAGTTATTTGTTCAAGTTTGGATATATTTCAGATTAGGACAGATGCAAGTGAGGAAAAAAAGAATCCTCAGTTTAGTTTGGTCTGAATTTTCTTATTCCCTGTACTGCACAGTTGAGAGATGGCCCTCAAAACTTGAGTGTTACTGAATGCTGAGATGTTGAATCCTCAGGAGTTGGGAAGCTGGAATGACTGAATTTTATGGCTCCTCTCTGCCAGTACTCAGAACAGTTAATATCACATTGTTCTAATTGCTGTTCTTTCTTTTACCTTTGTGTCAAGAATAACCAATTCTTTCTTTTTCTTTTCCTTTTTTTTCTCTTTTTTTTTTTTTTTTTTATTTCAAGGATGATACCAGCTACAAACAAGGCCTTTGTTGTAACCAACCTTGTTTCTGGAACAGGCTATGACCTCTGTGTCCTGGCAATGTGGGATGACACGGCCACAACCCTTACTGCCACCAATATTGTGGGATGTGCCCAGTTCTTCACCAAAGAAGACTACCCTCAGTGCCAGTCGATGCACAGTCAGTTCCTGGGTGGGACCATGATTCTAATCATTGGAGGCATCATTGTGGCAACCCTGTTGGTATTCATTGTAATTCTCATGGTCCGCTATAAGGTCTGCAACAATTCCCAGGGCAAGATGTCAAATGTCAGCAACGTCTACTCACAGACAAATGGAGCACAACCAGTTCAGAACGGAGTCTTGCCCCAGGTCAATCCCAAAGTGGTGGTGAGAAATGAACTTATGGAATTTAACTGTCAGTCTGCGCGGAGCAGCATCTCCTCTTCCTCCAGCTCCGCAAATAGCCGTGACTGTGACAACTACAGCCTCCAAAGTGAACAGGGCACATTGTCCAGTAAATGGAGGCCTCCTTCCCGGTCAAAACACAATATTGACCGGCTAATGGGAGCTTTTGCCTCCCTGGAACTGAAATGTCAGAAAAAGGAGGAAATGACAGACTCCAGAACTTCCACGGTGGCCCGCCACTCGGACAAAGAGCCACTGCTGGGCCAGACAGAGTCCAAACTCCGCAGCTTCCTCATGTTGCCTCTGGAGGGCAAAACTAAACGTAGCCATTCTTTTGACATGGGGGACTTTGCCACATCTCAGTGTTGCACCTACCCAAAAAAGATAACAAACATTTGGACAAAGAGAAGCCTCTCGGTCAACGGCATGCTTTTGCAGTATGATGACAATGACCTAACAGGGGCCAAAGGGACTTTTGGGAGCTCAGAGTGGGTAATGGAAAGCACGGTGTAAATATCAGTGTCTCACCCTTTCTCTTCTCCCCTCATGTGTTATAAAGTGGTTTGCTTCAGGGCCGTGCAATTGGAAGGAGAGGGGAGGAAACATTTTCTGTTGTACTGGCCAAAAAGATAGGCAAGCAAGTTACAGGAAAAGCAAAAGAGAAAGAGGGTCATGAAATGTGAATAGGCACATATGGTACCATTCCTGTCTGGCCCCAGCTAAACCATGCGTGAATGTTTCAAGGAATTTGCTAGATGTATTTAGCATTGCTTTCCAAAAGTTACTCAGACTCCTGGTGATCCTTCACACAAGATTAAACAAGGAGGATGAAAAAGATTTTAACAGCAGAAATTTAATTTTACAATGTTTCTTTTTAGTTTCTTTCTTTCTTTCTTTCTTTTTGTTTGGGTTTTGTTTTTTTTCTTTTAATGGCACCTTTTTTTTTTTTTTTCTTTTAATGGCACCTTTTTTTTTTTTTTTCTTCTTTTTTAACCACAGAAATACACTTCTGTGGATATGACTGGTGCTAGGATCTATCTGGTTGGCATTCCAAGGAATTTTCTCAAAAGTGCAGGCAGGGCACCCAGAGGGGCAGATCAGAGTAGATTGTTTAGCATAATCTCTTAACTGTGACATTTGGGCAAACAATATTTGTTGTTGAATGGACTTTTAGTTGGTATTTAATTACTTCTCTTCTGTTTTGATTTTTTACTGCTTTTGAGTTGCTTTTTTTCCCACAACCCAAGATATGTTTCCATGCATATTTTGGTTTTGTTTTCAGCCTCATCAAATTCCCCAGATGGAAAGGAGGATATGTACAAAGCTCAAATATCTGATGTACTGTATAACCCACTTCTAATACCATCCTTTTTTGTCCTAGGAAAAATTAAATCTAGGGACAAATTTTTAAAAAATCATCCTCTTTCTTCCATCTCCTTCATAACCTCTCCCTGTCAATGCTCAAGACAGATTGCAGCAGATATTGATATCTGTAGGGATGTTGCTATCAAAGATGGGGAAAATAGTTATCAGCATATCCTAGTAAAGGATAAAGAAAGGGGAAAGAAAAGTAGCTCCTGGGAGCCCTCCACATTATGGATAGCAGTGGCTTCTGGTAGGGGTCAGTTCATCTTAAATATGCTCTCACTCCAGTAAAATTACAGACTTGCACCCTACTGTAACAAAAACTCTTTGTCTGTACAGTCAACATGACTTGTGTGTCTTGACTGTATCAGTAACATCAGAAAAATTAAGTTTTTGTGTATTTCAGGGGATTGGTTATATTTCAAATTACTCAACAGAAGCTGAGTAAAATTTGGGTATCACAGAGGCGGGGGTGTCCCATGTATCCCCTGCATTACATAAAGCCCTTCCCCAGTCTGGTGCACCCCTATTCTCCTGTCTCTCATCCTCAGGAAGATACTTATAACAGGAGATCTTCAGGGTTTGTAAACGGATTCTCAAATTGGTTGTTGGTGAGCATTGCTGTGGTTGTAGAAAATACACATGGCCCATCCAGCAGAATTTATTTTCCTTACCAATTTTACTGTGATTTCTAGCATTCTGCTGGCTACTGTAACTGTCCTGTCATTTGTCCATTTATTTGTTTGATCAGCTGTTGAGAACCATTCTGAAATTGCACATTGTTACTATGATTTTGTAAAAGAGGTGGAGAAAGTATGCAAGGCACAGAGAAAATAACACATGAAAAAACTCTATGTATATTTTTTTTAAAAGTTTCAGAAATATATTGTGACATGGCTGTGTACTTGATCTTGTATTCGTCATGTTTCCTACTTGGAGTTTTAGATAACGACATCCCTGTGATCAGAATATTTTTTTCCTTTATTTTCTCTTTTTTTTTTCTTTTGCTACAAAATGTACAGTAAAAACATCCTTGCAAAAAAAAAGCCCCTGCTTTTAATTCATTTGTTATTCTGTGGTCTGCTTTGAAACCTAAGAAGTAATTATTTTTTAAATTATCTTTAAAATTTAGATGTTTGCTTTTTCTTTCCCACAAACTGTCTCTGACTTCAGGATTTTAGGTATAAAGCAGGAATCAAGAAATACATACCTTTTTGGAATACATGAAAAAAGATCTTGTAAAAGGCAGTTCACCTCTTTTTCTGTCGTTTCATTTATACAGGTCTAATTTACTAAAGTACTCTGAACCCTGATCTAAAATCCCCAGACAGAAGAGGTAGCATTTTTAGACATAGGACCCAACTTTCTGTAGGTTTTTGCTCAGATTCTTGCTCGCCAACAGCATTAATAGTTTCAAGAGACATCCAGTCAAACTTTGTTTGGAACATTTTTCAAACTCTCTGCTTTTCTCACACTTTCTGAGACGAATGACACCTCCAGTGCCAGAATCTACATAATCCAACTGTCCAGATGGCAGTTCATATTAACCATTAATGACATGTACATTTATGTTGCACTGAAAACTCTTAAAGAAATTCTTGTAGTGAGTTAGTTATTTTCTTTTCCTTGTTCCACTGTGGTGCAGTTGGATATTTTTATGTTGCTACTTCACTCTGAACATGACATCTGGGTTGTTTTTAATTTAGACATTGAGTTCATCTTAAATATTAGTAACATATGCAGCCATGAATTTTCAAAATATATCACTTAAAGATGAATACTCTTTCACATTCACATATAAAATTTAAAAAAAGTAAGCCAACAGATGCAGTTTTAAAATAATGGATAGTTGCCAAAGAACCAAGGTAATAAATTCCACACTCTAGCAGCTGCATTTATTATGGTTAATCATAATATTAATTCATTTAGCTTTAATGAATGAGGCTCAATCCACACCAGCTGATTTGCAAATACTGAGCAAAATTAAACAGGCACCGGGCACCTACCTTTTGTGCTCACAGTACTTGGGAGGAAAGGATTGAGGGACACAGAGGTGAGGCAGGGAGCCTCACATTGAGTCAGCAAGTGGCCAGCCATCAGAAAGGGTTGGAGTTACTTATGGGTTGTGATCATCCTTCAGGTGCCACCAGTCACTGCCCTACTTCCACTATCAACAAAGCAGGCCTTTGGAATTATCCTGTGGCTTCCTCTGTATCCCTCTGAGAGCTGCTGAAGGCAGATCTGCAGTTTGGGTTACAGCCTGAATCCACGTCCCAATTGCTAAAGTGCAATTAGGGCCCCAGGGTCCTCCACAGACAATCTGACCAATCTCTACCTTGCCTCTGTTTTCCTTGTGTACCTCACTCAGCACCTCTGGGTTTGATTATTCTCCTGTAGAACTGCCATAGTACCATAGTAGGGATTCTTTTTTGCCTCACTTCTGAGCACAACCACACATCAGTGCTTCCTGAAATGATACGTAGGTGCCCCCTTACTTGGTGCAATAAATATTTTCACTCATCATTGAGGATTCAGTGGCCTAGCCCTCTCGACTCAGAAGAGAGAAGAGAGAATTTCTACACTGACAAGTTTATATGGTGTCTCTCAAGTTCATATGGGGTAGTCTGATGTGCAGCTGCACTAACCCTGTTTTAGGGACAAAGGTCAGGTAGTGCAGATAGTAAGGAGAAAAACAGAGATCAACAGGAGCCTTCAAAAAGAAAAGTCCGAGAAATTAGGGGGGGCTAGAGAATTTAAAGTGAAGTCTATGGGAATAATTGAAGACATCTGCATATGAATATGTAACTCCTGTAAGTTAATTTTTTGAGGGGTTTTATAATAGTGGAAGTAGCTTTTTTACTAAAAGTGTATGTCGTTGGCTTGAAAGAAGATATGATTCCACTGTTAAATTACACAGTTAGGCCTGCTAAAAATCCAACCCAAATCCCCAAAATATCATCCTATCATTCTGGAGAATATTAAGCAAGATAACAAAATGAAAATTTCTGAAAGTAGTGATTATGTGGATTTCATTTGATATCTGCTAAGAACCAAATGGTTGTATGAAATGAAAATAAAAGTGTGTGTGTGCCTGTGTATGTACATATGCATAGCAAAGCAGACCAGACTATTTCCTTACATTTATATCTTTACAGATTACATTAATTAGAATATATTTCTGGTTTCAAATGTTCTTTCTGAGTTTATCAGTCTAGAGCACAGCAAACTTTCCCACTTTCCTTAGAGAAAGATAACTCATTTGAAATGTCTCCAAACTACACACGGTACTTGGTTATGGTTAGGATTAATTCATTTGTACAGCAATGCATAAAAAAGAAAGGAGAGGTGTCTCTGCTCAACATGATGTGAGATTGAAAAGGTGGTAGATTTTCCTTTTCTAAACTTGTTTATATTTCAAATCATGGGACTGATCTGCTCTGGCAAGAGAAGAAAATAATATTCTGCTTGTTTCATTTCCAACTCTTCACCCAGCAAAGGGTTGCAAAGACGTAAAAAAAGACAGCCCTTGGAGGTTTCTGAATGAGTGCAATAAATGCAGCAACTTTAATACAACAAATTTAAGCATATTCTAACCTGGAGGGCAATGAATAATTGCACCTGATGGCTAAGAAAACATTTTAGTCTTTGAACAGCCTGAATGGCACATCTGCTTGCAATGTTTTGCACCCATTAGCCCGTGGATAAACCACAGTACACCATATGGTGCCACAGTACCCCCTTCTACCCCTTGCAGCCTGTTTCTCTGGAACCTTTTCTCAGTGACTCTCTGTGTTCAGTGTTTGTAATTGGACAATTCTGGATGTGGAATTATCGATAAACTTTATTAATATCTTGCATATTTCACCTTTAAATTCCCCTAAACATGATGATGAAATCCCTCTGAAAACATTAAATTTGGGTTGGTTTTAGGCTGTGGGCCTGATGAAAACCAAATCAGAGTGCCTTGGAACTCTTGCTTTCAATATAGGAATTTTATGTTCTGCAGTATGTTTTCCTTGTCCTAATTAACCACTCCTTAATCCCCAAAGGTACAGCACTCCTTAGCATCAGCTGTCAGAAGGCCCTACTACACGAAACAGTGCCAGATGCTTATTCCCGGTATTACACTTCCAACAGATGGCAAATGTCAGAAATATAAATACACATCCAGATACAGATATATCAGCAAGTGCAGGCATTTGTATGCATGCATATACGTCCCCATGCACATGTGTAAATTTTGCACTCTTTATCTGTATGGTTTATGATGTACAGGTTTCCTAGCTTGGTAATAAAGGTACATTTTCATTTTTCATTAAATACTAGTGGAAGAAAGGGAGAGAGAGAGAGCAGAAACCTCTTCCTTATAAGAAACAAATTAGTTGATAAGCTGCACTTCATCCCAGCTGGGAGACATCAGTGCTTCAAATAAAGTTAATTGGTGGTGAATGGGTTCCTTCATTTCCTACCACCACAGCGAAGGCTCAACTCTGTTAGCTCATTTATTCAGCTGATGCTCCCACCACATGATGCAGATAAGTCTCCTGTCAATGAGGACTTGGGTTCTGCAGGGAGGCAAGCAGCCACAGGGAGTTACTGTTCTGCATTCACTGTCCTTGTTTGGGCTCTTAAATGTGCTCTGACCATGTCGTGCATTAGTTAGTTACCTTGTTTCTTGGGAGAAGGCAGGATCTCATGTTATACTCAGTCACATGAGGTGCCCGGGTGCAAGGCTAGAGAAACTGGTGGGAAAGAGAATCACTGAAAATCAATGGCCTGTACAAGAAGAAAATAATAACTTTGAATCCACAAATCTTAGTTACCTGTGCAGTTACAGAGGTGGGCATCAACTTATGGCAAAAGTTTGCCCATAACATTTTTTCATGCAATGAGAAAGTGAATAGATATCTTAGATGACACTTTTCAAGTTCCTTCTGTGGGACTAGTAATTTTAAAAATATTAATACTCCTCTTCAATGAATAATGCAGACTAGTTTAATGCTGGGCTGTTAAACACCACAAATACCATTTATGTGTCAAATCACAAGATAGGTGTCTGAACAGGAAAAAAAAGCTGTTGTTTCAGGGAAGCTGTTCTTCTTTGACAGTGCTGTTGGTTTACAGGCATGAAATGCACGATCTGAGAAGGCAAAGGCATGACAAAATGCCATCTTTATACCCTGAGTCTTGATGAGATTTAAAGTAAAATCCAAAGAGCGGATGTGTTAATCTTCCTTCCTTTGAACATGAGTCAGAGAAGGAAAACTTCAAATAATTAGGCTCATAAATGTGATGTGCCATGGACAGAAAAATGGTGCTCCTCAGATGGATGAGATCCAAGTGCTGTTGCAGCAGGGAGCTGGATGCTGTCACTGGTAGAACAGTCATGCACAAAGGCTGCTGAAGCAGGATCCAAAGAGGTCACAGATGAGACAGGAGGCATGGAGATGTAGGAACATGTTAGATCCACCTATTCCATGTCTAATAAATCATTCTATCCTAGTATCCTGTGATATGACACTAGTTATTTCAGAGAAAGTACCTTTAGGAAGACTTCAGAGAACTCTGTCCCAAAGCCTGATGGGCTGCACATCCTTATCCCCTTCTCCATCAAGAAGCAAAGAATTTCTTCTGAAAAATAAAGCACAGCAGATTTAAAACTAGGACAAAAAAAAAAAAAAAACTCTGAATGCTTCCTCTTCTTTTAGAGTTCCTGCCTTTGTGTCTCTAAAGCCTGACTTTAAAACAAGATAGTTCTTGTCATCTGGTTGCCTGGTTGACTGGGTTGCCTGGGGGACTTGGAAATGGACAGGTGAGTATTTGCAGAGATTATGAGAATATTACTCATTTGCAAGAAGGATACAGTGCACCTTCTGTGTGCTTCACTGTCACTAAATGCAGACCAAAGTGCTTGGCAACAGAAGCAGCAACAACATTAAAACACATAACAACTTTATAAAATATGAAACTTTGGGCCATAATGCAAAAAAAACCCAAAAAACAAACAAACAAACAAAAACTCCATCACCTCAAACAGTGACTTCCTTACCTAGTTTTGAGAAAAAAATACCAGCTACTCATTCTTGTTTTCAAATACCTCTGCATGTACATATAATAAAAAACTTCTGTAGAAGAAAGATCCATCTTCTAAGAGATCATTGCATACTACCACGTTGTGTACTAATATCTGGAGATCAGATAAGAAACACCCAATATAGCACCAATTTGATATAAGAAACTGGTGTTCTCTTTTTTTATTTTCTTGTTTAATAGAAGACCATAAATTATGGCTTTCTACTGAAGAAGCCCCAGTGGGATTGTGGACCTTTAAAATCAAGTTGTGAGGCCAATTCCAAGCTCAGCAGGTGCATGAAAATGCAAACAGGCCTGAGGCCATTAGTACAAATGCTTTTAACAGCTGCCAGAGAGCCTCAGCTTGCTGTATGGTTGGGCTGCTACACAAACACATCCAAAATGACTGCACAGACCCAAATGATTGAAATGTAGCTGTCTGTGATATGCTGAGTGTTGACTAATGGGCAGCACTGGTTAGAAGTCATGAATGCAGATGAGAGCAATGCAGTTTTGGCTGCAACTTCTGGGCTGCAGTTTCCTGTACCCCCTGGGTGCCCAAATCAGAGCATTACTGCTGGTCTGGGCCACCAGAATCAGAGTGAAGCCACCGGGGTTTTATTTCCTTTACAGAGACCACGAAACACAATCTGAATAAGGTTCAGGAACATTTCCCTCCTTGGGGAATTTAGGTTACAGAATCCTGCAGAAAGTCAGTCTAGAAGGAGAACCTCACTTCTGCCATTTGGATCAGACTGTAAGGACTTGAGTTTATTTGAAATGGAAGGAACTTACATCTCTAGCCTGACCTTCCAGGACTCATCACCTTCCTCATCACTCTACTTCTGTCCTACCCCTCCAGCCCCCTTTCCCATCCCCTTATGAGATTTTATTCCTTCTCTGTTTCCTTTCTTTAGTGATTTATCATTCTATTTTGGGCAAGAGGCTATTTTTCATTTGCTGTACATACCAGCCCAGTCAGTGCCATGAAGTAGCTGCACATGACAGGAGAATGAACATGGCTGATGTGATTTCTGGCCGTGCTCCGTTCTCAGTTACTCTACTGCAACTTTGCTGCTGACTGCACTGACTTACAATTACAACTGTAATTGTAACTGATGATTACAATTACAGTTGTTTGAATTCTTCAGTGTTAACAAGACAACCAAATGAACTGAGATCCTTCATCACTCACAAACTGAGGACCCAAATTTCTGGAGATGCATCTGTTATCATCCTTTAGTGTTCTCTTAATGGGTGCATGAACTCAGTTCAATACTGGTGACATTGCTATATTTTCACTCCTAATTAATAATTTGGGGGTGGCTATTTCAGTGTGATTTTTCCAGAACAATCACTGAGCAAGCAATTGACCATAAATACAGGCTAAACAGAGTCCCTAGGTTTGCCATGCTTCCAGCAGGATGCAAAGCATAGACATTAGGAATATCAAACTGGTGAGCCAGTTTTTAAGGAGCTAAAATGTATTACTATGTCAGATATGTTAGATTTGCTATTAATGTCACCATGCTTAAATTGCATCTGGCATTAATATGGATGATACCAGGTGAGGAGCTTCGGAATTAAACTCCAGGACAGGTGACCTGGATTTTAGTGAAGAGAGGATGTCCTACCCTTCAGGTGCCTTATTGTTCCCTGAATATTTTTGACTATCTGCTCTATATGTTTAGTGAGCTAATTACTGTAAATATTTATTTAATGTAGTTATATAACTTCATTCCCATAAATGTAGAATGCAGTGTGGCATGTTCCCATTTTTTGTGGTATATATAGATGGGCCACACTGTTGTTCAGAATGAAATCCCACACAGATGCCATATATTTTTCAAAATCCACCAAAAAAAAAATATTCAGTCTTTCAGGAATTTATACCCTTAGTACAAACCAGAGTGGGAAAATAAGAGCTAAACATGAAATAACTATTGACATTAGGATACATATTGACATATGACTATCCATATATGCTTTCTGCCCAAAACCTGGTCTTAAACTCCCTCAAAACCCTAAGTATAACCTAAACAGTGCTAGAAACCTGTATAAATTACAGCAGTTCTACACGTCTAAATTCTTGTCTTCTTTTCTGTCATCTCCATCTCTTAAAGCAGGATTTATTTAGCAGTCTTTCCCAAAAGAGTGGGGGGATATTTTCCCAATGATAAAAATTTCCCTTGGATGTTTTGTCCCCTGTTATTTTTTACCTAATGCTAAGCAGCTGAGGAAGGAATGATGCTCTCTTTACTACCTCTGTTGGTGACAACCCAGACAGACTCAAAATGTGTGTGGTATTGGTGTGGTTTTCTCACTCCATGTTGTCTTCAACTCTTAAATATCTTTGTCAGTTACTTTTTATGCATATGACTGCATGAGGAATGGTCTTTCTACCACTGCCCGTATTAGGGTGCAGTACTCCCACACGAGTACAAGTATTTTCCACTCAATATTTGCTGTTTGTCATGTCCTCTTCATCACTTGACCGTAGACAAAATTATTCTGGTGCAGTAAGGGAGTGGAAGTGATAATATTAGTTTTACCACAAATAGCTGTAGAAGGAATGTAACAGCTGAAATTAGCAATATAACTACAAATCCTAGAATAAAACCTCCTTCTGCAAAAATACCTGCAAGTGATTCTAAGACTTGCTAACATTAGGGTATATCAGAAGCAATTCACAAATCAAAACACAACAGAAACAAAACAAAATTCATTACATGATTTATCTGGAAAATGTAACTCTAAGAGCTTTAATGGTGAGTTAAAATGGAAATTATAATGTTTCCTGAACTGTGCTACATCTACACTCAGAGCAAGAAAATGAGGTGAGAAGCTGACGTGAGGTTATAGCATGTAGTTTGCAACCCAAGACTGTACAATTTCTAAAAGGGTTTTAAATTCCTCAAGGAGAAATGCAATTACCATAAGTGGGATTAACTAATATTAGTTAATCAAATTTGAAAGGCTTTTCCTTAATGTCCTTTATGGAAGGGAAAAGGAAGGTAATGTATTCAAATGAGTTTTGAAATAAATAAATAATTTTTTAAAAGGCTGAGAGTGGATTTGCGATCCAGACCTAATACTCAGTTTGCTCCTAGTATCCAGATTATAGGAGATTATCACAGATCAAACCCCTTTAACAGAAAAGAGCCTTTTAAACCACCTCAGCATTGCCCTTATTAGGAATGAAGGAGAGAGGCTCCTTCCAGTGGGAGGAAAGAAGCCCTTAATTCATGTCTTGTCAGAAGAAAGGCGCTTGCTTCAGCACTGAACCAGGTTAGTTATGGCCCTAATTTACACAGCAGAGTGTCTTCCTGGAGGAAGGGATGACACCTTTAAGTAATAATGAACAAGTGTGCATTGACAGAATAATAATCACAGATTGAAAAGGTTACAGCAGAGAAGGTGGTAAAGCTAAGTGCCTGCTTTAATTCCACTGGGTGCCATAATATCAGGACTCGGGAGCTGCACTTACAATATAAAATAACATTAGTGTGGCAATTAGGACTTAATGGTTTGTGGAGAGAAGTCTGCAAGACTTTATAAAAACATCTAAATTAGTCAGTATTCAAGTTTTACATCACTCAGTTTTTTTTTCTGGCTGTATCACCCTCTCCCTCAAAGGCAGAGTTCTTATAAAACATTGAGAAGAAATGTTAGAGGAACCAGGGACACTTCCCAGTTTTTATATATGGGTATAACCCAAATTTCAATTATTCAAATTGAATAATTCTTTCAATTTATTCAAATTAAAGAATCTGGCCTAGGGTGCCTAAATAAAATTGCTGACCTAGCGCAAACATTAATTTGCTCCAGTAAGCAAACAAAAAACCAAATCACTATATGTATTGACCTGATCTCCTATTCAATAAATTTTGACCTATCTTAAGGTGCAGACATCCTACAGCACTTAGTGCTGATAACAGAAGTGCTGATAACAGAAATACTAAGTGCTGCAAATACTAATCCAGTGAGAGCTTTTTGAGTGAATTCATGCTCCACACATTTTGTTAGGACCTTCTGCTTGTCTCAGAAGGAAGAAGTCACCCAGATTTGCAGGAAATAATCTACAATTTTTTAAATTATGTTGAACTCTGAATTCTGTCACCATAATAGCAAGGTGTCAATGACCTGGCAGTGCTGGTCTTGCAGAAAACCTTGGAGAGCATGTGAAAATTTCTCTATGTATGGAGGATAAGAAGCAGGCAAAAAACAGGGCTCGTTTTTTTGCAGTTCACTACATGGCACAAGATTTTTGACTTCTATGAAAATACATTTCTTCAATAGTTTTCATATTTGACTTCCATGCAGTGCATCAGTCAATGGCTGACAGACTGTACAAATCTCAGGCACTGAAAGTACACAGCACCATTGTCTCCGTTCCTGTCTGTCCATTACACAGTTCTGAGGCTGTCTGAAAACTGATTTTACACATAGTTCTCTGATCACGGGTGGCAACAGCTGATTTCCTCAAATTTACAGTAAGAACTGACAGAAATGAAGCATGTCCTTGCCTCTTCATTGATCTCTCTTCCCTTTTCTTTCACACACATACAAATATTCTGTTTCAATTTATTGCGCATCTTATCTCTGGTTTATATAGTCATATGTTTATATGACTATATATTCTCTCTTTGAAAGCTCAGACAGCACATAGGTCTGCATTGATCCAGGTAGTGACAGTGCAACTATCCTATTACTTCCAGGGGAGATTTCAAACAACTGCTTTCCTTTTAGGATGCGCTTTTTGTAGTTTTGTTGTGAAAGAAAAAAAGTACATGCAGGGTTTTGATTGCTGTCTTTCAATAAGCCTGTGAAAATATACAGACAATTTGGAAATGTCTGGGGGAAAAAAAAAACAAACCAAAAACCAAAAACCAAAAACCAAAAACCAAAAACCAAAAACCAAAACAAAACAAAAAAACAACCCCAAACAAACAAACAAACAAAAAAAAACAACAGTGGAAGACATGGAATTTTCATTTTTCTCACCAAAAAAATGTAAAATGGCCAAGCTTACAGAAAGGGAGGGTGTCCAAGCAGAGAGGCTGGATGCAAAGACACTGTACAAGCAGCTGTCTGTCTCTAGTGCTGATCATGCTATTAATTCCTTCTGGAAAATCAGGGACTCTCCTCACTACATTTCCCCCTGGTGGAAACCTCTCCAAAAGAGAAGAACTTCAGACACTGCTCCTTTAGGTATGGTTTCCTTCTTCATTTCTGTGCTGACTGGACACATAAAAAGCATCAGGGATTAGGATTAGAATTTTACTGCAAAACCTGTGTGAATCAGGGAAATGAGAATACAGCAAGATGAGGCAGGGTATGCAAACTTATCAACTTTTGGATGCAGGGTTGGTTTACGTGATCTTCCCATGATTTTCTTCCCTTCCACACTGTGGAGCAGAAGAGTACAATTAAACTCAGAGGCAACAAATGTATTACCTTGGTGCTGGGTTTCTAAGTTTATCCCCACCTGGTGCGTTGGAATTTGAATATTTAATTACTGAGTTTATCCTTCTGTCAAATACACCTTTTAATGTGATATTCTGCTCTTCTTTCTGCCTGCTGTGTGGGGAATGTGTATATACTCATGCCTGTATACTGCCCATGTGCTCTTTAAGTGGATACAAGCAGGAAGGATTTATGTATTAAATACCAATAATTTTTTTGAATAGCTGACCTTATATTGATTAATGACCAAAACCACAAACTACCCTGATTTCAACTTCAAATTTTGTCTCTTTTTAACATGATCACCCCATAAACTTATAGTACTAACAGATCACATGCAAAATCAAGTGCAGAATCACGTTTAACAAAAAAAAAAAAATCAAATAGTTCTTCATAGAAAAGAGAGTCTACTCTCTCAAACAGACAGTGACCTTGAAATTTTTACTATATTTTAATTTTTTGAGCCATTCAGATACTGGATTGATGGGGACAGAATAAGTATCCACTCTGCATCCACTAATTAGGCTGACTTCTAGCAGAAAACATTTTGGTAAAAGAGTTACATGTTTCATTTAGGTAAATAATGATGGGATCTGCAACTGCTCTTGCTGGCATGAAAATTCTGAGGTCTGTCTCTCTGTGTGCTTCAAGGCAAAGAATGGATCCAAAGTCAGTGATTTTTATCATGACACTGCTATATTTGGTATCTTTCATAAAGGTCCTATACTTAAATTATTTTGACAGATTATCAGCTTCCATTAAAAAAAAAAAAAAGTTTTTAGCCCTCCAGACTATGGCAAAAAAACTCCTGACTAAATTTGAAGATCAGAATGCAATTCAAATGCCAAATTTTTAATTTCAACACTATATCATGTGATTGGGTTGCAGTGAGCCTTGGTCATGAGTTTTGAAAACTTAAGGCCTTCCATCCTGTGTGTCAGACTGGCTAAGAAGGAAACCACATCCTTTCTCCCTTCAAAATAAAGCCTGTTGACTTTGTAATTTACAACACTTGTCAGAGTTGACAGCCTGCTGCAGGACATTTAAACTGGAGATTCCGTGAGACCCACCAGAGAAGACAGCCCTTCTCAGGCCCTACTAGGGAAACCCATTGTCAGCTATTCCAAGGGTGTGCTTAACCCAGCTGATCAAGGGGAAAATAGCAACTTCTCACTGCTAAATCGATGTGTCTCAGCTGAGCATCACACACTGCACCTGCAGCTCCCTGTGTCCCTGGGGGCTCCAGCCCCTGCGCGCTAAGCCGCTAACGGGATAGCAGCCCTCCTCCACACCCTCCAGGTCACCGGATTTTAAGGGACAGAATGAGGTTTAAGGTTAACTACCTTCTTCCAGAAGATTATAAATAATTAAGTGAGGCAGGCATGTGAAAAGATTCTGCGGGCTCCTCCAGGGGCACACAGCATGGGAGCCTCCTGCCCCTGGGGTTGCACGGGTGGGTGGGGATTCCCAGGCTGACGGGAGCAAATGCTGGCATGGGGACAGTCGGGCTGGTAGTGCAGGTGGCCACATGCACAGCTCCCTGAGCCATCTGCTCTGAATTAGACTGGATTAGAGACACAGCACAGACAAATCCCTTCCTGCTGCTTGTGTGAGATAGATTTATCCCATGTGAAATACGGCTCTGAGGAAGGGGCTGCCTCTCTCACTTGCTAGGGAAAGGCAGGGAACAAGGAGAGAGAATCTGGAGCCAGATAAAATAAACAGCACCCCTAAATGAGAGGCGACATTTTGGCAGGCAGTCTTTTTTTTTTTTTTTTTGTACACCCCCCCAAAAATAAAAAAAAAAAAAAAAAAAAAATCAGGACAGGTAACAAAAACTGCATGCAGGATTCTCTGAAGGCAAGAAAAGACACAGGTAGGCGAAGAAGTCAGCACAAATAGCACTGGATTCACAATAGTTTTACAGAGACAAAGAGTACCTAAGAGGAATGGACAAATCTGAGGCAAAATGTCCTTAAGCACCATTTATATCACAGCTCCAAAGACAAAATCCATTTCATTCTTGACTTTCCTAGGTGGTTGTCTTGCCATGGAAGCAACAAAACAAACAAAAAAGAGCTGCAGAGCAAGTCTGTTGTTAGTATTTCAGGAGCCTGTACTTTTTATCCAGTTCATCATTATTTTCCTTGCTTTCTGCATACATACGGCTCCATGAGAGGCTGTCCTGAGCCCAGTGGTCTTGACCCACCATGGCTGTGTAGCCCTCGGGTTTGTGAGGCACTAATTGTGCTTACTTATGCTTTTTCCACCTATGTAATGGCCCTTTGGCAGAGCTAATATTTGCTTCTTTCTTTTCTAAACAGCTGCTGGTTCTGCCTTAAAAATGCCCACTTTTCCTTGTGAATGAAACACACTGGAAAACATAAGGGAACAATGGAAAAAAGATGCCAGTCTCTAGTTTCGAGAAACTAAAAAGAAACAGTTCCAAATGAAGTCAAGCCCTGTACCTGCCTCCCTATGCCAAATACAGAGTAGGGTGCATTTTTCCATGTTACTTGCACCCACAGTTCAATTCTTTTAAAATGAAAGCTCTCCTTGCCTTTATAATTTTTGGGAGCAAAGTAGGGGAAGCAGTGAACCCAGTGCCATGCAAGAGACTGAAGCAAGGTTGGAATAAAAGCAAATAAAAAGGGAGAAGAGAAACACTGTAGTAAAGGCAGAGACTACAGGTTCTGAATACATCATAAGAAGGAAAAATGCCTTCTCTTTCCAGATCCCGTGCAAAAATAGACTTTCATCAGAGAGTTTATCACTGTTCTATTAGGAAACTGGAAGGATTTACACAGTTTCAAGCAAATTTTGAGACATGATACCAAACTCTTTCACAATAGTAAAAATTAGAATCAATTAAAACCAATAGAATTATCCCAGACCTGTATGTGTTATATTGTCTAGGACTGAAAGAGGGGACACTTTTTTTTTATTTCTAGTCAGAAATGACTGATTAATAAAATAAAAAGTATTTCTGTGAGTAGGCCATTCCTCATGAGGCATATTTTTTTGCACAGTATTTCAGGAAAATACAGCAGAACTGTCATAAAAGGACATTTCAGCTCCTTTTCACAAATAGAAGGCATCATTTTCTATTAAGAAAGGTTTTTTCTTTCATTTTGAAATGAAAAAATACAACTGGATGATGAAAAATAAATTAAAGAATGGCTTTCTTTTGTATTTCTGTTGGAAATGACTGCTTTTTTCAGTATTAAATTTTCATAGAACAAGAAATCTATTTCTTATGAAGTGCTAATAAAGACATCCATATGACTAATCAATATTATTTGTTTCAATGCCATAATCTTTGACATAAAGAAATACTGTACTTTCAAAAGCTCTAATTTTTTATGTCCCTTAAGTCTATATCAGCCACATGACAGTTTTGGCAGTGTGCTGTGCTATGTGGTTTGATTACGCTGCAAAACTTAATAGAAATTTCACATTTAGCATATGTTTTGGTTGGTCCACACATTGATCAAACAACTCTGTACGTAATATAATTAAACTGGTTACAAGTTGTGCAGGCAACTTCCTTAAGTATCATATTCAGAGTTTTTGGTCCTTTTGATAGGCATAGACTTCTATCTTACTTCTGAATGGGATTCAGTAGTGGTACAACACAGGTTTCCCTGCACATTACTGCCACACAACTTCGTTGACTGTATTACTTGATGAAGTTTGGAGAAAATGCTGTTGTCAAATTCCAGACAAATTCTTAGAATAATCCTGAAAATATGATCAAAATATTCCTGGATTCTGTTCACACTTACCATTTTATTTCTAAACCAAACTACAAAAATTTTCAGAAAATTTCCCATATTTTAGGGAAGAAGTGAACAATTTGCCCATTGTGATCCTTTAATTTCTAAATGACCCCAAGATCATGTGTTAAGTGGTACAAGTATGGTCAAATGAGATTGCTTACAGAATACAGCAGACAGCACACCGGATTAGAGAAATGTCAGCCTAGCTTGTTGTATCATCTCTGACAATTTTAGCAGCAGGTTCACAGGTGCTCTGGGCAGCTTCTCTGAGAAGCTCACAGAAGATTCTCCCATCTCTGACAGAGCCAAGGCAGCCAGCTCCAAGATGGAATCACCTCTGGCCAAGGTCCAGCCCATCAGCATCAGTAGTAGCACCTCTGGAATACCAGATTTAAGAGGGATGGGGAGGTTGGGAGGGATGGGTGGAAACTGGGCAGTTGCAGCCAGACCCTGTGGGAAGCCCAGAGTGGAGCAGGTTCCTGGCAGGACCCATGGAAGAGGAGACCTCACTAGAGTAGGTTTGCTGACAGAACTTGTGACCCCATCAGGGACCCACACTCGAGAAGTTTGTTCCCAAACACTGAACCATGCAGAAGGAACCCACTCTGGGGCAGCTCATGAAGCACTGTAGCCTCTGGGAAGGACTGAGGTTTTGGATAAGTTTGTGGAGCACTGTGTCCAATGGGTGGGACCACACACTGGGACAGGGGAAGAGTGTGAGGAGCCCTCTCCCTGAGGAGCAAGGAGCATCAGAGAAAATAGGACTGAGGTTTTGGATAAGTTTGTGGAGCACTGTGTCCAATGGGTGGGACCACACGCTGGGACAGGGGAAGAGTGTGAGGAGCCCTCTCCCTGAGGAGCAAGGAACGTCAGAGAAAATATGTGATGAATTGACTGCAGCCCCTATTCCCTGTTCCCCCAGGAAACTGCAGGGGGATGAGGTAGAGAAAATTGTGAGTAAAATTAAGACCTGGAAGAAGAGAGGAGTGGGAGGAAGATGGTTTAAGATTCAGTTTTATTTTTCATCACCCTTCTCTGATTTGGTTGGCAAGAAATTTTCCTCCACTCATATCTCTTTTGCGGGTGACAGCAATTGCTTAGTGGTCTCTCTCCCTGACCTTCTTTCAACTCACAAGCCTAAAATTTGTATTTTCTCTCCTCTGTCTAGCTGAGGAGGGGAGTGATACAGCAGCTTCAGTGGGCATGTGGCATCTAGCCAGCGTGACCCCTTCACACACCAGTGAATAGCTCACTGAAGTTTATTTACAACATTAAAAAAAAAAAAGTCCATACATACAGGTCTTTTGGGTGGATATACAGAAGAAAATTAAATGGAAGATCAGTTTGTTTCTTCAATTTAGCTCTGTTTACCACCAATATTGGAAGTTTCTGTGGTCTGCTGCTAATTCTTTTAACTGGCACTTCATAATTACATGCTCAGACGTCTTATTTAAGATAGATGATTGTCCTCAACAGCTCTTAATAAAGTTAAGACACACCCTTCTGGAGGTCTTTTTGTATTTAGTAATCTCATGACATCTCTGTAATCTTTTTGATTCACTCCTCCTGTGTGTCCCTCTGATCCGACTGCTCCTGCCAATGCTGACTGCTATGTGGCAAAACAGTACTGTTGTCACTTGCAATTACGCTGGCAGGAGCTGAGCCAAAGGCTGTGGACCTAATGAGGTGTACCCAACCAGGAGCAAAATGCAGCTCCACTTCTATTCCCTGGGCGACAACTATTTTGTAAGAGCAATCCATAGCTGGTTACCTTAGGAAGTGGAAATAAACGTGTGCATAATTACAGTGTGATCTCCTGCACAGCCAGGGTGGGAAGAGAATTGGGGAACCACAAGAAGCATGGGAAGATCCACAGGCCGAGTCATTGAACACGTTCTGCTGCTGTGATAGCAGCATCTGTTTTTGCTAGTTAATACTCTCGTTTGTAGCAAACACGAAGGGGCATTAGGCTTGTTTCTGCAGGTGTGAAAAGCAATCAAAACCTCCCACTGACTTCAGGGAGAGCACAAGCAGGAACTTTGCAAGGACACAGTGCTACTGCGAGCTCTTTAGGTAAGGCTACAGCAAGAGCACTGTTAGAAAAACAGACAATAAAGAGAAGCAGAGCACTTAGGCTGGGATTAATTTCACCTACTTTTAGCCAACTAAAACTTTAGTACCTAACATAGATTAGTCATTTAAGCTCCCTCTGCAGCGGGAGGGATGCACTTCAAGAGGCTGATTAATCCTTTCTGCTCCACCAGCGTTATATAGGGGTGTGTTTTACAAAATTAGGATGATGTAGTCTCCAATAAACAGGTCACATAAACTCTCTGGAGGGCCACCAGCAACAAAGAACGTTAAATCCTTTGGAGATGACCCAAAATCTGACTGTAGTTAACAAGCACAACATTTTGCTTTCCGTTGCCTTTAACTGGATATATATTAGTCCACTGTAGCCAAGGAATAAATTCATACTCTCAGAGGACCTGGTAGGACTATTTTATGCAAAAAAAAAAAAAAGAAAAAGTTTAAATCTAAGGTACTGTGGAAATGTATGGGGGCAAGCGAGCAACAATGAGAGTAAGAAATATCTTGCTGTTTTGGCTCTGCATTTCAGGTTTGATCTTTCCTGGCAATCTACCTATTGGCACTTGATGCTGTGACAGTACAGGTTTGCCAATCCTTCTCTCAAGCTAAAATTCTCTCTTTGTAAGGAGAAAACAACAGGAATAAATGACACAGAATCCACATAAGACAAAGAGAAATTTTTGGGTGCCTATTATATCTTGTGAGATGAAAACTCTAATCAAGCCTCGAAGAATTTTACAAGGATATGTTTGACATGTTCCAAATAAGCCAACCTTGCAATAAATCACATTTACCATGCTAACCCTTACTAAGTAGCACTGAATTTGAATAAGCGTTGCATGAAGGGTATTGAGACAGGCTTAATGCACAAAGTTTTATTAGTGGGGTCTGGAGGTGAAGATATATATACCAACTTCCAAGTTACTAAAGGTATTAAAAACAATGGTGTTGCAGTGTGTTGTCATGGTGTGCCTCAGTTTCCCGGTCCCTCCCCTGAAGTTTCCTTCCCCAGGTGGTGTGTCAATCACCTCTCTATTCCCCATCCTTGACCCCTGCTGGCCACTGCCTATCAGCCCAGAAATTCCAAGGGGAGCGTTGAGTGATGGGCAGGTTCAAAGGATGCTCTCCATCCCCTGGGGGGCCATTGGCCCACCCAGGTGTCCCTCTCACCTGAGACCCCCTCCCCTGTGCCTGGCTGGTGCTCCCTGTGTTCCCTCCCCTGCCCCTCTCCCCAGGTAAAAAGGGAAGCACACCACGCAGTTGGGAGTTCTCTTGGAGCTGTTGCAGGATTCAGAGGCCATGTGGCCCAAAATAAAAATTCTGGATTAGAAACTCTCCATCAGGACCCACTCCTCCTTCACCATCGCCTTAAAGGTTTCTCCAGCTCAGGAAGGCCTGAGGAGTGACCCCCTCAACAGCAAGCTCAGGATGTGCTCAGACTTGTCCCCACATGCTCAGCTGTGACCACAGGTACTGAATAGCATCTCTGGGGAAAAAACTCCACAGGTGTGCCTCTTTGGTTCAGCAGCTGGGACCAGACAGACCAAGGCAGTCCCGTTCAGTAATATTGGTAAAATCCAGTACAATGGGAAAAGAAAGACACAAGCAGGGGAAAAAGACAAAGGAAAGCTTCTCCCTGTGGCCATCTGGGAGCCATTGCCAGGGAAGCATTCATCCCCCAGTCTCCCTCATAACAGCAGGTTATAACAGTGATGGCAGCCATCTCCATCTCCCAGCACTTCATACCTACATCACAGCCTCTGCCAGGTCTTATGGGCTGTTCCCATTCGTGATGCTCTTCATGCTGACTCTGGCACACTTAGCTGGACACAGGCATTGCACACAGATTGGCACAAAGCTTTGGTGCATGTGTTTCACTGGATAATCCTGACCAGGCATGTAGGTGACCACTGTCTGCTTTGCTATGCTCTAAGCTTTGTGTTTCTATCATAAAAACTAAAAGTCATAAGATGAGTTGTAGCAAAGGGGTAGGAAGGACAATTCTTCATGCCGATGGCAACTGCACCCTGTAAGAACTGTCTATATGATCACTATATGGGCTTGAAGGTATAAGAACATGAGGCCAATTCTATGTGTCCAACAGAATAAAACAAGTGAAAATACTGCCGTCACAGCTCAAAGCCCTGCCACGGGAGCCCTGGTGAGCAGTTACAGTGAGCTTTGAGCAAAGGCAACAAATAGACAGTGTTCAGCTTCGCAGTGATTGCAGCACCTAAGGCACTGTGCAAGAGGAGAATATCTTTTGGCTGTAGATTTCTTTATTTCAGAATTACTTTTCCTTAAAGCAAAAAACCCCATCCAACTGTACCAAACATATTGTGTTGCACAATTCTGAAAAATGCTGTAATGTGGCTTACAAAGTTTCCAAACAAATGTTTATATTTTATATTAAATTGACAAAAGTGTCATATTTTCTTTCCCTTAATAACAAATTTTAAGTCTATTTTTGCAACACTTCCAATTTGTTGAAAGTAAAATAAAACTTGGAAAAATATTTGCCACTTTCACTTCAGCACTTAAAAATCAAATAATTGACCTGGAATCAGCTTTAATGAAATAACTTTTTTTTTTTTAATAAGGTGAAAATATTAAAGTATCTCTTTGAACCATATTCTACATAGCCTTTTGTCTTTTCCACTTGTATGTTTTTCACTTTAACCACCTGCATTGTCTTTAACCACCTGCATTAAACTTGCACCTTCACACGTAGACTTTTACTATGATATTCTTTTTCTTCTTATAATGTCCTTTCTTTCATTCCCTACCTTCTTGTCAAGTTCTCTTTTCCTTCTTTGTTGCACTCTCACTCTCTTCTTCTCTTTTGCAACATGTCCAAAGGAAAACCTGGAATAAAAATTTCAAAACAGGCCGTCTACATGTGTCATGGATATAGGGACCTTTCAAAACTTTTTAATTTCCATGAGAAATCTGAGCAGGTTGTACACTCCCTTTGAGGACTATGCTCCTCAGTGTAATCCTTTGGCCCACAAGAATAAAGGTCTTCCTTCTCACTCAGTAGAGAGCCAAGGTCACCAGATCCATTGTCTTCCTTTAGAAAATAAGTGGCAAAGGTATGCTCCTCTTCTCATAAACATTTCAGATTTTCTCCCTAAATGTCCTAGACAGAGGAGAGAGAGGTGGCCATTGGTTAGTAGATAAGAAAATAATGGCTGAATCAAATTATCCTAACCTTGAATTGATAATTAAGTTCTTGGAGACTTCACAGAATGAGAAATTCCACTTTGTCCAGTGAGGGAGCCTAAAGTCAATGGCATGGGTTAGTCCCCTGATATTTGACCAGATTACATGACATGTGTGCTTTGTCAGCCAAATTCTGTTCACTGAGAGTCAAACTCTGACCCCTGCCTCAGACGCAAGGTGACACATTTCTGGAACATCCTTCCTTTCTTCCACATGTCTTCACAAATATTCTGGCCTTTCAACCATGTATTTCTAATTTCTTATGCTTGAGTAAGAGGAGAAGACCTTTACTGTGTTTCTACTCCTACAAAAAATACTCAGTCATCATTAGTCAGCTTAACTGGCCATTATCCACTGTGAAGACACAATGCAAATAAAACCTACCTCTGCTTTTTACAAGAAAGAATGCTTCCTTCCCAGTCATATGAAAAAAAAAAAAAAAAGAGAGAGAGACATGGCAATTTCCAATTAGCAGCCTCTGTATTCTTCTGCACTCAGTGTTTAAAATAAGTTGATTGAGATTGTAGACTGTGCACACAGCGACAATATTGCCGATGCTGACTTTGCAAAGTACTACTGTGCCCTTTATGAATCAGTCATCCTTGCCTGGAGGGAGAGGCAAAGTAAAACTATGGAGAAACCATCAAGAATCAAGAGAGCAGGAGTGACAAGTGCCTGCAAGTATACAAGTACCAAACTAAGCAGAATTGATCTCTTTACCCACAGTATGGCAACAGAGAAACCCTACTCATCTATGAGGTTACTGTTTTAAGCTGGCAGTGCATAGGTGTATTTCATCCCAGCAAATGCAGGATGAAACTGTGCCTCTTAATGGATGCTTGGCATGCTGCAGGGTCTGGTATCGTGATTTGGGTCATGGCCATGCTGAGGGCTCAGTATCAGTTTCTGTGATGAGTCTCTGCCCCACGGCAGCAGCTTGCTCAGTCTTTCTCCTCACTCACAGGTATTCTAGGTGAACAGACTTCATCCCAGGGATCATCACCAGCCATGCTGGCTCACCTACTTCTGCAAGGCAAAACCATGAAGATCAGCAAAGGCCAGCCACTGAAACAGTCACTCTGACTAGAAGAGGTTAGAAATTAGCACCCAGAAACTCATGTGAAAGCTGAGCTGCAAGAGACAATGGGGAGGAGAGGTGCTAATATGCAGAAAGGATGTCTCCAGGTGATCTGGTCCAGACAAAAGGACAGATGTGCTCTTTCCTTCACCCCTGATCAGCCAAAGGATCCCCATGAGCCTTTTGCTCAGCCACTGTCACTGTGCTGCATATGCATGTAATCCTTCTGCTGGAGATGCCAGCATTCTGAATGTATCATTCCAATGTATCACTCCAAATGGCTAGTGCAGGAAATATTTCTGCCTGTTTATGCTTGCAAATTTTCCTGTTCTACTGGGTGTTCAGGCAGCCTCACAAAAGCAGCTGTAAATGAATTAGCAGGCAAATTGCTCTGCACACTGGAAGATCAGAAAGAAAATGCAAAGAGAACAATACACATTAATGCTGTATAAGCTGTAAACAAAGAATTGTGTTTTTCTTTTCATATACTGAATGACTCTAATAGGACAAGGCAAAAAAAAAAAAACAACAACAAAAAATTTAAAAAAAAAAGAGGAGACAAGGAAACAAGGATCTCCTCTGCATCGTCCTACGTCTCAAAATCAACATAAAATATCACCTCTTCCACTTGACAGAAAGCTCCTTGAAATGCAAAAGTGCAGACTATAGAAAAGTGGCCACGTGGATGACATCTCAATAACATGAGATTTATTTGCATCAAAACAATTGAGGAACTATTGGTATTCATAAAACATTTACATACCAGACCCTTTATGTTCAGGAAATTTAGAGAAAACTAGAAAAAAACTCACAGGAACAAGAACATCCAAAACAGAAGGATTCCTTCACTGTAAATAATGATTATGATAGTATAAAACTTTTCAATTTTACGTGTTATAATTGAGAAATTTCATAAAACTTTTAAAATATTAATAAATTTTCCAATTTAATTTTCCAGTATATGTGTGAAATAGTTAAATACTAGTTACCTTTCAAGTAGAGGAAACAGGTGTAATTGATTCACTGAGTCCTGCTAAGATTGAAAGTTTCTCAGACCATAATTTATTTACGAAGTGGCCCTTTGGTTCTTTCCTTTCATCAGCCCCTTTAAACTGTGAAGATAAGAAGAAATACTAGAAAGCAAGAGAACACATGCTTATTCCTTCATTCTTTCAAAAAAGAAAACCAAAACAAACAGCATAAATTCCATCAGATTTCATGAAAAATCAATTATTTTAATGGTCCAGTGTTCATTTCTGCAGAAGAGTGATAAACTAAATGTCCTTGTTGACTGTCCAAAGGGAATATTTAGATTATCTAAGCTGTTACATTAGCAAGGGTTCTATCAGGCAGCCAAACACGTGGTTTATATTCATAGTGCTCCATACATACTATCTTGCAGGGTGGTGGGTAAGGCTCTAAACTTTAATGTAGTCATTGTTCCACAAGCATAAATGCTGCTTTACTTCACAGCACTGCATTTTTCACCTGCAGAGCATCAAATGCATCAGAAGCTGTGCAAGTACTACTTTCATTTCAGAAATGGGAAAACAGAGCAGCCAGAGAGACACAGCAGCAGAGAAGAGAACGCAGCCCTGACAACTTCCTGTGATGACACAAGTCTGGACTTGCAGCATTTAATTTTCAAATTTAACTAAGAAAGCTAAGTGAAAACTGCCTGTGAGGGAAGGGGGAGGAGATGGGTGGAGAAAGATACATCCAGAACACTACTGAGGCTGGCTCCTCTAAGATCAGCTTTATCTCATCCACGGTATGTGTAAAATGGGATGTGTTGAATGCCAGCCAGTTTCTTGCTTTGGACCATATTGTGGCATAGAAAAGTGATTCGTATTTTCAGCACACTGAGAAAAGATGTGGTCACATCAGTGTATTTTAATCTAGGAACACTGGACAGCTTTCCCCCAGACAACTAAAATCTACCTCCTTCTGTTTAACTAATCATCACAGGTCCTGGGCTAAGGAGCCAGTCTTTCCCTAAGCAGTCCTCTCCAGCACACACCTCCATAACTCTTTATGCCAGGCTGGGGTCTGCTGTGGACAATGAACCATATTGAGTGCATTGATATCAGTTCTGTGAGATTTGCGAGCCACACAACTCTTCAATGTGTTTAATTCAAATATTAATATATGGTTAATGTTAACATCCATTTACTGAGTTTTACATCCTTAGAAAGCACTGGCATTACAACCACAGGTCCTCACAAAATGTGGAGTAAAGACATTCAGCATCCAAGAAATATCTTCAAATTGAAGCATCCAATCACATACCCTTGCCATTCTGACAGGAATTCTTCTCATTGGTTTGTTACTAATGAACATCATTAGAGTGCTGAAGGAGCTGGCAGTGCAAGGTCACCTTCACCATCTTTAAAAAATTGTGGCAGTTGAGGGAAGTGTCTAATTACTGGAAAAAAAAGGCATATATTACAAATTTCTTCCAAAATGACAGGAAAGAAGATGTTTTTAAGGACAAAAAGAAGCATCAGGGTTTATCAACTCCTATTCAATAAAAAACCTCACAACACCACAAAACAAAACAAAGCCAAAAACCCCAAAAGACATACAAAAACTTATGTACACAAACATTCAAACCTGTCACAGGTTTCAGTTTCATGGATCCTACATCCAATCTTTCTGTTAGAGAAACCAGTCTGGTTAACCATATGGAATCCCAGCATCACCACCTGAGTTGGCACACTGATGCCTTTTGGACTAAGCTGGTGGAATTGTTGCATTCCATGCACTGAAAAGCCATGATGGAAATATTTCCTTCAAACAAGTTTGATAGAAGCTCTGTGGACTTCTTTGCACATTTCTCAGTCCACATCACAGGCCCCTTGCTCACAACTAGAGGTTACTGTCCACAGATATTTCTAAAAAATTAAACCAGTGATTGTTGTCCATGACTGTGTCACTGTAGATTTCAAGTGTATTGATACTTTTAAGGCTGTTGCAAAGTAAATATCCAAATTACTAAAAATAAGAGATCATTGTATAACCAAATACATCTCGGTTTTTAAACACAAGACTATGCCTTTTAAAGTTATGCAAGCAAAATCAGATTTTGCTACAGACAGCAATAGTAATTGTTATACATTTTACTAACACAAATCTCCTGTTGGCCATTTTCTTGTTTGTCCTCTTACCACTTTCAGTTCAAGGATAATCCTACAGACTGAGCACTGCAATAAGATGCTGATTAATGTTTTACATGCAGGAAGATAATAACTCTAGTCCTGTGTGGGCCAGTATTGTCTGGTTTTACATAGTCAATATCAGATGTTCTCATTAAAGACAATACTGAAGTCATACAATTTATTGCCCCAGCCATTAGCTATTGGCAGCCAAAACCTCAAATATTGCAGTAATAACTGCAATATAATTTCACAGACAGACCAAAATATATGAATCAATTGGGAAAGCAATCCAACTACCTCAGAGAGCCTGATATGAAGCTTTGAGGTCAGATGAGGACCCAGAAGGTCATCTAAAGAGAGCCTGTATAGTCAAAGTTCTTGAACTTTTGACATAGTTCCCATTCAGGACTGTCTAGAAATGGCATGTGAAGAGAACAATCGTGATCCTGTGAAATTTATGAAGAAATTATGAGCAATATGCTAAAAATAAGTCTTTTTCTCAGGATAGGTACATTGCAGGATACAGAAATCTGGTCTGAGCTTTAGAGCCAGCTGCATTTAAGATTATGTTTTGACTTCCAAATCTTTGCTCTGTCACTTGTGGATATTAGTTGTGGAGTCTAAGGAAGCTAAAGTTGATTTGTAAGAAATATGTCAGTAAATACAAAATAAAGTGAGCAATGACCCAATCAAGAGTATATATGCAAAGAATGTTAAATAGATTTCTCTCTTTTCTCCTTATACACACAGTCTGTATGCAATTTATTTATAGATACACAGTGAATATATAAAATCATTAAATATACACTATAGGTACATAACATACATGAAACTGGGACTCAAATAATTTAAAACTTTGAAGTAAAATATTTTAGAGCTCATGTTGAAGCAGATGTCTGGCTTTCCTCCACATATGGCAATGATGCTGTCTGTGGGGTAGATGGAGAACATCAGGTGTCTCAGGGATTAAGAATATCTCTGTAGCTAACAAATGAGAAGCTCTGAGGAAAGATTTCAGTCTTCCCCTGACTTCAGCATCTGACAGAGTTTTTGGAAAGTAATGCTCCACTTTTAGGCAATAAATTATTCTGACATTCTGAAATGGCACGTATCATTTGCATCACCTCTTCTTCCCTTCTCTTCCCCCATTAAAGAGGGTGTCTAATTCTGTTCTGAGTGCCCATATCAAGTGTTGAATGGGGCTGGCACAATGTGAGACGTGTGGGATGATGTGCCTTCATGAATTGGCAACTGGCAGGCAAAGTAAGCCTATTTTACCTCCCATGCCCTTCAGTTATGCATTTAATTTGAATACAGATTGGTATTTAAACAATAATAGGCATCCCTTTTTAGGGAGCGAAATCCCACTGGTGGTGATGGGAATTAGGTATTGGTCTTTAATGTTCCTCTCAGCTGACAGAGCATTGAATGAGCCCATTTGGCTTTGTGATAAGTCTTAGCATCCACAGATTTGATGGGTCAGTTTACTTGAATGTTCTTAGTTTTAAAAGTACTTTTTATTTTCCTGTTCATCAGTGGATTTGCTGCACCAAACGAGGCTCATGCATTTGCCAGCTTATGGCTCAATACAAATGGAAGCATAAGGGATAATTGTAAGAGAGAGTGGCTTAACAAGAGACATTTCTGAACCTAGGATGGAGTTATGCTCAGAAACCTGCACATCCCTCATTTGCCACAAGGTGGAAACAATCTCAGGAATGCATCTCCATGACATTGCTGCAATAGCTCAAATGCAGTAGTTAGGTGCCATATGCTGCACATAAGGATGTAGATGCAGCTGATGGTGTCAAACAGCTCTGAACTGAGCGCATGATATGGCTGAATGCTTCTTTACACCCAAGAAAACAGCATGGCTCCTCAGGTGCTTTTCTAATCTCGTATTTAAATAGTACACTAGTTTTATAAAATTCCATGTACAACATGTTGTTTCATAACAAACTAGATAACTGTAAAGAGTTAGTGTACTAATAAAAGGATCTGCTCAGATCTGCAAAGGCATTTAAGTACTTAATGCCCCCAGGCATTTGTCTCCCATTAGATTTTGAATGGACAAATTAGGACATAAACTGCTCTTCTGAGCTCAGGCCAGAGGATTTCTCTCCTACATCACTAATTTGGGAAGATTTTCTAATGATCAAAGACAGATACATCTCTAAAAAGAGACTTTTGATGGTAGGGAGAGGGGAGATAGCATAAGACACATCCCTTTTTTTCCTCTACTGACTTGAATAACTGATTTGAAGACATGCACAGAATGTTTCTGTTCTTCCCAAATAAGGGACTAGTTAAACTCATTTGACTTGAGGCAGTGGTGTGTCTTGCAGTGCAGCAGCCTACTCCTGGTAAGCCAAGAAAGCGATCTCTGCATTGTCCATTCTCCCCACTTGCTAAAAAAATACAAGTTTTCTATCTCCTTGAGATGCCAATCCAGCAATCTTGAAATCTCTTAATATCCATATTGGACTAAGAGAATGTTCAGATTTGTCTGTCACACCTGGTGCTTTCCTACTCCAGCTCAGTCTTTTTATCCACTGCTGTCTGTGGGTTCCTCCTGCTTTTCCTCTTACGTGACATAGGTGTAAAGCACTTTTATTTTGAGAATTATGTTCAGTTTGTATTTTATAGCAGATGGCATTTCCAGTGCAACATCAGGGGGCTTAGTGTAGTCAGGAGCTTTCTCTGGGAAAACAGCAGCTTAGTACCAAATGAGCTGATCTGAAGCCTGTATGAAAAACCTGTGGTTTTAGATCTCCCCCGTTTTTGGGGTTGTCTGCTTCAGGGGCACTTTGAAGCATTTCCCCTCAGGGCTAGCATCAATCCGATCCTTGCAGCAGCTGCAGTACAAGGGAGCCCTATGAGCCAGTGTGCTGCCACTGGCATTTTGAGGGCTGCACATAACTGTCAGGAGAGACGTTCGCTGGCAAACCTTCGTGCCACTTTGCCATTCCCCTCCAGATGTGTCACATCTCTTACTCAGTAGATCTCCACGTGCCCCCGCAGTGCAAGCGCGCTCTGTGCAGTTTCAGTTTTGGGCACTGTGGTTAATCACTGTCATTTCAGCATCTGGAGGCTGGGAAAAGCTGCCGGGCCCTTCTGCACAGACCCGTGAAGCTGTTTGCTTTCCTCTGACCCATAAAGCAAAGAAGAAAAATGGTGACAAGTCATTAACAAGATATTCTGTGTTTCATTTTATGAGTGCCAGCTGTTCCCCAGCAATCACTCATATAAAACCAGCACTAAAACCTGACTGCTGTGGGATGTGAGTGCAGACCACATGAGCACTGAGCAGCTTTGCAGTTAGGGATGGAGTGGATGGTGTCATGGCACCGTGTGGGCCAGCAGCTCCCCAGGATCAGGACTGCTGGGAACTGCAGGGGATCCCTGGGCTGGCAGGGACGGAGTGTGACAGCCTGGGGGGCACTGGGGCAGCCCCAGCTCAGGACAATTTAGGCATGTCCCCTGAGGATGGAGAGGCCAGGGCAAGGCTGGGACAAGGGCTGGTGGGACTGGGCAGAGCAGGGCTGTGGGGAGCTGCAGCCCAGCCCTGCTGGGTGTTGCTGGCCAGGGATTGGTGGCTGTGGGAGACTGCCATGGGGTCCCAGGCCATGGACAGGGTGGGAACAGCCCTGGAGTGCTGGGAAAGGGCAGGCAGGGCTGGTGGTGCCCCCTCGGGCTTGGCAGGTAGACAGAAACTGTGTAGAGTACTTATAACAAGGAAGACCTTGAATTTAAGAAACTCAGGTGAATATCTTAGTACTGCCACAAAATTGTGACGAGTCCATGTCATCTGGTAAAGGCTTGGCCAAAGTCTGTGTTTCCTTCATAATGAAAATTTAGGAAAGCATCCTGAGTTCAGCCAAGAGGCACCAACAAAATAACAGCTACAATGACAGTAATCATGGAGTCAAAGTTGGCTCCATTCATTTGTCTGGGGACTCCCCCTTGAAATGCAATGCTATCACCAAACTAAACCCCTACAAACCCTCTCTGCTAATTCTTGGAAAATGCCTGAGCTGGAAGATTGAATATCAGACAAGCAATACTCAATGCTCAATGTGTTGCTTGAAGAGATTCCTAAAATAACTGGTAAGACACATAAAGGGTCAAGAAACAATTTACATCAGAATTTTCTAAATTTGTACCTCCAAACTGAGAAAAAAACTTTAGTTTTTTTTCTACTGATTCTTATGAATCTCACTTGTCTCAAGCCAGAAACACAGCTTGGCAGTCTCCACAGACATTCTCATTACATGCCCAAAGACCTTCCTGCTTCATTCGATCAAAAATTTAATTGTATGAAGGAAAAGCCAAACAAAAAGGAAGAAATAAAGTCCCCATGGTGAAGAGCAGAAGGCCTTCTGCAGCATATGCTATCTGAAATGAACACAAAATGGCAGCAGCCTCCAGCAAACATTTAGAAATTTAAAGATGCAACACAAAAAATTAAGCCATAATTGCTTCCAACAGTAGTGGCATAAGCCATAGCTAGTTATCACCTGAACCATCTGCTCCCCCAAGCAGCAGCTCTTAACACAGGCACGAGATTGAAAGATCCTCTCACTTCAGGCACACACACAGTTCACATCAGAAAAATGGCAACAAAAATCAAGTGTTTTCCTCTGCACTTCAACAAAAAGGAAATGCAGCAGCAGGATTAGCCACAGAAAATACAAAGATAGAAATTGTATCAGTCACGAATGTCTCTGCAGAACAAGCCCAGTCCTGTTTCACACAAATGCTGACAAAACTGATAAGCACATTTTCCCCTTACAGTCAGAATTTATAACCTGAAGTGGCTGTTATAATGGAAAAGTAAATGATCCCCTGATACTCAAATCAATCTTGTGAGAAATAACCTGAATAATGAGTTACAATTGCAAGAGATGAAATTAAGACAAGAACAGTTAAATAAGGATCTAAAGGAACGGATAACATTTAGTATGGTATTGGAAACCTAAATTAGACTAAAATGTATGCAGAGACAGAAGTGGGGAAAATAAGGAACTGGAGCAGAGACCTCAGATAAAGATGAACCTTTGATGAGAAGTAATCAGAAGTAATGTCAGATTCACATTATTTCAGGAAAAATCCCCACTTCAAATAGAATTTTTTATGCAACTAGGTTTTAGAGCTTGGCACTATAGGAGGATTTCCATTTACAGTATGAAATACTCCAAAATGCTTACAGCTCAAATCAATTTGTTACGGATGTGATTAGAACTTTTCTCTAAGACCATGCTGCAGCACAAGATGTGGAACCAAGCTAATAACATCTCTTTCACAGATTGGTGCCTCACACTGATGGTTTGTCTTCACCCAACAACAGTACAACAAAATGAAATTATTATCCCTATTTTAAAGGAAGAGACTGGAATAGATGAATCTTCAAAATCACCTAGAACACTAATGACCAACTGAAGGCTTTTATTGTAGAGGAAGGGGATATAGGATCCTGCCATAGGTTCTTGACTACAAAATCAGATCTGAAAAACAAAGAGTCAGGAATAAGACATCTTAGTGTTTGCCAGCATTGGATTAGGTACTGTGACCCTTGTTTTCCATCCAGGCTTGGTAAAACTGAGTTTTCCTCAGAGTCCTACCTAAAGCTGGAACATATGAGGATGGAACTTAGCTCGTCTGAAGGCATATGTCTACAGTGTGACCATTTCACTGAGTGCTCTTGTACTCCAGCTTTATAACAAATGGGGGAAAATAGTCACTCGTAGGTTGCAATTCAACTTGTGCTAAAGCAAATCTTTAACTCGGGTGAGAAACTGATGTTCTCTCATACCCACAAAATTAGTCTGGTAGGATTAGTTCAGATGTTAGCTCAGACATTTATTCTGTAGATGTCCATGAGATGAGTGCCTCAGGCACTGGAAAATTATAAGTAAACTCTAAACAAAATGCTCTGCTTTATATAAGTATTATGATAACATCATCCTTTGCCCTTCCCAAGCTCTCCACATGTCTGTTCAGGCCATTTGTATTGCATCTAATAAAAATACAACTAAGTGCTGGGGAAATACAGCAGGGAAAAAACCCCCATGATCATTCAGACTTTGGAGGATAAGGAGGAAATGAGGAGAACTCTTCTAATAATTGATGGTAATACATAGTGCATGATGAACTATTGTCATCCAGATTCTTCTGCAGGGCACTTTAAATCAATAATGGCAGAAACACTAGCAAGAATCTTAAATAAAAGCTATTTTGCATTGCCAGGGAACTAAGGATGGAATAATAGATCTGTCCTACTGTTTGCCTATTTATGTATTCATCCATGGTCTAGTTATTTATCTGTTTCTCTAGAATGGCTGGTTGATGTATTTCCCTATGAAGAGAATTTTTAAGGAATGTCTCAGGTTATCAGCGACCTTGAGTCTGAGTACCTGTGCTAACTCCTGTGATTCTGTCCTGCAGACCACATGATATGTGAACCACAAGGAGACAAGATCATTATTGAAAGGTTAAAAATGGGAATGAGCTAGAAGTTTCAACAGATGGTATCTGTCATGAGACCAGTTAAATCTAAATTTTACAAATAGATCATTGCAAAAAAAAAAGGGTGAGGAAATTCTCCTTTGTGACATAATGGAAAACATCAGAGGAAAACTGTGACAGAGGCCACTACTGTCCAATTTGGAGCTGCACAGTTCCCCTTCAGGAAACACTGATTTAGAAGAGCTACAATATTTCCTGCAGTATTTAGTGCTGGGTTTGGCTTTGATATTATCTGGGATTAGATCAGCTCCTTCTATCACAGCCTTGATTATCATGCAGAACCTGAAAGATATTGGAATAATCAAGCTTTCATATAATCAAGGGCATATTAAAAGTATCAAATGCATACCTAGAGACACAACTGTGTAACAACTAACAGGCAGTTACAGATCACTGGCTTTTGAAAATCACAAAGAGAAATAAATCTTTTATTTCATATTGTTATTATTTCAGTGACATTCTGTAATCCAACCAAAGCCCTGTTAAAAAAGAATTAAAGGAGTTTCTATCTTTATTGCATTGTGCTATTTAATTATGGTCATGGCACCTGGAAAGACTCTCCTAGCTGAGGAGGATTATTAAAAATAAAATACATTGTAAATAATAATCCTTAACAACAATCTTTTCAGAAATGTTGAGTCTCTAAGTACACTTAGAGACACACTGGTGTATTGAAAAAAGAAATCTGAAGCTTGAGTAATTGTCTAACCCCTCCCCAACAAGTTGGTGCTAGTAGCATCACTGTAACCTAGACCATCTGCTTCATAGTCTAATTTTTCTCTCAATAGGATACAGTCCTAAAGTGATTCCTGAAGTCAGTCTATTCCCATTATCAATTACAGTGTTAATTCACTTCAGCCTGAAGACTTAAGACACTATCTAAATATAAAGAAGCAATCTAATTGCTGTTTGCTTTTAAATGAGTAGCCTAGAGTTTTTGTAGCACTGGATGAAAAGACACGCATCATTGGACACCAGTGAGGTTCAAAACATGGCTCAGATTTCACATTAAAAAATAAGCCTTGTTAGATACCATATGCTTATAGCCAAAATCATATCAAAGTTGACTAACAATCAGTGTCTGATGACTGTGGTGCTTGACTCAGAAATGCACCACCAGATGAAAGCATCTCTCTGCTGTGGAAGCTAAATAGCATTTCATGATGGGTGAAAGATTTTGGGAAGGAAAAAAGAAATCTCTGTAATGTAAACAGCATTATACAACCAGTTTGTAAACATGAAAGGGATGAAATGTACCTGCTCTGCAAATAAATTCTCTGCATCAGAAGAAATAAATCAATGCATGTGAATCAAGGCCAATTTGTACTAATTGGGCATAATGGCATTAAGTTTCTGGGTTGTTGTTTTGGTGTGTTTTTTTCAAAAACCTCATTTACAATAATTTTTTACTTTTCCTACTATTTTTAGCACTGGGTTGCATAGCAGGAAATAGTGTTACACTTGCAGGACAGGATTGAGTTCCATAGGTTCAGAACCCTGTCCCTGATGTCACTAAATATTTTGTTCTGTGACCATGTGTATTTTTCAATCTCTTCCTTTCTTTAATTCCTAACTAGACATCCTGGTAATAGCTAAGAATTACATATTGGGAAAATATCCAGTCTTTTCTCTGAAGATCTGATATTTCAGTAAAGCAGCGTGAACAAAGGAAACACATATGAAGGTGATAGACTGAAGTCACCATGGAGGTAGAAGTGGGGAGATTTTGAATGACAGAGCAGAGTTTTTCCTAAACACAACCTTGTCTAAGTGCAATGATAATTTGTTTTTGTTTTTTGGGTTTTTTTTTTGTTTGTTTGTTGTTGTTTTTTTTTTTTTTGGTAGGCATTCTATTTACCATTGATTCTCCTTTTTTTTCCCTTTTCTCTCTCTTTTTGTTTAACTTCTCATTAATCCCTCCTCCAGACTTCAGTTCCAATGACAGAAATTCATAAAACCATTTGGGACACATGAGCTGTGAAAGGTTTTAATCAAGTGATGAATGCAATTTTCGTTTCACTCCAGTCTCGTTTATTTCATGCAAGAAAAGGTTAGGAGCAATTTTGCAGGACATTGCATCATAAATCCTAATTTGTGTATTTTATTTCTATTGCAAACCTATGGACTGTAGTGAACTTGACAGAATTCATTAGGTTTTTTTCCGAGAAAGTCCCAATACAAGTCTGGATTGAGACAGCTCTTGTTCAGTGTACACTTGACTAAAACAATACGTAAAACTTGAGTTATGAAACACTCTTAAATAATCTGAAAAGGACAAAAAATACCATGAAAATCAGATTCAAGTTTGTGAAAGGAAAAACTAAACAAAAAACAGAAAAAGAAATTTTAGACAAACTTTCAGTAGAAGGTAGGATGGATACTTTCCTTTCATTCCTTTCCATAGAGGGAGGAAGACCAAGAAGCATATCTGGACAGTATGTAACATTTCAGAAATGACTGAATTTAGTAATAGGTAAAATGATTCCTTGGTTGTGTGGGGTTTTCAGAGTGAAAGATATCTCTTGGACTTTACTCCTGTATATAACTAAGATCTAGCAAAATAATCAAAATTCCTGTTGAAACAAAAGAAAAAAAAGAAAAAAGAAAAAAATTTTGAGGATTCACAAGGGAAAAAACAAGTGACCTGTATAAGATAATTATAATTGGCTACCATGATTGAAGAATAAACCAGAGGGGAGAAAGAAAAAGCCACAGGAAAAGGTCAACCAGAGAAAGAAATATGCCCAAAGTTTGGTCACAATGAACTATATGTCCCCATACAGCAATTAGAGCAATGGTTTCTGTTCAGTTTATTCACTCTGTTGTATCACTCAAGAAAAGAGAAATAAATCAGGCTGGTGCCTGACCTTTAAAAAACAGTGGATCCCAGTGAATCATCCTGTCATTGACATAATAATTTGATTTCTTTTTAAGACTCTTTCCACACATTCAGCAGCTGGCAAAAATAGAGTTATAGCCTGTGTTTTCATGAGGAGGCCTTTTTCCCTTGCTTCTTAAGGTAAATAAAGTATAGCAGTTGGAAGCAACTGAAAGATAAATTTATCATCATGTCCACTGTGCCTATAAAGAGAAAATCAGTGCCAGGAATAAGATCTGCATGAAACTATATCTAAAAACCCAATATGGCATCAAAACATTTCATTTAAAAGTATTGAAAACTTTTGTTTCTTTCTCTTCACAATTATTTCTAATGTGTTTTTCTGGGTTCCTCAAAGATAAAGTGCTCAAACACCAGAAGAAAAATTTCTATTTATACTTTGAGCTTACTCACAAGGTCCTGGAAATCTCAGAAAAAGACAATGGAAGGAATATTTCCAGAGAGATCCAATAAATTAATGGAAACACTCTGTTTTTGTACATTTATCCAATTTCAGCATTGAACTCTGCTGGATTAGAATTGAAATCAATAGTTCCTGCCATGCAAATATGACAACAGTGTAAAAGAGAGACTCATAGTTCTTTGTGAACTTTTAAAAGTTCACAACTAGACTGAGGATATTATGTCAGCATCAAAAACTAAGAATCTGTTAATTTTATTGGGTCATTTTTTGTCATAAACCATTGGAAAAACAGAAAGTTGCAAAACCTGAGCTGTTTATTTCACTTATCCTCCTTTCTCCCCCTGTTCTAACCATTTTTATATCCAAAGTAAATGATACAGAGAAAGCACTAGAAGTGACCTATATTTTATTGCTGCCTCTGGATTTAGAATAGTAAGGAAAGACATTTGCTTTGGACCCTCAGTGTAGTTTCTAATAGGTATAATGGGGCTGTGAAGTTTGTGTAGGACCTACACACTTGTCCTGTGCACAAAACCATTATTTGTTCTACAGCTGAGCCGGGCCACTCCTGATTCTTTATTGACTGCATAAGGAATAAAATTTAAACAGGAACTTAGGGCAAGTGAAGATCAAGGAAATGCAATGTACAAAAAAATATCAAATGGATGCCACTTTCATCTTCTTGACCTTTATGTCTGAATCTATTGAAAATTTATTGATCTAAGCTGTCCATTTAGATCACCTAAGTCATTGACTCCATGCTATTAGAAACAGCAATCTCTAGTAACTACCAAGCAGCACTGATTTTTGTGTCTCAGTAATCTCACTATAGTTCACTAATAAATTCACTCATTTTGCTTTCTTATCATTGATACTCCAATTTTTAGGAACCCTTTTTTCACTTCAAGATTAAAGTTATTCATATACAGTTCATATCTATTTATTTTCATACCATTTTTATTTTACCTTTAAACGGTTATTCTTCTTCCCTGATCTTTATTCCCTTAGCATATTTCAGCAATATTCCCTCCCCATCTCTATTTTGCTGGGCTAGGTAAGGCAAGTTTTCTTCTAGTGTCTCCTGAGCAATAAATTAATCATTTCACTATTCATCTAGTAATTCCTCCCTGCACCTACTTCAGGTTGATTAAATCTTTCTTGACTATAGCTTTACAGAATTTTCAGTGTTGTAAAATATTTTTACTGGCATAATATGAAAGTTTCCCACATCTAGCATATATTTAATAGTGGGAAATTAATATCCATTTTATCCTTTTGTCAACAATGTCCTATAGTTTAAACAGTTCTCTTCCTCCTGTGGTGCTTATCCTTCTATTTTATTCCTAGGTATCAATCATCTGACTCCTCAGCTTGTATTTTGCTAGGCTAGGCATCCTAGACTCTCTTTTTTCACAAGTAGATATACACTTTCTTCATCATTTTAGCAATCTTCCTTTTCTCTCATCTGAATTTGTCTTTCTTGCAGGTGGTGAGACTCACAGTATTCCAAACAACACCTCCCCATGACTATGCTATTAACACTCCCATATGTCTCCTCATATATCCAAAAAGAACATTTGACTCTTTGATGATGGCGTCATATCAGTGGCTCCCGGTCATTTGGGGACTGACAGATATATTCAAATAGTTTGTCTTCTCTTTCTGCTCTGGACAGTAAGATGCCAGGACACTGCAGAAATTATTTGCAGTTATTCCTGGTGCAAGATATTACATACCAGCTCATTTTGCCATTTTTCTGTTACCTTGACTCTTCTGATATTTTGTTCTTCATGTATAATATAAGCTGATTTCTATAACTGCTATCTCTTGTGTTTGTGTCATCAGCTCCTTTTTCTCTGCTGCAGGATCAAGATCATTCACAATAACAACATACAATTTTGGTCCTAACTTAAATTTTTCAGAAAATCCACCACTAATTATTTTAAAGTCCAAAAGTTCTTGTTCTGACATTTCCTTTTTTTCTTCTTTTTTTGGTCTGACTTTACCCTCCTTCTCAACTATGTCATGCTTTTTTGATAATCTACATCTTCCTACACAGAGCTAGTAATTCCTCAATTCTTCACACAGTTTCATAACTGAAATCACATAACTCTGGCTAGATAAGATCAGATGCACTTCCTTTGTATAGGAAAAAAATAATCAAACAAAAACCAGCCAAACAAAAATACAGAAAAAAATCAGGTTATCCTGACAGCATCTACATTCAATAAACGCCTGTAATATCCTATTTCTCAGTCTCTCCAATTCCTGCTTTCTTATTAATTCTTAACATATTTCCAATGTTTGATCCATGGATTTCTTATTTTCTATTACACTTATCTTTCTAAATAAGGGCATTGCATTTTCCTCTTTCCAGTTTCATGCCATTGCACACTTCAAGCACCGACTTTAATCCTTTTCTTTCTGAATGAAGATTTTGTTTGCCAGTTCTTTCAGGGTTCTGGGCTGGATATATGATCTACTCACTTTTACTCAAGACCTTTCAACATTTTGATTTCAATTTCTCATTCCAATTCACTATCCTCTCTTTGTCTTCATATATATCATGAGTCATACTTCAATTTTTTTTTGTCCAATGACCCTCTGCCATTTCATACACAAATTAGAAGAGTCCTAAAGTCTCAGCCATTCTTTTTTTTTGTGTGATCAAAGTTCTCCATTTACACCTTGATAGCAACTTTTAGAATTTTTTTAGAGTGCACAGAATACTGAACAGTACTTTAAAATATGCATCAAATCCTACTTAAAGTATTTTGAGGGAAGGTTGCCTTTTGAAATTTTTCTCTCTGTCTGGATTTCCCTGGTTTCTACCTTTACAAGAATAGAACATGTCTCTTGTCACTCAAACTCAGTCCTGGAAGTAGTAATTCAAAAGGTTTATGCTTTAGCGAAAAATAATGCCAGGAAATCAATGCTAATGCCAGTTTTTCCAGCTTCAGAAAAAGACTTCTTATGATATGCAAATAATGGAAGTCTTGGTTCACTACCTTGGTAAGAAAATAAATGAATAAAAGTAATGATTCTGGTTTATTAAAATATTAAAATATTTCATTGTTGTGTTTTTCTCATTTTCTCCAGTAATGCTTAAATGGCATCTGAGAAGTGGGTCATTTTGTGTTTCAGTCCGTCAAGCATTCAAGGAATGACAGTGTCTGTCTTCAGAGGGCTAATCCTGTGCTATGGTAGCCACTTACAGTGGCTTCAGCAAGACATGGAAATCCCTCCATGCTTTCTGTGATCCAAAAGACAAACATAGCCATGGACCCATGGGGCTGTCAAGTATTTTTGTATGCAAGGACTTTTTGGAGGAGGAAGTCTGTTGAAGAGAGGCAAATCAAATATATGCTTGTGTGTGAGAGAAAAAAGATAAACTATCTGTAGCGGCATTGCAATATTATAGTGAAATTTGACTTCTCTACAGGCTTTTTAAACTCTAATTTTAGTTTCCTGTCTCTACTCATGGGTAACCTGATTAAACCAGTGGTAGGTCTGCAGAGTTCTGATCACCACATGAGGCACAAAAGTCTCTGGCTTCATCAACACATCCTTTTCCACTGACAGCATGGAAATGGTTTAGGAAATAGCTTTAGTTTTCAAGAATGAAAACATTGTCTTATAAAACCCTTTATTTCCTTGAATCTCTGAGTAGGCTGGATATTTATTTATAAAGAAGAAAATAATCACAATGACCTATCAGCCTCTGCAATCTCCTTATTTTTGCTGATGACTTCCAGGGATAAGAATAATTTATTAGGCTCTTGGCTGGATATTATTCCATTTTCATCAGTGTTGCACATATAAAGATAGTTATTTGAGAATTATTTTGGGAGATAGGGATAAAAACAAATTACTTTTGTAGTGGCCACTGAACACATGTAAATGAAATTAATTATGAAGTGTATTGCTCCTCATGGACCAAATAACATCCTATGTAGCTCTGCTGGCCCTCTATGTTCATTTGTTGAAAATCTATTAATAAGAGCATATTTTAACTTGTAAATCATTATCTCCACAGCTCATCTAGCACAAAGAGAATGGAGATAGCCAGAACAATTATATGCAATCTAAGATATTGCAGCTCTGAGTAAAACTTCTCACTGGCTTCAGCCTTATTTTAGAAGAGGGAAATGTATCCCCAAGACATTCTGACACACCAGTGTTCATTTCTCTTTTGCTGCAAATGGCAAGCAGAGACTCCTATCATGTCACAGCACAATACCTAGATGCCAATGTTCCACAATTACTTCCTTACACAAGCAATTCTTTACTGTTTTGTTCTCCTAGTCTTTACCAAAACCTCAATTTATAGCTTATGAAGTCAACTTTACCTGCTAATCACAGATGCGACAGGGAGCGGGATGAAACCTGGTACAAGGTAGCAGCTGAAAGATTTGTCAGCTGGTGGATGTTTTAAGCCACTGGCCACTATTAAGTAGCACTGCCATTTCTGCCACTAACACAGTATATCTGTCTAACACATGAAACCATGGAAGAAAAGACAGGCTGCAAACAGGCTTGCAAACATATTTGTGTAAGCCTAGCTGTGGCAGTCATCAGTAAAGAGGATGTGATGTGCATCCCAGTGTCTACATCTATGGTATCTGTCACCAGCTTTCATTTTCATTTGGAGCCTCTGATGATTGCCCAAGACAGCCTATTGTTTCTCTAAATTATAGACATGGAGTAACAGTTAGTTATAACAATATCTGGGGACTTATGTTTGTTTGCTGTAAAAGAGCCAGGTGAGGCACTTTCAAAAGGCTCATTTGAAAAGCAAGCTCAGACTCTTTGAGATACAGTACGGCCAAGTGCTGGGTCCTGCACTTTGGTCACAACAACCCCAGACAACACTACAATTTGGGGGCAGAGTGGCTGGAAAGCTGCCCAGGACAAAACGACATGGGACTGCTGGTCAACAGCAACTGGGCATGAGCCAGTGTGTCCAGGTGGCCAAAATGGCCAATGGAATTCTGGCTTGTTTCAGCAATAGCATTGCCAGCAGGACTAGGGCAGTGACCATCCCACTCTACTCAGCACTGGTGAGGCCACACCTTGAGTGCCGTGGCCAGTTCTGACCCCTCAATACAAGAAAGAGGTTGAGGTGCTGGAGGGTGTCCAGAGAAGGGCAATGGAGATGACAGAAAGCCCAGAGAGTAAGTCAGACAAGGAACAGCTGAGAGAGCTGGGGATATTTAGCCTGGAGAAAATGAGGCTCAGGGGAGACCTTATCAGTCTCTACAACTCCCTGAAAGGCAGGTGCAGCCAGGTGGGTATTGGCCTCTTCTCCCAGGCAACCAGCAACAGGACAAGAGAACATACCCTCAAGCTGCACCAGAGGAGGTTCAGGCTAGAGATCAGGAAGAATTTCTTAACTGAAAGGGTTGTCAGGCATTGAAATATGCTTGAAGTTGAACCCCAGAGAAGTTGTGTGGTCACCATCTCTGGAGATGTTCAAGAAATGACTGGCCATAGGACTCAGTGCTATGGTTGTTTGACATGGTGGTGTGCAGTGAAATGTTGGACTCTACAATGTTGGAGGTTTTTTCCAAACTTAATGAATCTATGAATCTTATGCAAAATTGGTTCCCTTTATTGTTTTTCAAGATGGACATCTGAAACTTCAGGCATCAAAAACTTAATGACCCTTTAAAAATATTCACACGTGTAGCTGATGTTTATCTCAAATGAACATCCCTCTTGTTTGCTTTTTGAAAGACCATCCATGCTCAGCCGTGGCAAAAAGTATGAGAGAGAATTTTCCTTGTAATGAGTCACTACAACAGGATTTAAGTTTGGATGAGGACCATAAAAGCAACTTAAATTAATATGGTCAGAAGCACAGGATAGTACTGTCAGTAATTTTTACAGGCCTCCCCAACTTCTTCAAGCATCAGAGTTCCCATTTGGCATTAATTAAGCATCTTTAATTATGCATCTCTCTATTTTGGCATGCTTACAAAGAACCTCCCAGAAGCACCATAGCCAGACTTTATTTGTCTACCAACAACTGGTAAATGATTACAGTCCTCACAATGTGTGGATTGAGATATTTTATCAATCTCTTGGAAAGAAATGTACATGGTATATCCATACATAATGTTGTTTGGCTGCGTAGGTGCACTTTCCCCTGTTAAAATTACCATGAAAGAAGCAGCACAAGGATGGGTATTTGATGCTGTCCAAGTGAGGAGCAGCATATGTACCTATCACACAGGAGGTATTATCAGCCAAGATTTCCTTTGTTAGATAGTGAATGGTACTGCCCTTCAGGAGCTAACATCTGCTTTGGGGCCAGGGAACAAATTAACTTCTCCTCCTCCAAGCTAACTTGCTCTCTCTCCTTCTCCCTTTGTTCTCTCTCCTTGGCCACCTATAAGTTTTAAATATAATTAACATGATCCTTCATGCTTTCTTCCTTAATCACTACCTTGCCACAGCTCCTTATTTTTCCAAGGTCTACAGGAAAGGTGTCATTTGGCCAAATCTACTGAATAGGCTCCTGCATGAAATGACAATTTATAACAATTAATTAAATGTTAGGATTAGTCTCCCTGTCAGATGATGCCACTGGCTAATAATGCACCTCTATGTCAGTGACAAATGATGAGATGTCAGCAATAAAGCTGCTTGGAGTGAAGAACTTACCTGTCAGACATTTATTCGTCCACACTTATCCCAAATGACTGAACTCCTTGAAAATACTTACTGAATAGGTGGTGTGGTTCAAACTGATATAGACTGACATTATAAGTTATTCAGCATAAAGGAAATAGAAGAATATTCAAGATTTTATGTTACTCTGTGTAGGGCTCCACCACTCCCTAATCCTATGATAAGGACTCCAAGATCACCTGGTAGTTTGGGATCAGCTCTCCTGATCCTAACCTGGGCTATGGATGGTCAGTTATGATTCTCCTCAAGAATGACAAGGTGTTGATGAAATTATTTATAAATCTCCCCAGCTTTATTAAGGGAATGCTTCTCATTGCATGGGCTGCAATTAAGTGAACAGCTTTTGCGAAGGGCGAGGGCAAGCAAAAGGAACAGATAAAATATTTGGTAATGAAAAGAACCCAGTGATACAATACAGAAAAGAGAAGTATTGAATGAAGTGTTCCTGCCACCCACATGCTAGTTGAGGAGTAGCACCATGAAAAGGAAAAAAAAAAAAAAAGAGAAAATATATCTGTAACAAATTACTCTGACACCTGGGCTGAAATCCAAGAAAAACTTTCAGGCAATAAATAAGATGTCTAAGAAACTGAATTTCTTACACTTGTGGTAGATCTGTGCTGAATGCCACCATGGTAAAGCATGGTTTAAATACAGAATTCAAAAATTTTAGTATGTTTGCAGCTGCTCACTAATCATAAATGCTGGCTTTTAGCTCAGCTTCCTAACATTTCCCTTTCATTGTGATTACTGCTGTGGTGCATATGCAAGTGCTAGCTGGGAAAAGGACAATGGAAGGTGCAAGAGTGGTCCAAAGCAGTCAGGGATGCACTGAACATTGATACGTTGATGGGTAGAATTTTATGATTCTCTTTCTCAAAGCTACATTCTGTAGTGCTCACCTGGAATGTACATAGAACGCTAAATTTGTGACAAATCAGGGAAATTATGGTGGTTGTTTTCAGTCCTATCAAAGGTCCACTTTATTTTGTCCAACACATTGTTTCAGAGATGATGGCCATGTCCTTCACATGGTTGTTGCCTGCAGCCAGGACCATTTAGTTCTAACAAAGATCCTATTTAATGCAAGAAACACCTAAAGCTTATTACCCGTCACTGGCTGCATAAAATTACAGGCTGTCAGTATGTGTTAGATGAATCCATCTGGAGAAGATAAAAGAACCATGAATGAAACTGGTTTCAACATTCCAGATAAACTGTCTTTTAGCATTAAAAAAAAAAAAAAGCTGAAAAAAAAAAAAAAAAAAAGGAGACCAAAACTGGTTATTCTCTTTCTCTCTATGTAAACTAGGGAAGAGGGCACAGAGCTATTAGATAATGCAGTCAGCTTCCTAACTGTTTCAAAATTATATTTTTGAGGCTTTTTCTTTTGAGGTAGGTCTTTCTTGCTCAAAGGGTGGTCCCTCTCCTATTATTGACTGCAGTATTTTGAGTCTTGTCTTTTAGCAGGAAAAAAGAGATGGATAAACTGAAAAATAACAACAGACTTGGTCTGCCTGAAAGCAAACTGTATCAATGCTCTTGCAGGTGTGGGGGGTGTTCAGTATTAAATATTTTTTACATACTTTACAGAAATAGGAAAACCACATTTTCATTAAAAGGATCCTCAGATTTTCTCTTATTCATGTCAGTAGGTTTGAATGCAACAATTAAGAAATATTAATATCCCTAAGTAAATCTTTGGGAGCATATATAGACAATGAAATTGTCTTAAGTCATGTTCAGGCTTGTATCATGAGCCTTCCACTAGGGAAAAAAATGTTAAGATGCTGCACAGTGATTCACAGTCCAGCTCTGTAAGAATATTCCTATTTACTTCTGGGAAGAAGAAGGGGACACTTGGATTAGGACTTTAGGGAAATTGAGTCAAGCTATCAGCTACATGATGTTCACTCTAGAGTTCATCACACACATAAAACAACCTTGGTGCCAATGTATTAGCCAAGCACTCAGCTTTGTTTCCTGTAGATGTGAAGCTATGCTCCTTGTTTTTCTACTTTCTCTAAATGAAGTGGGAGGAAACACTTTTTGACTCACAGTCTTAGGGAGAGAGCGACTCCAAGATGCAAAAATGTAGTTCTAATTCTTGGAAGCAGATATAATTTTCCATCCTGTAATCCTTTTTTTCCCACCTACTCACTCATGCCTTGCCTGCCTCCTCCCTTTTCTACTCCAATTCCTCCCTTTCATATGCCACAGGTAAGGATACAAAGCTATAATAGCATCCTAGCAAATCATATACATAAGATCTGTGCAAAATATATGGATCACATTAAATAGAGGTGGTAAAAAGAAATAAAAAATAAAGGCACACAATTCTTCATCCAATGACATGCCAAGCTGATATATGTGTAAGTTTTCTGGAAGTGATTTTAATACAGGAGCCTTGGGTCAGCTCTAATGTGAGTAAAAAACAGCAGCAGATTAAGCACGAGCCTAAGCGGAGAAAAGCTCTTGCAGTCCTTCTGGCAGGAGATTAAAATAATTGCTAATGGGAAGGCTTTTCAAAAGTATGAACATTTTAACTCCACTACATATAATAAAGGAGCCATGGAGAGCTGAGAAGACCTCCTTTTTAATGAAATTCTGTAGAACAAGATTTTTTTTACAATTTTTACAATTAAGCAATATTGTCTCCAACTCAGAGGTTATGCGGGGTGACAGGAAGGGGCTTATGCATTGTCCCAACAAAAGTGTGTAAACTGGAGAAGGACGAGTGTGCAGGTGTCAGGATGAGAGATGGTGCACACAGCTTTTTATAGATCTGAGACACAACCCAATGCAGAGAATATTGCCTAGACACGAAGTAAAGGTGTTTAAAGTGAACTCATAGCTCTGATCTTGATTTCCAGTGTGCTCCAGATTTCCATATAAAGGTAACAACTCTACCCGGTGCAGTGTTGGCATTCATATGGTAAAATCTATTAAATAAGAACATTCAAAATTACTTTCTTTTTTTTTTTTTTTTAATCTGGTGTGCCCTCAGAAAATTTGTGAATCAGAAAAGAGAGCTGCATTTGTTAAGTAACCACTGTTGTAACGGCTTGTGTCTCCACCACTCGGATCATTGGATCTCCACTTACCCCACAGCTGGTAAGGAGTGAATTACCCTCATGGGGAGACATATAGCAGTTCTTATTTCCTGCAGCAATGCATTAAATTTCATGTTAGAATTTGTTATAATTCTGTGGAATTGAAGCCATAATTCTTTGACATACTACTCCATACTGCCAGAAGCAAAGAAAAGACACAGATGGCAGGCCTGGCTCGATATCTTATTGACACATCAGCTAGTCCAGGATAAAACACCTAGATGCAAGCAACCTGCCCACAAAAGCAGTCATAGAGTGCAGAAATACTTCTTGTGCATCTGTAATGAGTTTATGATGCTTAATCTGACAAGATCACAACAAAGCATGACTTCATTTTTTACCTCACCATTGTGCTTTAGGAACCAGTACATTTTAGCTACCTGGAATATGAACGGAATGGATTCTATCAAAACTGTTAATTTTTATTTACAAGAGGAAAATTTGGGTGGGAGCAGGCTGTGTGAAAAGCACAGAAGTATGGAAAAAGCAGAGCTGGCCGAGAGAATCTGCTGTTGGGAAGGAGAAGGACACAACAGGGCATGCCACCTGAACTGTGTTCAGCTGATGACTCACTAGATCTCCACACATCCCATTAGCAATGCTCCCAGGAAGTCACACCCTCCTTGGCTGCAGGAGGAACAGGCAATGAGCTTCATATTGTAACCTAGGCAAGTGGGTCCTACATGAAGTAAGATGGTACACTCCAAAAATTCTGCTCTGCTGAATGCAATACAGATACTGTTCTACTAAGGCACTAAACATTTAATTGGCTGACTTTCATGATCCCTTCTTGCTTTTAGCAGCTAGAAAAGGCCCATAAATACTGGGGAAGGGGAGCAGAATTGCCAACAAATTGAAATTCACTGTCACATGAAAAAAGAGGTCAAAGGACAGCAGCCTTCCATTACAATCACAGGTACTGTGTATGCCTCATTAAAATAACTGTATACAGATTATAATGACAAGAAGTCTAAAACACCTTTGTCATTATAATCTGTATATTCAGTTCCTGGCTATGACCATGGACTGGTTAAAAGCCACAGTCAAGGCGACAAAAATTTAAAAAAACCCCACAAAATGCAGCAGCAGAGAACTAGAGATGAAGATTTCAAATGAAGAAGAGAATGGAAAGAACTTTTATGATTTCCAGCATAAATATTTTTCTTGATTTCCTCTTCCTTTGTAAAAAGGACAAATTTCTGCTGCTAGTCCAGCACCAGAAAAGACAGAAAATGTCTAAAATATGCATAAGTTGTCCTGGTTATTTAGACTGACACAAGCATCTTTTACTGTTGGATTCTGTGAGACAGCAGGTGAAATGTTCCTAAAATTAACAGAGGTTCTGGTACATTTCAAACCACTGAAAAACTGTCATGACATTACTAGTGTCATGCAACTCTAAATCTTACATAAATTGTATAATAATCAAAGGCCTATGCATTAACTCTGTGAAAAAATTTCTTCTGGTTATTTGGATTTTGTTTCAGGCAATAAATCTATAATCCAGGAAACTCTTTGAAGACCTGTGAATTCAATAGTGCCACAAACATAGGCATTATTCATTTATTACTACAGTAGTTTGAAAAATTATGATCTTTGATATATTATTAGTAGCAGCTGACTTATGCTGCAGTCATTAAGAAACACATTTATGAATTTTGAAATTGACGTTAAAGAAATTCTCAGGACAAAAATGCTTATAGGACACACCTTAAGATCTTTTTAGCCATATGGGAGAGATAGAGAAAGCATCAGGAATTGGCAGAGGTCTAGAAATAGTAATATACAAGGAAAGATTGAGCAGAAAGATTGTCTTGGTAAGTGAATAATGAGAGGAAATTTGGAAACTGCCTGTAAATATTCAAAAGGATGCTCCAAATACTGAGGGTATCATCTCTCTTCCTCATTCATGAGAGTAGGACAGGAAAAAAAGGGATTTGAAATGCAATGGGCAGGATACAGGTAAGGCATTAAAATACCCTTCTAGTGGTAGAGCTCATGAATCACCAAAGTGGGTATGGAATACCCATCATGAGATATTGCTAAGAAGAAGGACAAACTTGCCTCACATAATTACTGCTGACATCACCAAAGCAAGAGCATGGGTGATACATACTCTCAAGAGTCCTTCTAACTCTTTCTCCTGTGATTTGAAATTTCACCATTTCTATTTTAACAATAGCATCTGGTTTTCATTTATTTTGTTTATCAAATGAGAAAATTTAAAAAAAAAACAAAACAGTTTCCCTGTTGAAAGATGGATTATTTTACATACTCTCAAGAGTCCTTCTAACTCTTTCTCCTGTGATTTGAAATTTCACCATTTCTATTTTAACAATAGCATCTGGTTTTCATTTATTTTGTTTGTCAAATGAGAAAATTAAAAAAAAAAAAAGTTTCCCTGTTGAAAGATGGATTATTAGTATCATAGTTAAGCTATAACTCTTTTGGGTCAAATTTAGAAACAAAGTGCTGGCTTGGAAAAATTACTGAGAGTTATCTCAGTATTCCAACTCAGTTTTATTATGGGAATCAATCTTTTTAAAGATACAATTAAAAACAGCCATATAGTGGACAGAGCAATAAGCTAGAATAATTGTTCAAACAAGATGCCATACCCAAAACACAATGCTAGGAATCCTCAAGATAGGATTTACCATGCTGAAATTATTTGTTTTCAAGTGAAGTTTTGCATCAATGCCTCTTTTTATAGATGAAATTGGTATTCATCTGTAAGCTGAATGTACACACTTTTCCATCACTTAAAGTTCCGTGCATGAGAAACACCTCTGGCCTTATCTTCTATGTGTGAGGGAATTTCACCTGACACGTGCAGACAAAAGGATCTTTATGTCTCCACTTCCAATAATGCATTCCTCCCATATCATAAGCAATCCCATACCATACCATCTGCTCCATGGAAAATCTTGGGTGTGGAAAGGGTTTTTAAAACATTCCCATAGACTGCTGCCTAAGGGTTGTTGAGGGTTGTTTTGTTTCTTTTTTCCCATTATAACACATCTGCTTGCATTGGTTGTGACCATACAAAGTAGCAATATTTTAATCCCACATTCTCCTTACATTCTTGTAATGAACACATGAAACAAAATGAAAAAGACTTGAGTTAGTATTTCTTATTGGGAGACTAATCAGCTTGGAGCTGGCAATTTTTATTTAAATCCAAAGGAACAACCAATAATGAAGTATAAACTTCATTAGAAATACTACAGCAATATGTTATATAATCAATCATGTAATATGTGATTCAAAAAATCTTCATAAGAAATGTACCACCAATCTATGTATAGGCTACAAATTCACATTAAATAATGAAAAGCTGCAAATTACAGACACAATAGAAGCAAGTGTACATAAGTTCATGAATGATGTATTAACCCAGACATTGGCAAAAGTCATAAAACATGGTTGGGCAAGTATAAATCTTCATTTTCACAGATTGTATGGTGTTAAACAGACTGTGAACCTTGGCTGAAAATTCACCTACAGAGCATTGTCGGGATCAAATGGCATTATTATGTTTCCACAAATGTAGGAGAAAAGGGAGGGGAAAGAACATGGAAAAATTCTTTAAAAACAACTGCAAATAACAGGATGCCTTAACTGCAATACAATAAAAGTAATTTTACAGCTAAGACAAAGTAATGACCACATTTCTGAGATTTGTGATACAGAGCAGGAGCTGGGCCAGAGAATGGTACATACTTATACTGGCAGTTTGTGTGCCCTTTCAGCACACATAAAATATTATAAAGCTTGATCTGACACAGTCAGCAAACAGTCTACACGTTATGTTGTTGCAATGAATCTAATTTCAATAACAGCTCAGGGCCAGAAGTAAATAAATAAACTAAGGAAATAAATACAAGAAGGAACTAAGTAGAACAACTAACCTTTCATAGAAAAAAAAAAAAGGAAAAATCCAATGTGACTGTGAGCAAGAGCAGTAGCATTTCTGCAATATTATCTATTATCTTCATCTCTGAAGATCAACTCACCTAGTAGAGCTCAAGGGCTGAAATACTTTGACAACAGGAAATGAGCAAGGGAGGGAGCTTTTAAAATGTCTGTGACCTTCAGCACCTTTGGAAAGAGGAACCGAAATGTGATGATTTCATGTAAGGGCCTTATTTGCTAGAAACTCCTGCTACTTTTGGAGGGTGGGTTTCTGAGGGTTTTGCGTATGGTGGATGAGGTGCTGTTGAACATAATGATACTATGCAGAGTTTCCTGAAATCAGTACCTAGAGCCATCCCCAGTCACTTAGTACCCATGAAAAAGCTATTTCTCATAGAGATTAACAGTTAGCTGCTCTGATCTGGATACTGTGCTTCTGTGAGATGGACTCAAAATACATTTTGATGCTTTGTGAACCCTCTTGCAGCTATGAGACAATGGCATGGGCTAGTGAACCTGTCTTTCAAAGGGTCTAAAAGCTGTTCATACTTCTATACATTGTTAAACACATTGCTTATCTTCTGAGTGTCAGTGAGTAGATTAATGAGCTGCCTCCTCACAGAAAAATTCTGGTCAATTGGGTCTGAAGCCTTTCATGCTGTACAAGTCTGGCCATCTTAAGTTGCATCTCAAATGTCCAAAAGAAGAAAACATTAATACAAGATTTGACTCCTTAAGTATGTGTTTTCAGTTTTGGAAAAATGTCTGAACTTAGGACATTGAAAAACCTGACTGAGTCAACTGCAATAGGGCATCCAAAAGGCATGAAGAAATAGCCAGATTTTCTCTTAACTATGCAGACAAAATAATAGCCATCAAAGAAAATCCTGATTTGTTGGTGTTAGCTTTTCTGGAGGAACAGGAATTAATACAAAGTATGAAGTAATACAGAAGTCTCTGAAATTAAAATACAGTTGTCAGGCCTTGCACCTTGTACAGAACTTACCATTGAATGGTCTTCCCCAGGACTAAACAGCCTGGTGACTGTGTTGCACTTTTTGCCATGTTTCACGCATATAGGTGTTCCACAGGAGCTGAATGCATTTTTGTTGTCTGTGGGCAGGAAGAGAGTTTAAGATGCTTATTTCAGTTGCTCACTGGAGAGATTGAACCCCTCTAACAAAACAGAATTTACTAGAACAACACATGGTTTGGAATTGCCATTTGCTCATAAAGGACTGCATGCCAAAATTTTGTCAGAGACAAATGGTTCAGAAAAATCATATGAAAGAGATGAATGAAAAACCACCTAGGCCGGTACTATGTGAAGTGACAGAAGGTGAATGACTGATGCAATGGAGAATTCATTATTGACCTTAGTGGTCACAAATCTCAACTTCCCTGTTGTTCAACACAACCACTTTTTAGAGAAGTACTTTACTAAAAGTGGAGAAAATATTCAGCACTTACAAAGAGACATTGATTTCTTTCAGCTCATTCGGTCTGACATGGGAAAGAAAAATGGTGAAGGTGTTAATGGACAAATGTAAAAGGAACACATAGGCCAGTGAATAGTTACAGTTGCTCCTCACACCCGGATACACTTTTGAGGTTTACTACAGGCCAAGATGAAGGATGTAGGTTGAAATTCAGAAATTACCCTTCTATCAGTCATGCAATGTTATGATATGGAAAAGAACGTCACAGCAGGCAGAAGAAAGCTGCCTTAGGCCTTTTCAAAGTCTAAGACAGTTTTAATGCAGGTTTCAAAGTGCTCTGAAAATCCCCCTTGAGCCAGCAAACATGAACAGGTAGGATGTTCACAGACAGTGATTGCTGGCTGAAGATAACACAGAATTGTTCCTGACTTTATATCTTACCTTCCAAAACATGCTATCTCCCAGTATTGGAAAGCTCTAAGCTCCATTATGCTTAAATTGCTCCACATTACTACATCCAACTGCTCTTGAAGGTGGTTTGTTATAGTTACCCTCCTGCCAGGTAGGTATAGGGAAATAAATGATGTATTTTGATACAAGGCTATTTTGCTGAACTGAATGGATTAAAGAACTGGTAATAAATTTTATTTTGTCTTCTAGGCCACTGGTGCAAACTAAGTCCAGTTCAATAGTGACCAGAAGTTATTGCCACCTGACAACAGAACCAAATACATGTGAAATTGATTGGCAGTTCTTAGCCCAAGTCCTTGTGACTTAGTCATGAAATTGCCCCTTCTGACACAAATTGGACCCAATGAAGCTGTGTTAATGCAAATGCTCAGGAACAAGTAGGGTGAAACATTCTACTTTGTGACTGGAGAATCAGGTGACATTCTTCATTTAAAAAGCTTCATAAAATGTACTTTTCTCAAGATTGAACTTTATAAAATTCAACACGAACATTTGAGACAATTATAAAATTTCAACACAATATTTTTGTTGGAAGTTTCAAGCTGAAATATTTTTTCATTTTACCTCAAAAAGCTGTTCTGCTTTGGAATTTTATTTTTTAAAAAAAGGAAAATAAATTACATGTTATGATGAGTGTTTCAGATGACAGTTAGAGTGGGATTCACTTTGCTAAGTTTAGACATCTACACTGTAGGCGTCAACCTCAGAGCTAGTCACTCCAGGTTTCCTTTATAGTTAATGGAAATAATAGTTTATAAAGGTGTGACTCCTCTGACCTATTTTAAATATCTACTTTAAGATCAATAATGATCTTAAAATTACTGTCTCTCTCCACTGTCTATGGTATGAGAGATCTCAAATAGAGATTACCAGAGACATCTTCTACTGCTCAGATGAGTCCTCTCCCAGCTAACTCCCCATTGTATACACTTATTTTTCAGCTTTTTAACTGTGAAAACCATAACTAATACTATATTTTCACTTGAAATAAAAGGCTGCATGTTGCTTCAGAATTTTCATTTAATGAATAAACTTCTTTTCCAAGTGAATTCAAAATTTAAAGTGGAAAACCCGATTAGCTATGTGTGAAGCTGAAGTTATATAAGGGACATTTTAGCAGGCAAGAAGGATGAAAAACCACAGGTTCTCTCATCCTGTGTCTCACATCTCATCAAATTATTTCCACTTACAATTACCAAAGTCAACAGAAAAGCTACAAGGAGGTTCTGTGGGATGGAGGATTCAATGATTTTACTCTCCAATCTCAGCTGCCATGAAGGAAAGGGACAGGGACAGCTGGGAAAGCAGAGAGAAGAGATGGGGACAAGTGGGACTGACTGCTCATGGGAAGCATGCAGTGGCTGGAAAGAGCATGAAGATGTTTTAAAGAGTGGCTGAAAACAGGAAGGGGCAATAGAGGCTGAAGGAAGGGCAAATGTAAGAAAGGACAGAATGGGTAGCTGAAGAAAAGCAGCTCTAGAAACATTAACATTTTGCTTTAAATTAAAAACTCCAAAACGAGGTTTCTCACAGGTCTGATCATAATTTCCTAGGTTGCCAGGCACATATCAGGCACAGTAAAGAAGCACAAGTGTATCCTGCTTTTTCTTCTATATTTAGTGTATCCTAATTCAGCTCCAGAACTGTTTGCAGCCTCTTTACTCTTTCTCATTTTATACTTCCACAGATCCAAACCATTTTGTTGCAGACCTTTGGCTGCACTGGACTCAGATTCAGCCACACAGCTGGGAATATAACTAATTTTGCTCAGCAGAACCAGCTTTGTTGGTAAAAACAAATTTACATTGATTACCTCTGACCCTAACACACACACTTTCTCCAGACCTCTGCCTAACAAAACTGTGAAGGAGACTTTTGACTTGTCAATAACCTCAAAAAGAAATTAGCTTGATTTTTAACTCCATTACTCAGGCTAATCTCTCTTGGATTTCCTAGCATTTACACAGGAAATGGTTCATTCATAATAGATGGTGTGTACATTTAGCTTTTGTAATTCAAGGAATGTATTAGGTGGTTTGTGGTGACATTTTTCTTAATAATGTGGGAGCACTGGAATGTCTTTCTCCAACTACTGGTCTCTTGGTGGATGCACACGTTATTTAGATTGAGAGCAAGAAACACTCTCAGGTGGTTTTCAGGTAAAACAGAAAGTATCTGCAGGGAAGGTTAGAAATAAAATTGAGATGTGCCTTTGCCTAGAACAGAATCCCAGACTGACAACGGCGCTTCATGCAATTGCCTTTTAGCAATCTTCAGCTGCCTTCCTCCCCTCACCACTTTCTTTCAGGTAGGAGGAAAAATGAAAATGTAGCAAAATGAAAATATGGGAAGCCAGACCAGGAGCAGGCAGGATGTTGTGTATGATGCCCCATGTGTGGAGACGAGAGGCTTGACTCCATGTTTTCAGAAGGCCGGTATATTATATTATGATATATATTATATTAAAATACAACATTAAAACTATACTAAAAGAATAGAGAGAAAAGATCATCAGAAGGCTAGAAAGAACAAGAATAGAATGCATAACAAAATCTTGTGACTGCTCACAGCCTCGACACAGGTGGCTGTGATTGGTCATCAAGTAAAAGCAATCCACATGGAACAATGAAAAATGCACCTATTGCAGTCCACAGCAGCAGATAGTTATTGCTTACATTTCTTTCCTGAGGCTTCTCAGCTTCCCAGGAGGCAAAAATCCTAGCAAACGATTTTTCATAAAATATCATAGCTACACAGGAGTTTTAGGCATGTCTCTAACACTAATTCACCCTACAGCATGTTGCTAGTGCATATCCTCTCTGCTGCAGGGGGACAGGTCTCCTAGGCAATGTCAAGTTAGCCACACTTCTGATCCTACACTCAAAACCAGACACTGATGCCATCACATTATTACTATACAAATCTAATCTAATAGGCAGCTTCAACCCAGAATCTTAACATCTAATTGCTTTAGAAACAGGCTAAACTTCACTTTCTTACACAGTCACATGATTCAATGAGTGGAAAAATGAGTGGGCTTTAGACATCTGAGATAGCCTCCTTCCTCTGTGTTTTTCTCACAGATCTCCAAAGAAACTATGTGGATATGTAATATTTTGGCCATTGTGTAATTTTGAGTTCTTTCATGCCTTCACTTTGCCTGTAAAAATGCACTTGTCTCTCAAATTCACAGGAGAGATAAGAAGTACAACAGCCAGCATGTTTGATTTAGTAATTCACATGCCTTGGCAAAGTTCTCCTCTCCTGAAACTGGAGGACACCAACAAGATCTATGACACTGCCTGCCCTCTGTCGTTTCCACACCACAGTTTTTCAGCTCTTCATTGCCCATTCAGGAGCTGATCTTCACACTGCACAAAAGGCATAATGGACATTATAAGTTCATAAGTTCATGCATGAGTTCAGCTGGGAAAGATGCAAGCTTTACTCTAGCAATGAAATAAAAGCAGATCAGAGCCTTGAACTTAAAGTTGTGACAGGTAATGTGACAACAGGAAAGCCCTAGAACACAAATTACCTTTCCCATTTATCTATCAATTATTTTTGTATATATTTTGTACAATTTTTTCCTCTTTTTCTGGAGAAAAGGTTTCAAAACTAGCTGAAGAAAAATGCGAGTAGCACAGAAGACTAAGCAAAGATAGCATTATTAAAATATAAAATTCTATTAATAATTCCCTTCTGGTCTTAGGTGCCAAGAGACACCTAGAGTACTTCCCAGGTCTATGTGTTTCCCCAAATACACCATTAATAAGGTTTTCTAATTCCACTACAGAATCCTATAACTTATAAAACCACTTAGATGTTTGTTACATACTTACATTCTCTACCACACATATATGTTGAGCAGGAAACAAATATATTACAAAGGCTCTTTGCTAAATTTCAAAGCCAAAAGTTGAAGAATTCAGGAGCAACAAGGAGTCAGTCAGTGATCAGGGTAACTTACACACAAGCAATTTTACTCTTTTGGCATCTCAGAAGGCATGGTATCCTGTGCACCCACATTCTTGGGCTGCATCATCAGAACTGCATCTCTACTGAATTGCACATTGTGCTTAATCCACTTACAGGTGGTGTCCTACTACCTCCAAGGGGCCTTAATTATTTCATTAGTTCATTTGAACACCCTGCCAATCTTATCCACTTTCATTTTAGGAGACAAGGTTTTTCTCCTGAAGAGCCCTGCAGAACCCAGGCAGTCTCCTCTTGTTTATGAAATCTGGGTCCCTCATGTCTGGTCTTTAATTGCAAGTGTCTGCAGAGAACCCCAGTAAGCTTCAACTACAGATCCACAGCAGTGAAATGCATCTGGAGCGTCGTTCCCACAAGCATAGGAACACCAGCAAAGATTTTCAATTTAGCATGTAGCACAGAGACACTAAAATGAAACACGTGGCTCTAGGAAAAACAACTTAGGTTTTGTGCATATTTGCAGAAGAAAAGAGGCAGAAGAGAAGGAAAAGCTTGTAGATACTGCAGGAACAGACAAAAGGAAAATTCCTTTTCAAATTTTCATGACATCCTTTTGTCAAAGGCTCAGCAGACAATATGGAGATTTAACATAGATTAGGCTTTACATTTAAGGGAGTGACAGAACTATTGTCAATTAATCCTACAGAAGATAAGCTCTGAGAGCACTGCTTCTGGCCTGAGTTTCTCCTGGTACCTTTGTCTGTCTATGTTGAGAATTCAGATAAAGAAATCAAGATTACAAAGTATGTTTATATAAAAAGTACGTTCATTGTTATATAAAGCAGCATCTTTAAAGAGAGAGCTCAGGTGAGAATCATCCAAGTAAATGCAGATGCTGTCCACACAGACGTTTATGCATGAGCTAGGTGGATACAGTCTTCTTGCAAGAAGAAGTCTGGTACCCTTGTTATTAATTCCCTCCTGAACTATTTGGCTAAAATGGGTCAGACTAACCACATACTCTGCTCACAAGTGAACATCTGTCTATTGATGTCTACGTAAAGAGAAACCCAAAAACACTTGAGTGTGTTTGCTCAAGAGTCCTGTAAGGGTAGATTTACAATAGCACACAATAACATACTTGTATTTACTGTCCTACAGTCACAAATGTAAGTCAGCCCAAGGTGTTACACAGCCTTTACCTCCCCAGCACTCTTATGCTCTGTTGGCACACCTTGGCACCCACACTGCTGTAACTTTGCAGATATAATTACCCATATTTGCTAGACCACAACAGTGCAGTATGATAGCAAGTTTATGCTACCATATTTTCTCTGGTCTCATACATCTCCCATGCTGTTTGCAAGGGAAAACAAGTATCTTTTTCTTCAGCAAGTTCAGAGGGCATCTTGCACTCTGGTTCAGCTGGTAGAGCTGGCAGTGACTCATGTTGCATGAAAATACAAAAAGCGAGAAAAACAGGAAGTCTTGTGATTCCTGTCTCTAAAATAAGGTTTTAAAAGCCAATAGAATGATCCTGTGTCTCTGTTAGCCACCACGGATCCTGGCTGGTTTCCAAAACAATGAGCATCACCCTCATCTTTGGAAAGCTATCCAGCTTCTCAACGTGCAGTGTCAGCTGGCAGGAGGGGGTGAAAAAACGAAAACAAACCAAAAACATCCTACAGAATTAATTAGGCGTTTGGAACACAATTTGCACCTGAGAAGAAAATGAAGGATATGCTCACACATTGTTGAGGAAAAAACATTGATCCTTGAACAGAAATCAATCATATCCCTCTCCTGAAATCAGTACTTCCTAAATATATGTAGTTTGCCTATAGTTAGTATCAATCACTTCTGTTCTAGCCAGGGTCATATGAGTGTGGGATACTAAATGGCCCTGGGGTATCTGATGTATCCAAAAAATTCTTATGTATGTTGCTCTTTTATAGCTGAATATGTTTCATTCCTTTGAACCCTTTCCTTTCTTTCACTCATTTTCTGCACACTGTTTGTTTGAAGAAATGCAGATTTTCTTGAATGCACGTTTTCTCTGCAAAATAGTCCATAAAGAGAAATATTTTGAAATAAAAGAAAATGGAAGCATTCATTTTATGTGCATCACAGTTTTGGCTCCAAAGGTTATTAATTCATTTACAAATCCATTCTACCTGTCCAGCTAACTTCACTTTCTTTCCCAGTTATACCAAATCAAATTATTACCCAGAGTTAAATAAAATTACTTCATTTTGATTCTTATCTTTTTTACCCTAGCGAAAAAAAAAAAAACCAAACCACTTTGATCAGGAGCTGAGTGCTTTCCAAGCTAACACACCAGTTATTTTTTCTTTGGGTGCATCCCTCCATTTCTTTATACAACCTTTGGGTACTCACTACCACACAGTGATCAGAGGCATTCATGAGAAATTACACCTCCCAGCAGCCAAGGTTCTGTAAGTGGGAGTGCAGTGATGTGCCAGAGCGAGAGGCAGCGCACCTCAGTGGAGTCACATTGAGAATTTGGAAGGCTTGAGCTCTACAACTAGCTCTGCAATTTTAGGTGCAGCATGTAGCAGTTTCCACATCAGTGAATTGGAATGGCTTTCATTTTAGTTCCTTCTTAAAATACTTATTGATCTTACAATCAAACTGCTAAGAAATAAGGAAAAAAAACAGCTAATCCTGCTAAATAAAGCAGGATTATACTGTCTAATAAAGACAGTGTTTTGTCCTATACGATGCATTTTACTGGCTTTTTTTCTTTAACTAGGTAAAAACTACATACAAATAGCACTGGCCCAGGATTTTCAGACAATTAGAATGAATATTCCTAATAGAAATAATGGTATAGATTTAAAATAAAATTACCGTTAGTATCAGAAGGCTATGCAATATTGGAAGTCTGGTAGTATGATAAAGTTTAAGAACTTACAAAACGAATATTTCTGAGCTGGCAAAATGATCAATACCTAAGTGTCCAGAGGTCAATATTGGTGCCAAAGTTTTTTAACGTGTAACTAAGCCCGTAAAAGAAGTAGACAGCAAGTTATTGAGAACTGATAAAGGTGATGTTATTTCAGCTAATAACAGTCTGCAGAGGATCGTAAAATTCCCCAGATGTACTCAAAGTCATTGGAGCTTTAGGCAGCATGTGGCAGATTAAATTTATCTTGGATAAGCAGGAAATAGTGTACGTTGGCACAATAAAAAAATCAAAGTCACTGACAGTCTCTATGCCCAGCTGCTGCTCCAGTGGAGAAAGAAATGGAGGAGCCAGCACAAGTAGATCAGAAAGAGATGATGAGTACAGGTAAAATTACATTGGTTAGACATAGCATGAGGAATGATACTCAAAGTAAAGGGGAGGAGGGAAGGGGCAGAATTAAGGATCTGGGATTCGTGGATAATGATGATTATTGATGCTGGAAGGGAATTTCTTGAAATATTTGTAGAAAAATTTATAGGAAATATTTTAAAATGTAAAATATTCAAATAAAAATATTTTCTTCTTCATATGAACAACTGAAAGGAAAAAAAAAAAAGGAGAAATTCAGAAAAATATAAATACATGCAAACCCATGAGGAAGTTATTGACTGCAATGAGGTCTCCCCTCAGTCTCCCTTTCTCCAGGGTGAACAGACCAAGTGACCTCAGCAGCAACTCATACGGCTTCCCCTCAAGAGACCCTTCAACACCTTTGTGGCCCTTGTTTGGATGCTTTCTAAAAGCTTTCTTATACTGTCATGACCAAAACTGCTTGCGGTACTAGAGGCGAGAGTACACCTAACAGAGAAACTGTAAACATAGCAGAGTTTAAGCTTCAGTATTTTTTCTGAATGGAGGTCGCTTACTGAATCACAGACTTATGTTAAGCATTCAACCTACTGGCTGCTACTCTCTGTTATAAAGCAAACACAGATGCATGCTGGTAGGAAAAGCTCCTTGAATCATCTCAGGAAAAGCTGCAATGACATTCCCTATTATGCTTCACAATAGGAGTTTCTCTTGACTCTCTTTGCTTTATTCCTCAAATCAGAAAGAGAAGGAGAAAGAAAATACTTTTCCTCTGGTTGACTGAGTTTCAGAGAATGTCAGGTCTGGTCTCTCTTGCTTTCCTTAGGATTGCCCAGATGGCTCCTTTGAAATGGATGTGTCTAATTTTAGAGCAAGAAAGGGGAAAAGAAAGCTAGAGAGGCTAAAGCAAGGTGACTTTTCCCTGCATATGTTAGTGTGTTAAGATTCTGTGGCAACATTTTTCTCTTTTCCTCTGCTTGACTCTTTCTCTAGTCTCTCTCTATTTTTTTCCCCACAGAGAAGCACGTTTGTTAACTTTAATGAAGTACAGAGAAGTACAGTGACTGCTCTTTGTTTTATTCATCTGGAATTCTCTTAAGCATGTAAAGGACTCATTTGCTTTATTGGTTTTCTGTGTCCATTCTGAGAAATAGATGCATCAGAACCACCATACTATCCTACTAAATGGGAGTAATGGGGCATGAATTTCAGGTTACTGAGGCAGCTGCCCATGGAAGTGAAACAATAAAATAATACATGCTGTGATTACAGCTGTGTGCACTTTGTTTTTGAACATGCGTCTCATGTTCAAAACTAATCACTGTAGATTTTCTGTGTAACTTGGCTTTCTTCTCTTTAACACAACACAAAGTGGCATACACACATGAAACAATGAAGTGTCTTTAAAGTAAAAAGCTGTATAATTAGAGCCAAAGAGCTGAAACTGCTGCAGACAAAGGATACAGATTTCAAGTGATTTTGAATTTAAGATCTTTGGCATTCTCATCTTACAACTAGAGTACGTGACAGAGGTGCTTTGCAGTTACTTGGAAAATGTTTTAGATAATGTATAGTTCATTTTGTAAAGCCCTTTGTAATAAAAAAAATCAGCTTTCAAAAGAAGGGTCTATTGTGTAGGATAGGTAAAAGCCTAAGAAAAAAGGGGAGATTACACAATATTAGCAAGTAAAGGAGTTTTGTGTTTGTCTGTCATGATTGCTATCCGAAGAATAAGATCACAACAAAATCTCCCAAGGTCTTCTTAACATCTAGTTCCAACAGCCCTGCCATGAGCAAGGACACCTTCCACTAGCCCAGGTTGCTCAAAGCCTCATCCAACATGGCCTTGAGTTATGAAAAATATAAATAAGACAGGGGCTTTCTATCAAAAAACATGTCTATTCCGAATGACCTGGCTCATTTGGGAATTTGATGAAGATCAACAGGCAAAGAAATGCGCTCAGAAATTGTTCCATGTTACTGAGATGAGTTTGTACTATTAATTAAAATAAAAGTTATTGCTATCTAAAGTTTCTCTGTTCTATCTTCAGTACCTTAGTAAATTAATTTTCTGAAGTCTTCTCCATTCAAACTAAGGTACATTATGATAGATGATCGTATTTCGCAATGCTAGTTTGAAAGGTAATTTACAAGAGGTCTGGTGGAGGCTAACACTGGAACTGATTGACTCTTATGGGCTCTGGCCTTACCAAGGTAAGGAGGCAGCTGAAGCCTGGACTTAAGGACAAATTGACAGCCACTGTGTCATCTCCTTCAAGAACATCATTACCCTGCATTCCCAGGGAGATGAGTGCAAGGGTCCATGTTTTTGTCTAGGTACCGTAGGATTATTCAGTGAAGTGGGTCTTTGAAACCCTGATTATGCATATTTAGTATAGTTTTTGGCAAAACACCTCAGCACCACTGAACTGCAGGATATTTTCCATATGTTGTGTTGAATGAGTGGGGTTTTTTGAGTAAGAACAGGATGATATCTGTGTACACTTTGCTGTTAACAACCATTAACACTGGACATTGGACATGTATACCAAGTAAAGTTCCTGCACTCGGGACTCTGATTTCACTGGAAAAGACAAACCCTTTGCTTCTGCCGGTTTTGTTATTAGTGAATTCACTAAATTCTGTCTTTTTCTGATTGTTTCTACATAAAGGATATACATCTCGGAATAAATATTTACATAGAAATATTATCTAGTTTTTCTTCTAGAGAGCTAACCATTTTCAATAAACTGGAGCTGTGATGAGATCTGTGAATATTAATATTCAAATATTACAGTGATTCCCATTTACAAGAATGGGCCTGAATTATACATTTGTAATTCAATGTCCCAAGATTTCTAATGTACTCTTGAGGATAATTGCAGCAGCAGTACAACTGATGCTAAATACAGTAAGTTTAGAATTTTTCATTTCCATTTTTTGCCTGGTTTTCTCCTTCAGATTCTTTTTATTTCAGATGTTAGCTATGACTGTCTTAGAGCTCCCCAGCATACACCTATTGCAAACTGAATTTCCGCATCCCAGCTTTTACATTTAAAAGGCACAGAAAATAACATGAGGAAAGCTTCCTATTAGGGAATGTCATGAAAAAATGCCAGCAGATAGCGATTCTCATAGCAGGAGATACTGAAGACAAAAGCTAGCACAAAAGAGACCAAAAGTTGAGTTGAGATCCAATAGTGTTGTGAAGAATGGAGCCAGATCCATGTCTGTATCTATATCCATATCCATCTTATATCCAGAGAAACAAAAGCTCTGGATTCCACTAGCACCCTAGTAAGTATTAAAACAAAAGATTCACAGGCTTGTTAGAAATCCTCAGTTCCTATTTTCCTGTTTAGTGACCAATTTTCCAAGGAGCAGGGTAGTAGAGTAGTCTTTGGTACCTGGACTGAAATACACCCAGGCAAAAGACTCTTCTAACCTCTGCTTCATTCCACCTTCACAGCCTACAGTCCTGGATTACTCCACCTGCACATTTCTCAAAAGCATCTTCAAGTCTGCAGACTCAAGAGGTTGTCAAACCTTATGACAATCCAGTTGCTGAAGAAATATTTTAAGAAGTAAAGTCCTGTTGTTCTTAGCAATATGCTATGACCATGCTACAAGAAGGTATTCCTTTGTCAAAGTATTTTCTTCTTATGAGAACTGTTATTTTTGCATAATTTTTCAGCTGATACCATATGTGTTTGAACATGGGAAACAACCAAGGAAACAGCTTTGAAAGAACAAATTTTATTGCCACAGCTCAGACTTTTGACAACACACATTATTTGATAGCAGCTTTTCATCTACTTGTTTTTCTATGAGAATAGGTATACTTACATGTCTCTTTTAATTAGGGACAGCATTCCACTGCCACTTGTGCCAGTAAAATCCAGTGGAACAGCACTGGCAAAACACCTCGGACTTAGGTGCTTTGCTATTATGAAGAAAAGCCTGATGAAGGAGAGAATACAGAAAATAAATTCCACAGGGAATAAGAATAATAGCATTGCAGCATTTCACAACAGTGACTTTTGTCTTGTAGAATGTGGACTAGTAGCAGTCTGCAAGACATTGACATTGGAAAGTGGTCCATGAGATGATCATAGAGAAAAAATTAACAAAGGCAGTCCCACTCACAATCACTCAAGTGAACAACCAAAATGGGAAGAAATGAAAGGAATAAAAGAGAAATTCTTAATTTAATTTGTACTTATTTGTAAATTAAAAGTATTGTGGCAACACTGCAAAAGGTGGTGCAGGGATCTCCCTCAGACAGTGTGAGGCTAATTGGTGTTCTGATTAAAGAAAGTGGTAATATTATACAACATATTGAGAAGAATAAGCAGCAATGTTGTGATGAAGTATATGATTATTACAGTTCAAGACAACAGTTTCTAATAGTGGCTGGTGCAGAAAACGTGTAAGGAGACATGAATGATATATTAACAGAGCCAGGCTTTAGCCTGTTTGTGAAAGGAAATTCTGCTTTAGATACAAGGGACAAAATTTGCTGCCAGCATTATTCACACTGCTTCATTGAAATACATGGAATTACATTGATTTAGCTGTAGAGGTCTTGCTTCTTTCTCTGGAAGACACTAGTGTGCTTTGGTTTGCAAAAAATACAAAATGTTTCCATTTAAAAAATCTACTGAGGCAGTTTTAGCCTTCCTCTCCATTGTATCATTGTATCAGTGAGTTTTCAATGAAACATTTTTTACAAGGAAATACTAGCTCTTGTTTGCCAGAAAAGGCCCATTCTGTAAAATTTAAAGTTTCAAAAGATCTTTGATCTTCAAAAAAGATCAACATTTCAATGAATTCATTGTGACAAAGAGGAGGAACAACCAAGAGTCAGCCCTGATTTTTATTTCACAGACTTATTTTGTGTTTATCATCATTTGGAGCAGCAACAAAATGTAAAACAACTTGAAATTTACCTTGAAACTGAGAAAATAGTTATAATCAGATGCCTCTGAGTCCAAAATCTAATCTATCCACTGCCTCCCACATGGCAAGCATGGTATCTCCCACTCTTACATTGTCACATGAGGTTATTACCCCTACTGGTAACCATTGTATCAGGCCCTACCTTTTCTATTACTCCATTAAGTCAGCACCTTAAGCTTTAAGGAAGAAACTTTGTCAGGGGCTTTGTCAGAGGAGTTTTCTCAGAACTGTTAATTTGCAACATGCTATTTAAAGAAAACGTCTGCTCACCAGAGGATAATCTCAGAAATCTGTGGGTTTGCAAAGTGGCAGGTACCCAGCTCTCCCTTGGCTGAAAACAGCAGAGATTTACTTTCATATCTACCTCCCACATACAGGAGCTTTTGCCTTGGTTTTTCTGCTCAGCTCCTCATGACAAGGCATTTCAGGCTGTGCATCTGAACTTTGGAAGTTTCTTTATACATTCAAAATGAAGGCTGAGCCAAGCGCTCAGGCTCTCTGTAGAATTTAGATATAAGTGTATATATGGTGAGGGGTTGCTCTGGAGGTTTGTACTCACTATTTTCAGGTTCAGTTGTTAGTCACTAATGCAGCCATGCCATCTCCTCACTCATTCCTGCTGTCCTTCTTTGAACATATCCTGGCTTTGCTAATTACCATTTCCAGCTAAGAGTTCCAGAAATGAAGAGTTTGTCAAAATGTGGAAATAATAAGGACTTAAGTTTCTAAGTTATGGTCTAATAAATAAATAATAAAATATATTAACTGTGATTTGTGAGCTGTGTCTGACACACCAGAATTTATCAATGTCCTCAAATAGATATCCTTTTCAGGTTTGGGTAGCTCTTGGTGAGTCAAAAAAAATGCAAAATGCACAATTGCTATTGTGGAAATAATAAGGACTTAAGTTTCTAAGTTATGGTCTAATAAATAAATAGTAAGATAGATTAACTGTGATTTATGAGCTAACACAGATAAACATGGCTGTGATCACTGGTTGGTGTCTGACACACCAAAATTTATCAATGCCCTCAAATAGATGCCCTTTTTGGGTTTGGGTAGCTCTTGAGGAGTCAAAAAAATGCAAAATGCTCAATTGCTACGTCCATTACTTGCTCAGAATTAATTTCTACAGAATCCCAAAATGGGTCAGGTTGGAAGGGACTGTGCTGAGTCACCTGGCCCAGCCTCCCTGCTCAGGCAGGGTCATCTAGAGCACATGGCACAGGATTGTGTCCAGACAGTTCTTCAGTATCTCCAGTGAGGGGACTCCACTGCCTCTGCAGACAACCTGTGCCAGTGTGTGGTCACCCACGCAGTAAACAAGTTTTTGTTCATGTTCAGAGGGAACTTTTTGTTAATCAGTTTCTTCCCATTGCCTCCTGTCCTATTGCTCAGATGGAGCAGAGCCTGGCTCCATTCTCTTGACACGTCCCCTTCAGATACTTATAGACATTTATGAGGTTCCCTCTCAGTTGTGTCTTCTCAAGGCTGACCAGCTCCCTCAGCCTTTCCTGGGAAGAGGGATGTTCCAGTCCCTCAATCATCTATGTTACCCTCTGTTAGACTGGCTCCAGCAGCTCCATGTCTCTCTTGTACTGAGGAGCCCAGAACTGGACACAGCACTCCAGGTGTGGCCTCACCAGGGCTGAGTAGAGGGGCAGGATCAACTCCTTGGTCTGCTGGCAGTGCTGTTCCTGAGGCACCCCAGGACAGCACTGCTTTTCTTGGCCGCGGGACGTACTGCTGGCTCATGGATGGTTTGTTGTCCACCAGGTGAGTAATGAAGACTCCATCCCAGGAACACTTGTGCTGGCCCTGTTCCCCCAGATTCCAGAATGCCTCCTCTTTGGCTAGCCCAGGCCAGTCTCTGGGAAGCTGTCCTGGGTGAGCTCAGGCCTCCCTGAGCCTGGAATAGAACATGAAATGCAATATTGCATTGCATTGCATATATTGTATTTCTTGAATCTAATAGTCTAGTTACATGAGAATACTTTTACTCATCTAGCTCTCTTTCTTTTTAGCCAGGCATAAATTGAAACTCATATTCTGCTGTTATTAATGCCACACATCTCTGCACTTCTGGACCACAAAGCATACAGATAGAGGTAGCTCATGCAAGGCACATTTCCACTTTGCATAGGCTCTGCCAGATCAGCCATACTATCAAGAAGACCTTATCACCTGCAGATGGCTCCTATTTTAAATTGTCCCCCAGTGTTCCAGCTGTCTCTTTTGGAAGCCATGCTATTTCACATGGCATGTTTTGCACAGCTGGCCAGGGAAAGACAAAGGGGAACAGAGACAGCCCTGTCTCAAGGCCAGGCGGAACTCTTGGAATCATCCTCCCAAAGGCGGCTGTATGTCACAACTCTGTCACCATTTGCACCTCAGCCTTGGTATTTTGATTTCTGTAAAAGATAATCCTTATAGCAGAAGCAACAGACATGGAGATTCAGGCTTTTTCAAGCCTTACAAAGCTGCATAGGAATTATCTGCATGAGGAATGAGCTTTCCTATTCACTGTGAACCACACTCAGCTGGAAGCAGTACATATATAGATGCATGACTGACCCATGCCTGCTTTTTCCTTCTTTCTCAGTGTAATCAGCAGCCACTAGCTTTTCCACACTAGGAAATAGCAGTTGCTGGGACTGTTCCCCTCTGGAGCTGTCCTTCAACAAGAGGGCTTAATATTCCTATTTGCACCTTAGCTGCTCACACTCCGTGAGGAAAAGCAATGAAGGATGTTAGTGGGAATTCTGATGAGATGGTACTTTGCAGTCACCTGCATCTCTGAGAAGTGTTCAGGATCAGCTCTGGTGAAGAGAAGGACAGCATGAATTTTTGTTCTGTTCGTCTCAGGCTTCATCTGCAGTGACTCTGTCTTTGTTGATTAAAAATTATTTCTTATCTACATGATGCCAGGGTGAGATTGGCAGCCCACAGGAAAAGCACTTCATGCAACGGTTATGTTTTCCTGCTTTATATTTTTCTCTCAGTAAGTTTGGCTAGATTCTCTGACTCCTAAAGCAACAGCAGACGTATCTGATCACTGAACTGAGGACAGATGAATAATAACTGATAACGAGCTCTGCAACACAGCAAGGGGCCTGAAAGTGGAAACCTCTGCATCAGTGGAGCTGGAATGGAAAATTTTCTTAATGAAAAATTGGTTTAGAGTTTATGTATGACTCTACAAGCAGCTGTGGTTGCTGAAAGCACAGGGAGTGCAGCTACTCTACTAGTTGGACCTTTTCCTCTCTGCCCTTGTTTTAATTAGCTGGAGACATTTGATATGAAAACCTTTTACCATCTCTCCAGATCACTCATAGATTTGAGCAGGAAGCTCATCCTGTGCTTTTTCTGGCCGGCAGTCACGGAAGAGCTGCTTTTTGCTGCAGTCAGCAGCAATAGGTGTCATGAATTCAGGCAGACTTTTTTTCTGGTGACTGTATTCACAAGCAAAAGAAACTGCATAGAAATCAGAGGGCATTGAAATAAATCTTCTTTTTCCTGCCCGACTTCGCCTTTCATAGTTTGTGAACTCATTGGAGTAAGTCAGAAGGGTGTAAAATCTTTGAAGACAAAGAACACAAAATATACACCTATAAATATTTGCATGTTTATATATAGGTAAATGTATGTGCCTAAATTGTAAACAAACGCATAATACACAGAAATGTATGTGTACAAAGGCGATTTCTGCTGGCATCTACCCTGAAACATCGTTCAACACACAGAGAATCAAAGACCTCTAAGATCACTGAGTGAAACGTTCACCCAGCACCGCTGTGTTCACCACTAAACAATATCACCTAGTGCCACATCCATGTTTTTTGAACACTTCCAAGGATGGTGATTCCACCACTTCCCTATGCAGCCTGTTCCAAAGCCTGTTCTCACCCTTCCAGAGAAAAAATATTTTCTAACATCCATCTAAACCTTCCCCTGTGCAACATGAGGCTTTTTTTTTGTCATCTTTCCATTTTTACCTGGGAGAAGAGACCACATGTTCTCTATAAGTCCTGCACCATCAGTTTGGTCCACCACAGTGGACCCACATTTTGTGTTTGTAGTAAATTTGATGGCTGCTTTTTACCTCTACAAAGTAAACAAACTGCTAGGTCTTCAGTGTAGTTCTTTTGCTTTTACTGTGCTTAGTTGCAAACTTAGATCAGAATAATTGACCCAACAGTTTCTAGAACACAAAACTGACATGTGGTAATTGTCTTCTTTTTAATTTTTAAGAATTTGTATGAAACCCTAGATTTACATCAAAACTTAATAGAAAATAATAGTCCCAAATGAGATCTGTGCAGCTCCACTGAATTTTAATGGAGCTAGCTTAAGGAAAAACTAGATTTTTATTATGATTATTACTCTGTCTTATCATTTTCTCTCAATAATATCATGGTGATTTTAAAACATATTCAATATACCCTTATCTGGAATCCTACTGAGTACAACAAAAGCACAAGAGGGATAGGGACTCCATTTTACAGCAAAATTAAGCTCAGCAGAGCACATAAATTCGCACAAAACCGCAGGCATACATTTATCTTGTGCTGCCTTCTTTGGGACTTAAAGTGTACATCTGGATCCTTTGCCTACTCAGGTCCGGATAGACTAAGGCAGCACTGTCAGCAAGGACAATGACAATGAGCTATGGAAATGTCCTATTCCCCACGAGCAGCTGGGAGAGCTTCTGGTTGCTATTGCAAGCCAGAAAAAGCACAACTGCAATAAGATGTATTCTGCCATGGTATTTGGTTGACTCAGAAACTACACAGGAAAAATATGGTCAGGTTGAACACTTAAGTCGTTTAGTTTTATTTTTTTCTTTTGAAATGTGACTTTGCCAGAAGAAGCATTATCTACCTGGTACTCGTCCAATATACAGCAAAGAGCCTTAAGAGAAAAGTGAAACAGTAACATGACAGTCAAATTCCAGGAAAGTGTTTGGGAACTCCATGTGAAAATTTCAATAAGCCTTATTTTATGCTATGTTTATGAAAGTGTGGAGTCAGACCTCACAAATGTGGGATGTGATAATTCTATTCTGATCTGTGTGCCTATTCATGTGATACTGGCATTAAACGATTCTAAGTTACAAAGCACCATCCATTCACGTTCTGAATTTGTCCAGCCCCATCTGTGTCACTGGCATGATTCATTACTTCTTCTGGACCACAGTTTGGTAGAGGGACGTACCCAGCTTTCGTGCAACAAATTCCATTTTCAAGCTGTGGAGAACACTTTTGTAATAGCTGGGAATATTGTTCTGTTGTCACAATTTTATATAGGTAATGAAACAGTAGGGGAAATAGGCCACAGAAAGTGAGGTAGTTGTCTAGCACAGTTCATAGGCAGTCTCACAAAACCATGGACAGGTGTTTTATGTGAAAGCTCTTTCTCAGTCACGTTCCACAGGACAGTAGTTGCATGTGAGATAAACCTTAGTAAATGCAATCACTTGCATGTTTGGCACAATAAGAAAAGATCCTCTTTTTCATGCTGGATGTGTATGCTGGTAGTGGAGTTACTAGGAGTGAAAACATCCAGAAGTTTAGGAACTTGTAGCACAACTTTCACACTGTGTTTTTAGGTTATCGATGAATAATGTTAAATCTAAGACTGTTTTGCAACTGATTCACAAATTAAAGATGGGAGTGTGGGTGAAATGCATCAGAGTAAGTATTCATAATGCATAATTCAAGTATTGGATATGCTATATTCTTGTCAGAAGACTGGTCTTCATCTCTTTTTTCTGTCCGATTTGCCTTTTCTTTTACATCACCCTGCTCTCATCACTAGATGTATAACAGCTTTGAGGTCTGAACAAATAATAGTCACCCCCACACTACAAATCAATTACCTTTGGTCAAGAGATTGATTTAACATTTCATGGTATCCATACTCTTAATTTATGATTGCAAAGAAAATGCGACAGGATGCCTTCAAAATCCTCTAGTGCAGTTTCTACATTCATTTTTTTTTTACTGAAAATTCTTCAGTGGGAAAAAAATTGTCATATTTTATAGGCACTGGTACATATAATCTCCATATTCTTGGTGGGGCATTTCATATTCTATCTCATAGAATTAAAAGAAATTACTGCAAAAATCCACTTGACAGCTCCTTTGTATTTAGATCACTATGAACCAGAGTCTCCCAATTTTCAAACATGCCAGAAACAAACATGAATATCTTGTTTCTATTATTATGCATTGGGAAAGCACTGAAAAGATTGAAATCTGGGTCAGCAAGGATTGTGAACATAAAAAAACCAGTCCCTTGGACTTCAAATGCAAGCATGTATATTACTCTTAATATCTTAAAGTGATTTTTCCAATCATTGCCTTAATTACGAAGTTGAGAAGAACTAAATCTGACCCAAATCTTCCTCCTAACAGAGAAGTCTATGGAAACTGCAGAAGCAGTTCACTGCAAACAGATGTGGGAACAGTCTTCTGTTATGTTTCAGCTTGCTCTCTAATGGTAACAAGTAGACATAAAGTTTCATGTCATTTTCAAAATATGCTGGTGTGCTTTTTTTACAGCTGTGGCTGTAATCCAAGGTATTATTTGAAAAGTTGTATTGAAGTCATGCTTCACCATATCCTGATGCAATATGAAATTTAGCTGGAAAATATTTCTGAGGTTAAAAGACCATTTTCCTAAAATCAACCACTTTCAAATTTGCCTTCTAATTTTCAAGGACTTCTTTCCACAGTTAAATAGACATTTTTCAGTGCATCATTTACTTTCCCCTTCTCTCCACTCTCCACCCTTTCTCAGCACTCAAAAGAAGAAAAAAAAGAACAAAAGAATAGATGTTTGATTTAAAGTATGTCCATCTGCAGCCAACAGAAAGAAAACTACTTTGATTTTTGTGCAAACTTATGACTCATGATCCTCAGCAAGAGGGAAAACTTTGTTCACAGCCTCTCACTGTTTTTTCTACCACTCTTTATGCACTTGTGAGATTCTCTCCAGGCAACCAACCTGTATGCTTCCTGTCCATGTATTTTTTGTTTGGGGATGGCTATCCAAACAGCTCTTTTTCTTTTTTTTTTTTCTTTTACCTGCAGTGAATTCCTTCAGATTTCTATATTATAGTATTTTAGCACCTTGCACAAATAGAAGGAATTTGAATCAGAAATACACAGATTACAGCAATTATTATAATTGCTGTTTCTTTACTGTTAGTCTGCTTTACCACTGACATAGAAGGTGTGGTGTGGATAATTGTCATGTTCAAGCTGGGGGTCAGACCACCAAGTGTTTGGAGAGCTTTAGAGCACCAACCTCCAAGATCCCAAAGTCGGGTGCAGAGACTGATCATCCAGGACCCCAGCAATGCCCAGGATTTTGGTAGCATCCCAATTAGCAGAGTTCACATGCCCATCTCTTGACCCACAATGAGAGTGATTCACACAGCCCAGTGAAATACAAGCTGACCTCACCACATCTGATCTGTGGTGCACTCGAATGGGCTGCCTGAACAGAGTTACCAAACATGAGCCTCAGCAACCAGAAATCCCCATGAGAGCAGAACAGTCAGTTCTCTGAGATCCTGGAATCCACATCTTTGGAAAAGCCAGGAGCCCTCAACTGAAAGATGGACTCTCATTACAGCAGGACCCTGCCATGTGTGTTCCTGGCTGGGCTCCTTAGCAGCTCTGCAATGGCAGCAGACAGCTGGGCAGTATAATTGGCCCCAGGAGGAGGTTAATCCTCTCTGTTCAAGCAGCTGGATGCACAGCACCAATGCCATATTCAGAATAAAGAGGAAAAAGACAAAAGGATTTTATCTGTTCTGACACAACAGAATGCTTTATGCTCAGAAGGCAACTTGTTGATGAAGAGATTACTGCAGATACTAACTTCTCACTCCCTTGATTTTACCATAATTTATGAAGAATGTGTAATTTTATGACATTAAAGATAAGTATTCTAATCTAAGGAAGGCACATTTTTCCACAGAGTGCTGTCTGACCTGTGCTAAATATTAGTAACTGAAGACACATCCTATACACCATACATGATTTTGGAGGTTTAATACTTTTCCCACGTATAATGCATATTAAATAATACCTGCATATACAAAGGGCATGCAAATTCTCCCTCCAGGATAAATGCTATTGACTAAAGACCACTTCTATCTCATTTCCTCCAGTACATGGTTGGAAACTATACCAGTTCATCACAGATAGAAGAGTCACTTTCTTCTGAAGCATCACAGATGTGCAGCAGAGAGAAAGTACTGATCATGACAGGCCCCTGGTGCCTAATGTGGAGCAAAACAAAAGATGGATTTAATTGTAAGAGCTCAGGAGCCAACAGATTTGGCATTTCTGTTGAGATGTATCAATTCTCACTCAACCTTTCATTTTCTGTGACTGTAAAAGGGATTTTTGCTATCAACTTCCATGGCAACAGAACCAGGCTCCTGATGTCTTTTGACTTAGTTTCCCAGTCAATAAAATGGAAAGGCCTGTACCTCTTTCACGGGCATACAAACACACTAATGCTAGCCCTGCATGCTGAGATCCATGCATTTGATTCCAGAGTGTTATTGAAACTGATTGATGCAGCTCATTACTGGGCTGTAGGCCAGAGCAGCTTTTAAGTCCCTTCCAGTGCAGCAAATTTTGGCTGTATAATAAACACAGCCATGCCTCTATGCAGATCATAAATACAAGACATCTGTGATCACAAAAGAGTAAGTTCATGGAGCGAAGCAAAAGGAGAGGTGAGGTGGAGATACTGGACCCTTGTTGGTGGAGATAAGCCCTGTCAGTAGTAGTGCACATGTCCTTGTCCCATGTGGGACCACCTCTCTGCGTTTCTTTCCTTGCTATCTGATTGCTGCTGCTGCTGCAATCTGTCCCTGAAACATTTAAGCAGAAAGATGCCTGTATAACAGTGCATGGGGGTGCACACTCTCCTATGGGCTGGTTGCAAAAGGACTTGTAGAGAGCACAAACACTCAGATCACATTGTAGTACAAATTCTCCATCTGTGTTTCAGCTAATGATAATTTCTTCTTTGTTGGGGTTATTTACATATTCAACTCAGTTGAAAGAAAAAATAAACCAAAAATCCTTTCAAATTTTAAATTCTCTTGAAAGAAACAAGGACACGATAAAACTCATACTCAAAGATTTCGGCAGGAAATTCAAAGGGGTTTAAAAAGTTTTGGTTCACCCTGTCTCATTTTCCAAAACATTTTTATTACTGCATTACTTTTCCCAATTTATATATCTTCACTCTTGCATAATGTAGTTTAAAGAGTGGAATCTAGTTTATTTCAGCCCTAGGGCCCCACCCTGCCATGTTGCATTACATCAAGTTTTATAATCATCATATATTTATATTTCTCACCCCAATCTTACACCAACTGCTCTCTCTTCCTATTTACATTTTAATATACACTTCAACTTCTGCAAGTCTATTTCAGCTTGGCTTATGAAGGATTTCCAGATATTGCTGCTGTGCTACAGAAAATTCAGAGACACAGGTATGTAACTGTGGTAACTGTGACCTTGTTCTGGAGGTGACAGAATATGGAAATCTGACCTTCATGTATGCTACCATGGAGGGGCTCTCTGATATTGGAGCTTCAGCAGTTCTCAGCACGAGGAACAACTGAATTTTCCTACCCCTTTAAGACCCAGAGCTCAGCCATAAAAATGTGCCATCTGCTGAAAGGTTGTGCTCTGATTTAACATCCCTGAGGATTGTTTTTTCCATTCAGGCTATTCCTTCATCTGTCTCAGGGAACTATCTTGATCAGCCAGGCATGGTACCATGGGGTGGCTTGTATCCACCTCCAGCTTCTGGAGAAACTTAGGCTTGCTTTTACCACCCATATATTCACAGTTACTTTGCAGGTACCCCTGGGATAATCACATGTGTGGTTTATCAATCCAAGGTGCCTGAAACACCATAGCACACCAAATGTTTGGGGTTTTTATGCCATGATGTCAAGCATGTTTGAGATATAACATAGGATGAAAGCAGCATGGGAACTCAGGGATACGAGTCCTAGAGAGGTAATGCTGAAAGACTTTGCAGTAGAAAGACCCAAGTCTGGCATGGAGGGGCCCAAACTGCTGTACAGCAAAGGATCACAAAGGTGATTAAGGGACTGGAACACCTCTCCTGTGAGGAGAGGCTGAGAGAGAAGGCACTGCTCTGCATGGAGAACAGAAGTATCGGGGGGCAATGGGCATAAATCGAAACTCAGGAGGCCCCTTCTGAGCATGAGGAAACACTCTCTCAAGGTGAGGGTGATAAAGCACTGCTACAAGCTGCCCATGGAGATGGTGGAGTTGCACTCCTCAGAGATGCTCAAAAGCCATCTGGACACACTGCAGGGCAGCCTGCATGAGGTGGCTCTGCTTGAGCAGGGATGTTGTACAAGATGACCTCCAGAGGTCCTTTCCTCAACCACTCTGTGATTCTATGAAACTTTTACCTGATTAAATTACACAAAAACACAAGAAATTGTGTTCTTACATGCAAAATTAATTAGGTTTCTGGATACTGTGGTAGAAATAATGACGTTTATCAAAGACAAACCAATTTAAAAGTTTTCGAGTATAAAACTCAGGACAGAAGGCAGATATTTTATGCTAAAAATTGAATGTGACAGAAAATATACAAGTTAGCAAGTTTTCAGTGGAATTCACAAGTCTGGCCAAAGCTCCTATTTTTCAGCTCAGGTCCCAGCATGCCTGGCTAAAATTAGGACTGATTTTTCTTCACCTCTGAAATAATGTGGCATATGTCATTAAAGTAAAAATTGAAAGTCTTATTAAAGAAGAGTGATGACTACACACTTGCAGCAAAAATTTGTTTAAAATCATGGCATGAGCTACTACTTTGGCTTTGTAATGAAAATTGAAACTCATTGATACAAAGTTTGTAATCAATTTAGTCTTTTGCAAGGGAAAGAAAAGGACAGAATGAAGGAAATGCAAATAATAAAGCACAACCACTTAGCCCTGATTGTGCTGGTAAGACTTTTGTCTGTGATGCTCCATACTTGTCAGCACTCTCTTTAAGCATCAAACATAAGTACAAAACATTTTTAAAATACTTAAAGTACACTTTTTCTATTTTTTTTAGGCAGATGCAAAGTTTGCTGGCAATTGCTATCCACAGCTTGAAGGAATCATGTCAAAACCCTCCTCCACATTTGGAGGTATTTCAGATGCTTCTACTGAAACCAGCACATTTCCTTTAAAGATACTGTGGCCTTTAATTGAGATATCTCCTTTATGTATTTCACAGTTTTTTAAGATGACACAAAGTCCAGAACTTCAGATCACTGCATGAGAAACTTCCCAGTTTTTCCTGACATAGTTTTGTAGCCATCACTTTCTCTCAGTATGTGCAGCAGTATATACCCATCTATCTATTCATTCATTGATTCATGTCATTCTCTTAGCTATCCATCCATTCATCCATTCATATACACACCTACTATATTCCTCCATTTATTCATGTAAGGAGGCATTCATCACAAGAATCTAAAGTGCCTTCCCTGCTAAAAGTTCTGACAGTATTTCATCTCTTATATTCACTACCATAGAAAGCTTGATTAGCAGGCAGGTTTGACTGAGGTCTAAGGGTTAACATTTCATGCATTAGATAATACCAGCCTCAATACTGCACAGTGTGACAAACAGCTTCAGACTGATTTCTCCTCTCCGTTTCCACTGGGAAATCCCAGTGATGTTAGAAACTTTCCTATAGTAAAGGCAGGGCAACCCCGACAAAGGGAGGAATGATGCATCTGACACCATTGATATCAGAAGGCTAATTAATTACTTTATTATACTATATAATTCTATACTATATTACACTACATCTAAACTGAGTCTGCACAAGCACTCAAGTGAACAAAATCTCGTGTCTGTCTACTGACCGACAGTCTGGACACGTGCTAGGCCTTGACAGGCCAAGGAACCAAAACACCATCATCTGGGTAAACAATCTCCATACTGCATTCTACTTTGGCACAACACATGAGCAGCAAATGAGATAGGAATTGTTTCTTCTTTCTCTGAGGTTCCTCACTGCAATTCCCAGAAAATATCCTTGGGAAGCTGTGCCTTGCTTTTGTCTGTGAAAAAATGCAGCCACACTTTGCTAATAGTGATTTGCTAAGTGAGTTGCCATAGGGCTAGTAGAGAGCTGTTGGTGACAAAAAGGATGGATGGTATGACTTAGGACACAGAGCCAAGCAGCATGCAGATCTCTTCTTGAGGACAGCTAGTTAGGATTCAAGGGCAATCACTGTTGATAGGAAGCTGGCTAACATCAAACACAAAAATGTTGTGGAAAAGAAGACTCTTTTGGTGAAGCCCTTTTTTAGAGCATGAGGATCATCAGTACAACGCTAAAAACTCCTGACAAAGGACCTAAAGCAGTGCAGTGAACACTCATGGATGTAGTATTTAAACCTAAAAGCAGCTAAAATATTTATGCTGCTCCAGAAACACACTTGTGTGAAGGTAATGAAGAATCATTTCCTGTAAATTGAATCAATCTGTTCTTAGATCAAATCCAAACAATATAATTCCCACAACTACACTTAATCAATCTCTGTTGTACTGTCCATTTTCTAACTAGCAGGTTTTCCAGCCCTTTGCTATGAATTTCCTTCAGCACATTTAAAGCTGTATACATATATTCATAGACTCCAGTTTTCAATCAAATACATGTTGTGAGAGTGATGGTATTTAAAATGCAAAATCAAATGCGCTTCCTATTTCCTGCAGAAGTTACATGAAATCCATATTTAAATCAAAATTTCAGTCATACGTCACCCCTGTGATACAACACAGTGAAGTGTACCATCACAGCTGAATGCCCATACCTCCAGAAAGAACTTGGAATACAAATCCTACTCTGAAATCCAAATCTAGATGCAGGTGTGTAGCTTGCACATCTCATCTTCTTACTGCCCAAGGAGCAAGAATGAGTCCACTGATAATAAGATAAACAAGGATTGTGGTCCAATACAAAAATTCTTTTTCTCTATCTTTATGTATTTAGTATGCCCATCATTATGCTCTACTACACTTTTCATAGCTCTTCTACTTATTACTTCTCATGGACATCAATCCAGAATCTCTTCCTAAGTTCCTTTCTTTACAACTGCCTCTCCATCAGACCCATCCCCTTGCACAGGCAGTCTTTACATCAGCGTTATTGTAGGGTGAAACACACTCCCCCTGACCACAATTCAAGAATGAAGGGCCACCAAAATATTTGGCTAGATTTTTATATTTCTTGAAGAAGCAGGAAAACCTGGGAGTGAAGATAATTGTCCGAGAGGGAAAAGGCATTTTCTGGACAGCAATGTTGACAATGATAAAAATGTACAAGGGAAGAAATCACCAGTCAGTAAGTGTGTAATAGAATACAGGCACAGAAGGTGCTTACTCTACTGCCCGAGATGGTTACTCAAATGTCCTTATCTGTAATTCTCCCCATGTTTATGCTTATCAAAGGAGGAGCAGTATGCCAAGCTGACACCTACTGAGGCAGTTTCAAAAAATGTCTGCTGAGAAAATAGTCACACATTCTTCCATAGAAGGATTTTTTTGTAGTGGTTCCAATATTTCTCATTTCTCAGATGGGACAAATTTTTCAGTAGCATAACCTCTTTTGGAAGATCGGGGCTCATTTCCTTGTGTTTATAAACTTGTGGGTTCTGTAGTCCGAAAGGACCATTGTGATCATCTAGTTTGAAAATTTCTACACAGAGTGCATGGTATTTTTGTTCCTAGAAACAGGACAAAGGGTGTTCAGAATGAAAGTTTTCCCTGAAAGACTCCTGGCAATGGCAAATCTATCACCTCCACCATGGAAATTCTTCCGATGTTTAATTAACTTCAGTGTTCAAAAATGTATTTTATTTCAAGCTTGAATTTGTCTGACTTCCAACAAATTGGATTTCATTATATCTCTGTCTGCAAGACTGCAAATCTTCTCATTATCATAGCTTTCCATGTCTAAGGACTTCAGTAAAATAATAAGGTAATCCTTCAATCTTCTTTTTGATAAACTGAATAGATAAATTCTTAGTGTTCATATGAGAAGAGTTTTCCCAGTTCTGCTTCTTCTTTTTTTTTTTTTAAGCTGCTCTTTAAATATAAGTTGTATAGACAAAAATTATTTTAAAGGGGCTGGCAAACACTTGGTAATCTCTTCCTAACAAGTAGTAAATTTAACACAGGACATTTCTTCAAACGGAAAATTTCAAGAGTCCCGCTCACTCATTCTTGGATGCCAGTGACCTCCTCCTTTTAGGTTGCAAGTGCTGTATCAGAAACTGTAGGTAGGAGCCGTGGTTGAGGAGAGAAATCTCCAGGTGACAGATGTTAGTTGTGGTAGGATTTGCTTGCCTAAACAGGGGAGTGCAGTCCTGTTCAGACTGTGAGGAAATATTCCACATGGCCCCAGGTGCTCTTCTGAAAGGTTTGGGTGTCTCTTTATCCTGCGTCACATCCACCAGGCAGAAGAATTAAGGTCCTTAGGACAATTAAAATAGTACATTTATTTTTTAATAATTTAATTTCACCCTCTGTGTCATTCAGGAGAGTTATGGAATTTAAAAGCATCCTCAGAATGTTGTCATTATGCAGGACCTATATCACCAGTGAATTTTACCAGGAAGATATCCCAGAATAACCAACCAGAAGGAGGGGAGTCATGCCTGTGAGTTTTCTTACTAGTAAAGATGTAGCTTGATGATAATCTGTATAATCTATTGCATTTTCATGTCTGCTGTTGAAAGAGTTTTAATCCCCCTAAAGTGTGCCCTGTGTATTCCATAAATTTTATTTTGGTTTTTTTTTCTAGGTGCTATATTGTACTAAATCAAATTCCCAGGAGAAATCCAGCAAATTCTTTTTATCAGCGAAGTTGTTGTAATTAACCAGACTTGTAATCTTGCCAAAAAAGATTAAAGGTTTATTTGACAAGGCCTACTTTCCACAAAACTTAGTTGCCTGATATTATTTACATTTTTACTTTCTAATGTTTGATTAATGAAATCCCAGATTAATTGTTCCATCAAAGAATTAGCCTAAATGGCCTGCTGTTTACTGGTCTATTTCATTTTTCTCTTTTAACATATATAAATTGTGTAAATGGCAACCCTGCAGCAATACAGATTGTAATTTAGATTTTTTCTTTCTTTCAAGAGATATTAGATATTAACATAAGCCATTTACAAAAATCCATAACTTATTACTACTCTTGCAAAAATTAGTCTGTTGGCTTTAAAGTGTTTATTTTCAACACATACTGTTTAATACTGCCCTTTCCTGTGGAGTATGAGCCTTCTTGCCTATCTCCATTATTGCATAAGCCACATAAATTTCTCTGCCTCTGTCTAAATCTTTCTAGGCAAAAGCAAAAATCAGCACTAAGAAAAACAGATTATACATGTAAATGAATGTAATGGATGGATGTAATTCTGAAGCTTCCCAGTGGCAGCCATGAAGCATATTTGGGGTTTTCTCTATTGTCTTTTAAGTCATCACTGCTTGTGAAAACACTTTCACAAAAGTAACAGTATCATGAACATGCACTACAGGCCAACATGATGTGTTTTCTTATGCCTAAGGCATAGAACTAGGAATTTAAACTTTTGGATTCCATTCTTATCTCTCTGACTGGCATGAAAAATTATCATTGCCTCAAATAATTGTAGCTCGTTGTGCTCATTTTCTCTCTCATATTTTTTTTTTTTTCTGATTGTGCATTCACACTATAAGCTCTCTGGGGCAAAGGTTGTGCTGGGTAGTCAGCAATACCTACTGGGCTCCTATTAAAATTATGGGTTTAATGTGTTACCTCCACACAAATAACTGCTAATACCAATGACTGATAGGACAGCCTGCTGATGGTATAACTCAGATGACCTCCCTTACATCCTTACAGCTTTCATCTCATTAGAAAGCTCTCAAAACACCACAGCCAGTTTGTTACAGAAAACGTGCATCTCAGATGCTTATTTGAAATTTTAATTAGAATGCAAAACAGATGTGATCCTTGCTACCTGCTATTTATTGGCTCTGGGCAATGATTTCTGTCCTCCAACAGCAACCTAAATACAAACTGTTTTATAAAGCCCAACCACGTCTATAATTTATCTTTGGGTTTTTTTCTTCCTCTCTCCTGTGCCATTTTATGTATAGCTTTCTTTTATTTCCTTTTTTTTTTCCTGTTTAAGTGTATTTGTATATAAAATATAGATATAATAAATAAAAACAGTGCATACACATTTACAGTTAACAACTCAAGCTTCCACAAATCTATCTTCCCCAACATCCCAGCTATACTATCCCCTCATGTCCATCCTGCCACTAGGTGCTGGAACCTGCACTTCACCCAGGATATTTTTAAGGAGCCTCTGTACCCAAACACATGGCTCAGAAACGTCTTTATTTATAAAGGTCTGTGTAGATAGCAAAACTGTTGCATATATGAATATGTGTATAAGATGAGCATGAAGACCCAGTTTGGAGATGAGAGGAGAGACACCCTACAGCCACAGACGGATTCCTCAGAACTTGCTCCATGGGCTGCAAATGGAAGTTTAGGCCTTATGGAACTGTAGACTATACCCTTTAATAGAAGTTGGACTCATTAAGTTAGGATGAACTCTTCAGAAGGTAGGACTAACCTCCTCCCTTGTCTTCAAATGCTTTTCTTCTCAGTCTTCTCTCTTCCAACCCTTTAGCTTCAGCAGTGTTTGCTTCAACTCACTACTTTGATGGACCCAGCAGGCCACAGGCAAAGGTGATGTTTAAAGTATAGAGAATGTGAGCAACACACTAGGAGGTGTTAGGAGTCTAAGAACTGATCTGTACAACCTCATTCATTTTCAAGGGCTGTTGGCATCAGTGAGATCACTTGCATTGTCCAAATATTCACCAATGTTAGGGCTGCACATGCAAGGCAGAAGAGAGACATCATCTGCCCTCTTATTTGTTGCTGAAATTTCTAAAATTTCTCTGATCTAAACCAGTCCCATTATGTAATGATATTTGTCCCAATAAATAAAACTGTCAGGTTTTATATTCCTATAGAATCAAACTGGCCCAGTCACTTCTGTGAGTTGACCCGGTTATGGATTTTTGAGGCCATCAATTACTGGGCCCAGTTGTGTTTAATATATTTATTGATGACCTAGAGGAGGAGATCAAATGTCCCCTCAATAAATTTGTGGCTGATATTAAACTGGGTGGGAGTGTGGTTCTGCTGGGGTACAGGAGAGCAGGGTTCTGCTGGGAGCAGGAGAGCTCTGCGGAGGGATCTGGATATGTCGGCTGAGACCAATGGTATGAAGTTCAACAAGGCTGAGTGCTGGCTCCTGCACCTGAACCACATCACCCCATGCTTCAGTCTGGGGGAACAGTGGCTGGAAAGCTGCCCAGCTCAAAAGGACCTCGGTGTGCTGGCCAACAGTGGAACAGTGGCTCAACATGAGCCAGCATGTGCTCAGGTAGCCAAGAAGGCCATTGGCATCCTGGTTTATATAAAAAATAGTGTGGCCAGCAGGACCACTGATTTACTGTGCCCTTTACTTGGCACTGGTGAGGCCACACCTTGAGTGCTGTGTCCAATTCTCAGCCCTTCCCTACAAGAAAAACTTTGAGGTGCTGGAGTGTGTCCAGAGAACAACAATGGAGATGGTGAAGGGTCTGGAGCACAAGTTCTATGAGGAGCACCTGAGGGAGCTGGGAGTGTTTAGCTTGGAGAAGAAGAGGTGACCTTATCACTCTCTACAGCTCCTTGAAAGGAGGCTGTAGCCAAGTGAGGATTGGCCTCTTGTCTCAGGCAACCAGCAACAGGATGGGAGGACACAGCTTCAAGCTGCACCAGGGGAGGTTCAGATTAGACATCAGGAGGAATTTCTTCACTGAAATAGTTGTCAGTCTTTGGGACTGACTTCCTTGTGAGGTAGTGGAGTCATCCTTGGAGATGCTCAAGAAACAACTGGACAGGACACCTAGTGCTATGGTCTAGTTGACAAGGTGATGATCAGTAAAAGATTAGAGTTGATCTCAGAGGCCTTTTCCAACCTAAATGGTTCTGTGACATCAACCTTATTATAGTAACTTGCTCATGTGCCTCAGTCTTAACATGTGACCTACGTAATCCTACCCTCAGTAAAAAGTCTGTCTAGAATATTAATTTCTATGCATTTCAGCTCTAGCAGTGTGCATGCAATGTGAATGCAGATCATGATTTACAAATGCCCAAACTCATAAAATGTACTTTTGGTGGCAGAGTAATTTATCTTTTTTTTTCTCAAAATAATTTTTAAAAATATGAGTTACCAACAGATTCAAGGCAAAATCCATAAGTTATAACTATGGGAAAGAAAATAATTTTTGGTGTCCAACAAGCAAGTTCGTGGAGAATTCCAAAAATAAAGGGCAAAAAATACGTAAAGATTAGACACTACATGGATGAATAAAGCATAAAACAGTGAAATGTTGATAAGAATGGTTGAAATAATAGCAGAAAGTAGAAGAAAGTTCCCACCGTTTAAAAAAGTGCAAGATAATTTTGATATGGAGAGCCCCAGCTGACAATCAAATTACAAGAAGAGCTTAAAAAAATTTCTGTGCTGGAAAAACTGAAGAATTATGAAATGTAGGCTGGACAGAGCAAGATTGGGTGTGTATTGAACAGGACAGGACAGGGAAAGCTGGAGCTAGAAGAAGCGTAAGACTTCTTGGATTCAGAGCACACTTAGCCCAGACTTCTGTCTTCAACCGTGGTCACTAGTGGAAATATAAGAAAAGCCAGAACAGGATAAGCAAGTATGGTACTTTCTACTCTAATACTTGTCCATGGATTTCTTAGGCATTTTGTGTTTTGTAGCAACACCAATGAATATCTCCACCAAGCTCTTCTTCCATCTCTCATTGAGCCCATCTAAACTCCTTGTACCTGCAACATCCATTGGTAAGGAGTCCCATGGATCTCTAACATGGAGAAGCACTTACTCTTGGCATTGCACCAGCAGTATCCCCTGGCACATCTTCAGAGTACATTTATCAAGAAGGAGATGACTTAAGCTTCCACAGTGATATAGAAATTCCTGAGTGAATGCTGTAAGAGATACAGATTGTGATGAGAGTACATAGCATAAGTCACAAATGTGCACCTTCATCTATGTAAGTAGAAGCACACAGCAGTAGCAACACTAACAGTCCAAATAACTTAATACTTTTATGACTAAAACACCTTTTTTTCTGAGTTTTCTTTGACATTTGAAAAACTCAGCAAGCATAAGGCCTGAAGCAAGTTACCTTGTAATTGCACTAGGGCATCTCTGTTTGGTCTGTGGTTATCACAACCAAAACTGACTGTCAAAAAACTCAATTTCCTCTGCTCAATGAAATGCACTGCTCCATTTCTGAGGGCAGTGATCTCAGCCAAGGGAAAGCTAATTGCTACTAGCTGCCACCTGAGATAAGACACATCTACAAGTAACCCAGTATGTATCAAAATGGGCAAAGAATGAGAGACAGCACAGTAAACATAAAGTCATCAAATCTTATGAATCCTCTGTATCAACAAAACACACAATTGATTCAGCACCCTACCTTAGGCAACAGAATCTTAGACAAGTCAAACAGACTGTGTGGCTATAACACAGCAAAAATGACTGCTTGTCTTTTTACCCAAACTTCATAAATTTAGTTAGATGGTGAGCAAATGCAAACAGTTCTAGTAGAAGCAGCACAGTCCGAAAAACAAGACATTTCCAGTAATCTACTTACAGTCACAGCTGTTGGGCACTGCAACCATATGAAGGAGCCAATTTATCCCAGCTATGACAAAATTGCCTAAAGAAGTACCATTTTGCAGCCATTAGTCTGAATTCCAGTAAACTTCTTCCGAATACCGGGGGTTTGCCACCATTTATTGAAAGTAAAACCACTTATAGTAATTGCATTTCTCCCATCAATAAATTCAGGAGATACTGCTGGTGCAATTACTTACAGTAATTGCATTTCTCCCATCAATAAAGTCAAATATATTTTCACATTTTATATTAACCAGTAATAGCAGAATATGATGACCATTTATGGATGAGCCAATGAAGCAGATAAATAAATAAATAAATAAATAAATAAATAAATAAATAAGAAACCCAGCCAAAATAAGTCTAGACTGATATGAAATCACAAACCCAGCCAAAATAAGTCTAGACTGATATGAAATCACATCTCAACAGTGACTCGGGTACATGTAGTCAGGATACTCAGCAGGATCTGTGAGTATCAGAGCACTTGATATCCACAGGCACAATGAGATTCAGATATCAGCAGAGCATGAGCTGCAAATGGCAATTTCTCACTGACACCTTAAACAAAGTGTAATTCTTATGTCAGTCTGTTCAAATTAGTCCTGCAATGAGAACATGTCCTTGAATAAAACAGACCAAGGGATTTTTTTTAATTATTAATTTTTTTAAGCCTGATATTGCACCTAGGACCATAAAATAATTATTACACAGCCCAAAGGGGGTGGATCAATGAAAACTGCCAGTATATGGGTGAGAGAGGATAATGCTAATTACCCATAAACGAGATTCAAAAGTCAGTCATTGGGGTATGAAAATGAAATTACATCACTAAAAGAAATTGCTATTCACAAGAGTAGCTGGCCAATAAATAATTTTTCAGTTGGGGATTAGGGATGGGGAGCCAGGGCAGGAGAAAAGTAGACTGGAGGTTTGAATAGCTCTGCTGAACCCAGCACAGATATTGCTGCAGTCCCCAGAACTTTGTCCATTTAAGAGAACATCACAGTGACCCATACCAAACTGTTCCCAGAAGTCTGAGCCACAGGCCTCAGATCAGCTTGTATCTCATGGTTGGTATTGCAGCAATTTGATTAGAACAAATCTTTCATGGCTCTGTATTACTTCATGCGTTACCACCAAGGTAATTCTATGTGTTTCCAGCATGCTCTGTTATCTTAATACACTCTCAACCTTTTTCTTCAAAGAATCTTAACCACAAATGTGAGAATTCCAGAGTACCACCTTGAAATGGTTACAAACTACTTGTTCATCTGTTTGTGTAGCAGCCTGAGCTGCTCTTAAACCCCATTGAGATGATTAAGCACTCAGCATGTCAGGTCAGCCAGTCTGTGTGCAGCACAGGCTGTGCACACAGGACTGGAGCATGAGGAATTGGGCACATGCCGAGGCCTCCTGCTGATCCTGCAGCACAGAAGAGTAACCAAGCTTCAGCTCCATTTGGTATACAAAAAAACATCCTTAACAAACAAACAAAAAAACCCTCCAAAACCCCTAAAATACTGCAATCAAAACTACTAGATACCTCTGAGTATGTTGGTTTTCATTTTATCCTCACAGCTTTCTCAGCCATTAAGAAAGATTGTGAAACTTCCTAAGCTTTGCAAAGCCGATTGAAAACCTCAAATGAAATATACTACATTAGCAAAGAGGACAATTTATGCTTTTTAACCTGTACTAGTGGAGCAAGCTGGAATATGTCTGCTCCCAAGGATGAAGCTGTTCAGACATTAATACAGGACGTATATTCCAAAAGTGTCACTCACAGACTCTGAGTCCCATTCCCCTCATATCACTGCCAGTGCAGAGTAATGCAGATGACCTGAGAAAAAAGGAAGTGCAAGTCAAGAAAAATTTTCTCCTTGAAGAAGTCAAAGCACCAGCTGTGTCTTCAAACTTCCATAACCCTGATGATTTTACTGACTATAATTGGATGAAAAGAAAGCAATATTGACTTTGTGTTCACTAATAGAATCACTGCTCTTGACAAGTTGCAGATCCACCAGGAGCTGTACAGGAGACATCACCTGCAGCAGCTTGGGGTTCGGTGGTTTGCTGTTCTTGTCTTTATTTACCCAGTGTCACTCATTAAACCTAAGATGCAAACAAATAAATTATTCCTATCACACCAATTATACACTCCATAATGAAGCCAGAGAGCTCAAAGCTGTCAGAAAGCCCTTTCTTTGTAAAGACTCTGCATCAGTTTTATTTCAGAGTTTCTTTCTCTTAGGTATAATTTCTTTATGGGAGTTCTCCATTCTGTGTTAGTAGTGACACATGGCTAGCTGCTTGCTAAGGCAGAAGTTATTTCAAGTTATATCGCTCCAGAGTTTCTAGTCCCTTCCCGTTGACAATATCTGTATCTATCCATATTTTTTCTTTTTTGGACCTAGTCTTGCAAAGCTGATACATCTGAACAAATCTGTTTTCTGTGATGGCTTCACTGAATTCTGTACTTTAACACAAGGAATGTAATCTTATCCTGTAATCTTACTCATGTGCTCAAGAATTATAAAAAAATTACCTGAGTTCCTGGTGCCACAGTGTGTTGTATTCCTACCTTGTTGCTCATACAATAAGTAGGGATGAGGAGGGCATCCAGACATCAGTGTTAAACACTTTTGTGCTTAACACTGGGGTTTGTTGGGGTTTTTTGTCTTTAGCACACCGTGGATACATAAAGGTGATCAGATTTGCTGCCTGGTATTTGGGAAAGCTGTATGATGGTGTGACTAACACCATGTCACAAGCTAGATTACTGGGGGAGTGATAAGCAGATTTTGGTTTACTCCACACACAGGGCATCTGCCTATATGAAGAGAGAGAAGAAAATATTTTGCATCCTCCAAATGATACTGAACACTGCCTGTTTCACCACCAGTGCAAGCAGGAATACCAATAAAAATGATTTTCTGTACAAGATATAATCACATCTCTAAGAGTCAGTGCCTTCCAGCATCTCTTTGGGAAGTGGTTCTTTGTATAACCCCTTACTGTGGAGGACAGACCACATCTAAAGAGCACCTCATAGCTATTAAAGACACCTGATTTGTGCCTTCTTCAAAATGCTGTTCTCCTACTCAAGGGGGTGTGAACTGAAGGCGTATTTAAGCTTGAGGTCCTTTCAAAATCTAGTTTTAAAGTACAAATATTTGTAATAATTCAATTTCCACAGCTCCAACTAGATTTTCATAACACAGTTATTCTACTTGTTGGCCTCTAAATTGATTAGAGGAGTGTTTGGTTCTCTCAATTTTTGGAACCCAATTTCACTTCTTCAGAAAAGTGTTTTACTTCACTAAGAGATTCTTTCATTATCTAGCTAATTATTCTAATTTTCTCCATATTTTCTATCTTTCCTGACATCTCCATTAAATTTTATGGAATCATGCACTTAATGGCCTTTTGCTTCCATTTTGTATTTCCACTTTCTACATTTCCTTCTCACTTTAGAACAAACTGTGCCATCACAGCAGAATTGAAAGACCTGGAGCTAAAAAAAACAAAAACAAACAAAAAAAAAAAAAACCAGAGTCTGAACCTCAGTGATTCAATAAGCTTTACAAGGCTCAATATAAAGGACATAGAATTTAAATCTCTATTTTCAAGCAAAGCATTCAATCACTTTGTTCCTTTGCTTTGCTACTGCTAAATAATACTAAATCCTCACAGTTACATTTTCTAAAAAGCAAGGTGGAGGTTTTATTATTTTCTTCAGAAACAATGTGACTTTGCAAGATTGTGAGAAAACTGCTGGTCTACCTTGGGCTTAGCATAACTTTGGGTAAAAAAAACTTGAATGATTGCTTAAAATCTTATAATTTGGGTTGTTTTTCTCAACATCATGTCCTTTGGCAATGGAGCTTGACGTATCATTACTTATTTCTGAAATATTTAATTTTGGTTTAAAACAGAGGGCTAAAATGTACCATTTTAGATTCTCCATCCCACCTAAAAATAGAACCACAGAATCATAAATTAGTTAGGTTTGGAAGGGACCTTAGAGGTCATTTTGTTCTAAACACCCTGCCATGGATTTATTCCAATCCCCATGGTCACTCAGATCCCCATTCAACTTGGCCTTGAACATATTGAAGAATGAGAAGTCCAAAAAAAATAAATAAAATCTACTTATTTTCTTTACTTATTTATAAAATAAAATTAACTGTTGAAATTACTATTTTAAAACTACTATATATGCATAAATCTATAAAATTTTAATGATCTTATTTTTAATGTACATTTTTTATATTTGTTGGAGATCTTCGCCATCCATGTCCTTTTTCCACTATTCTCATAGGATCATTGAATAGTTTGGGTTGGAAGGGGACCAAAGATCATCTAGTCCCAACCCCCTGCCATGAGCAGGGATACCTTCCACTATCCCAGCTTAGTCAGAGCCCCATCCAGCCTGGCCTTGAACACTTCCAGGGATGGAGTATCCACAGCCCCTCTGAGCAGCCTGTTCAAGTGCTTCATCACCCCTGAGTGAAGAATTTATTCCTAACATATTTTCTAAACCCACCCTTTTTCAGTTTAAAATCACTGCCCCTTATCCTGTCACTATCTGTCCATAAAAAAAGTCCCTTTCCCTCCCTTTCATAAGACCCCTTTAGGTACTGGAAGGACAAGGTAATCCTGGCCTTTTCCACACTGAACAACCCTAGCTCTTTCCATCCCTCTGATCATCTTTGTGGCCCTCCTTTGCACTCACTCCAGAGTTATATGCCATGGCCAATGCTAAGCATTAGGGAAGAGTGTCTTCGATGCAGAAACCCATATTACCAGTCCTGAATTAACTTGCAGAGCTTGCAGGGGATGGCATGTTGTTTATGAATTACCACACCCAAAATATATTGCAAATCTACTCTGGGCTTCCAACTCACATGGAGGTCCATTCTTTGTTCCTGAATATCTTTAGTTTGGAAGTATTGTACATGACAGTTATACTGACCTTTTGGGCTATCACTGGTTCAGGCATTTGCTGAAAAGAACATGACTGCTGCCAAACAGATCCAAACTCCTCCCTTCATCCAGACAGAAAATCACACAAAGCAGCTGATTTGAGTAAAATCCAAGCCTGCAAATGAAAAATGGAGGTCAGTGGAACTCTTCTCCACTCTGACCACCATGAGGTGGAACATTGCTAACTGAGGCACAAGAGAAAATGTGACAATGTCACTCAGCACTGCACTGGTAGGGGGGTGGGGATGAAGCTGAGTCCGCTGGTTTTGGAGCTCCTGAAGATTAACACAGTCACTTAACCACTGCTCTAGCTTTCCTCAACTGGCTTGTCTCAGGTTCATCTAGGGTACTAAAACAGCCCCTTGTGAGCTTAGTTTTATTTTCATCTTCTAGGAAGGGTGTACAGATCATGGAGTGAAGCCTCTCTCATGTTCTGAGTTCACAAGGATATAATATTCATTTACAGTCCTTCCAGACATACAGCTGATAGTTTTGACTTATGTTTGTGGCATAAAATATTAATGTTAAAATGAAAAATGTTAGTTCAAATTGAAAAGTGAAAGCATGCTTTACAGTTTGTTGAAACAAAATAGGCTGGCATTTACAAATTAAAATAGTTAAATTCTGGAAAGGGCAAAGGGAAATGCTCTTGTTAGTTTTTGAATGACTCTTTAATTATTCTTTTAATGAAGCTTGAATCTTCCAGCTATAGCCAAATGCATGCATAATTTCAACCTCAACAAATCAATTTTGTCGAGTTCCTATTTATTAAAAAAAAGACTGAATATGTGTCTAGTTTTTTTAGCTACCTCTTAATCTAAGATACCAAGACAATATCTCACCCCTTTGTCTGACACAGCAGCAGGTAAGAGCTGGGATATGAAATACCCCATGCTGCTCAACACTGCTTGGTCCCAGAAAATTGCTGTTATCTCGACAGCAGCTTTTGTCCAGCCCTCTCCAAGCTGATCACGGGAAGCTTAATTAAGGTTTACAGTAACTCTGTAAGGGAATGCAGAAATCCTTTTCTAACAGCTTTTTTCTCTGACTATTCTAGTTTTCTCTTTGCCTGGCACATTGTGTGAGAGGTCTCTGGCCATAATGGGCAGTCTGAGCTACCACTCAAAAATTTGAGAGTATTTTTTGCTAATTACGAACATTACCAACTTCACATGCTCATTCAGGTGATAAAAGCACTTGTTTTCTATTTACCAGAAAGCTGATAAGCAGACAGCCAAATGATGTTATTTCCACACTGGGGGGTTTACTGCTGTCTGCATCAGTCTATTGTAGCACCAAAGTCATTCTGCCTCTTGAACACTCTGGGATATTGTCAGGCACCAGGCTCTATTTATTGACAATTTCATCCTTTATCCTGAATGTTCTTTAGGGGAACATCTTTCATATTTGAAAAATGTCTAAGAGGTAGTGGAAGCTATGGCAAATACAAAAGATATATTCCTCAAAAAAAAGTACAGTCAATATACAGATAGCATTTAGTGGAATGCAATGGAATTGTTCAAACCAACAATTAAGCTGACAAGAGTTGTGTGCTTGGCTGTCTGGAATATTATGTTCTTAAGACAGTATGTTGTTGCTCTCTGTGACTATGTACAAAATATGAAACACACAAAAATACTGTCTAAGGGTTCATTAAGGTTTTGATTAACTAACTTTTCCACAGCCAGCAAAGTTTGAAGGAACTGTAGGTTTGCAGAAGGAACAAGGCCCACGCATAGTAAATGATATTTCCCTAGTATTCTCTTGATGAGAAAGACAAGTCTGAATCTATGACTGACAATGAAAATCCTCAACTTTATTGGAGTAAGCTGGGCTCAGAATCCAGGTCCGATATCATGTTGCTAAGGCACAAAATGTTTTATATCTGCCTTCAGATATCATATCTGTCACTCATTGTACAGGATTCTTGGAGGGCTTTATTGACATTAGCAAACAAAACCTACACATTCTAAGTGTGGTGTCATCACTGGCACTTCAAGGGAGCTGTGAGAAAACAGTTCTGGGCTTTGGCTGTCTGTGAATATCATTAATTGGTTCTTTAGTTGCTTTATTCTCTTAACAAGAGACAGAAGTGGGAAGTTCAGAGAACTGAAAATTAACAGTGATGGATCTAAGAGCCAATATAAGAATTCATTTTATATATCCATTAGGAAAGCAAGCTGTGAAACAGCTTTTCGAGATAGGAATCAAAAAATGTGTTTCTCTTAAATTTTGGCAGATCATTGACAGTGAGAGAAAGTAGGCTTACAATAAAACTCAAGGCATCCTCCATTCCAATCTCTTGATATGATGCAGGAGCAAGAATTACAGCACCAGATCTGAAAGAGATATCCTCATACAAATGTTCCCCTGGGCTTACCACTCTTACAAGTATCTTTTGCTGACTGACATCATTCAGATGCCACTCACATGCCACCTTTATATTTACGTTTTCATTCCTCTCAGGAAGCTCTCCTGTAATTACCAAGGAACAAACTAAATACACACAGCTGAGGAGACTCACTTAGGAGACCAACCCAGGATATAAAAACACATAAAGAACAAACTACCCCAGTGCAAATGAATGTCAAAACCCTAAAAATAGTTATTGCAAAAGTAATTAGGTGAAACAAACAAGGCTCAAAAGAAAACAGTCCTAAATGAGCTGTAGCTGGAATTGCTGAAACGTGCCAAGACTTGTGTGAATAAAGATCACAATAATAGGACAAAGCCTTTGTGCTTAGCTAATAAATCAAAGGGAAACACAATTCCCAGACACATGCATTAACCACTGTATCTGTGGAAGAAATAATGCCATATATGAAATGTGCCACTGAATACATTAAGCAGTAGAAAGACAATTCTGTAGACAAAGGGATGTCAAATATCCAGTTGTCTCCTGATCATAGATATTGACTTTGGCTAAGCACACATCACAAAATGGAAAGGAGTAAATAAAACAAGACATCTCTTGGAAACCAAAATTATTGCATTATCATACAGAGATTATCAAGGGATAGGGCAGGTTGAGTTATTGTGTTGGGTTGCAGTGTCAGTATTTGATCTATAGTCATAGACAGCTGAGTAATGATCATGTCTCACAAAAGGGTGAGAAAGGTGATTGAGGGTGGTGAGACGCTGGAATAGATTGCCCAGGAGTTTGTGGAATGCCCCACACTGGCACCATAGAATCATCAAGGTCCTGTCCAACCATGAACCCAGCACTACCACTGTAACTCACTAAAAACACATCATCCAGTGCCAGATCCAGGGGCCTCTTAAGCACCTCTAGGGCTGGTGACACACCACCACCACCTTCCTGGGCAACTTTTTCCGGTGTCTGACCATTCTAATAGTGAAAAAGATTTTTCCTAATATCTGTTCTGAATCTCCCCTATCTCAGCTTAAGACCATTTCCTCTGGTCCTCTCACTGCAGGTACGATAGAAGAGACTGGATCCCACCTCACTACACCTCCTTTTCAGGGAGTTGAGAGCAATGAGGTTGCCCTGAGCCTCCCCTTCTCATGACTAAACAAACCCAGCTCCCTCAGCTCTTCCTCAGAGGACGTGTTTTTGAGACATTTCACAAGCCTTGTTGTCCTTCACTGGATATGCTCAAGTATCTCCCACATCTTTTCTAAAGTGAAGGACCCAGAACTGGGCACAGCACTTTAGGTGTGGCCTCACCAATGCTGAGTATGGGGGAACAATCACTGCCCTGATCCTGGCCATGCCATTCTTGATGAAGACCAGGATGCCATCGGCCTTCTTGGCTACCTGGGCCCACTGCAGAGTCATGTTCAGTCACTGTCAACCAACACCCCCAGGTCCTTTCTGCTGGACAGCTTTCCAGCCACTCCACCCCAAGCCCGTAGGGCTACATGGAGTTATTGCAGCCAAAGTGCAGGACCTGAGATCTCCACAGGCATTAACATTGATGGTTAAGACTGTTATGTGCCATAAAACCAATAATTCATCCCAGCTGGTGGCCTGATGAAGTAACAGTAAGTCACTGTTTCTGCTGGGTCTCTAATAAAAACACTTCAGATAATTTCACTCCCTTCTGAGTCCGAGATCTCACACAATTTTTCAAGAAGGAATAAAACCCCATGACAGAAGAGTTTTTATAAATACTTCCAAGTTGTATTTATGATGTTAAATATGCTATTAAAAAAAAAAAAAAGAAAGTGGGGACACAACAATGTAACAAAAACTGTATTAAAATAAATTCCTCAAATATATATTTTTAAATGTCTCTAGAATTATTGACTCTGCTTTTCTTCAAAGCTTAACCCTCATAATGAGTCTTTATCTCTGTTTCCTTTCTTTCTGTCCCCATTTCTGACATACTTTTTTATTCTGAATCTTCAGCATGAGAACCAGAAATGTGATTATCACTTCATTAGTCTACAGGGGCAAAAAAGCAAAATAACAGCAGCTTTCTTTTTTCTGAGAAAATAAATATCCCACTGATAGACTACTCCAATTAATTTGCTCAGTTACCTTCAACCACCCCAATACAGAGGTCTAGTGGTAATTCCATTCTCTTTCTTGCCTGGCCCCATGCTTGTCTCACCTTCCCTTTGATTTTTTGAACTTTTTTGCCTTTCCACACATACATTGCAGCCTGACTTTTTGTTTGACTTCTGCAGGAGTTTCCACATCAGGCATAATCTCTCTGCCAATGACAAGTGGCACTGGAAAAGATGGCAACCATAATGATAAAAGATTTTTAGTACAAAACCCTTCTGAACCTTGTTTCCCAGGTTTCCAAGTTTGGCAAGGTTGGAAAAAAAATAATTGGCTCAGATGCTTGTAACAGAATCCTCTAACTTGACAGTTGCTTTGGAATTGCATCCAAATCCATTCAAATTCCATCCATATGAAATTGGATTCTATTCCATCTAAAGCCAAATAAATATATTTATTTAAAGAAAAAGATGTAGCTAACAGATACAGGCAATACAGTTTAAATGAAATTTTTATAAGCTGAAAAGTGTTCCTAGATAAATAGAAATATTTCTCATTCCATATTTGATGGAAACTACTGTGTTGTTTCAACCATACAATCTAACACCTGCAATTTTACCTTGCCAAATTTATCTTTGTAATTATAATGATATGCAAAACCAAAATATTTCCCCAATATAATGGACAAATCAACATTTTTTGAGTACAAAAATGTATTTTTGATTGACTATAATAAAATACATTGTAGACAAGATTTTGCATTTTAAAACAGTGTTAATAGCAAAAATCTAATTCTGTGCTGGTTCTCTCAGGAGAGCAGACCTTGGGCTATTCATGGTTCTTCTGGGAGGAATACCATGGAGACTGTCCTAGAGAGAAGAGAGGTCCAGGAGAGCTGGATGATCTTCAAGGATCAGCTCCTCTAAGCTCAAGAATGGTCCATCCTGATAAGCAGCAAATGGAGCAGAGGTGGTCGGGAACCTCCATGGATGAGCAAGCAGCTCCTGACTAAACTGAAACATAAAAGGGAAAGGTGTAGAAGGTGGAAGCTGAGTCAGATGCCCTGACAGGAATGTCAAGGCTCTGCCAATGCATGCAGGGACGGATGAGATCAGGAAAGCCAAAGCAGGTCTAGAATTTAATCTGATGAAGGACATGAAGGACAACAATAAGAGCTTCTAAAGGGATATCACCTATGTCTGTGAGCATGGGAAAGCTAACATATCTTCCCTTTGAGGGGATAGATTAGTGTCAAGAGAAATAGAAATGCACAATGTTTTCAATGATAAAATGGAAAGGGACAACTTGAATGTTGTCAAAATTAAGGCTTCAGTATCATCCTCCAAATATTTTGAAACAATACAGTTATAATTTGCTTTTAATCTGAACTTTAGAGTATAAATATTTAATACCTGAGAGAGAAGACAGAATTTCAAAATGCAGTAATTCCCAAGAAAAAAATTTCCAGGGTTTGAACTCTAATTTTTTACTTTGACTAAGGTCTGAACTTTCTATGTGGATCACAGTCAAAACCACAGTTTTGTGGATTACAGTTTGATTCTTTCAGCCAAGAATTATTCTAAAATACAGATTAAAATATGTCGGTAATTTCTTATAATCATTCAGAAAAAGTTCCGTTCCTACCCCTTGATTTGGAATAAAACTTTAAAATTCCCAGTTTTTAATTACTGCAGAATGGGCTTTTTGTCACCCCCAAGAAAATTCATCTGGCTCTGGGTAAGTAATACAGCTTTGAAAATGTTAAATTTTATCATTTTCTAATTGTTGAAATCACTGATTTAGCAGTCTGTCATTTTGGAAAGTCTTTGTCTTTTTTTTCCTCTGCAATTTGGTCATTGTAAAAACTGTATAAATGCAACATTTTAGAAAAATGCTCTCAATTACCATAAAATTAAGGTCTCAGTAGTGATACTAACTCAAAGAATACAATGAATTAAAATTCAGGTGTTGATCTTCCTGGCTACAATGTAAACAAAGCTTGTATGTTTACAGAAGTGGCTTCTGAGCAGTTCCACATGCAGATGTGTTTACAGGTGCACACATAAAGAATGTCACCTTACAATAAGGTATCACCCTTTCTTCCTCTCTTCCTTGAAGTTGGTTTCATTTGTGGAAGAGGTTTAAAGCTTATTGCTTCAAGTCTGGTGCAGTAAGTACTCAGTCCTTTTTCAGATGCATACACTGCCAAATGTGCATTTAGTCTCAGGCACATTAACACCCTCATCATTCCCATCTCTTGAAGAGCAGGAAATTATTTACTGAGTGAAAGAGGTTCTCCACAATCAAAAGGAAGATACAAAGACAAAATCAGAAATCATGTTCACCTATTAGAGACCAAGATAGGAAACAAGAAAGCAACCAACTGAAAAATAACCACTTCAAAAGCAACAAAACATATTTCATCTGTAGCACTGAATGTGTTTTACAAGCAAGGCCAGTACCTTTATGCCCATTAAAAAAAAAAAAAAGGCATGCAGAGGTGAAATGGAGAAGACCACAGCTGACTTGGCAAACAGGAAAGAAATACAAACACTAGGTAATGCTGTCTTTTTAAAGAGGAAATTTAAATGTGTCAGCTGGGCATCCCCACCATGAACAGCAGAGAGATCCCAGACACAATGCGATGTAAGGGACACACCTTGGAAAGATCAACTTCTCATCTGGGGTTAAACAGGGATTAGAAAACATAGACGACATAAATCACAATAATTTCCAGGAGCATCTTTTTTGTATTTTTCAGAAACTCAGTAACAGCTGTCAGTTTGACAGTGCTTTGGGGGTGCAATGGAGCAGGTCAGGTTGATGTCTATTGAGGGTACAACTGGCCTCCAGAATTTCAGCATAAAACCAGTGAACCTGTTTGAGTAAACAGCTTCTCTCAGTCAAGGGTGAGATAAGAACTTTCTTATGTCTGTGAAGAAAGTTTAGTAAATATAAATTACATTTTTGTGTTAGCTTTTTCCATGCACTAAACTGCAAATCAGCCCAAGAATTATAATATTGATATGCTTATATACAGGCACAGTAGCATCTGCACACAATTTTTTAATAGGACATTAAGATTTGTCACTTTAGCTTGGTTCTTAATGGCTCTTTATAGCATTAATCATAGAGTAGTAGTGTTTCATTTCTATTGGCAATGTGCTTTAAAGACTGTAAGAAACCATCCCTATCTTAAAAGGACAGAAACCCAAGACATATTGTAAGTTCTCTACTGGAAGGGATTTTTGTCCTTTTTTTGCCCCTCATCTTGCTCCACTAGTCTTAGATGCTCCTGTCCTAGTCCTCATCAAAAGAGCAGGAGAGCTGTTTTCATAGGCAAAACCTGAAGTTCTAGCTTCTAACCAGAACTAGAGTTATTTCACTTAAAATTGTACTGGCTTTACTCATCAAGGGTTTGCTTTCTCAGTCAGCTTTTGGACAAGCATCTCACCATACATTCACTTCAAAAATCCCCAGTGCTGCAGCTTGGCAGTTTGATCTATTACTTCGGGTATCTATCTCTGTGAGCCATCTTGCTCCTAAGTATGACCTCATCTTCCACTGCATAAAAGCAAAATAAACCCTTTGTAATTTGTCCTTTGTTCCCTAAGAGTTTGGATTTCCTTCATTATAGTTTCTGTTTCCCACCTGCAATTAAATCATCTTGATTGTCAAAGCCACATACCAGGGATGAAATTTCTAACAGCCTTTATAAACTGAAACCAGTCGGTGATTAGCATACCTTTATCTGACCAACCACCATGCATGTCAATTTTTCTTTTAAATCAAGCAGTGATGAGGAGGATGACTCTTAGAAATAAGCAGGATGAAGAAGCACAGGCACTCCATGATTCACTGTGGGAGTTTAATTTTTTTTATGAGCTATGTTAGATTATAGGCACTGAGATTTTTAGAAGTATCAGTATGACATTGCTTTTATCTACAAATTATTATTAATTTCACGTAGCTGCTGAATTCAGTAGTCACTGCTCACAGAAATATCTCAAAGCTCCCTTTTCAGTGGTGCATTTTACTTACAATGCCCTGGGAAGGTAGCAAACCTTTGGCAACATAACTGTCTCTTGCAGAGGGGTAGAAGTTGACAGACTAAGGGAGTCATCCGAGGCCATATAATGAAATCTATTGCCAAGCCAGAGTTGAACTCATATGACCTGGATATTATTAAATTCTTCTGTAGATTGATCGAGTAATTGATGTTTTCCTTTTAACCTGGTTACCCATAAAGCACACATGGTACACTAAGTACCTGAATTTTCAGTGGAACAACATGTTTTCCATGTATATGAGTTAGGCGGAGTTTAAGACTAAAAAACATCTCCAAGATAATGATTTAAAAACAAACAAACAAAAACTGTAATATATTCCACATTTTCATTTTCATATTTGAAAGCAAATTTGAGTAGTTCTGATGGTGACCACACAGAAGACAGTTTGGATTGTCAAATGAATTTTGACAGAGTTGCATTTGTGAGACAGCCAACAGAGAGAAGGTGGAATCCATTTAAATAAATGGAATTCTATTTAAATAAATACCTAGTGACCACAGGTAAAAAAAGAGAACTAGAAAAAAAAGTGATTGATAATGTAAGGTATTAGAGAAAGCCATGGCCCTCCCAAAACCTGCAAATGCAGTATCCCAGGATAAGTTCCTTTCCAGGAAACAATTGTTCATTTGACAGAGCATCAATACCCAGCCTTAATAGATTTAATTTACAGTCTGACCTCATGAAGGAGGGTCCAGAAAGACCAAGAACACATTATGAGTAAAAACATCAACACATGCCCATAAAGAATCTGGGACTGAGGCACTATGAGATCAGAATAATCCCAAATAAAGGAGCTGCCAAAAAGAGGGAGAAAAAAAAATACCTAGAGGAAAAAAAAGATATGAGAGAATTCAGCAGATATGATTGGAGATTAGGAAGACTAAATGGAGACTGACACGCTTCTATGAAACACTCAGAATTCACAGTGAAAGCAACATCATATAAATAAAGACAGATTTTTGAATAAGCAATAAATTGTGGAAACAGAGATGGAATAAATATACTAAACCTGTAAGTTAGGCCCCATCCTGAATCAGTAACTTTGTTAAATTCTTGATTCTGTTAAGAAGAACTTGCACCTTGACTATTTCCCAAACTGCATATGCAGACATTTACTTCTCATGATGATAACAGTGCTGACATTCTTGCCACCTTAAATAATTTGTTGCTCACCTTGTTAAAAGTCTGCATTGATCTCTTCAGAGAAAGATCATAAGAAAACAAGCATACATAGAACAAAAAAGTCAATAAAAATCACTCCTCAATTCTGTTTGGAGATATGAAAACTGTTTTTCACGTACTTGTGAGAACATATAACTTCTTGTTCTTTCAGACATTGCCATCATAGCAAAACATTTTTGGCTTTCATAAAATTCCCAGGGTCTCATCTCTCAGGTGAGTGAAACACAGCCACATCCTGCAGCAAGGATGACAATACCATTTCTCTCCTACAGCTCCAGAACAGTTAACTACCACCACTAATTTCATTCCAGAGCTGATGAATGCAGTTCTGATTGGGTCTGTCTCTTCTGGGTTGGGGCAAGAGGATGGAGAAGGAAACTCCATTAAATGCTCCTTCCTAAGAATTTCTATTTGCCTGAAAACTCTTGGGTCCCCACCGACTGAAACTGTTGCACAGATTTTCAAAGCCTGGAAGAGAAAAAAGAATAAAAGGTCTTAATTACTAGCTTTGCAAAATGACAGGGGTCTTTAATTTTAATGGATTTGCATAATTTAGGCTTAATTTTGTATTTCAAAATACTTTCCAGAATTATATGTTATATATTTAAGTAGGAATTGTGAGGAAGGTTAAGAATAAGAGAGGTTTAAAGCTGTGAAGCTGGTGAGGGAGAAGCCTGACTACTGTGCAAACACTGGCCAGCAGCATGAGTTAATGTACACAGTGATCCTGATAACACAGCAATAATTTTCATATCAAGAAGTAATCTGATATTTAATCTTTTACTGAAGGCAGTTTGTTCTACTTAACTATCAGAGGCTCAGAGCTGAGGTAAAGTTATCCATAGTGGTTTAAATGGGAAGTTCTCTCCCTGTAGCAAACAGCTATCAGAGTTTGGGTTTTGGTTTCCATTAGCTGCATTTCCCTCATCTTTCTCCAGCTTTGGCATTTTGTTATAAAGTGCCATCTTCCTCTCCTGGACACTTGATTTTAATAAGGACTGGGATGTTTGTGTGCTTCTTCAAGCAAGGTCCCAGTGCTCAGAATATGAGATACTGCAAACCTTATATCAGCTCCCCACTGGTCACCACACAGTTCAGCTGGGAGATCCAGAGAGATTTTCCAACCACTGTCACGGACTTGCAATTAACAGAATCTTTCTTATTGTTCTTTGGTTTTTTACTTTCTTCTCCCAGAAGTAAAACTTACCCCTAGCACATGTGGATTACTAACTCTCCAATCTCCAATTAAGTTTTTTAACAGGTGGCTTTAACATTAACTATAGAAGCTATTACATATTGACTTCAGTCAAGTGGCAGCGATTTTAATTAACCTTCATCCCATGTTAAATTATGTTAGGAGGTCAGAGAGAGGAAATTCAGCTCATTCTCACCTTGTTCTGTTGTCACACATTTATGACAATAGCAAACAGGATGTGTGGTGAAGAGCAAGTCCTCCGAGTCCTCTGATGAGCAGATACGTTCCCTGCTCAAGACAAAGTGAACTGGATCTTTTTGAAAAACACTATCAGTGGATGTAATTGTATAAATATGCATTTATTCTACATCCTCGAGCTTGTAATATCTGAGATTAAAAAAGCAGGTGGAGCTCTGCTCCTGTAATTAACCTGTTTAAACTGGCAGCTTTGTGGCTGCTAAACAGAACTCTGACTCTTAATCAATTGACAAAGAGAGAATTGTTTACAGGTAAGCAGGATAGTCTGGGATATTGATGCTGGGTTTAACCATTCAATTTATCACAAATTTCCTTGTGCATCACTGATCAAATCACTGAGACTGTGTGTCTTAGGTCAGTGGAACAAGGATAAATAAGAGTTCCTTTTTACTGGGAGGGGTAGTGACAAAACAATCTGAGGTTTCTTCAGGTGTACAGGCATACCTAGCGTACATTTCTCTCAAAGAAGTTAAACCAGGGTTTTTTTAAATTAAAAAAAAAAATCACTTATGAGCATTTCCAGCTTTTCCTCTTCTGCTGACAGCAATAGCAAAAATACGAGTGACTAAATGCACTAGCACCCTCCCCTTCATCCTTTGGGCTCTTTCCTGTCAGCTCATGACTGATGTGTGTATGAAGATTCAGAGCCTTTAAGCATGGCAGGAGGAATAGATGCTTCAGTTTCTTGTGCAACCCGGAAAACTTTAACAGAAAAATGAATTAATTGAGCTGTCTACTCAGCTTCTCACTAGACCTCCCACCTCTGCAGGAGCAGCAGAGTCTCTAAGACAAAACAGTTTGAGAATACTTAAGGGCCACCTGTGTAGCCTTTCACTATTGCAGAAATCCAAGTCTCTGTCAGAGTTGCTATGACTTTTTGACATCAAATTTCCCCAAATCCCAAATAGTCAAAATTCTTATGTTTTCCAAAGCAGAGGAAGAGGATTTGGCTGGGAGCATTCAGCTACACAGCTGTCACATAGCAAGCATAATTGGCTCTGTTGTTCCTCTTTAGTTATTATTTTATTTCGCAGGTTAAGGACCAATAATGTCCTTTTCGAAAACACAAATATTTCTTGAGTTTTTTCCATGTCCAGAGGCCAAATATTATCTGCTAATTTCAATTTCATTGACTTTTTTTGATTTACTTTCAGGAAAGAATATTGTGTGGAATTCCCCAATCAGCTATCCACATCTCCAGGAAAATTCAATTATATATCATACTTCATATCTAAGTTTTTGTTTTGTCCTTGGAAATCAGTTAAACATGCTTTCTCTAGATGCTTCCCAAAGACAAATGTTTGGCTGATAAACCATAAATGTAATGATGAGTAGTTAGCATTCCTTTTCCTCAACAAACAAAATAGAACAGAAGAAAATACCTGTCCCATGGTGGACAGGTAATAAGTTAAAGTTTTCATTTTTAAATTGAAATTCCTCTTCTGTGATTGAAATATTACCCAAAGTAAAACCTCATTTCATTTTCACTACCACCTGCTATCTCCCCACCATGAACAAATAGTTTCATATTAAAAATTCTGACTGTGTCTAGAGAAGACAAATGTCATCAGATTATAAGACCTGAGGGCCTGATTTGATAATGAGCTTTCCCCATTCCATATTAAAATACTAAATAAGTAAAAATATTTTGGAAGCTGTTTCTATTCTAAAAAAACAAACAAAAAAAGACATTCATTTTCTCTGTGCTAGACCAACTGCCAAAACTAAAATGAAACATACATTTTCATTGAGCTATAAGAAGTGATGAGTTGACCTCCTTCCTGTCCCTATTAGAAGTCTTCAGCTGTTGTTGAATCAGTAAAATTGCAGTAGGCCAACCCAAATCTATGTGTTTACAGCAATTTTGAGTATTTCTGGGATACTGCAATTCCCAAAATTCTCCCAACTGGAAGGGAAGCTTAAAACTTGGAGAGAGAGGACACACTTGATTTAGCAATATATTTAGTCCTGTTTATGTCTCTTTTAGGCATATGAATAATCAAAATGAATTAGTGTAATTATGACTATATTTAAAGTTCCATATGTATTTAACTGAATGAGTTAACTACTGACTGAATCAGGATGTGGAAAAAGGGATCTGTATTTTTTTGTTTGTTTGTTTGTTTGTTTTGTTTTGTTTAAAAAAATGGAGAAATCAGCATGAAAGAGCTGGCTGGCTTAGTTCTTGAAACCTTCAAGGAGAGCTCACTCTGGAATACAACAGATTTCATACATGAAATGTCTGGGAAAGACAAGAAACAGTAATTCAAGAAAAGAATCCACAAAATATATTTCTGAAGTGCTGCATTTTCTTTCTTACACTGTTATTTTTCAGCATTTTTTAAATTCGTATATTTAATTAAAGAAATATTAAATATTCCTTATCTATGATTTTATCTTCATAAAAAAGGGATTTCTGAAGCTGGATTTCTGCTGCTATTTAATATCTCAAATCATAGTGTAAATCCACTTATGACATATTTGTTGACTACCTCATCAAAAAGTAACTGAAAAGAAAAGCAATAAACAGCTCTCTGAATGCAAGAAATGTAACAACCCAACAGGAATATCATATATTTCAGGAATAAAATCAACAATTTCTTTTAACTCACTTTCGTCCTAATAACCAAGTGATTCTTCTAAAATAACAAAGCCCTTATTTGTCCTTAAATTCATAATATTTCTCTGACATAGTAGACAGAAAGCAAAGGACAAATGTTAGTACCACTTGTGAGAAAGACAGCATGTCACATTTAATGCTTTATGTGTATTTCATGCACATTTCCACATGCATTTTTAAATCATATCTCATCAACTGCCCTGTATAATGCCTCTCAGTCTACGTATCTCCAGTTTGTCCATCAGAATGCTATGGAATAGTGAGTAGAAAGTCGTGCTAAATGACACCTTCTGCAAACAACAAACTCCTCTCCCTTCATCCACATCATCAGTCATACCTCGCTAGAAGGCACAAATTTGAGCCAGGTAAATCCATTCTGGCTTCTTCAAATTACATTCGAGTACTTTATGTGACCAGAAAGAGCTTTCATCAAGATATGGTCAACAGCTTTTTGGAGGCTGAAGGCCAGCTGATTAGCCTATAATCCAGAATGTACTTTTTGCCTTTTTTAAAAAATGGGCAGGATCTCAGCAGCACACTTTAGAAAATCTCCGAACTCACACTCTGGTGCACTACAAAGTTATCTGTGTTTTTCTCTCACTAAAACAAAATACTTTCTGTTTTTTATATTGAAATTAGCCCTTACAATACCTATTTCCTTGTATCATTAGTCCTCTTTTAGAAACAACCATAACTCTGCTACATCTCTCAAGAAACAAGAGCAGTTTCTTGCATATGCTTATCATTATTAAGAGCTAAGCATAAAAAAGAAGCATTTGACTATGGGCCAGTATTGTGCAGAAAGCCTGACACTTCTCTGAAATGCAGAAGTTTGTGATTTGGGAAGCAGTACAGATCACATGCTTTATGGACAGCATATTCTATAGGTGTGACATACATTGCCATGTGCCCCACAATTCATACACATCACAGATATGAAATCACAGAAGGAAACACGATAGGAAAGTGTGTTTTGGACATCTAAAATATTGCCATCCAGGACTGTGGAATATCCATTATCTATGGGATTTTAATAGAAAATTGTCACTCAAATGCCTCTTGGGAATGGTGAGTACATTCAGATGTGATTCATAAGGTGCAATAGATAGTGAATGACAGTCAATCTTTAAAAGACCTATTGAGTTCTGCTCCAGTGAAATCTTTCTTATCATCAGAACTCAGTCATGAGACTCAGCAGAAAAGGAAATTAAATTAAAGTCATGACATCAGATTTCCAAAATATTACCCACTTTCAGTTTGGTTAGCTCAGCAATCCCCCAAATTAGAGCTGATAAAGGACGTGTTTTAGGTAAGTTGTAAAACCTAGACCTTCAACTCATGAAGTTAGCAGTTTCCACAAAGAAGTGTTTTTATTTTCCAAAAGCTTGAATCAACTACTTCCCATACTGAGTCTCAGTTTCTGTCACTCACAGTTTACCTTGTCATATGCAGCTACAGCTGGAAACTCAGTTCTTCCTCCTTTTCAGTCACTAACACTTGGCTCTCTTAAACAGCTCCTGCCTTTCTAAGAATCACAAAGTAATTGCTCCATTCACTTGATTTTAGAGGGGATGAAGAGATTCTTGTGTACTGCTGGAAGAGGTCTTTCTGTTGAAAGGAGCTTTGAGAAGACAAGGTGGTGTTATTCTACAAGCCAAGGGGACAAAGGATGACAGTGTTAGCAGACAAAGGAGTAAGTGGCTCCAACATCTGATATACTTTATGTTCATCCTGCCCCAAGACTGTGCCCAAGGCATACATCCAGACATACCAGCATTACAGCAAAAGGTGTTAACTTAGAGTTTTCTGAATGTTACAAAACTTCAGTCAGGTCTCAGAAAAAGCTGTTTTATTTATATACTGAACTTCAACATAGACCAGTCATTGTGCATCAGTGGTATCAGAGGTAAGGTTTTGCAACAGTGAAGTGCATTTCTGAGTCTCTTTGGATTTTAATGCTCATTGATTTGGACAGGTAATCAATTGCTGCATCTCCAAAGACCCATAGATATTGACTTCAGTCTCCAAAAGACTTTACAAAGAGTCATCTGGGGGGGATACTTTCACTTCAAATTGAATTGTGGACTATTCAATTTCTCTAGTAAAATGCTGGAACAAACACTAGATGTCAATGCTCTCTCTGCATTTTTAAATACAAATGCTCCTGGCTGAATATGAGGTTCCTAGAAGGATCCCAGCTTGTTCCTTTTCTCTGGCAGATTCTTTAAATCGTTATGGATTTTATTTCCTTTACAGACAAAATGCATTACTTCCACAGTTCTCACTCTGCCTCTCCCATAAGACAATAACAATACCTCCTTAGCATTAGGCATGAATCAGCTGTGCAAAGTCTGGAAGAAGGGAAAAGGAAAAATGATACAGCAATACATTAACTTGATGCTTATCTCTTGGTTTCTTGCCTACACATCTGATAAAAAAACAAGGGATGAAAAAGATGGGAAAGATTTATTTTAAAGTGTATTTTTTGTTACATATTACCTACTTTGTACAGCAGATTAGATTATAGTTTTTTCATACTCTTCTAAAAAATGAGTGATAATAACAGAATCAGCAGAATTAATAAACATGAATTACTCAGCTTGCTTGGCAGTAACTGATACATTGGAATTTCTACCCTTTACACAGTCACAATCAAAGAATCTATTCGTTTGAAAAAGACCCTTGAGATCGAGTCCAATTTTTGACTGATCACTACCACTTGTTCAAGTGTCAACTAGAACAGGGCACCACGTGCTGCATCCAGTCTTTTCTTAAACACCTGCAGGGACAGTGACTCTACCTCCTCCCTGGGAAGACAGTTTCAATGTTTAGCTATCATTTCTGTGAAGAAATTCCTCCTGATTGTCGGAGTCCAGGACATCCCTCTGGACACTCTGGACGGCTCAAAATCCTGGCTGAGGCTCGGAGACCCTGGCAGGAAGACAAAGACACTTGGGAATTCGATCTTAACCCATGGAGCAAATTACCAACTTTATGTGAAGAATTACAAGTCACAAAAGTTAAAGTAGCATAATAGTAGTTGTCACAGGGTGAAAGGTGAAATTTTGAAGAACTTTACTATGGGGGTCTAGGAGACAAGATGGAGGGATTTGGGTGTTGTCCTGTTTTTCTCCCGTCTTCTTCCTAGCCTACATCTTCTTGGTGATGGTGGCACTTTGGGATTGGTGTAAAGTAGAAAGTCACTGTCTAACATAGGTGATAGGTATTGGAACGTATTGAATACGTAGTTTGTAGTATAAAAGAAAACACCAGCCCCGGGGGAGGGCAGTGTGCCTCAGACTGACTCGCTGAACAGACCTCAGCAGGCCAGGCAGAAAATGTTTTAGATAAGAAATAATAAACAACCTTGAGAACATGAGCCGAAGACTTCTGCCTTCTTCTTCAACAGCTGGGTTGGAGAAAAGAGACTTTTAATACATCTCAGAGTCATCTTGACCAGAGTAAATCCCAAGACTGATGTCCAACCTGAAACTCTCCTGGCACAGCCTGAGGCGGTGTTCTCTTGTCCTGTCTACTGGTTGTCTGGGTGAAGAGGCAAATCCCCACCTGGCTCCAGCCTCCTTATCTACAGGTAGCTGTAGATAATGAAGAGACTCCTCTTCTCCTCTTTCTTCTGCAAAGCTAAAGAACCCCAACCTTCTCACCTGCTCCTCAAAGGACTTGCTTTTGCCAGATCATTTCTATGAACTTCTAGCCTTCAATATGTCTAACAAACCAACAAAAAGGATACCAAGTTGCAGGCATAAATAGAATTTTATTTAAAAAAAAAGAAGTAGTGTTTACAAAGAAAAATGTAGTAATTCAGAAATGTAGGCTCTAGTAAATTTTTTGACTTGTTAATAGTTCTTAGGAAGTTATACATGAACAAGATTAGGTTGTATATGAAAACATATGCAACATGAAGACTATGTAAATATTTTAGCTAAGCACATCAGCTATGCTCCTCTTGCATGCAATCTATTTACTGTGACATATTTGTCATGTCCAAGACTGATCCACCTGATATACCAACCAAACCTGATATTTTTATTTCAGTAAAACACTAATGTGCCTCAAAATCCTGTGTAGTTCCAGTTTAGGCCTGCAACCAGCATCGCCCATGTGTCTTCAGACCTCCACCACCTGACAGTGTCCTTCAGGCTGAGCCAGCCCTGCAGCAGGCCACTATTTGGTGGAGGTAGGATATGAGCACCTGCAGCACGGGCAGGCAGGGCAGAGGAAGATAGGTCTGGGCATACCAGGTATAAATTTTTTTCACTAGACCCAGGATCTTCCTCTGCCCCATGAAAGCTTTAAAATTAGCCTCAGAATATGCAGAGATACTCCTGCTCCAAAATTAGCAAGGAATTACTAGTACCCTAGGCAGGTGTTAATGCAATTGAAGGGTCAAGGAAAGGTGCAATGGAGATAATGAGTTTCAAAAAGGGCACTGAGACATTCAAGCACTGTAAAGTACAAAAAAAAAGTTATTATCAGGAATAAAACTACTTTGTCACACTGAAGTTATCATGGTTTCAAACAAAGGTGCTGTTAAGAAGGGTAGTCCTACTTTAGCAGACAGACTAAAAAAAAATGTAGATAGATCAAAAGGCAGATAGAAAGGCAGGCAGGCACACAGAAAGATAGTCAGACCATTAGTCCAAATACTTAGAACCCAGATTATGTTTCCAAAGAAATCAATGTACAAAGAATATTCTTACATGATCAGCATGCATGCCTAGAAGTACAGGATGAGGAGCCATATCTGCCTGCAATCCCCATCTGAGACTGAACTTCAGCTTCTGGATCCCTCACCATCAGTAAGGCCCATGGCTACAGGCTGTGAAGGGTGCACACAATGCCTCCTTTTACCCTTCTGAGAAGAGGGAACACACCCTCCCAAAACAGAGGGTCAATTCTTTATGAAGAAAGGCTTTTTGTGCTCACCCGCATCTCCTCTGCTCTGCTAACCTCTCCTCTGGGACTGTTCTCACTGCCTTGGTTTGGGAGGTTACATGGTTTCTACAGGAGGCTGGAGATATACCATCCATCAGACCTTCATCAGCTACATGAACTCCAGGAAGGAAGAGACCTTTAGCTGGGAATGATGCAGAGCCCATAGCTCCTTTTAATCCAGAAATAAGATTTGTAATGCTGCATTGAGAAGAGACAATGAAACTGCCCTCAGTTAAACTACCCTCAAAAAATACATCCAGGGAGATTTAATGCACTGAAGTATTCCTCTAAGTATAAGTATTCCTCTCAACAAGCAGCATAGCGAGTGTTTAAACCTACCAGCCCTTTTTACTACCATGTTATTTGTTTCTTTGCTGTTTTTAACTGATAGTATTTTGTTTTCTTTTGTACACACCTCCCTAACCCTATTTCACTGGTGGATTTGTCTCGTGTATTTACGGTGGTTTTGACTAGCCCCTCTGTAAACTAATTTATCTGTGTGGTCAAAGGGGATTTGTGATCTCACTACCTGAAATAATTTCCTGTTCCTGTCTCTGCATCTTGTTTTGTACCCTGCTTATTTCTGCTTGTACTTTTCAACTCTTCCTTCCAAGTCCAGAGGACCTTCTTCTTTCTCCAGCTAGCCCCTTAAATTTCTTCACAATTCTGACACAAAGATTTGCCAAAAATTTTCCCACACAGATCTCTGCTACCTCAGGTTTGCAAACTCTGCCCAGGAGTGGGAGAACTGAAACAAGCCAAAGCAGGGCTGTGGGAAGGAAAGCTCATGTTTCAGTTTCCTTCACTGTACCAGCAAGAAGCAAAATGATTTGCTGCCACACAGTGATAGGAAAATCCAGTCTGGAAAGAAGAAACAGCAGCAAGCAGAGTAATTTTGAAATGTACCTTTACCCAGGCAACATCAAAGTGTTTACTGCCCCATATTTCTGCTTCCTTCCACACCCTCAGAGCTGCTCACTTATACACATCTGTCTATTCATTAACATCTAATTAAGCTGTACATCTGCTGCAGCTTTACATCAGCATTGCATTCCCCCACATTTAAACTGCCTGAAGCTTTCTGTCTTTTTTTTTTTTTTCTTTCTCATATTTGTTTCCGGTGCAGTAAGAGCTAAAAAAGCTTTTTCATGCTGATTGACAAACAGAAAGAAGATAAATTCTGGGTTTTGAAAAGGATGAAAGAGCAAAGCATGCTTCTCATCCTAAATCAATCTCTCCTCAGGGATGTGCCCCAGAGAGGCAGGGAGGTTTCTTTTAATTAAAGGAACAATGAAAAAAGAAGAGTATGATAGCTGTAGACACCACAGTCAAGGCAGAAATTGGTTAAAATTAGTTCTGGCTTTTTCCGCTGTGAGAAGTAGTTGCACATTATCACTTTACCTCATTTATTGTGCTGCTTGTTTCCAGCCCATTTCTACATTCACAAAAGCTAAGGCAATGCCAGAGATTAATGGCCAAACCCGAGGTGATTTCCTGCCCAGATTTCACACTACCCCTCAGTGTGCATTACTTAGATAACTCATATACAGTGATACACCAGAAAGCCATGCTAGCTGGTAACACCCCTTGCAGTTCCAATGCCTGCTGGCATTGGAGGCACAGATAGGCTTGCCCATTCTCTTTTTTTCTGAATGTGGACAGATTTCTACTCTGAATTACAAAAGACAGATCTCAGGGAATGTTCCTGGGTATTTTCCAGTCACCCCTACATACACTGGTTCTTGGATGCTGGACTTCTTGCTTTCTACCAACATTTTCAATGCACACAATTTCACAAAGGTGTTCAGATGCTGAACCCCAGACCAAGAGAAAAATACATTAACTAAAGAGGTTTATGACAAAGCAGCATGCAGCATTGAGCTATTACTGCTATCAGAAGTAACTTATTCATACAAACAATGTCCCACTGTGGCATTTCAGCACAGAAATATCTACCATAAAGACAGAATTCCTTCAGCAAGGCAAGGCTGCCTGCCTCACTGCTGACAAGAAAAGACTTCCATGAGGTCCACAGTTCTCAGAAAATATTGCATACACGGATAAAACTGTTTAGATTGTGGCTGTCATCACTCAGCTTCTTAGACTTGTTGATGCTCCAGAAAGACTTGATGTGTAAGTGCTTTGCCAACAGATCTCCATGCTAAGCATTTAGGGACATAATCACATCTATAATTTTCTGAGATTCTATTCAAATTACCTGCAGTAACACAGGCAGTAGTGCATTTTGTACACATATGTCAAAATTATTTGAAGACTTCAATACCAATAGCACATGTAAACTACAACTGAAAGGCCCATGAACATATTTTGAGGATGGAGGTTTTTCCCTCTCCTCCTTTACCCAGTAGGCCAAAAATCTGATGTAGATGACTTCTTGGGAGTTTTATCTTATTTTGAGCATTTAGATATCTTTTATACAGACATTGAGGCTTGATTTAGAAGCTAACAGAGATAACCCATCATAACTGGAAGAAAGTTGTTCCACTGATTAATTGCTCTCTTTTAATTTACCTAAGTCTAGCTTCCAGATCCTGAATATCATGGATTCATCTTTCTGACAGAAATACCACCTACAGTAAGCCATCTCTTCCCACAATCACCTCTTTTCTCTTTGATGCACTAAACAGATAAAATTTTCTTGCTTTTTACCCTAGAATAATGTATTTTTCTATTATTCTTTTCTCAATACTTTTCAATCATTCATGATTTCTTTTGAAGGATGACTATTAGAACTCAAAACAAGAGCGTATCATTAGTGCCAGGGGCTCATGACTCATATAACTCACTGAACTCTCACTGAAGCAATTGAAACAGCTAGAAACATGCTAGTCCTTCATGCCATGACAACTGAAAAAGTAGTGCTTCCTTGTTCATATATGATATTTCTCAATCTGTTCTTCAGAAGCTGTATTGAGCCTTAGCTGCATCAGACTGCCCACTCATGTTCACTGCTCTGGAGTTGTTTTGCTGCTCTAGTGCTCTTCAGTTAATAATTCCGAGGATGAAGCTCCAGTTTCCTAAGGCTGACACACTTTCTGCATACCTGGCAATACAGCTGTGTGGGGTAAGGACACAGACACATTTGTGCTGACGTATGTGCTTGTTTATTTCTGCAAATGATCCAGAGCAGCCTCTATTTCCCATATGTAATTTATCATTGTTATTCATTTAGTAATTCTGTGTCATCAGAAATACAAATGTGGTATTTACAAGTGCAGTCCTTCTAGATTAGACCTAGTCAAAAATAAACAATGGCAGCACCTGCCCAGAAACAAATTTTTAGGACCGTGACTCAAATTTACTCTCACTTAGTCCCTACCCTGCTTCTGTGGGCTTGCTTCATTTTGTTTAGCAGCAATTTTCTCACAGAACACTGTGTCAGTATATTACCTATCTCAAAAATGCCTTGGGAATATTATATCACAGAGAAGCATTCACTGAACACATCCAAGACCTCAAAAACTGCACTCTCTGCTTGACAGAATCTATCTTCTATAAAAGCATGCTGATGGTGTGAATTATATTGACGTTTCCTTCTTCCCTCCCATTTATGCCTTTCCTTGATTTTGCCATGAGTACACACTCCATGGATTTTTGGCAAATTTGTTGAACTGTTTAAGTGATTAGAATATGTGTAATTATATACTAGAATATTCCCATTTTTCCAAGATTTATTTTAAAAATAATCTATGTGTAAGGGAGATATTTTCCCTTTCTTTTTTTTTTCAATGAAATGTACTCAATTTCTGTTTTTTTAACGCTCTTTATGAATAACATTAAAATGTGGAGGATTTCATTATTACTCTAATCTCCAATATATTATTACAGCATTCTGTTTCTTTTGGGGTAGAACATATTTGTGAGTATAGATGAACATCATAGCTTTCTGTGCATCCTGAGATGATTTTTTTCAGACTGGATCTGTACAGAGAGGTAATATCTATTTTAGCAGAAACAAGGTGGTTCTACTCCAAAGTTTACTTGAAGTTTGGATCAAGAGACTGTAACTCCCAACAGAGAAGAAAGCAAGAATACATGGTAGTTTTTGGAGATGCCAAAACTTCATTTTACTTTCTTGTGCACATATTTCCAGCTTTCCCAATGACATTTTTTTTTTCTCAGACAAAAGAGGAAGTGGAAGAACATTTGAATACCATTAGAATTTTACTTAATATGGCAAAGTATGGTTTTTAATCGGTGAATCATACCTCACAGCAAAGCAGAAGCTGTTTAGAAAATCTATAACTTGGACTAGTCAAAAATATTTTTATTGAAAAGAGCATGTTTTTAGGAAAAATTGTCTTTAACTGGAAAAGTGTTTTATTATTGAAGAAAATAACCCCTCAATTTCTTTTACTTAATCACCTTGAACATGGAATTTAAAAAAAAAAAAGAGGAAAAGAGAGTTTAGGACTTTAAATCTCTTTTCTTCAGTTTTGAAACTGAAAAAAAAAATACAATAAAAATGTAGAGGGTTTACTCAGAAATAGCAGTTACTGTGGGAAATAATAAGAGAATAAAACTAAACTTTTTTGAAAACTTTTCTTGAACTATATTTCTGGTTTTGATTGACTCCAGTTGTGTCATCCAGAGCAGGATCAGGAACAATCACCATATGATATAATAGGACACAGTTTGAATGGTAAATCACTGGGATGAAACACTCAAATTAATATTAGCTACATGAGTGAAATGGGTTGAAACAAACTATTCATCAAACAATTTCAAATAATAAACTAATTAATGCAAATTGTGATGTGTTCATGGAGAAATAACAAATGCAAAAAGGGCAAATTTCACTGTCAAATGAATTGTTCTCAGGGAATAATTCATCTAGCTGCAGAAGACAGAAAAGGCTTGAATGCTAATGGGTAGGAGCAGGGAGAGCACAGCATAGAAATTGAACTAATTCATACACAGCAGTAAGTCTACAGATTGCTTGGGAAAAATGGAGCTAGGTACTGCTGAGTCTCTTGAAAAATGTGATGTATCCCAGGTTTAAACCCATGTGTTCAATTTCATAAGATTAATATTTCCAACTGCAGGCTCTCCAATAAAGTGTCTTAAAATGAATCCGCAACACGTAATAGAATAGCTATGCTCTCAACTTTAAAGGAAATGAGTTATTAATAATACATGGTTATGGAACTATTTGATTCATTCTGTGAAATTTTGTAGAACCTCAATAAAATAAAATGTTTTATTAGAATAATTGCATAAAGCAAATCCTGCAGAGTCATGATACATCCCTTTCAAACACAATCAGTGCTCTTCAGACTTATTTATTTGACAGTGTTGTCACACCTACTTGTTGGGCACTACAGCCCCAAAGAGCCAGCTACTCTTTCAATAATGCAGAGCTGTCAGGATGATTTTGAGTAAATCGAGCATTAAGCATCTCCTCTGGTTTCCCTGTTTCATTCTGGCGGAGCAGTAATACAAACCCAAATGAATGCACAGCTCATTTCTTTCTGGATCATATTGATTAATTTTGCAGGGGGTTAGAGAAAGGGACCTGTGATGTCGGTTGTCATTGATTTCCAAGATAAATGAAGAACTGAGCCGCAACATCCTTTTCAGCCAAAAGATAACACTTAAATACAGTGCAAGTAGTAAGCAAATAATTTGCTTTTCTGAAGTATCAGAACTGCCTTTAGATAACATTAATTTCAAGCAGATGAATGTAGATACTTTGTCCTTTCAAGGCAATTCTTTTTCTTTCAGCTTCAAGTCTTTGCTTGTTATAGCCCCAAAGGACATCATAGGATGCTTCACTGTTTACTACAAGCTTAAGTTGCTAAACATATCTGATTTTGCTCTGCATTCTTGATCAAATCTATTCTAACAAGGTTATAGTTATGCGCACACTCTTCAGCTGTCAAATGTATGTTAAATGGTGAAACACTTATTAGATATGAGTGTTAATGCCAGGAGAACCAGTTACTGCTACATTTCTAAAAAAAAAAAGAACAGAAAAAAGCTGTTCAACACCTGCATACAATGTTTTGTACCAAACTGTTCTAATTAGCACATTTTGAGATATGATTAGAGCACTAGAGGAAGCTTTCCAAATGCCATTAATTATGGATGTGATCTTAAATTATTCACTTTGAATATTTTTTCTTGCTATGCCCTTTTATCTTCCACTAACTTTTTGCTGCATGCTAGAATAGTCCCAATTAAACCTCAAATGAAAGTCTGTTACATTAAAGAAAAGGTAAACTGAAAATTAACCACCTTTTCTTTTCTAAGGTGCTTCTAAACAGGGAGGATGTGGGCAACAGTCAATTTTTTTCATATTAAATGCTCATCATTCTTTATCTCAGCCTCTACCAATATTGGAAAAGTGATACTTATACAACCATTAAGCATGAATATTTCCATCTTTCACTAAAGTAATATTATAGAATGCAACAAAATATTTGTGCAATCATTCATCTTTACTCCTTTTAAAGATTACTGTATCAAGTGAGTCATCTCAGACTCTGGTGTATCACAAGTAGTATCACATGTAGAGTCTAATAGCTGGTGACCAAGTGCTATATGTGATTTTGCTTCCAATAAATGGTGCCAAACCACCTGAATTATGAAGAGTTGGAAGAACCTTTTTCAGGCTCATATGCAACCAGAACTGTCAGGAATATATCTTTGCAAAGAATGGAGAATAGAATTAGAAAGGAGAGAAAGAGAGGCGGGTAAGGATGGAGTCATAACATAAGAAAAACAGTGAGCAAAGCAGGGCAGAATATAACATTTTTGTAGTGATAAAGAAAGATAATTCATATATATCTGTTTAAAAATAAAGCTCACATTTACATATAATACATAGAAACATAGTAAAAGGCTCCCACGTATGTCCTCTTCACTAGGCAGAACAGTCAAACAATCCTAGTGCATGCAATGACTAAACATTGCCCTGGATTTTACCTTTTTTCTAGGTTAAAGTTCCTCCTATAAAACTTCCTCTGGGACCCATTAGAAGCTACTAACACACACTTGTTTTGTTAAAGACGCTGATAAAAATCCGGTGAAAAGGAATGACAATTCTCTTAAAAGCTGTTTAATACATGTAGCCGTGAAAAAGAGAGAAGATGTATTCCAAACTGGAGTGCTATCACTTCACACAATAGCCACATCCTTCTTAGAGTTTAACAGATCTGAAGTCAGTTTCTAGATAGGAAACCCCAAAGGAAAACACATATAGGAGCAATCATTCAGAAGTCTATTCTCCTGCTGATCCAGTGATGTTTGGCTGGTGTCATGTGCAAGCTGTCAATCTCAAGGATAAGCAGGAATTACCCTTGCATTTGGCATCATTAAAGCTCTTCAGAGAGGCTGTTTCTGACGTCCTTAATCAATATCTCATGTGGCTACAGCAGTGGCTCTGTGCAGCAAGCAAGATGCTTTCTGCCACCTGGAACGTGCTCAAAGTCACCATTGAACTGGCAAATATCTATGAAAAATATAACATTTCTGATCAGTCTATCAGCAAAAGGAAAATCTCATGGAAAAAAAAGCAGGTGTTAAATGAATGCTGCCCATATCACATAGATGGTTCTCTCTAGCTGTCCCAGCATGAAACATGAGCAGATGGAGTGAGGTGCCAACAGATGAGAGAGACTGAACACCCTCATATTTGACAGATGCTCCTGAGGGTCTAGAGTGGGCCATCTCAGAAAACAATCATTGATGTCCATTTCATTCCATATGGAGGGAAGATTTTTTTCATTTAATCACCAGAGAGGTTTGCTGTAACCATAGGTCCTGTGGGGTCCAGGGGTACTTGCAGTCATGTAAGAGTTTCCCGACTAGCTTAGGACACCTTATCTGTCCCATGCCCATCTTGCTCTTTCTCTCCCTCTGAACTTCCAGGAAAAGTCAGTATATTCAAAATGAAATATAAATAATGAAGAGCTGGGGCAAAAAGACTGAGGAGAGAAAGTATAATAAAACACCTATCCTTTCATTACTGGCCACAGAAATCCTAGAAATCCATCATAAATAGAATAAATACCAAAGAAAGTAGAAATAGATGGCTTAGGAAACCTTCAGCCAGGATGTCTCACATATTCAGGCCAGACTACTGGTGATCAAAGGCAACAGTATTTTGAATTGGTCTAGAAATCAGATTTATAAAGCCTGGTATGACTTCAGATTCTTTTCCCAGCAGAATATTTCCTGGTCCCTTCTTCAGATACAGTTCTTGGGGTCACCAGAGAGGTTACAGGAATGTCATTTGTTTCACTGGTACAAGGTCAACAAGAGCAAAGAAGGAACATACTACCAGCAACAATATTGTTTTCCTCCCCATTACTCATTTTTCATCTTTTAATGTCCTCTATACATTCCCAAGACACAGTCACTGCCATGCAAGAACTCCTAGCTCATCATCACATTGTTGCTAATTACTGATTACTAAAAAGAATATCATAACAGATGCAGGCAATCATAGCCAGTTTCTACTGAAAAACCAGACTTGCGAGACTTAGGCTGAAGAATAAAAACTTGTAAATTCGAGAGGAAAATTTGTTGTTTTCACAACCCTTCCCCACCCAGCCAGCCTTGAAGTTATCACCTCCAATACACCAAATTGCTGTTGCAGATCCGGAAAAAGGAGAAATTGCATTTTATCTTAATTTGACTTATTGTGTCTCACTAAAATTTACTTGCTAAATGTCTTTTAAGGCAAGAAAAAAATTCCTTAGGGAAATGCCATCATCACCATTGTTTTCCCACTGTTTTTCTAATTATATAATAGGTGACATTTTCTTCCTCCCCCTTCCACGTGGAAGCAGCTCTCAGGCACAGCAGACAGGAATGGTATTTTACCAGAAACATTTTTTTCACATGCTTACTTTCATCTCAATAAAAATTACCCTTCATATTTTCTACAAACATTAAAGAACTCCTGGTGAGTTTTTGTCTACTCAGATTTATTCTTGTCTGTGTACTTCAGAACATGTTACAGTCATCATTTGCTACTACTTGCAATTACAGGAAAGAAAATTGTGCACCTGATATGGAATAAATCTACAGCAGCTATAAAATACCTTGGCCTTTCTGCCCCTTATTTTAAGGACAAAGGACTTTTCAACCTTTTATAAGAATGGTTTGCCAGCCACACTAATTGCCAGTAAATAAATTGAGCCTTATCTTGTCAATTATAAATCTGGTGATTATCTCTACATTTCCTACTATAGCATTCCATATGCTATATACTGTACTGAAGAATTTATTCCCCTCCCAGCAGTGAAAGCCATCCCAAACAGTTGTTTTTGTGCTCAGGAATTGACAAAGGCTGCCAGGCACACAGAGAAGATTCTTGGTAGACCAAGCATAATGGTCTGATTTTGAACAGGACTAAGCTAGCCAGGTTAACTACTCTTGCAGGAAAAATCAAATAGTGATTTGCCAGTCATCAAAACTGTGAAGTTTGAGTTTATATTTCGTCTTTGACTGACCCAACTTTCAAAATGATCCCTTGATCCAGCTTGCACAGTAGAATTACTGTTGTCTACCAAGAGTAGGAAGTTAAGAAAAAATTAAGGCACACTGATAACATAAAAATGGTGATAATTTTAAAATTGCAAAATCCAACCTTTACTCCAAAGGAAGCCAGATCTTGGTATAAAACCTCTAACATGCTTGTACCTCAAGAAAGCTAAAAATAAGTTTTTATTTCCCCTTCTATGCTGAATGACACAAAGGCACTGATACAGCTACTGCTGAAGATGATGGTTGGACTCCTAATGCAGGTAAAAGTTAAAAAGTTGTGTCGCATTAATGCTAGGACTCATTCAGTCCTGAGCATATAAAGAGATATTAAAAGGTTCAGCTGCAATTCTTTCTTAATTTTAGCTCCCTCTACACCAACCAGAATGGTGAAAAGGCATTTATGTAGAGGCATGAATCAATTCTGACATCTGCAGAGATTGGTGATTCACTTAATGGCTGACCAGGATTACAAAAGCCTAGATATTTTAAGAAGAAAAAAAAAATTGTTTCTTATGTGTTTTTGATGGCAGTGGTAAGTCTGCAGCTTTAATGAGAGGTGACAAAAGCCATCAGTCTTGTTTCAGTATTGACTGAGACATGGATTCCTGCCAGTATTCCCAGAGGATTCAGAAGGATGAGGATGTGTGCAATTAAAGCTAGCTACATCATGAAGTACAGGCAGTGAAAAATCAGGACCTTGATGTTAAGAACAGTTCCTCTCCAGCTTTCCCCTGTAAATTTATTTTTTGGCAACATAGTTTACATTGTCTTATAGACACCATGTTGCTCAAATTCAGTGACAATTCTAATTATATTTCATTGGAATGTAAAATTTGAGGCATGTTATGAAAATTCAGATAATATCACAGTTCATATTAGCAGAGCTGCTGAATTTGTCATTTAACAGAACCTCTGAAGTATGCTTTGTTCTGTGTGTAATATTCTATTTCACTGGTGAGAAATTGAAGAAAAATATGAAATACATGGCTTTAAAAAATTTCTAACATATTTTCTTGGCCATGTCTGGGTCATATAACAGAGTTAAGAGTGGTGAAATTACTTTTACAACGATACAAAATATCAGTGACAGAACTAGAAGCTAGAGCTCCACATTCCTTCTGTCTTTCCTCTACCTACCTGCAGTCTCAGAAGACAAGACTTTTTTGTTGTTTGGGTTTTTTTTTAGTTCAGTTTGTGTGCAAAGCAAATGCCCATGGCAACAAGGGGATAACAACTCCATTTTCACTTCCTATGCTTTCTAGGCAATACAAAACATGCTGGAGGTTTTAATACACAAATTAGATTTGGTAATTGGGAATTAGGAACAACCTTATTTTTTCTGTCCTGCTTTAAACAATCTATAGGTATCAGAATTTTACAACATGTACAGGATATTAACCCAGCATGCTCTTCCAAACTATCTCATTAAGTATTTGCATGCACTCTTCAGCAGAAAAATTCTCTTTTCCTTTTAAGTTTTTGGTGTCCATCAGTGATAGCAAATTTGATACATTGTAAAGCCACCTTGAGTGACAGGATTCCACAACAACCTCTTGAGGGCCAAGGGGTTTGGGGGTTAAGTATGTCATTCAAAGAAATCTTTATCAGTGAGAGTGTCATGAACATCCTTACTGTCATTTATTTTCAATTTCACTGCAATTTTCTCATGACATCAGCTGAAAAGACTTTAGGAATTGTTTCTTTCTGACCAATCAGAATCAGGGAAGTACCTATATTCTGGTGACAGCCTTTTCCTGTAAAACTCTACATTGTCTACATTTCTTTAAAAATAATAAACTGTCTCCTTACATGACATGTTTCTTTATTCACTCATGTATTCAAAAGCGAGCTGTACTAAACATGTCTGTCTTAAGATCTTCACACCTTTGGAAATACATCTGTTAAAATAAGCAGTCTTCAAAAATTGCTGGCAGATATCAGAAGAGATGGATAGCCCCATACTAGTTTAGATCTGGATAAGTACATTGATTTCAAGAAGGTATGTTCATATACACCTGCTAAAGTTCCAACTAGTAGAAAGCATTCAATCTGTGCATCACAGATAAATCTTCATTAACATTAGAACTAAATGCTTACTTCATTTAAAAACTGCTTTCTTAAATTCATGTCGAATGAAATAGATACGTGTAGGGATTTTTACAGGTCTGGTACTTGAGGTATGGCATGATATAAAAATAATAACAGGAAAAAAGGATCCGCTAACCAGTGCAAGATTTTGCAGTAAGTCTAAAGGCATTAGCACTCCCCTATATCTCAAAGGTATTTGCATAGGCACAAAAGTCGATGGTACAGACTCTAATGTCCACTCACCACAAATTTTTCTAGCCCTATTCTAGACCTATTCAGCATTGCTGATGACAGTAAGAGAATATAAAAAAAAAGAATATTATAAAGAAAGAATATGGAATGTTCTTGCAATGCACAGTCAATGAAAAAGTCAGAATAAAGAATATGACCCAAATGTTAAAGACAATTAATTAAGATATCTCTTGGAATAATCATTCAAGAAGAAATAATAAGTACAGTTTTTATGCTGGGGAATTATATGCCTGAAAAGTTATAAAACTGTTGGGGTTTTTTGTATGAGACAAAACCCTCAACTGCTACTGGTACATTTAGATATGTGTGTATATGGCACAGGAATAGACACTTTACACCAGTATCACAATGTCTGGCTTCACAGATTATCTTTCCTTAATATTGCATTTGCCAGCAAATATTTTATTTCCAGTTAGTCTGTGATGTATTATACAGCAGGACAGATCTGGTCATATAACAATGGCATGGTTTCTATTAAAAACAGACAGACATAAGGTTAAAAGAATTGTTGGCTCTCCACTAGTGCCTGATGACAGCTGGAAGGTCCTGGGAAAGCTTTCACAGTAATATAGCCTGGAAATAGTGCCCACAAGTTAGTGATTGTCTGCCACTGCTGCCTTCAAGAAGCTGCTACAAGGAAAGGACCCCTTTAGGGTTTTTTGTTTACTTTACTGTTCAGTTTCCATGAGGGACTATTTCTAATCTTAATGTTCCTTCTTTTGTATTCAGCCCTCATAATATGGCTCTTGATGTAGACAAGTGGTTTCTTATGTAATGCTAAAGTAAAGCATTGAAATATCTGTGTAGACAATCCAAAACTTGGTCCAGACTCCTCTCTAACCTTCTCTAGTTACCTCATATGCCCTAGGGACTGCATTTTACAAACAGGGAAAACAACTCACATAAAAATAAAATATTAAAAATAGTATTTCTTTTTTTGTCCTACCCAAGAGTGTTTTTAGATAGTTATTATACCAGTGTTAAACTGAAATTTCCTATGTAAAAGGAAGTGTCCAGCCTCCTTTATTCCTAATCAGGGACCTGTCTTCATTTCAAGAAAAAAACCATTTACAATCATTGCCTGCTAATAAGGATATTAACCTGCATGTCTGTTTGCATTATGATTTCTTTCAGCATTTCAGCCCAGTCAGCTACTTATTACTAAGAAGGATCATTACTGATACAATACAATTTATGAATTCAGGGTTATTGCACAGATACAAGCAAGAATATCTCTTTATTTTAATTAGTTTGTAATCAGATAAAGGAATCAAAATGTGATGAATCGAAGGAAAAGCCATCACAAAATGATTCAGTGAATTATCTATAACGACAGCCAATGGCAATAAAGGAATACATTACTTGTTCAAACAAGAGTATCATCATTAACCAGTCAAGCAACATGAAAAATGTAAACCAGAAGGCAGCCAAGTGTCCTGCTTAACAGTTGCCAGAAAATCTAGAACTGTAATGGGGACACATATTTCTGGTATCCAGCACCCTGTTCTGTACTCCCTGCCTGAGCAGCCAGCCCTACACATTTAGCCACTGACATCAGCTATGGTCATATTTCAGGCAGTCTGTCTGTGGTGACACTAATTCACCTTCTAAGGCTTGGGGTTTTTTTCCAGTTTTTCAGCACTGAAAATTCTGCTTTTCAAAACTAACTCCCAGGCAAGAAGCTAACAGGAAGAGGTGATTTCACCTCTAAGACTAAAAAGAGCTTTTTTTTGCAGTAACTGACTTCATTGCTGAAGATGCATTACTTTGTCATGCAAGCTGACCTAAAAAGTCAGAGGCTCACCGCGACAGGACAGAGAGCGACAAGCATTTTCTAAATTTGTTCTCTTTGTATTAATAGTAGGATAAAATGTTTGGTCATCCTCCCCACCTATTTTGCCTTAAGCTCCTCTCCTTAGACTTCATGTTAATTTACCCTTTTTTTTTGGCATGTTTTACAGGTTGTTGATCTGTCTCTTCTACAAAGCCATAGTAAAATTTAAAAAAATAAATAACCTATTTCCTGGAATAGGCCACTTAATTTATTTAGCATAAATAGGGCATGTATCCCAGCAGTAAAGAATCTGGTCAATAGCCAGCTGAACATGAGCCACCACTGTGTCTGGGTGGCCAAGAAGGCCAGTGGCATCCTGGCTTATATCCAAAATAGTGTGGCCAGCAGGACGAGGGAAATGATTGTTCCCCTGTACTCACAAGGCAACATCTTGAGTGCTGTGTCCAGTTCTGGGCCCCTCACTGGAAGAAAGGCCTTGAGGTGCTGGAGAGAGTCCAGAGAAGGACAATGGAGCTGGTGCAGAGTCTGGAGCACAAGTCCTGTGAGGAGTAGCTGAGGGAGTAGGGGTGTTTAGTCTGGAGAAATGGAGTCTCAGGGGTGACCTTATTGCTCTCTATAATTGCCTGAAAGGGGGGAGGGTGTAGTCAGGGGAGTCTCAGCCTCTTCCAGTCCCAGCCCAGCCTCAGCCTTGTGTCAGGGAGGTCCTTGATGTGCGGGCTGGGGCTGCCCCCAGGCTGGGGTGTTGAGATATCCTAGCTCCCAGTTCCAGGAAGCAGTGCTCTCACCCAGTGGTCCTCTGAGACAGAATGCAAACTGAGCTTCTTTCAGTGAATCCAATCTTTCCCACCTCCATATGAGCATAGTCTATGCACACATATGTTCCTATGCAATGCTCTGCTATTTTTTTCTCTCATCTGTATCATGCACTGAATAATAACTTTTGGAAAGTGCCAAGAAGAACTTTTCTTTGTACAATTATTCAGCTATTTTCACCACAACATTTTTAGAATGTGTGCTGTTTTCTTCTTCCAAGCTAAAAAGAAACAGTTTTAAAGCATGTGTCTGATCTGAAAGGATGTGGTTGGGAAGAAGAGATGTTTATTACAAAGACTTTTGTGTTCAGATAGCCTAACAGGAACTCAGTATATTGACATTGATTTTCAAGTGGTATAAACACGGTCTGCCCTCAGACTCTGCATCTTGAGGAATAATTGTTTACTAGTTAGTCATAATGTAAAAGAAGTTTAAATGGTCACATTTTAGTGGCAGCTGTAAGATTACAATTGACTTTTAGTATTTTTTTAAAACCTCTTTCAAAGTACACCATTAGAAATCTTTTGACTCTTTGAAAATTAATATCAAGCTTGCTGCTTAAATTCACTGTACTCCAAGCCAAAAAAAATTGTTCACAGATGCATTTGCCTGGAGTGGAATACTGAGTAGGTTATGAAGTCCATCTAATAGCACTACCAAAGAAAGACAAGAAAAAAGGAATTTCCCTGATTTGCCCACAGCAAAACTATTAACAGATGACAGTGAAGTACTAAGAGTTTTTTTAAGTTCACATAATACACCTATTTGAGGTCTAATAATTAATTATTTATTGCAAAATCTTACATTATAAGCCCACTGGCTCAGTGGACTCTTAGGCTTGATCCAAGGCCCTTTAAAACACTACTTTTTTTTTTTTTCTTTTGAAGTAACTGTGTCTTTCGACACAACTGTGTTTTTTGTCCAGCCCCAACCTGCATCATTCCTGACACCTACTCTCAAAAACTAAATTAATGTTCTTTATACAAGCCAAACGTCCTATTTTCACCACGGGGAAAATAAGTGGTTGCCTTCAGCTCTTACATATCCTTGTGCTTCCAAGTACTATTGATCAGTGCTAAAGCTTTCTTGTCTTCTTTAATGCCCTTTGCTACAGGTCCAGACTCTTTTGCAGAATAACCCTTCAACCCCATATGGATGTGTGCATTAAAGCTTTCCACGTGTTCAAGCAGGAGACAACTCCATGCTGCTTGTTTAACAGGAGAAAACAGCACTGAAGATGCTGAACCTAATTTATGTATTGCTATAAACCTTCTTTTTGTGCTTTCAGTCAAGAATATTTCTGTTTTGTCCTGGGTAACAAATATGAGCAGGTATTTTTGAACCACCATTAAATTTAGAAACACCTATCCTCCCACTTTCTACTATCTTAATTTAAACAATGCTCATCATTATTTTTGAGCTATCTATCCAGGTCCTCTTCCCATAAAACTTGTGTGAAAGTTTGGAAGGCCTGAGTTTGAAAAGATGTCAATATATTTTGTCATTCAACATTACAGTAGGAAACTTCAGAGAACAATCAAGACACAAGAGCTAGGTGAGCTGCAAGCAATCTTTTTCTGTCCTTTTCCTATCTATAATAAAATCATATTCTACTGGAAACAGAGTTGGCTTTCCAGGCATATGTCAGGCTCAGGGGAAGCAATTAGATGTAAAGCAGGCCACCTGGTATGACAGTAATTAGACTCTAGATCTGTTGTTATTAGGACCCAAAGTCGCACTGTGAAATTAGCTCAGAACTTTAATTAAACTTGTAGTAACAACTAACTTTTATGGAGCAATTATTCTTTTTTTTTTTTTTTTTTTTTTTGGAACCCAGCTGAACAGAGGGCTGAATGGCACACTGAACTAGTTAAAATACACAGTTATTTCCATCTGTATTAGCAGTAGAGATCAGAACCACCTTAGCTGTTATAAGTGGTTATTAGTACGAATATCTCTCTGGCTTTTTGGCATCTACAGACAATTAAAAGGCTCAAGCTGGTGTGAAGTGACCATTTCCTTACATCAGTTTAGACCCCATATAGGCAAGAAAAGGAATCATAATCTATACCTACATTACTATTCATAGTTGGGTTTTGGGGCATTTGGTGACTTTTCTCAGTGTACCCGTTCACCATGCACAGATCACATTGACAGAGCTTATTCAATGCAGACAAGTGAGAAGAAGTTGAACCAGAAGGTCAGTTCTCACCTATTTGAGGTGCACTCCACACCTGATATGGACATAAACAGTGAATCAAAGCATCTACAAAGCCTTAGCACAGCAAGGATATACAAAACTAATTTTAGTTGTACCTGCATGCCCTAAACTTCACATTATATAAATGTCAGATCTTCAGCAGCAGATCTTTCAATTCACTAAACTGGCTCATTTGCATCAAATTTCTCAACATAGTAGTGAGAGGCAGTGGGTCACTGGGATTTTATAGCACATGAAATACAGGGAGGAATATTATAAAACAGGAGGGAATGTTAACAAGATATCTTAATTTTCATCTATCTTTGCATGGCACTTTGAAGAGAATTAAATAAACAACTACCTAAACAAAGTAGATACACATATTCCTTTGTAATGAGAAGTTAGAAAAAAAACGTAATTTACAAAGTCTGGGGACATGAGGGATATTACTATTTTAATAGCATTTGTTGTGCCTAGGTGCAGGATTCAGAGCTCTGAGCTTGAATCCCACCTATCAGGAGTCTCCTGTATGAACTAAAAAGTCTTTGTACACACTTGCCAGTAGTATTACTACTGGCATTAAGTGTTAATATTTTTATGTGGCATTAAGTGTTAATGGGTTTTTATCCCACAGCATCAAAATAAGACAAAAGAAACAGGATCCAGTGATCCTTACGGATGGATGAATGCCACTGAAACCAAAAGTAGCTCTGTCAGCATATTAACTGGGACATTTCCCTCATCATACCCAATAGCATCTGGCATAACACCCCAAGAAAGGCAGATATTCTTGCAGAATATACTGCCATTATATTCATCTACAGAGCTGCATGAGAAAATGCAGGGGAATGGACACTTGTGGAGGCAGAAGTTTGTTCTTCATTTGCAGGCAACCTCAGCTATTGCACAACGTAATTCCAGATTTTCTGTGCATTAAAGGAAAAATTCTACTATTTATTAGTAGTTAACTCGTGCTTTATATCAAAGACTATAATTTAGTAGTTACGAGCTTGGAATCAAAAGATAAAAAAACAAGGTAAAACTTCTGGGTTTGGCAAGTGGATTTTTTTTATTTTTACTCCATACAGGAGACATTAATTGGGATGCTCTGTATTTTAATCATTACTGTATAAAACCTATCAATAAAGCTCATCTGGTCCATTCCTTTTATCAAAGCACAACTATTTCCTGAACTACATAACCACATACTCTACTTCAGTATCATAGGATTTTATTCCTACAATACTTCTATTTAAAATAGTGATAGCATCCTTAGTTCAGACTTGTAAGCGTTAATTAATCTAATTTTCGCTTTTCATCATTTATGCTCTTAATTACTCCTAATTTGTCTCCCTTTGGATAAGAGAAGTTGCATGATCTGATTCTCAACAAATAGGATGACAATACGGGTGTGTGCCTTTTATCTTTAGACTTGAGATCTGTACAGTATTGCTACAATAATGCCTAAAAGTTTTGTTGCATTTCAAAGAGCACAAATAAATTTTTAGTACATACAATCCCTCTATTTACAGGAAAAGATTAAATACACTGATGTCAACAGAGGATTCTGTAAAATCTACAGCAAAACAAAATTCCTTTTAACCCCACAGGTGAAGATCCTCATTAAGTTTTTAATGACCATTGCCATCATATTAGAATCATATATTTACAAGCAGCTACTAAAAACATCAAAAACACCTTGGCAACTTCTGTGGAGTTCAAGAAACATCAAATGCACTCAAGCTTCCCTGATAAACTTGTTCATACATACCTTTTACCCAGCTGTATCTTCATTTGCCCACTTGCTCATACATTTTGATGCGTTCTTCCAGATAACTAGAATCTGCCTTTTACACTTATACTTCAAAAGACAAAAATAGTATTTTCTGACCTTGTCATCAATCTCAACAAAATCCTTGCAAGTTTTGCAAGATGCCTGGACAAACACAACTGTTCCTGGGAGACCAGTCCTGAAGACAAGAGACAAGATTCTGCTCAAGTGAAAATCTGAAGCAGCATGGTGCATTGACAAAAAAAATTTGTTCCAAGGTACTTCAAATTTCAGTTCCTGAACAAGCCAAAAAGAACATCCTGCATGACTATCCTGATGTAGATGGGGATAAAAAAAGCCACTTCCAAGGCAGCCAGGTCTCAGCTTCTCAGAGATACTACTCAGGTCCCAGAAGCACATTCAGAAATTGGTTGCCAGGTAATGCAGTGCACAGAATTGACTTATAGTATGTTCCCCAGGGGACATGAAACTGAGCAGAAGGTTACAGCTATTCCCTGCACCAGCTAATATTTTTGCATGGTAGCTTTGTGGGCATCCTGCAACATGGGTGCTATGGAATAGCAGTATATTATTAAAGCAAAAATCCCTAATTGAATAATTAAAGCACCTCACGCATCTTGCCAAAACGTCCATTATCAGAGTCCACCTACACTGTTCTGTACCCCCCACAGAACAGCTCACAGCTACACAAGGCCTGCGAAACAGTGGCTTCTAGCCAGCTTCTTTCTGCAAAAGAAAGCATTCTGTCCTCCACATATCACTTTAAGAGTTCGACGGTCTTCTTTGAAGTACTATTAACAAAATAAATGAAGAGGTGAAAAAGCAGACTTTCAAAGCAAAGGGTTTAATATTTGTGTATGTATTATACATTCCCCAAACATATCACTTTAAGAGTTTGACGGTCTTCTTTGAAGTACTATTAACAAAATAAACGAAGAGGTGAAAAGATCAGACTTTCAAAACAAAAGGTTTCATATTTGTTTATGTATTTGCACATTCCCCGGCATCAGATGCCAGTTTAGTTTGAGGAAGGAACAAGACACTGAGGGACTGATATTAGCCAACTACAGCTCTCTGTTCCTGGTCTAGCCCAAGTGGAAATTAGAGTAGCTGAGGTTATAAAATTCTTACAGTAGATCAGAAATAATTGTTTTTTAGTCAAAGAGGGCTAAAAAGAGAGGATAACAATGCATAAATACCATATATTTCATCAATTGACTAGTTCATAAATTTATGTTATTTTTATTTTTAGTCAAAGAGGGCTAAAAAGAGAGGATAACAATGCATAAATACCACATATTTAATCAATTGACTAGTTCATAAATTTGTTATTTTTTACTTGTTGTATCAACTTGAGAATAACTAGAACCAAAATTGTAAAAAATATCTGATTTTTAATATTTCTTTTTCTATTGCATTTTTAACTTCAGTGTAATATTGTATCTACAATTTTGACTGCACTTTAGAATTATAAAAAGTTAAAAGTAGTGAAGGTGAAATGACTTTTTAAACTCAGTCTCAAACAACTATGTGCAATCTTCAAATTGTTAGCTAAACTTCAGATAATTAAAGTAGAACTTCAGCTTTTTTATTTCTTTGATGGGAACTAAATGCAAATTTTGAAATTAAACGATATCACGACTACAGGGACAGCAGAATTTTGAGGCTGCTAAGCAATGGCATAGAATAGCTCTTCCTTGGTAACAGCAAAGTCAGTCATCTGGTACTCTGCTTAGAAGCCATGAATTTTCACCTCCCTGCCATTCTCCCTGTCATGACAAAGCAATTCCTCACTAGCCATGGGAGTGGACAGTTAAATTATTATTGAATCTCTGCAAAGCTTATTTATGAATCTGGGTCGTATCTCAGTCACACTGATGCAAAGCACACTATCATTCTTCATTTTCATAATGCTACTAGATGTGCAGAGAGAGAAGAAAGAGCTGGATTAGGCTGAGCATTTTCTGCAGAGGAATACCTGCCGGGTCTCAGCACTGCCTTTACTGTGCATAGCAACAGAGCCCAGCACTGATACAGCAGGGAGGCCAACATCTCCGCTCTTCACCAGTGCATTCCAGCTGGAAGTCCAGGCCAATGAATGATGCATTAGACATATAAAATGGATCTCAGTGTATCACAAAGAGGAGAGGGGCATTTGGTGGGGTTTTTTGTTAAATTCTATTATTTAGATATTTTATATGGGATTGCTTGCTAAATGACTTAATACAGCTGCTCTGCTACTGTCTGAAAATATGTAAAGCTGTCAGGAAGGCAGCTTCCTAATAGCCCTTAGAGCATCAATTTCAGAGCATATTATAAACTCTACTAATCCCTTCAAAATCCCTCTAGGTACACAAGTCAATATCATTATTATTATTATTATTATTATTATCACTTTTTCTTTTTTACAGTTGTTGAAATTGCAATGGAGAAATATGATAAGACTTCATCAGCACTACAATGAGGAGGGCAGATCCTCATGTGGCATAAAACTTGTTAATGCTGCTGAAATCAAAACAGGAATAAAACCATTATATTTTGTAAGAGCTTACGCTTACAAAACAAGAGCTCCTTAATTGTTATAGTGGGTAATTTTATAAGGAGATGGGGTGATTACAGAGAGTAAATGAATTGCAAAGACTTTAAGATCTTAGCTACCTAACAGCTATTAAATAACATTTCAAAATAAATAGCATTTAAATATTTTTCGAAAGAGACTGCTGTGATTGCCCCAGAGATGTTACACAGAGCTGGTTGCAGCTGGGGACCTATGCTGTGCTGCACACTTTTCCTTACAATGGAAAGGTGCATGAATGAGGTTCTAAACACAACAAATGATTTCAGGAAAACAGTTTCGTGACTGTGAATATAAAGGACATTAATTATTAAGGAAAAAAATGGAAATCACCTGTTGGGTCCTATTTTCTAGTCACTGGCAAGCTACATGTAAATTTTATTTATCTCCCCCACCCCCAGACATTTGTTCTTACCCAGCAGAAAAAAGTGGGTACTGGTTCTCTCCTTGCAGTAAGAAGCAGCGCTGCAAGGGCCAGGGCAGAACCAGGTCTGTCAGGTTTGTTCTTTCCTTCCCTTGCTACAAAGAACAATGTGGGTGAAGTAGAAGAATCAATGATGAGTGAAAATCAACAGGCATGGGGCAGGAAAACAGTGGTGGCCAGATTGGGTTGATTGCTCCATTTTTCTAGGTTTCTACAATGGAATACAAGGGAGCCATTCCTGTCTCTAAAAGTATATGAACAGTTGAACTTGACTTCTTTTCTTCCGGTATATAAACATAACAGGAATTCACATTTTTCCCAAAATGCAAGCCACAATTTGGGAGCATCAGCTCATTTCAGGAAGATGTTCAGTCTTTGTGAATGCTCACAATAATCCTGCTAGAATAAGTAGTAATATTATAATGTATTAACATCTGTAAATAACAAGTGACATAAGAGTGACCTTACATAAATAAATTTCTAAGCCTGTCACTGTATATAACTCAGCTGCTTTACCTTATGCAACACTAAGTGGCAGAGTTTTAAAGGTGTCTGAGTGAGTTAGTGGTGATGATAATAAGGATGTATAAGGAGAGAAATTACTCCCTGCTCTTTGCTGGCCTGCTGCACTAACTTGCTGCTTTCGGATGAGAAGCAAAGAAAAAATCTTATAGCCAGAAAAATCTTGTAGCCCTTGCAGGTCTGCAAAGACAGCCCTGCATGGAATCTGGGTGCATAAATGTCCCAGCACTGAAGCCAGCCCACACTGATGAAGCCACTGTCAGTCCTCCCATAAGAATAATTTTTTGAATGCTAGTCTCCAATGCCAGTTTTAAAATAATTTGATCTAAAAGCCAGTGCCTCTCTAACCCAACACTGATTCTTTGTTCTGTCTGGCTGTCTGGTGCTTTGGTTAAAAAAAAATAAAATAAAAAAAAAAAAGGAAAGCTTTATCTATTCAAGTATTGCTTTCAAAACAAGAAGAGCTCAACTGTCTTGGAAAAGACTTCATTAGTGAATTGGCAGAGGCAGCACAACCATGGGAATAAATTTATAGGTAGGATGAATCTGTCTCTTTGAATCATAAATTGACTGCAAACAGAAAATCACACACTACATTGTCCAATGATTCTCTAAAGAGCACCCATCTCCAAACATAGCTTGCCAAGTGTCAAATACATTATTAACAAGAAGTAAAAACTAAAATAATTCCTCCCTACATTCTCCTTGGGGAAGTGAAATTTTATACTGTCCTTAATACAAAGTGCTTTACAGGCACAGTGCAATCCTGTACTATCAGAACTGATATTTAAACACCTTTCCTACTGTAGAATTTTGAAGCAGTAACAACACTTTTAACTTCTATGGAAACTTTATCCAAGGTTCCTTGAGTCATTTAAAAGCAATAATTAATTAAATCTCCATGAGTTAAAGATGTAGTGACAGCAATTTCCACAAGGTAAATCAGACAGACCCAAGGTGTCATACAGGGCTGTGCACAGGGCAACAGACCTGGAGACTGGATCCCCAGGGCATCCCTGTGTCAGTGCCCTGCATTAAGCATCAGGTACTTCACTCCCCCACCCTGCATACACTCTTAATGATCAGCAAATTCTCATTACAACAAAGACACCGTGAAGTGGTTTTAGTGCTTATTGACAATAAATGAACACTGTTATTGACAGGTGTTTTTGCTTTGTTTTAACATGCTAGAGGGTTTTGCCTTTTGCTAAGATGATCTCCCTTATTGCTAAACAACCAAAGAAGTAGAGAGTTACCAGGGGCTGCCTACATTAGTCTCAAATGTCTTTTCAGCGTATTAAAGCGTTTTCAATTACCTCCTAATATACCTCCAGGGAGCCTATGAGAATGGAAGGATTAGTAGAGTAATGAGTTTAAATTATGGAAGGGTTTGGGCTTTCCCCCCCCAATCTTATGTGACTTTGGTGGATTTAATCCTAGACCAGAGATATTTGACAGTACAAGCCAGGTTATAGCTAATCACTAATCTTGATTCCAAACCAAGGTGTTGCGAGAAAAGAATATAAAAAAGCAAACTTTCCTTCCATCTCCAAGATGATGCAGTAAAAATAATATAGAGGTCTGCTTTATTTTGCACTGATTGAACAAATATTTCTGGTTTAGAAGTGTCTAAAACAGATAAGACTCATGAATGGTAGATGAATTTATTAGGCAAGAACATCCATGAGGAAAAGAGGGCAAGTGATCCATTTTTGCTTTGTTGCATCGTGACATAATGAAATTCCAAAACTCAACCAGCAGAATCAAATATCAGAGGGGAGTGAACTGAGGTAGCTGATATTTATAGCCACTGTTACGGGTGTTACCACCCAAATATTTGAGAATCCCAAAGCTATTAGATGTATTTTAACCTCAATGTCATGACGAAGTAGAGAAATTTAATTTTTATTACATTTAGGAATTGGAGATACAAAAATAATACTCTAAAGTTCACACTGAAAGTTTGAGAAGATGAGGAATTCAATCAATATCTCCTGAGCCATACTTACATCCCTGGTGGGCCAACAATCCACAAAGCAATAATGCCAAAAAAAACCCAAAAATGATAGCACCAAAATCAAAACCATATCATGGTTCTAGAGGGAAGAAAACACATGCTTTAAAGAAGACATTTGTCATGGCACAGCCTTCCAATTTCAGTCTTAGCCTATTCTTATCTGGTAAGTTACACTGGTGGTCCTGCCTGTGCTATAGGCTGCTTTCAAGTCTTTCCTTCTTCCTGCAGTTTTCTGTTCCACCTGGCTATTGATGAAGGCAAATCTAATTTAGCTGCCAAATTCATTTTTCTGAACCTGAAAAATTAGACTACATAACTCTTCCATCATGGTGACTTTTCATTATCTTCACCATAATTAATGCAATTTCCTTCATACTGGAGCTGGAACTTGGCTTCTATCCTGTATGGTCCTGTGAATTAAAAAGGGGTTTGTTGACAATAGTCCTAATACCACAACTTTAGTTACTGATTTAGAATGAGGATCTAGACACTTTGCTTAGCTCTTATATTTTGGAATGGTTACCTGATTAATGTGGATTATAAAGTGTAGTATATTCTCAGCAGCAGAAAATATGAACAGACCTCACTGTTCTTCCACTCTATGCATTGTCAGCATCACAGTTGTATCAGAATTTACAGATGTCCTCAATTCTAATGTGTCACCTCTGAAAAACACTGGGAATCATGAGAAATCATTGAAAAACAAAAATGTATGTGAAAGATATTGCAAATAAGAATCTCAATTGCCTTACATTGTGAAAGAATATCAAACCTGTATTGAATAGAGCTGTTGGAACTACATTATGTTTGAATATTTTTTTCAGTAGTATTTGTTCCTCACAGAAGTAGTTAGTCAAAATGCAAACTTTTAGGAAACAAAGGTTTAGTTCTGTTTTCTCCTCCCTATACCTCCAGATCAATACTGAATTTCTGGAAATGTCAGAAATGTCAGCTTCTTGAAGAGACCCATGGAGTAGCATCAAGCAGAGAAACAATCCTCAGTATGGAATTCCTTATGCTCAGGATAAGGAAACCCTTAATCACAAAGGAGTCTCTATTGACTACATATAGATGTTTGTGTGTGTATACACACACACACACACATATATATATGTATATATATATATGCATATGCCCACACACATCTATGTTTATTTCCCTGACATTTAAATTTTTTTCCATTTTTATTTCTCCCTTCTTCAAAATACTCTACTGGAAAAGTCTCGGTTTATTCTCACTAAAAGAGGGGAAGAAATTCTGTGGATAAGCAAGCACCTTTTTTTGCCTCTGCTCTTGTGAACTCCTGACTGATTTTTGGTCTTCTTCATCCACTATATTATCTGTCATTGCTAAGAGATAAAATTACTGCTGCTAATCAAGAAACAGCATTCTTTTCTCACACATACTTTCTTAAGAGTAAGTATACATACATGAGTATGTGTAGAGATTCAATTTGAAACTAAAATATAAAATATGCCAAATGCATGAGATTATTAGAACAGGATACACAAAATTATCACCAAAATGAGAACAGCAAAAATGTATCCAAGCCACAGCTTCCATAAGAGCAATCCAAACATGAATAATCCTAAAATGGAGACATTTCTCAGTAGTTTACCACTAGAATCAGTTTAGATATCAGAGCTAGACAAGAGCTATTAGTCTCATACTGTACCCAGAAAATACACTTTTAATTGCTTGCACTGCTGCTCTAAGCTCTCATGACAAACTCAACCTACAGAAGGTATCTATACCTTATGATGAATGCTATGAAGAGTGACCAGTGTGTTGTCAAGGAGACTTCTTCCATACTCATACTCTTCTTCATCCTCCTCTTCCATACAATTAGTTGGCACACACAGGGTAGTCTCTATGTGTTGCCCAGCCTAGGCAGGACTGTAGATGGATACATCCTAGCTCTGCTAATACTTGTGCTAAAATCCTGTCTGTATTCATACCCAATAAAGAAGTTAAAACATTGCCTGCCATAGCAGGATTCTACCTGCAAAATACTAAGCAGCCACAGCAGATGGTTTGGCTGGATGTTAAATACTTCCCCACACCCCCAAGACATTCTGCCTGCTAAGAGTTGCTACCCAGAGGCACAGGAACACAGAGGTGTGGAAGAGATTTGCACATATAGCCCAAGTGCCCTCCCCCTGCTTTTTGTAAATGTGTTAATGTGAATAGATTGAAAGTTTTAGCCTGAAGTAAATTAAATACATTATGCATAATGGCAAATTATGCAGATTTATACCTGATAATCAGTTGGTGTGCTTTCCACTAAAAACAGCTAATGTCCAAATAGGGTAGTTTGAACTTGAACAATCAAGTTCAGATTGTTCCCACTGGGCATATCACATCAGACTCCTCTAACACTACCTTGTGATTGCCTCCAAAAGTAGTTTCATATTATGGTCATATTTCAACCCATTCTTTTTTGCACTTTCAGGGACCCACCCACCTCCACCCTTCAACTCCTTTATTTTGGACAGAAATACTAAAAATGGGTTCTAAACTGTGCCATAGCAAGCAAAACACAGTGCAGAGGGCTTGGAACCCATTTCTGAGGGGAGGAATTCTCTGAGCCTTACCACTTGGATAAACTAAGGTATTAATGACAGTTTTTGGCAATGAGGAGAAGAAAGAAGAAAGTAGAAGGATGACGCTACCGTGCGTGATGAGACAAAGGAAAAGACAACCATGGGACCAAACAGGGCCTTCTCCTAAAAACAATTGAAATTTGAGCTCAGGCTGCTATATTGTTCCAACACACCAAAGGGAGCATTGTCTCTCTAAACAATGATGAATACATTTAGTGGGGACAACTGGCTTATTCAGCTTGGAGAAGACGGAGAGGAGACCTCTTTGGGGTCTTTAACGTCGTCATGAGGGGAAACGGAGCGGCAAGTACTGACCTCTTCACTCTCATGACCAGAGATAGGACTCAAAGCTGAGTGAGTGTAGTTTTAAGTGGGATATCAGGAAAATCTCTTTTTCACATACAGGATGGCTGGGCACTGAAACAGGCTCCCCAAGGAATGGTCACAGCACTACCCTGACAGAACTCCAGAAGCATTGGGACAATGCTCTCAGGCACATGGTGTGACTCTTGTGCAGGGCCAGGAGTTGGACTCAATGATCCTAATGGGTCCCTTCCAGCTCAGCGTATTCTATAATTCTATGTATTGCACTCTCGAAACCAACCCACTGGACTCTGACCTTGAAAATTTGTACTGCTAGAGAGAACTTCTCAAATAATTTTCAGTACCTGTCCCTCCTTTTCCACCATTTTTTGTCTATCTATGCAGGTTTTAACCACGGCAGGAACAACATGTTTCTTACCACGTTTACCCTACACACAGTACTGTAGGGACCTTGTTTAGGTTGGTGCTTTGTGTTGGTGTAATCATGTTTCCAGAGTTACAACACATGACTGCTCACATCATTCCCCAGGAAGAGCAGAGCTAAATGGCAACTGATGACTCTGTGAGCTTGCAAAAGGCAGATCCCTTGGACTATAAGGTACTGCTTTCCCAAGACCTAACAGAGTGAAATTTGCAGACTTGTGAGAAATCTGGGCTCAACCTGGATGATCCAGGCCTCAGGTCTGGGAGACACCCATAATCTGAAGAGCCCCGAGAGCAAGGACCTGGCCCCGGAAGAAAGCCCTAGCTTGATTCCTGAGAAGGAATTTAAACCCCTTAATGGCAGCAATCTCTTGACACTCTGGCCTCTAAATCCAAAAGAAGGAGCTTGACAGAAACACCCAAGCTGGGCTCCTAGTGGCAGTCCCATCAGCTGAGTCCAGAGGAGAAATTATTGTGGGCACAGCAGCTGATCTAAGACAGTGAGATCTGACAACTTTATTGCCCTAAATTATCAGACACAGCTGAGCAGCAAACATGGCACAGGCTGAAATGACACTGCAGCCTTTCCGCTTGTGGAGACAGTTTCCTGATTAAGTGTCTTACTCAGTAATTGCAAAATATAAGAAGTTGGGGACTCTTTTTCCTACTTCCTTTAATAGTACCGCTAGGCTTGTGGCTGTTTAAAGGGCATATTGATTTTTGTCCATGCAGGGAAACTGCAGTTTGTTAGGAATAGTAGTTTATTATTGTTTGGTTTGAGGGGGTTGGTTTTTTTGTTGGTTTTTTTGTTTGTTTGTTTGTTTGTTTGCTTGTTTTGGAATTGAGGGTGTTTTATGTATTTAATTTTTTTAAAATTCCTCCTAGCACTGCTGGTGCTAGTACTAGTGCAGTATCTGCTCTTCCCCTGACTTTGATGCTTACACAGGGAGTCCATATAAAAAGATCCAAACTTATCAGGCAGGATTTCTGACACACATACTGTGTAGTGGTCTGTCAGTTGTACCCTGCCATTTCAGAGAGAGTTTCTAGATTGCTCAGATGAACAGTCTGACCGTATTTATCTTCAGGAAATAAACAACATCAGCTTAACAGCTCCCACCAAACCTTCTTTCATGCAGACCCAAAGTGCTTGTGGGCCCCTCGCTATGGAGATGAATCTTTGTCTGATCTTGCAATTTATAATAAAAATAAATATTGCATTTATGAACAATCAGCCACCATATTGTTCATAAATTTGTTATTTAAGGGTCTACATTTGGTCCTTGCTTATGAGAGGTAACCTCTGTAAGCCTAGCAGTGCTAACATCCTCTGCTGTGCACAGTGAATTCTGCAGAGCACTTACAGCAGGGCTCACCATAGCAGCTGCCAAACAGCTGCATTTTGATCCAGTATCTCAGTAAGGCACCTTTCTTGCCCCTCATCTGTCCCACCACAGATCAGAGTGGGATGATAGGTCTTCAAGTGCTCAGATAGGCCACTGCTTCTCCAGACAGACCTTTGGGAACTGATGAAGATGCAGTACTGGTGAGCAGGGTCATTGCAAAGACAAGTATGGATAACAAGGTAGTGGTTTTAGGGGTTATTATTTTTCTTTGTGAAGATCAGGGAACAAGAGTACATGCATGGGTGCATTTGGCTGTAGAGCCCTGCAGAGCTAAAAAAGCCTGCACAACTCACCATCAGAAAAGTTTGCTTAAAGCAGACACTTCTAGTGATGGGCAAAATAGTCTTTAAAGGTAACTTGCCTAACACTCCTCAGTTTGAAGTAAACGCAGGACTGTACTACTTTTCTGAGTGAGTCTTCCCATAACAATAAGTTCTCTCTCACATTTTGTATAATTTTTAACCTCTTCTCACAATTAGAAAGTGAGGAAAAGGTTTCCCTTAAAACAAAGATTAGAATTACAAAATCAAACAGTTCTAAATGTCTTTGCTATATCAAACACCAATAACAAGGAGGCCTGAATACTACCTTTGGTCTTCACTGCTTTGATAATACCAGCAAATAAAAAAGACTCGTCATTATTATCTAGATACAAGGTTTGCTAGACTGCTACAGCTTGCATCATACAGCTAAACCCTTATTGCAAGCTAAAAAACACATAAGAAGCCTGAATTTGGGCAAATGTCATATTTCTGTTTACTTAGCCATTTTTTTGTCATCCATTTTATATATGATATAGGTAATTACATTTTACTATATTAAATACATCATGTTTGATAAGCAGTACATTTTACTGAGACATTTTTAAAATTTAGAATTATTTTTGAATTCCATTGGATTTTTTTCTGAGTGACAAAAAATTAAAATAAAAAAGTTTGATTAAAATACAGAGCAAATGGAAATCTTCAGAAGAAAACTTTTTTCTCTCTATAGTTTCTTAGGTTTCTTTCTGAAATTAAATGTTATGATAACACCGAGTCAATATAAAGATTAAAAAATCTTGTAAAACTTCAAATGAAAAGTGGGCATTTTTTACCTATTCTGTTAGTGTTGTTTACTTACATTGCCTCTGCTATGTGTCCTAGTGTTACCAATGCAGATAGAAAGCACCATATGACAAGTAGATTTCATTACTTACAGATTTTTCACATGGTCCTTCATTCCCAAGAGATTTATTTTGCTATTTTATCTCACTTTTACACATTAAATCAATACCTGTATTGGCATATAACAGGGACACACAGTACCAATTATTGGCAAATTAGATCCTGACACAAAGCATTGGTTTCTAATAAAGGTGTTGCCCATGGCTCTATGTACTCCACCATATAATTAATAATTGTGTGTTCTGGCAGATCCTGGCAGTTTTGACCTGAGCTTTTCATCAGTTTTTGTAATAGCACAGGAATATTGGATGGACTGTATTATTTCACATGATTCCTATGTGAAGAGCTGCTCAATAGTGCAGTAGCCTTTCTTTGCCTGAGTAACAATGGCAGTACTGATTACCCTTAATAACATTATTATGCTGTGTGCACAAATCAAGCACGAAGAGCAATCAGGTGGAGAATTAGATTGTTTTAAAAAAACTGATCTTTATTCTTGCTACATGTCTGCTGAACCTTGAAAACAGTAATGAGATGGCCTTTAAATTGCTACTGCTTTGATAAGAGATGAGAGGTGCAGCCAAATAATATTTCTTCCAGTTTGGTAGCTATAGCTTGCAGGCACTGCTCTGCCTAGAGGTTACTTACAGTGGAAGTTATGAAAAAAGGATTTGAACTGCATATGTAGTCAGTATATATGTAAATATATAAATATTTTTATGGCACATTTCATGTAGAAATATGGAGATAGTAAACCTCAATCAGTCATAAAATCTCTAAAAGGAAATGAAAAGCAAAAACTCCATGAGTGGCTGAACTGGTTCTGGAGAGTCAAGATAATACTAGATAAAAACATTACAAAACAAAAGGTGAATTTGATTTTGTTTGTATGCAGCCCTCTCCTAATACAATCAGTTGTTTGCAAAGTAGTTTTTCATACAGCCATGCAGAACGGCTGCCAAGGTTTTTCTGGTTCTTCTTGCACACCAAAATGTCCGGATAATGCCACCTAAACTCAAATTGAGGCCTATGAGTACATTCTTCTCTTTCCATGGGATAAATACCTTATTAGAAGATATCTCAAACATTCAAACACAGACACATCTCAAAAACCTGAAGCCAATATATATGGTTTACAGCAGACACTTTTTTTTTTTTTTTGCACTGTACTGCCAAAGGACTGAATGGACATGGACTGAAAGCAAATTTAAAGACTCAGAGCAAGGAGAGCTCTTGAGAAGATTCTGTATGGCTGCTTCAGTTTTTCAAGGGAGATTTGGTAGACATGGGAATTTGAAATATGTAATCCAATTTGAGTAAGGAAACCATTTGGCAGCTCCCTGCAAATAACTCATCCTTGTAACAACTGGTCCTTATTGGTTGGACAGTATTGTCTTCTGATCCATTCCTTGTTTGGTGCTATTTGTGAAGGGCCTGGTTAATGGCACTGCCAAATATATCCTTGTGTGTCTTTGAAGTGCCCTTTCATTTTACTCCCTCTGCCTTATTCAACACTTCTAGGTGGTTTTTTTGCATTATTTCTTATTTATGTCCCATCTCTCACAAATCCTTTCCAGGCAAGGTAACTTGCCTTAGGCAACACATTTGAGCAAATGACACAAAAAACAAGTATTTGGTGAAGGAAGCTAATTAAAGAAAAATTTTGATGACTGCTGTTGGATGCAACAAAGGTATAGCCTAGTGCAAATTACAGGAAAATTCTGTATTCTAATTGGGAAACTGATGAAAATTAACCAGAATTTTCCACAACAGTATCTTTAGGAAGTTATTTTCTTTTCTAGTCTATTAATGTGCTACAATTGCCGTACCTAGAAAATACAAATCCACTGTCATCAATGCATCGTGCATGGCTGAGGGATGGAGTTTCTCTGCTATGGGCATTTTCTAGTCTTTCAAGTGTCCCAGGATTTACCAGTTCAGTTGCTGCAACAAGGTTTGTATCTGCCAAGCTTTTGTATGCAGTGTACCCCACCTGTCTTTGCAATCACAAAGATTGAGTGCACACGTAGAGATGGGAAGAATGCCTAAATCTTACTGGCTTCAAACTTTGCCTCCTCCTTAGCCTGTCCAGTTCAGCAAATGATCCCAAATGTCCTTGTGGCTGCAGTAACTTGCGAAACAGAGACACCAGGTGCTGGGTATGTGAGAGCAGAGGAGATGACTCAGAAGAAATTTCACTAATTGCGTAAGTCTTCTGGGTCTGCTGCCAGTTGGCAGAGCATAGCAGCTTCACTAAGTTTCACTCACCGTGCTGCTCACTTCTAGATTGGGAAGAGGGGATTGAGGGCAGCATCTTTCTCCACTCAACTTGAATTATAAAAAAAATAGAGGTGTTTCCACCCACCTCACTGCTGATGCCTGTCAAGAAGCAGACATTCCTCTGCAGACTAATGCTGTTTAAAGAGTTTTTAAGTTCTTCACTTCAACCTTACATCTAAGGATCTGGGGAGGAGATCACCTTTTCTGGTTATAAAAGCACTAGACTGCAGCATAGAAGATCCTCTCAAGTGGTTGAGAGACAAAAAAACATAAGGTGAAACATTATTATGAATTCAAACAGTAATGCTCTTTCTTCCTTGAGCAAGGACACATTTGCCATTTCATAGTTAGATTAAAGGGCTGACTATTTTGCCACAACTCTTTAAAGAAACACTGAACGCTAAGCAGCACCTGAACTTTCCCCTACGAAAAACAGCAGAGAATTTTTTTGTTGTTGTTGGTTTGGGGTGGGGTTTTTGTTTTTTTTTTTTTTTTTTTGTTTGTTTGGTTTGGTTTTTTTTGTTTGTTTGTTTTTTGTTTTTGTTTTTTTTTTACCAGATCATCCTCCTGCAATAACAACAAGGACAGGATGTTTTCAGGTAGGATGTTTTTAGACTGGTGGGCTATAGATCCCCTGAAGACTTTTGTCATCAGTGTGAATGAGGACAGAAATGAGACGTGACAAAGACTATCCCACATTCTGGGCAACTTTCTCTCCATTCTTAAAGCCTGAATACTGGCTATTTTCCAAACCTCCAGTTTCCCTGAAGCATCTCTGAAGCATCTCTCTAATAGTTTTATTCAGAAAGTCAGCCTTCAAAATATCAGTTCAAAAAAGGTTGCATGTGTTTTGCATGAGGAGATTATTCCTGATATTAATTTCTTGCTTTGATTGAACATAGCTCTGACAAGTCTCAGTTCCCTCTGTCCTTCTCCTAAAATGTAAATTCACAAACTATCAGGATACAAACTATGCTGAATTGAACCACCTTTATCTCTCTGCCTCTTAACCTAACCCCTGAAGTCCTGATGACTGAGGAAGGAATAACCAGCAATTTTAATTTCTTTGAAATAAAGGAAAGTTTTTCTAGTCCCTGACATAATATATTCTTTTTTTTTCCATTAAAGACAAAAAATACCCTATGAAATACCAAGGACAGGACACTGCACACACAGGTACTCTACACCTAACTATGGAATTTTCTCCTTTAGTTTAGCAACCTAGTATGTGTGGTTTCTGCTTGCCTATCACTGGATTGCTGTAAAAGCTCTGTTTGTAAATATGCATCAACTAGCCTCAGAAAATAAGGCACAGAGAGAAGTTACATGTCCCAAGTTACTCATGTCAATGGCAAAAGGTCACAGAAGAAATTAAGAACATTGACTCCCATTCTCCTGTTTTTCTTCATAATTCAGGAAAAAAACCACAAGCTGTTCCTGTCTGCAAAGCTCCTGCCAAAGAGATGGATTTATCTGGGCCATTTCATACCACAGTAGGCAGGAGCCTTGACTGCCTCAGTGCCTCCAAACCTTTGACACTCTTCTCACTGCTTCCCCCAGTGCCAAGCCACAAAAACCTGCTTGTGACTGAAATCTCAGGAATCTCAGTGTCAGCTCACTTCTGCTTAGCTTAGCAGTCACATCAGGATCTGAAGACTCTGCCTTCCAAACCAGTGCCTGCATCTATTTGATTATGGAAATGCATGCAGAGGTCCAGCTAGAAAAAATCCTAGCCTGCCTAAAATACTAATGAAATAACCCAGTTACCAGGGCAGAAAAGCCTTCAAGTATAGACTACTTAGTAGATATTCAATAGTTTTAACCCTCAGTGGTGAAGCAAAAGTCAAATCTTCATATTTGGCATGGGTGCTTTGAACTCTCTCACCTCAGCTCACAGGATGCAGTTGCAGAGAGGCAGAGGAGCACAGAGAGCATGCAGCAAAGAAAAAAGAGAGTGCATGAGAGAAACTAAACAGGATCTGAAATCTGCTTACATGCATCAAAACCTCTCTTTAAAGGACTATTAAACAGGGATCCTAGGAGCCATTTCCAAAGCAAAGGAAATATGATTTACTACAGGTAGCAGATCTGTGAAACTTCTGGACAAAAGAAGCCAAACTGGATGCTAGACATTTATGAGTGCAAATAGACAACTGTTTAAAAAACCTCAAAACATTAGGGATTGGGAAATGCACTGAAAAATAAGGAGTCATGTTCTAAAAGAAGCCAGAGGTCTGGAAAGTAACAGGAATAAAAAGTACTAAATGTTCACTCTGTTCTTGCTCATTTGTAACCATCTTGTACTTCTACAGCTAAAAACAGAGTACTGAGTAGATGACCCTTTTGTTTGACTAATATGGCACTATTCTGTTCCATTTTTACACCAAATTTTTTCCTACTCAGGCCTGCCACAAGCTCTCACAAATATTTAGTTTTGCTGTAATAGGATGAACTTTGTTGGTCTGGTCTGAAACCAGAGTAATTAGGAAAGAATTTCTTCTGTTGTGGGGCAGAACACTGAAACCTCATACCATTAACCTGAATATTTGCCTCTGAGTGGTTTCCTCACCCACACTGACCACAAGACTCCAGAACCTGCATCACTTCTCAGTCATGTGAACAAACACATCATTTATGCTGGATCTCAATGCACCACCATTCCGTTATTCCCATTAACTAGTTCTCTTCCATAGGAAAAGAAATATATTTATATTTATTTAACATAGTACACCTACAGGAAAACTAATCTAACAAGTCAAGTGACCAATATTGACTGTTGGTGTAAAAGCAATAATGGTGAAGGATTTCACTCCCCTACATACACCTAATTCCTGGCTAACATGCTTTAATGAGATTGTTACAAGCAGGGGAGTGTAATTCATTTTTCACAGTCTCTCTCACCTCTCAGCCTCTCTACTCAGTTTGACAACCAGGAGGGAGACAATTAGCAGCTATGGCGAGGTGAATGCATATTTTATGAGTTAGCTGGCAGAGCAGAGACACTCCTTTTTCTTTAATGTGTTTAGACAATGAGCTGTGGTGAACTTGAACTGCTGACCCTGCGCAATAAGCCAGCATGTGGTATTACCATCCTCTTGAGCCCTACTGCTTCAGAAGACTAATTTTTAAAATTTGACTTAAAGCAGTTCTTTAAAGGAGAAAAAAATCTAACTAATAACACTTGTAGAGAGAAACACACATCCAAGGGCTTTGCTTGTTTTTTCCTTGAAGATAGCTACCATGGTACCATTAAACTACCTGGAACAAATCTGAACAACAAGGCACGTTACATAGTTTTAACAGCACACGAACATCAGTAGTTCAAATATCAGCCTGCATTTCAGTGTTATAATGTGCAGGTACACATGATAGATACATATTTAGCAGTAGCATGATGAATGCTCTCCTTACAGAACTGTGGTGGTGACACCAACTGGTGACAAGACAGTTGCACTTCTAGTTTGACCTGGATGAAGGGATGCAAAATGCAGCTGAAAGAGATTATAAACACAAGCCTTTGTACACTGAGGTGATAGAGTATGAAACCTTGAAGCAATAGACTATTTTCTTTCACTAATAGTTATTCACACAAACTAATAGTTCTATGTTATGTTGCCCATTTCATCCTTCATGCTAAAGAAATAATTTTATCCCATTGGAGCAAGAGTATGTGCTATAGACTGTATTTAAACTGTACTAAATCTAAGCTCAAGTGTATATTAATGAGATAATAAAAGTTACTTGTCAAATACTGTTTGATCTGTTAGAATAGAATATATTCTAACAATACAATACAAGGCACTATTAGCATTTTGAAAACTACTGTCTGCTGGCTAGTTCAAGTGAGACAGTCTAGATCCTTGGCCCACATGTATTTGCCTGTGTCTACAAATACCTCTTCAACAAACTCTAGGAGGTAAAATTAGAAGTGCTGTGTCAATATTTTGAAGTCACTTCAACAAACTAGAACCTTCAGATTTCTTTGAAAACAGCTTCAAAAATAAATTTATGTATGGGACTAAATCCGACTGACAGGCGCAAATAGGTCTAATCTTTGAGAAAGTATAGAATTTGAAAGAAGTTCTTCTTTTCTTTCTACTGCTTCAACATACCCAGTTCCCTTTGATTTTTTCATCTTTCATGTCTCCCTAGTGACAGTTCCAGTAAAGCAGTCATTTGTTCAGAAAACTTTGCTGAAATGAATCCACTAATATCAGGACAGTTTCAGGCAGCAGACAACCTTTCTCAGAAAAGTGTTGAATTGGTCATCAGCTGACTCATGCATTCCTGCTCAGCAGGGAAGCTCATATCACAAACAGGACAGCTTTATTTATTTTAAAGCATGGCAAAATCCCTGTCCAAAAGCACCAGCAATGTAAGCAGATAAACATGTGAGTGAAACTGTGCATAGCAATTCCTAAAATTATTATTGAAGTATTTGGTTTTGCTTCAGTTCCTTTTGGGAGCCTGGATCTTTCCAAAAATAGTGGGTGGTATTTAAGAATATTACAGGAATAATCTTAACCTCCCCCTCCTAGGGATAACCTGAGTGACTTAAAGTAAATTCAATCTCTAAAACCTAGTAGAGGTCAAAAACGTAGAGTTCAGCAGAAAAATGTGCAAAAGCTGCCTGGGAGTCAGAACAGCTGACCTAACAATATTAATCTTTCATGCTGTTTTATTTACAACAGGTACTGTTTTCCTCTTCATGTAGCAACACCTGAGTAATGTTGCATCCTTGCAATGACAGCAGCTTTCTGGCTAGTCAGCCTGTTCCAAGTGGGCATGAAAGAGCAGGTAAATTACTTGCCCAAATGTTTCTAATTAGCCCTGGCAGCCTGTTCCAATGCCTAAGCCCTAACCACAAAAAAAAAAAAAAAAAAAAAAAAGTAAAGATGAGTGAGGAAGGGTGAGAAAAAAGGATGCCTCCAACACCAACCCAAACAAAAAAAAAAAAAAAAAAAAAAAAAAAAAAAAAAAAAAAAAAAGTAAGGAAGCGTGAGAAAAGAGGATGCTAATGATAAATAACCTGTTTTAAAAGGAATTCAAATTGGCCAAAAGCCTGAGAACAAATGCCTCAGGAGGTCCTGCTTCAATCATTTCCATTTGCATATGCTGTAAAGAGAATATTTACAAACTCAACTTTGTGTTACAGTCACGGAATTTTAAGCAATTAAATCCCATCCAAAGTTCATTAATTTAGTGGGAGTTTAACAAGTGAACATGGATAAACATTTGTATAAATACCCTAATAAATAAAATGTTTTCCATTAATGACAGCCTCAGTTTTACAGCACGTAAGGGATATATCTATAGCAAAAAACTCTCTACAATCCAGCTGACCTTTCCAAGCCAAATACAGCTATACAATTCATTATTCATCAGGGGAAACAGTCCCTTCCACACTGCTGCCCCGTGCTAATTAGCTCTTTCAGATACAGGGCCAAAGTTTTGATCAGCCCCTTTAGTATCTGAGGGATCACTCCCCACATACACTCCTGCACAGGCAAGGTGCAGAGGCTGCAAGAGCACACAAAAGTGTGGCTAAAAGTCACTCCCTGACAGATGAACTCCTTGCCTACAAACCTGCCCAAGCACACTGAATTTATTACTGTGCACATAGCTAGACAGGGTTTGCTCCTGAGGCAAATGAGGAGTAACTTAACCTGCCTGACCTTGCATGGGAGAAGCTGTCAAGAGCTCCCATTAACTGAACTAGGGAAGCAGTAACAGAAAGCCTGGGAGATTCGGGAAAGAATGGTCTCCTAAACTGATGTATCTGTTGAAATTACCTGCCTGCTTAAAAGCAGATGGGTCAGCATACTGAAGCTGACTGTGTGCAAGACCTCTGCTCCTCCAATATGAAAATTCCAGCTAATGCCAGCAAACCATTATTATCCCTACCCAGTACTCTGCTTAAAATCCCACAGGGTACTTGCATATCAGTTTTTTGCTATGAAACAGACTTAAATGCTAACAAAAATACAGAGCTTTGATGTCAAGGAACCTATGTTTCCCTCTCATTGGTGTGTGGTCCCCAAAGGAATGACTTCTTGTCCTGCTCTTGTCCAATTAAATCCATGAAAACTACCTTTATTTTCACTTCTGACTGGACAGTTTTCAGGAATGAAAATGCACTCTCATCTACTGACCTAAAAAGTTACAGACACTTCCAATTCCACCCTCCTTAGTAAGAGGACATTTGACCATTCAGACCCAGACCCACTGTCAAAAATTAAACTGCAATCACATTATTTAAACGGACACATTACACAGGAATTATATTCTAATCTTCAGTGGTTTTATTGCTCACAGAGGCAGAAGTACATTTGACTAATTTTGGGCTACTTTAACTACCTCTGAAGGACTAAACATGTTAGATACAATTGCCTTAAGTCCTTTAGAAATATTATGAATGAAACAGATTAATCAATCCATGCTTTAGTCAAATCTGACTATCATCCAGCCAAGTTTCTCCAAGAAAAACACCAGCCACTGCTAAGACCTTTAGCAGAACACCACATCACTAAGCCTGTATTTTCTTCTTTGATTTAAAACTGCCTTTCTGATCTCACCTTGAAATCTCTGCTTTATTTCTTAAAATCTTCAGAATAAAAGTAAAGGCTACCCCAGAGGCTTCAAGGGTTTTATTTTTCCTTCACTCCTCATCTTTGTTTTCCTGACACAGCTGACAGCAGATTTGGGCTATCAGCTGTATACTTCTGGATTATTCTCAAATGCACACAAAAAAAGAACACCCAGCAAAGGAGGGAGGTGAAAATGCCAATCTATTTAGTCGCAATGCAACTGAGGCTTCAGAACTGAACACTTCTATATTTCCTTCAAAATTTAGAAAAATGTGAAGAATGGAAAGATATAAAGACCAAAGGCAACCAAAAAATTATATAAGAATCAGAGCACAAGCCACAAGTCGAGAGTTAAAAATAAGACAATGAGGAATAAGACTAGAGCCCAATACCATAAAAAGTATAATAGATTAAGGATGGTGGTCTAGTGCACCAGCTTCCACTTTTCTTTGGAACTGAAATGGCAAGAGTAAGAGTATCCAGCATCCAAAAATACACAGAGATTCCTCCTAGTTGAAAGGCAATGAAAAATAAATCTCAGTTTTATTCAGCTCCCGTCCTTAAACACTTTACCAGTTGCAAGGAAGGAGCAATTACCACGGCAGCCAGTAGCTCTACAGGCTAGTGGCATTTGAAGTAAGATGAGCTTTTTTGTTTGTTTTGGGTGGTTTGTTTTTCCTTGTTTACCAGGTGGGACAAAGTGCACTTGCTTTGGAAAAATTGTTTAGCCATTGGGTCTTGCATTTACAAGTATACTTCACCTCTGCCTCCCAAAACACTACTATGATGACCTGTCCTGTCTATCTGACTGACATAATGATGTCAGCTTAGACTATGGATACTGAGCCCCGCTGTCAGCATTAGCTCATAAGTTTAATGACGGGGGGGAAAAAACAGCATAATCCAGCTTCTATCAAAAAAGCAAAACTTCAATATTTTTAAACTTTCAATTTGCATATTTAACTTTGGGAGTCTTAAACTTGATTTCATTTTGTTTTTATTGCAATCAGTCCCCTAGCACAAGACTTATATCCATTCCTTACCTGTTTTGAAATCACAATGCTAACTTAAATCTGTGATATATTAAAAATAAATCGAAATGTATTTATTTCTGAATTCTGCTTTCTGCTCCCTGAGTCAACACACAAGTCCTGACTTAAAATTTTCCTCTCCTATAGCTTGTACAGCAACTACATTTCATTTATTTATTTGTTTCTGTTAGGTGAGAAATCACATTTAATCACATGCCTCCAGATGTCAGATCTTCAGGAAAACAGAGGACATGTGGCCTGGTGTCCTTTCGATGCCCAGTCTTGGCTGTTGCTGGAAACAAGTTGTGCAGGTGAAAAGCTGACAAGAAAAAAGGCAGTAGCAGAGTTTCTAGGGTACTTCCCATCACATTTATTTCCTTTGTTGAGTATAAACGAAAAATAAAAGTTTATTTCCTGATCTCTTTCATTTAGCTCAAAAAGAGTAACAAAATATTTAATATGACAGCAATATGTCTGGCTGAAATAAACACCACCATATTTCATCTCATATTTGGACATCTTTGCCTCTCCCAGATTCTATGTGGAATACTCCGTTTGCTGTAAGATTATTACATCGCTTTGAGCACTGATAAACTGCCCATGAACTGCATAGCTGCAAGGTCATGGCCCGCAAATTAAGATGCACTTCTTCCCTCTGAAACAGTGAGAGGTTCTTTTTCCCTTCCTTCCTCCTTAAATGCTGGCTAGACAGAGTCCTTAAAGGTGAGAAAATCAGGGCTAACCAGGAGGATGGGACAAGATCACTTCATGGGTCTTCACCATCTGTGTTCCTGACAGCTGACCCGGCAGATGAAATCCGTGGCACTGCATATACACCTCGGTGGTTGGATACTAATGCTTCATGGCAGACACTGTCTCCACTTAATTAGAATACAGGCTTATGTGAGCTAGGAAACCACCAGTAAACTAATTAATTGTGGCAGTTAGCACATGCTTCTCCATTTTCTGGTAATTACCTGGCAGCGAATCTTTTTTTTTTTTTTTTTTTAACAGCTCACTTTTTAATTAAAAAAATGAGTTTGTGGAAATTCCACAATCCATACCAACTAACATAGAAGAAATCCTCCAGAAGTAGAGGATGCTTTCAAGTATTCTGGTAAGGTTGCTTATGTTACATTCAGACCCAGGCAAATTGCTGCGAGTTCCCTTGCAGATATAACAAAGAATTTACAGCTATTTTGTGGATCTCAGGACAGAGGGAAATGGCAGAAAGTTTGAATTTGAAAAAATTTGTGACTTAAGGTATTTTAGATTGTTAGAATTTCCTTAGAGGAGGAGCAGTCATCATGCTGATAACTGATATTTTTCATACTGAACATTTCCCATGCATTGATTGCAATGTAGATACACTGTGATCTACATTTTAAAAGGCCACTCAACTCAGAAATTCAGCAGAATGAAACTTGCAAATAAATAAATTGTGATAAAGGAAACAATCATATGATGGGTGATTGGAAACTGTTAGAGCTGGCCACCAGGAAATCACCTTCCAAACCACTTTGCCTCTCAAATATTTTCTCTCTCACAGAACAAAACACTCTTCAGGTGGGAAGAAATAAGCTGATGACAATAAGTCTGCTCCTGTGTGAATAATGGTGAGATTTTTTCACACTGTTGAAATCCACCCCTGTTCACCTGCTGCCTTTTTTGAAATTACAAATCATACTCCTTCTTGGCAACATCTGACATAACAAAACAGCTTCCTAGTTTCTGTGGGTACTTGGACACTAGAAAGGTATCTAGAAGTTACTTTTCCCCCTTATACAATTGTCCAGAACACAGATATCAGAGGGACTCTCTGATCTGGCAGATTTGCATGCTCTTCTACTGCAGCTGTTGTGAAAAAGTTCCCAGAGGGTTTAACTCAGGACTTTGAAAGCTTTAGATTTCTTTTCAAGATGCAGCAACAAAAGACCACAGCTGAATTTTAAATGGGTTCTCTTGTGTGCTTATTGTGACATATTAACCAATCTTCCCAGAAGAAGGCTGGCTGCTGACCTCGGCTTCAAGGTGCATCCACAAAGACATGTTCAATGCACAGGAAGAGTGGATCCCATAGGCATGGTTGTAAAATTCTCCACCACCAGGGTTCCCTTACACTGTGGGGAACTAAGGTGGACGTTGATTTTGCTTATTACTGTGTAGGCTATTTTGAGCACTGGCTTCAAAGTAACAGTAAAGACAGCTTTCTTCTTTGTGTCTTCCTTAATTCTAAGGTTTGCTATGGGCAAGAGTTTACCCCACATAAGTAAAGATCTTTGAAAGACACAAATAAAATCCCTCCAAGAGTTTTAAGGACTGTTTGCTTCAGGACTTGCACAGCAACAGTGGACTTTATAGTTCCCAGAAGTTCTTTTTTCTCTATCCTCTATTCCAGTTCTTTCCTGAGCAGCTCATTGCAGAGGATCGGAAGGGCACAGCCATGCTAATCACTAACACAGACATGCTGAACACTGCCCCTTCCTGCTCCCTTGGCCCAAGAGATGTTAGACCTAGAAATACTTCCATGCTACTAGTCGTGAGTGTCTAGCTTGATTGTCACATTCATACTGCCAGTCTGCTTACAGAGTTGAGAAAGACTTTGTGCTGTGATGAGTTCTCACTGCATCACAGAAAATTGTCATTTCACCTTCACTTGCCTCAAGAGGTCAAACTGAATGATCTAAAACAGGACCTTTAGTTTCCTACGTTATATTTGCAAGCGCATTAAAGAGCAAAATATTTTTCTGGAAAGGATTCAAAGATTTTATTGTCATAGTCTGTGAAAAGCCTTCTCTCAATTTCTATATATGTGTGTGTGGAGAAAGGATTGCATTTAGTTTGTAAATAACCTCTAAAAGTAAAGCATTCAGTTCTGGAGCTTGCCTGTCTTCTTGAAATGTATCTCCCTATGGTTTAGGGACACAAGGAAGCCATGGAGATAAATGCATGTCCCTGCCCTCCATTTCTCTTTGCTCCAGTGACACCACTGAGTGAGAAGGTTAAAGTATTTTCTTAGGCCATGGAAAAAAGCATCCTCATCTCTGCCAGGCTGATGTCAAACCACGACATATGGTCAGCTAGAACTGTCCAGGTGAGCATGTCAGTGATTTTGCTATGAAGAAAGGTTTAAGATGAGAAGAGGCATCAAAAAGAGGAGGAAGGCAAGTCATGCGCTAGAGACTTGAATGGCCTTTGATTAGACTTCCTTCCCTGAATTTGAGGAGCTGAGTGGTGTTGGAAGAATCTAACTGTCAGCGTTGCAGTGGCTTCCTTTTCAGCCCTCAGTGGTTTGCTATTGTGGAAATAAATTGACATATTTGCATGTGAAAGCTCTCTATTATCATCTCTGAGCTCAGGTTGGATTGAGAAATAGCAGGGCTGGAAGGAAAAGAAGAATAGATTGCCCTTCAACACAGAAAAAAACCCCAAAACCCAAGCCCCACCCCCCCACCCAAAAAAAAAGAAAAGAAACCTGCCCCTTTCTTCCCACTCCACAGGACAGCTCAGCTCTATGTGAGAGACAACTTGCACAAAGACAGTAGGAAAAATGAGGCCCTTATTGAGCAAATACATCATCTTCTCTCCATGAAAGCTATCAAGACCTGTTCCAAGAGCCTGGACAACAGATTGCACCCTTATCTCTTCACTTGCGCCTCCCCAAACTGGGAATTCCTGCATTTAGGAAGGTGAAAACTTTCACCTTCCTGAGCCACCAGTAAGAATTTCTGGCCAAAGTCTTGCAAAGACAGCACATGCATGCTGGACAACATGTGTGAAACTTAGTAGTGACAAAGAACTGGGCAACCCTGTCAGGAAGGCAGTCAGATTTTCTAATCCAACTGGACAAAACAGCAAATCTTTCAGTAACAAACAAAGATCACAAATTAAATCCCACCAAGACAACATCAAATTTAAAAATTGGGAAATCTCTAAACTAGGTCAAAGAAAAAGTGAGAACTACTCACCATATTACAATGAACTTCCACTGAATTTTCTAAAATTCTTAAACTCAGAAGGAGCTTCAGACTATGGACAGATTACTGGAGCTCCTGAAGACCCTCCTCACATCAATCACCCATGGAGTACTAAAATAAATTAATTCTGACTGCCTGCTTCCTGCATTACCTTCCCAATTACTCCTTTACACCTTTCAGATGCAAAGGTGATAGCAGACTTCCACTTTCCAAGTGTGTTGCAATCATGTGCCATAGCAACCTCTCTAAAAGCTCTTGGCATAAAGATAATTTGAACAAACACAGGCCAAGGTTACTGTCACAAGCACAACAGATTGCTGATGGAAACAGATAACCCTTATAATGACTTTCTGTTCTGTAATTTCAAAAAATTATTCATTAAAATATGGTGTTTATTCCTCCAGATCCTGTACCATCATCCTTTATTATCTAAGTCAAGCTGTGTATCCTCAGTTAAGAGTACTGTCTTCCACATGTTTTATTCCTTCTGGTAGTTAGCCGTGGTGAGCTATATATGCAAACAATATTTATTGGGGGCTTGGGGATTTATTTTGCTTTTGCCAGGATTGCTGTTCTTTGCACAGCATGATTCTGCCTCAAGTGCTCAGCACCTGCTCAGTTGCAGCCAGAGAGCAGCTCAAGCTATCCATTCTAATGGGTTGTGACTAATGTGGCTCATCTGGGATGCTTGAACCAAAAACTAGAAAGACAGAATGCTATTTCTTCCTTTTACTGGGAAGATTTTTTTCCTATCTTGGCACAAGGTACTTGGGATATGCAGGTGAAAAATGTTAAAGTGAGAAAAGAAATAAGAAAGGCTTGGAATTTTCTTTCATGAGAGGTTATTCAGAATCTTGTTTGAAGTAGCTTTGCTTTCTCCCTATCATTAATACTACATAAGGCTTTGCTAATGCTTTTTAATAAATAGGATTTGTCCAAATGATCAAATTTTTCCTTGTATGAAGGTAAAGTCCTCAAGAAAGACATGATCCTCTCAAATTATTAAGGTTTCAGTGTGAGAATCTGGCCTAGCCATTTTACAGCACCTATTTTTCAAGGGATTCAAGCACAAGAAACAATCTTCATTCTATCCAACTTTAAAACCAAACTAAACAAAACACATTCACACTTTGGAGCATCTTTCATGACGAGGAGAAAGACCTGTCTCTGAAGTAAACAAAACCCACTTTACATCCAAGTTCTGTATACATCCATCATTACACTGAAACAAACCCTGGGCAACTTCAGCTCTACTGACCACACTGACCATGTTTGTTTTCAGTTCCCAGATAAATGATATTGGATAAAGCAGGATTTATAATATATTAAGCAGTCTGCCCAGAAAAGGAGCACCTCCAAATGCATCAATGAACAAAGAAGTTTAACAGGCTGTCTGAATTTTCTTCACAACACAAAATTAAACTTTGAATAAATTTGAGGCTCACTTTTTGTTCCAAAATGAAGAAGTATGCAGCCACCTTGCAGAGGGACTCAACTTCAGGCTGTATAGCACCTGTCTGAAGACACTAGCCCTCCTAGTAGAGGGCAAATTTTTTTCTTCACTGAGACAAGGAGCTTCAATGTACCAAAACAGATGTATTTATGTTAAATGCACCCTCTCTGGTGGTTGTCACAAAAATTAGTCCCATTCAAATACCTAGCTAGCTAAAATGAAGACTAATTTATATTAACCATACCAGAGACATCTTGAAGTTATCTTAATGAAATATTTGGAACTGACCAAAGGTTTTTGAATCTAACCTTAAGCTGAACCTTCATACCAGCCTGAACCCAAGCCTTTTAGAAATACTAGGAATAAACATCATTTCAGGTAAAACTTCAGCCTTTCATGTTCCTTTTTCTTTCAATTAGACTAAATTTGGAGTCTTTCACATAGTATTGGTGCCTTTCATAGAAGGAATTGTATAAACCTGTGCTAAGGGGACTTACAAAAATCTTGTGGTATACACTTTGGCCAACACCTCTAAGACACTGGAGACAGCTCTGAAAGTTTAGGTTCATCTTCTAATAAGTACAAGTCAAAGTAAAAATTTTTTAAAAACCCACACAAAACAAAACCCACAAAAAACCCCAAAACTGTCAACTGAATCTAGCCCACAGAGATGGGAAACAATGGTAGGTGATATTGATATCCTATACTAGGACAGCAACAAGATGCTAATTGTCAAATATGTGTAGAGTCAGACCTAGCAAGAAGGTGACACAGCCAGTAAAAGTTTTCACCATTTTTAATTCTTCAGCAGTAAGTATCTGTCCCCAGATGCATAGAATAGATTAAAAATCAACACTAAATGAATTGGTAGACATGACTATTCTTATATAGCTAGACAAAACCAGGTCAAAGAACAGCATATGCTGTTATTCACAGCAAAGATGCTGTTATTGAACTCTCAAATGAGAGTGGAACAGAGCCCCAGAGACTGAGCTCAGTGAGAAGAACCAGGTTGTGAGGAGCTGTGATGTTCAGCTGGTCCCCACCCTGATTCCTCTCTGCAGAACAGTAGTCTGACTGATTAACTCCAACTCTAGCCAAGCTGGAGAGAGAATCCAGAATTACACATGGGGTAAATGTGTGTGTGTAACCAAACTTCCAAAACAGAAAACAGTTCATTTCTACAGCAACATAATAGAGACAACATGTTTGGTGCAATGTACCTGTGCAATTTGCACAGGACAGGAAAGGAGGCAAGAAGTACGTCTGCTCTGGGGAATGAGTTCATAGGCTGAATGGCTCTGAAGGCCTTTGCTGTGTTGGTATTGTTAACTTCGTTTTAGCTCAGGTTTTAGAGTGTCACTGTGAAATACCAACAAAGTAAGTGAAGTACAAACTTAGCACAGAACCTTCAATCGACATGTCTAATTCTTCTTCTTGGAAAGAGCGCTCTCAGGGTTAAGAGGTTACTTTAGTCTCCTTATATATTCATTTGCTTCTGATTAAATTGTCTGTAGCAAATCAGAGTAAATGTCAACATGGTGTTCTCTTTTAGTCACTGTGCCACTAGAAACTTTATACTCTACAGCTGACAAAAAGAAAGGAAATTGTGCTAACACAATGTTTGGCAGCAGCAACTTACAGTGCAGGTCTCAGGCTCAAATCCTGCCATATGGTGAGTTTGTTACAGATTATACCTTCTAGACACTGTAGCTTCAATTCACTCCACCAAAAAGCCCTCAGATGGTGATGATGATGCTTCCTGCAAACATTGTCTAGATCGGAAACTCTGCTCCCAAGAAACACTCAGCACCATATGCTGAGTTGGGTTTTGCCTCTTGCTTATGCGTGTGCTCAATGTTCATTTTTAGGAGCCAGCAGATATCAAGCACTGGGAACCTAAACAGAAACAGGTTCAAGGCAGATCACACATTCCACATTTTACCCACACATCCTATTCTCTTGGGAAGTTTAAGAATGAAAGTTTATAGATGCAGAAAGATAGAAAGTATTTTGCTAACACACACAGTACTCACTATATCAAATATTAGGAGGAAATAAGGTTTAACACAGCTGGGAAAACAACCCGATGAGTAATGGACTATGAACGGCTGTAAGAAGCAAAGAGAGAAGTGAGAATGGAGCCTAAGAAAGCTGGTAAGGACCTAGGGAGGTTTTACTACCTGAATATAAAATGGCAGATTGCCTTGGCAGATTTAGAAAAACTTTTCCTTTACAGCAGCATTTAAATAGCACACTGGGAGAAGAGAAGGCCCTCATTCTCTCTAAAACTAAACAGAGTGATATTTGCACCTTGGTCACACAGGCAGATAGCTTGAACCTCAGCATGTGCCAGACCAGTAAAGCAGGAAGAAAAGAGGGACCGTGAGTGGTGAAAGGCCTTTTTTCAGGGTGCATGACCCATCAGTAGCACAGAAAGCATTCAGGCTCCCTGGTGTCCTCATCACTAAGTGGTGGTGCTGCTTTGTGATTTGGGATCACCTTTAGTTTAATGTTTAGGTGTTTGAAATGCCTCAAGTGTCCTAATGTTTGAAGTAATCCTGAGGTAGTCAGATCACTTTATTAATTCTGAGTATATTCTTACTTCCTCCCCAGGAGCTCTCTTATCATTGTGCTCCAAAGCCACCTTTTGAGGAGTCTCCAGAGCCATGTAGTTAGGGATGGGCCAGGACAGGGTTAATCCTTTATTCTCAACAAGCATGTAGTTTAGTAATGGAATATGTAAAGATAAAAGCAGCTGCCATCAGCACGTTTTCTTCCAAATCAGCACTTTGATGTTGAATTCATTGTGGTTCAGAGAGAGCTGGGCCTGGTTGCTTTTCAAGGATGTAATGAGCAGTGTCTAATATGCTCATTATGCTAACTGTTATCAGACATATTTCTGCATCTGAGCATATCATGACACCGCAGCCGGTTTTACGTCTGTGTGCACACAAGGCAGACAGCTGCCAAGCAAACATCCTTTAAGTGTATGCATCTTTCCAGTGAGTAAAATGGACACACACTGATCCCTTCTCCACTCCAACAACTTCTACAGTCTCAGAAGTGTGTTGCTCAATGCCTTCCTCTCCCCACAAGACCTTCATTAAGGTGTACACGTGCAGTGGCTTCAGGCCAGCCTCCTGCTCAGCACTCATTAGCTCATTCCAGTGCACTGTGATTGCAGAGGTACACAGCAGATGCCATTATTTGAGCTGGCATTTACCATCAATTAAAACACAATAACTATAGATCTTGTCAAGACATTTTCTCTTTGTGGGATGGCTTGGTTTGCTTCCATATTATACGTGAAAATATCTGCAATTCCTGGTGACAAACAACGACGCCTCACCTGACTCACCAGCTCCTTTACATCTTGAGGGTTTTTGAACTTCCCAATCTCTGTCCATTTACAATATGTTTCACAGTATTTTGGAAATGTTTTTTCTTGTCAGAAATGAGTCATTAGCCACTTATTTGCCCCACACTGATCCTAAATAGTACAAAATACAGAGTAGCTAAGTAATGCTGTGTAAGCCCAACCTTCTAGGGTTTCTTTTTCTGGCAGTGCAGTGTTGGGTTGGCTTGTCTTTTTGACATCCCATCACAGCTGTTGTGTAATATCATGTGTATCTTACCCCCCACTGAACAATCAGCAGAGCTGAGAGAGGTTGGGTTTTTTTATTCTTAATCAGAACATAATTTGAGGCTGATATTTTTCTTTTCCATTGTCTTAAGCAATTTCCCACTGCCTTAGTCCTCAGTAACAAATCTTGTCTTTGGGAGAAGTCAGACATTTTGTGCTGCTAGGTACAGAAAACACACTTAGTGCTCCTCCAGGAAAGCTGTAGCACCTGAAACTCACCACTAGAATTCAGACTGCCTTGAATTCAGTGAAGTCTCATCACACAAGGATGAGACTTATGCAATGCATTCTGTTTTTCTTTATCTGTTTCAGCCAATAAGATAGCTGAATGAGAATTGCTTAATTGCTGTGTTTGTTATTACAATCAAGTCAGACTTTAAAACAGAGAGTCTCATTCAGCAGTTCTGAGATAAGTGGAAATGAAAGCAAGAACCTTCTTCAGCTCCACTGGACTCTCTGGCTGGGCCAGAAATAGAGACAGGGCTAAGAAAAATAAGTTTTAAAAAATATGGAAAAAACCAAGAGTATTCCTCATTTGTTCTAATTAAAGCACTAAAGAGGCCCCTAGGTCCAGCTGGATCCACTGCATTCTCATCTTCAGTTTCTCAGCATAACATCAGTGCTGCATCATTTATGGAGGTGTATTTGCTTAAGAGTAGTCCTCGTTAAAATTCAATTACATTGAAACTATACAATCCCTCATTGTAATAACCTGATAAAAAGCCCTTAACTGCCACACCACGTGCCCATTTAGCAAGAAAATTAGCTTAGCAAAGCACATAGCCTTAATTTAGCAATTAGGGTGCAGTTTGTATCAGGCTATTTCAATAAGATTGGGAAGCAATTTACAAGGTAATTTTGCTCATTGCCAACTATTAAAGGCATGTCAATAGTGAACAGAATCCCCAGTGCAGATCTGCATAGAAAATGATGTATTTGTGCATTTCTAAGAGTAAAAAAACTATCATGGACAGGATCTTCTGCTTGTAGCATATTCGCCTAATCAGCATATTATATTTTCTTTCTGAGCTAAAAGGTAAAGTGGATATATGTTACAAGAATGTATTACAAGATGAACCATGCTCCTACAGCACCAGGGAATTGTCCTTGATTTTGAAGTACTTGATTCTTTGAAAGCTTAGATGTGATTTTTAGGGTCAAATTCTCCCAAATGTACCTTAGAAACATTGAGTGTAGTATAAGCGTATTGACTGTTTGCTGGTGAAAAAGCAGTGGATTAAATGGGGTTCTGTTAGGATCTGCTTGTGGGTGTGGATGACTTTGACAGATTCATTAATCATGAGGAGATCATAGCCTGCAGAGCTTTCCACACCTTGACTTCATGGGGGGACTAACTTTTGTCTGTGCAATGAGAATATTTGTTGAGGGGTGATACCAGTGCCATGAACTGTATTTCTATGAGATCCAAGAGAGTCAACGTGATATTGTTGACCTCTCTGCAGCTTTTATTGCAGACCAGATACATCAATGCAGCTTGCTCTCGGTATCCACCACTATCAGCAGCAGTAGCTTTTAATTACTATGGTATATATGAAGCAGTTTACCATTGATAATCAAAGCTAAAAGGTCACCTAGAAACAAAGTTAGTGACGAGCTCCCAAGGTTTTCAACACACAGAAGCCTACAAGTGCCCTTTGCCAGTGTTGTGGAGTAAGTTTCAAAGATCATAAGTTCAAGATACCTCCAGGACTCCAAATGCAAATTGGGAAATTTTCAACTCAAGATTGATGGGGAAAAGTCCAAGGGGAAGCAACGATACCCTGGTATGTAGGCTCTGGCTCCCAGAGCAGTCAACATCTGCTTCGATTGAGATCTGATGTGATCCAGACAGGCTGGTTATACAGTGTCTTTTCACTTTGTCCTTTATTAGGCTGCCCAGTAGATGGTGTCTTTCCTTGGCTTTTTGGTTTGTTTTTTTTTTTTTTTTTAATTGATTTTTTAAACAATGTTTCACGACAAATTTCAGAAGCCCTGTCATGGGAGCCAGTCAACAGAGGAGAGTTCTTTCTCACTGGAGCTGTTTCTAACCCCACAATATCGCAGGAAAGGTGGCATGAGAGTGCTTCAGGAATGAGGATACATTTCTGAGGTTATTCAGAGCATTTTTAATTCATATTCCTTCTAGCTATCTTTCAGTTTATATTTAAAACTTCACTGTGGTCCCTTGCTGTTCATTTTGTTATGAAGTGTTAATGGTTCTCTAGAAGTACACATCTTCTATTTGTATGAGTGATTTTTATCTCTTACTAAGTCTCTTTGCCATGCTAATGAAGTGAATTATTAGCTTTAATTAATATAATTACTAGCTTATTTTCCCTGGTATTTTTTAATAGCAGAATTGAAATTCTATTTGTTATTTATAAGTTTATGTAGAAACATAGATGACTAATAGTTGTTCTGTTCTCATGTGCAATATCAGAATAACATAAACGATTACCAGTAATAAACTAATGCTGAACTACCCAAACTAAATAGCTAATTAAATGAAACTTTTGTGCATATTTAGCTACATATTTCTTTTTATGTGCAAAAGTATTATTACATCCACAAGTACCCTTTTTTCACAGACAAGGTTTTACATCATGTAATTTCTGTTCTGAAGCAATGCTAGTATTTTTCCCTTGGAAAAGTTGAGTTTCTTGGCAGACATGAATTTGACTGAGCAGGGACTTGGTAGTAGACCACACAGCTGTTGACTTTGGGGATCCTGTATTATTCACAGAATTTAGGCTTTCATTTTAAAACAACTAGAAAACAAAACAAAATTTTCATCAGCCCTTATAATTTTAGAAATATTTGTGTGGGACTCTCACTATGATCTGAAACAGTCACAAATAGGAAAATGCAAGCTGCATCTGCATGATTAGCTGAGTTTTGCCAGTTTTCAATCAGGCCACTGTGGTTACACTATGAACCATTCAAAGTACAGAAAATCAGGGGTCCTCAGGTAGAGAGACTTGTTTTGCTCAGAGAAAATAGTTTATCAATGGCTCAGTGAATTCCTGTACCCACAGCTCTAGGGGTCACAGCTGCTTAGAATCTCTGCTGAGCTCTTGTGAAAATGATGAACCTTTTCTCAGGATATTGTCAGGTTTAAGAGATGTTCTGTAAAGTTTGCAAATGAAGACTGGGAAGGTATAAAGCCATCTGGAAATAGCTTCTAAGAAGACATATAACCCACAACTTGTCTTGACTCCACAGGCTCTTTACGTGTTAGAAATTCTCTATTCTTTTGTTTTTATTGTTCTAAAGGAGGTTGGTCCTGCTGTGTCCTTTCCATGACAGGTTGGAACTGACTGATAATCTGATCTCCCAAGGAGCAGCAAGAGCAGGTTTCTTTTGAGGGTGACAGCAAAGCTAGCTGGCAGTGCCTTCACTGGCAAGGACATGGCCCCATAGTATCTGAAGAAGAACAGAGCAGATCTGGTCATGGTGGCCTCACACAGGCAACCAGGCCTTTAGGGCAGTCAGAGAAGAAGTTGTGATGCCTGTGGGTACACTCAGGCTCTGCTTCCAGCCTGTATAAAGAGCCTAGGAAGAGCATCCCCCAGCTCAAAGGAGGCTCTCAAACCACATCAAATGAATTATATTTGCCTTTATGTGCTACTGTGAAACAACTTTTCCTCTCCAGCCTCCAGGCACTAAATAAACAAATAGAATGAGCAGGCAAATAACTACAGGTTGACCTATTAAGAACCTCAAGATTTACTCTCCTACAGACATAATCAGCATTCCAACCATCTGTACAGCATCATCCAGTCTGTACAAATTACTAGCACATTGTTGACTGTGATGTAAAATACTGCCGGTGTCTGAGCTTGGGCAAAGTGGTTTGTTAGTCACGTATATCATACCTTCTCCACCTTCAAAATGAGGCAGGCAGAAGGGTTTAGAACCTAAACTCCTGTGTATTTGTAAATGGTTTTGAAACCATAGTGAAAGACAAACTGAAGGGAGCACTCACTGGAAGCTAGCACTTGAGAAGATGTGAAGTAGAAAGTTCTGAAACCTGGGCAAGTGACAAGAAGGAGCAAGGAATGAGAGAAAACCTACAGCTGTGCTTATTCCCTCTGCTGATGTGCATCTAAAAAAGGGACAAAACCCCCCCCAGAAGTGGTAGGCTGCCAAAATGTGCAGGCCTAACTGATTACATCAAACAAATGACCTCCCCACAGTGATTTATGGGCTAATCTCTCACCAAAGGTACAACTTATCAGTGAGTAGCCAGTGCAATTAGTACTGCTCCATATATCACTTGAGGTGCTGGCTCCTCAGCAGGACTTTTTCACACAGTTTATTACAACCAATGGAAGTTTGCCTGGCCCTGCTTTCACCTGGCGCAGGAATTGTTACTCAGGGCTGAAGACCATCAGTTTATTACAACCAATGGAAGTTTGCCTGGCCCTGCTTTCACCTGCACAGGGATTGTTACTCACGGCTGAAGACCACAGGAGGTTTCTGCAGCCTAAGCAGGGATCTGCTTAATTAATAGATTTAAGCCAAAGGGGATGTATAGAGAGACATAAGCTGAGAACAGGACTCAAAACTCCATGAGCAGGACAAGTGATACATCCAAAAAGGAAAACTAGCATTTGCTAGGGAGCAGTCACACTAAGAAGGAACGTGATCTGCTGAAAACCAACCCAAGCTCACTTTTTGTGTTGTCCTCTCTTAACAAAATGGGGTTTGAAAAATGGGCCGTATAATGTTTTTGAACTGGAAGAAATGGGTATTTGTATTTACGGTTTAACAAATTAATCAAGAATTAATCCTCTATGATGCATAAATAGTGAGTCTTAAAGTGCTTAAGTACTATAAATAAGTAGCACAAGTAGCAAGGGATGTATATAGAATTCAGTCTGATGTTTCAAAGCATAAGGGAACCACTGCAGCAGCAGTGAAGCAGTTAGCTCTCCTCCATTCTTGCTATTATATATGCCCAAAGAATTGGCTGTAATTTAAAAGACCATAACACCTGGTTTACATTCCCTGAGTTAGAGAGATGAGCTGCTTTCACAGCTTACAGGCTAGTGGTTACAAATTTACCATCCGTTATGGTTCCTGAAGAGATATTCTCAATCACATGCCTTTTGTGGAAGAAGTTTGTTGTCTTTCTAGGATGCTCTGAGACCAAAATAATGCCATTAGAAAATAAAGACCTAAATCTGTATACAGGGAGGGTTTGGATGATGGTTTTACTTTACAGAGATAAATACCAGCCTTAACAAAGAGCAGAGCTCTTTCTTTACCCTTTCTTTCAGTTTTCATTAGTGTCTAAATCTGCCAGTCTGGAACAGGTTCCTTTGTCAGAGAAATATAGCCAAAGAGATGATTCAACTTTGTGTTGCATGTGAAGTAGCTCAGAGCTGCACTACTGATGAAGGAATCAATACAAGGGCATGGATAACAGGATGAGTGGGAAGTCTTTCACACTTTGCAGGTTTCCCCTGGGAAGTATGCTGCTGCTGCTGCTGAGGAAATTATTGTTCTTACAATGGTGTTCGCTGCAAGCATAAAAAATGATGCTGAATTTATCCTGCTTATTCTTACACTTCTGTACAGCTTCATGGCTCCATATGACCTGTAGAGCAGATCAAAAGGCCACCAAGTGCACAATGGACTGTCAGCAAAATCGTGGGCTTGAGAGTGGTTCTCATTGCTCATGAGGGGAAGGAGCAATTTTGAAGTCAGCAGGATGAGGGTTTTGTCTTCCATGGAAACTAGCAGGTAACACACACTGTACTTAGAAATAAGAGCCCTGGCAGGATACAGAGACAGTGCTTTTCTGAAAGCCTATCCTGCAGGATCTTGTTGTGGCTATCTTTTCTGCCTAGTAAGGGAGGGGCAAAATGTCCATTTTTATTGCAAATGCCTCCCAGTCACTGACTTTTTCCTGGATCAAAGGAGTGAGATCCTCCTTTGGAGGTATGGAAGTAACATTTTTCCTGTTAATTTTTGTAAAGCAAAATGGAGAACTCCAGGTTCCCTTTTTAGCCTTTATATTTCCAGGTTTGAAAATATTTCAAGGAGTGTCTTGTGCCTGTAAACCAGGAGTTGAAGCAAATGGGAGCAAATCTGGTCTGAGGCTATAATGGTAAGAAAAGAAGGGAAGGTGGCAAGAAGGGAATATAGACATAACTGCCTATATATCTTTTGAGTGTTAAACCATTGTTTGTGTTTGATTTCTGTTTCCATGCATGTCAGTTCACATCTGTGTCCTAGTTCTAATTCTATCCCTGGGACAATGGGACATCACCAGCATTTCGACCCTTCTCTAAGGTGATTTTCAATGACTGTCTCAGCAACTGCCCCATCCACCTCAGAACAACTTTAGGGAAGCAGAAAGATTTGGCATTTGAAAGTAAAGCTATGCTGTTTGCTCCTGAGGATGTGAGTTGTGCTAATCTCTGAATGCCTAATGTAAGGTGTTTCCAAGCCTTAGTCCACACTCTGTGCTTGTGCAACATTCACTGTTGTCGAGTTGATGCACAGAAGTCACCCTGGGCATAATTTAACCTTGACATTTCTGAGACCTACAAGTGCAGATATCTGCAAATATCTTCATGAGTAAGTCCATAACAATAAAGTGATTAATTATAAAGTGATGAACTAAGGAATAATTCAATATTTTTTGTAGCAAAAGAAGTAGGTTTACGCAATAAAATACCAAAAATTAAGTTTTACTACAAAAAAAAGAATGAAATGACCACATATCTCAAAATAAATTTGCAGAACATTTTGTTGTAAGATGTTGTAGGGATCAAAGAAAGTTTCATTCAAAAGCAGTGAAACACTAGATCATCCAGCTAGATCATTCAGGGTCTATTAACCCTCATGGTCTACATACAGCCTTCAACTCAGCAAGTCTTAAAGTTTATTGGCACCCAGGTGGGTGTTTTCTGGGATACCACACCAACATTATTCTGATCTGCATCAGCTGCTAGAGATGGGATAGGGAGTTTAAAAAGGTGGTGATCTGACCCAGTACAGTGGTGCTTGCACACAGTAGTTGTTAGATTCAGTACTAAATATCCTTACCCTCACAAGCTCTGAAAATGCCATATATAATATTCCAGTTTCCTCTTTCTACTGCTAGACAGCTGCTGCTTTCTTTTTCCATAAAGAGTTTTAGTGTTGTTTGGCCATATTTTGGGCTGGTGTAAGGGCTTCTGGTCCTAAGAGTAACAGGAATTATTCACTGTTTGCTCCAAAGCATTTGCAAGCTGGGTTGTGTTGTTTATCCTCCAGTCTATTAGGAAAAGATATCTTTTGACTGCTGGCATTTCAAATACAAATCACTGAAAATAATCCATGTCCTCAAGGAAAAAAACCAAACAATTAAACATGTGGTCCTATAATCTTCAGTAGAGGATGGCCTTTCCATTCCACTAAAGAGCAAGGGAAAAGCCATCATTTATACTGAGAAGTGTGGAGTGTGCAGTGGACAACACTACACCAAGAGTAAATGAATTCTTTCTTATTATTTAGATAATAATGATTTCTAGGTTACAGATCTACTTTGTGGGCATGGCACGTTTGCACTACTTTCAGCTCGTATCTACACACTGTTGATCTCTGGACTGTCACCTCCACACACTTGGAAGATCACAGTGCATAGAGGTGACAAATAGTCCCATCTCGGGGAAAGTTAAAAAGCGCCTTTTTCTTATTTGATTACTTCTTTCTTGCACAGAGACATGCTGTGGCTCAGAACGAAATGAGCATTTAAGTGTGAAATTAATTTCTGATTTTCAAACAAAGGGGAAGATGGGACCATGTAAGAACAAAGTATATTCAGAGTGAAGAACACATTTCAGAACACCTCATATTGTCCTACTCTATCAGTGCCATTGCACCTACAGGACCGCCAGCTTCTCCCACTAAACAGCTCAAACTACAGGATCTGACTGTGCTCACAGTAAGATATTACCTGGAGATGAAAGTATTCTACCACTGACTGTAACAACAATGAAGTGGATGTGGTCTAGATCAAACCATCCTCAGATGTGTGTGGCAGGAACGATCTCAGCAGTGCTGCATGTCTGATTTTGAAAAGGAATAAGATTTGGACCATTTGGGGCAGAGGAGAGTGCTGTACACAGTCATGATTTGGACAGTTTCTATAACACTTTCCACCCTATTTCTTTGTCGAAGATGTTGAGCACTCCTTGTTTCAGACAATAAACCCATCCTTGCTTATAACTGAGAGGCCAACTTAGGTGCGCTGGGAATCTTTTACATGACTCAGGCTGTTAGGCATGCTTCCAACACTCCTAATTTGTGTTCTGTTTGTCTTACCGAACGCTTCTATTTAAAAGTAAAGAAATTAGGTCAGGAACCCATAATGACCATCCCTGGATTTTTGTAGTTTCTCTGTGAAAACGCTGTGAGCTCGACCTTCCAAAGCAACAATACTTTCTAAACAGACCAGTTGTAGCCCATTTCCATCTGGATCAATATGAAGTGGAAAGAGAGACAGAAAATAAGCTCACTGCAGCTGTGTTGACTCAAATTGCTTGGCCTCCAGGAAATCGACTACATAGAAAATGTTTTTTTGACAGCTTCCCTGATCATCCCCATCCACTGAGGAATTATGCACCACAGCAGTAACTCACACATTTCATTGGTCAGGTCATTGATGCAGCTTCTGCTGCTGATTTGATATTGTCCAGATTTTACTTTTCCCTTTCTTGTGAAGCTGGTGCATCAGGACACACACGCTGGGATCCTGTAAGACTAGGGAACCTTTAATTTTGTAGACCATTGTCACACTGCCTGCATTGTCTATATCAGGAAAAACAGTAGTCTCCCACACTGGTCCCACTCAAAAGCATCAGCACATCTGCCCAATGTCTGCACACACTGTACTTTTCCCCCTGAAATTCCTGAAATTCTGGGCTCAGAGATGCCTGCATAGATTCCTGGTGACTGCATAGCAGCAACAAAGAATTCAGGCTGACTTCTTAGTAGCAAAACATGAGCCTTTAGAGAAAACACGGATGGAGCATCACAACGCACTTTCCCTGTGACAGAATATTATTCATCTTGTCTTTACACTGGAAACTGAAAAATTCATTCATGCTTATTTACCACAAGGAATGGAAGAGTTAAGCAGAGAAGCCTGGTTTTCTAATTCTAGCTTTTGCACCTGTCATCCGTTCCCTCCCTTTCCTGTTCTAGTCAGAATTTTCTTTTCTTACTGTCTGTGATAGGTCCCAAAGAATTCTGGACACTGAGGAGTGAATCTGCCAATCACAGTGTGCACAGGCTCATGCCAAGTGCTTTGCCAGACGGCAGAAGAAAAAAGCCTGTACGGTTTTTTCTTATACAACAAGCCCAAGAAAAGCCATGCTATTAGAACACCAGATCCTTCTTTCCTGGCATAGCAAACACACTTCCCATGAGGAGACCTCACACAAATTTTAAATCCAGCCAGAGAACCTTCTGTGTGATCAGAGACAGGTGGACACCTTACATGCAGAGTGTGCAATGAATGTAGTTAATCTCTCCTTTTTTGAGCAAGTAAAAAAGCTATTAAGAAACACAGCACGAGTTTCTGTCTGAAAAGCTATTTCTCGCGTGCATAAAACAGAACAACTCCATCTCCCTTTAGGGTTTTACTGGAAAAGGGCCAGTGATTTCTCATAATTAAATACAATTGCCTCAGTTGTGTGGACACAATCAATAAAGAGCCATGCTCTTCCTGAAAAACTCATCAATATTTAAAATGCAACAAATATATTGCATTTCAAAAAACATGTGACATAATTATAGCTGTTATTGAAGAACTTCCTTATTTTATTTTGAAAATATAAAAATTAATTTTTGTAAGTTTCTTCTGAGATCTCCTACTTATGAAATGTTTTCTGAAAAGTAGCCATGATAATAAGAATTTTCTTTGAAAATATTGTCACCACGTTTTTTAAAGGTTTAAAAACTCATCATTTGCTTTTATTCATTCAGTTTCATCACTAAACAAGTGTCTTTCACTGTTTATACTGCACTGATGCAGTATTCCACACAGACCTGGCTTTGTTTTAATGCCATGTAATGCAAATTTCCTCTGAAGCAATTTCATAGTGGAAGTTATCACATATAAATACAACATTAACTAGCCATATACATTTCTAATATCAGTAGAACCTTTTAGTTTGACAATTGACCAGATTTACCCTTCCACAGCTAAATTTATTCATGGTTGCTATGCCAGTCCTATCAATACCTCCGAAGAATTTCTTCACTCTTTTTTATTTTTTTTTTAATCAGGGACTTTGCTGATTCCATCAATCTCTATAACCAGGTGAGTTAAGTTTTAGCTACACCACATATCTGAACATGTGGATTTCTAGCACTGTATAGGTTTCCACATTCTCTGAAGCTTGTATAAAAAGTAAGTCCACATAGTTACAAGCTTTTGTTCAGAAAGCAAGAGATAATTGGGATTTGTCATGTTGATATGGAGAAGTCAATAAAGAATATCAGGAATATTCAGTGATTTTCTTCAATTTATGAAAAACATCCTTTCAAAGTCTCTTTTTCTTTTGTGCTGCTCATGTTGCCTTTTTATTTAACTGTAATTTTCAGTCCTACGTGTTTACAGTTTGTACACAGAATGATACAGCACTGAATTGACCTCCAAACAATTTCAAGTCTACATAGCCACAAAAACTGCATAACCCAAGAGGCCATTGCATTTACCAAAAGGGTGTATTTCATAAGAATAAACAAGTTTGACTGCAGAAATGTTCTCCCTCATGATTTAGATTCAGCTGCTTGCAATATGATGGAAAGCAGATGTCTTGCTACCAAGAAAACATTTCCTTCTTAAAGTAAGTGGTAAAATATTTGGAGTGCACTTCAAAGGACTCGAGGTAAAAATTTTTAAGAGCTATGAGTAGAAAGAAGAAAATATCTTGTGAATTTTTGAGGTGGGAAAAGATAAAATAATTGTGCCAAAGCCCAGAGCACTGCTTTACCGTTATTTTCTTAAGATTATGAGGTTTCATTTGCCACTTTTATTTTCAAAATGCATCATTAATTCAAGCAGCTGAAATTGTTTTATTCAGAATTCTTTTTAGTGCAGACACCTCATCTTCTTTCTGTCCTTCCCAAATAGACACAGAACAAAACAATTCAGAAAGTCAGTTTGTTGATTATACTGATTGTAATTTAGAACTGATAGAAAGTCCATAATATTTTCAGGTTTATATGGCTTTTGATTTTTAGTTCTGGCTCTCTGTCACCTTCCAGACTGAGAAGAACTTTACTGTGAGCAGAGTACAGGAGTGTAAGATTTTTTCCCAAATTAGCTGAACCTAGATTGAAATTACTTCTGGGCTCTATTTAGTCAGTTTGCGTGCCTGGCTGTCAGGAGGCTCAATAAAGCTCTGCATCTAAAGAGCAAGAGAAGCAAAAGTGAACACAATTCAGCAAAGTCCTGAAGCTAAACAAAGAACACAAGCAGGTCTTCTTTCTGTTCATTAAAAAACTTATCTTTAATCAACCTCAGTCTACCGCCCTCTTACACCTCTCTAGATGGCTCCACTTACTTCTGTGCACTTTATTTTGTGCTATGTTATTTTGAGATTCTGTGTGCCATATCTCTGCTCTGACACCAGCATGTGAGTTTTGTGAAAAGAGAATTAAATTACAGCAGTATTCAGCTCATGCAATGTTCAAAATCTGCAATACAGATGGCTGCGCTGAAGACAGTTTCCCTCCAGTCTGTGCCACTGGACACAAGTGACAGTGAAGATTAATTACAACATCCAGCTCAGCTATAGATGTGGATGTTGCAAATGTTAGCATTAGTCCAGATTAATCCTATCCCCAGTGTCTGACTGAAAAATCTGTCTTTGATTCTGTTCTTGTTAAACATCATTTCCATGTCTGTTTCTTTCCCCCTTGCTGTCAATGGAAGCAACTTTCTTCTCCCACTCTCTTTTCCCTACTCCCACCTTTTGTGGACACACATAGCCATCATATTCTGTAGGACCTGGGCACATCCTGGAACAGAGGTCAATGACACATTTTCATGAGCAGCCTTTTTACAGACAAAAGGACCTCACCTCTTCCTGACAGGGCACTAAAGTACAAAGCCACTGAAGGGTTTGCCATTTACTCCATATGTGAGCTCTATCCTGAGCTGAAGTTAAAACCAAATAACTTTTCCTTTGTTGAATGCATCATATTCAGAAGCTGAGCTGCAAAAGTCCAGTTGAAATATTTCATTGAAATTTTATTTAATGCTTTACTTTCTCAAATGCAATTGTTTTGCAAAATAGCTAATATAATAGGAAAAATCCCACTATTTACTTTTTACCAGATACAAGTCTCCTATTGTCCCAGAAAAGCATGTGTGGTGCAAGGACTATTGTCTGTCCAACACTAGAGACAATGGGATGGAGATTTTCAAAGCTACAGGGCACTTAGACCTTCAAAAACTCCATTTAAATTATTTCCGTAGGGCATTTGTTTCATGGCAGGATTAATTCTTTTGTATAATATTAAGTCCCCTCCAAGGCCTACAACGAGCTTCTGCAGGACAGTGGAATATGAAAATTATAGGGCCAACCTATATACTTATTGCTCCAAGGATAAATCAGCAAAACTTAGGTCTGCATAGGAATAAATGTATTAACAATGAGAAACACTGTCTCAGAGGAAAAGAATTATTTTAGTTTCCAAGATCATACACCACCTGTTTAAATTCCCCTGCTGGGATGAGCATAATCCCAAAGTCTGCTGCTTCTACTGCCCTTTCTCCCCTTCTGATTTGCTTTGCCATATGCAAACACTTCCTCCCACATGAAAAGAAGATTTTTTTCCTCCTTTCACTTAAATTTATTCTTTTTTTTTTTTTTACCAAAGTCATAGTTACAGATCAAAGATATGCTCTTGCTTTTGGAAAAAATAAAAAACCTTCATTCCTCTCTGTTTATCCATATATGTATATATATGTAGGCATATATATAAATATATGAACAAAAGTATTATTCAATTTTTCTGAGAATTACTTTTACAGTAGTACTGAAAGAGGAAAAAATCTACTAGGAGAAAAATATAAAGTTTTTGTTTTCACTGTATAAAATTATTACATACTACTATTATCCAAGACTGAATTAATGTTTGTGCAGTGGGTCCCATTACATGTTGTGCGTGCCTCATTCCTAAAGGCCAACCTGAATGAAACTCAATTTTTGGTCTTCTCCTGAAGGACATTTCTGTAACTCTGAGTTCTTTATTATGTATGACAACTGAGTGACCAAGAGGCGGATGTGTTCAAGTAAGGACTGCCTCCACTTCTCAATCTTCTCTCTCAGGTTAAAAATTTTACAGCAGGTTTGGGCAATAAATGAACTGAGACTTCAACAGCTGAGCTGAAGCATAAGGATGTGGTAGATATGTCCAAACAATATCTAGAAATCCAAACAATCTGCTGACCTTGGAATTGGAAAAGTTTTGTAACCCAAGTGCCTAGTTTGAATTCTTTATGTATTAACACTGATACATAAAAAAACATGAAAGAAAAATCTCTTGGATGTAGAATGCCCAGCTGAGTTCAGGCACATTGCATATAGATTAATAATTTGGATGTCCTTCAGAAAGTTCATCTGAAGACTTCACAAACCCCTGAGTTAAAGACATTCTCCACTCATATTAAAATACGTTTTTTTATAAACCACAAGAACTTTGTTACTTTGCAGGCTTGTCTAGGGAGCTCAGATTACAAATTCACAGGAAAAGGCACCTGTTCAGACCCTTTTCAGTATGGCCCCAGATTCTACTCTGCTCTGTGGTCCAGGGGTGACACCCATGCAGATGATTAATGGGTGCCCTCCCATCTCTCTGGATCATCCTTCAGATTGGGGGATCACTGCTCAGAAGTATGAAACACATTATGGGATGCAGGCAAAAAGTGTTTCAGGACTCCACAAGACTCATTATGGCATGCTTAGGTGAAGAACCAAAGGTGAGGAAAGGGATGGATCTCGGTGACTTGGGTGACTTGGGAACACACATGGGAAAACAGAGGAAAAAGTGAATAAAAGGGGTTGATTGCTGATATACAGATTGCTGTTCAGTGCACTTCCATGACTGTGCATGGTGCTCAGCAGAGTCTGCTTTATGTTACTGAATTCCCTTTCTAAGGATTTTTCTATTATATGTGTATATGTGGGGGTCTAAGTGCCAACAGCTGGAATGGGATCCAGGCTGAGGTCCAGGTGTCAGTGGTGCAAGCAACTGGAGGGAGTACAAACGTGTAAAAAAGTACAAGTGCTTGAGTGAATACATGAAAATTTTGTAAAATTTGCTTTACTTTAGTAAATATTCAGCCAGGCTTGTTGGTGAAATGGCTGGTGAAATGCTTGTGCTCCTGAGGGGGAAGCCATGCAAGGAGCTGGATACCAGGGGAGTCCCAGTCAGCCATTGGTGACCTCTCTGTATGTACCCATGGATTTGTGTATGTGTGTTTCTGTGAGCAATGGGGCTTTTCCAATAGCTGCAGAGGGGCTCTGGAGCTCTGGGGTGCCTCCAGGTGCTGGGATCCAGGGGGCAGGTATTGCATAAGGCCAGGTGCTGGACAGACACACATGGTACAAATATTCACATGTATACACACATATATCTCCTGCTCATGGACCTTCCTCCTGATCAGCCAGGCAGGAGACAACATGAGGCTGCTGGGACTGTTCATGCTTGTGCCAGAGCTGATTAGCCTGTCTGTGCTGATCTGTGTGTCCAGTTGTCTATATATGCAGTCTATATGTGCATTTCTGTGCGGGTGTCTACTGGGAATCTACACAGAGCTGGGGAGTGTGGATGTGACAGCCTCACCTTTATCAGGTCACTGGATTTCACATGTGAAAACACAGAGATAATAATTTACATTTGTTTTACTTTAGAAATGGGAATTGTAGTAAGAAACTCACATTTCTCTCTGAGAAATTTAAATTTCTCCTGATTCATTACCACTCCTGCTGAAGGTTTTGCCAGCCCAGCTTCTAGAGTGAAGAGTCTGCCACACTCAGTAATAATAATATCAACATAGTGCTTACATTGCAATCTCTGTCTGAAAAGCTCTTTGAAAACATCTGCTAATTAATTCAATTAATTAATACAATTAGTCTGTAAAAACACTACACACTCCTCAAGTCATCCACTTGTAAAGCATTTCCCTTCAAACTTTTAAGAACTAAAAATATAACTGCATTCAATTCCCTTAATACCCGTCATTCTTACTCTGTGCCAATTAAGAGCTGACATATTCCTGCCTAACAACTAGAAATAGAGACAGTGTGAGAGGAGGAAAGATTGTTTTAGGATATTAAAAGGAACGTAATTAAATATTTGTTCATGAGTAATTGTGCATAAATTGCATAAGAATTAAGTTTCATATCATTAGTACATCTTAATTAGTGTCTTTTCACTAATGATCATTGTTTGACTCACAATTGTTTTGCTTTATTTTAAATTAAGTACTTCTTTGTAAACTCTGTACTTAAATCCCTTGCCCATAACTCTTTCTCTTGGCACTAGAACTGATGTTTTTAATGTTATTAAATGTCTGCAGGTGCCCACTACAATTTCCCAGTCATAACATCTCAACTCATTCCTCATAAGTGAAGTTAATTTTAGTATTTTTTGCCTTAGTTTTTAGAATATTTTTATATATCTATATTAAAAATTGCATGGGTGAAGTAGCCTTGTGCACTTAGCTGGAAGCAGCAGTCTTCTCTAACTTTTGCAGATGAAAGGTTAATTACATCAGGGGAAAGGCAATACAGTATTAAATAATAGAACAGGAAGATGTGAATTAAGTCAGAGCATCTTTTGATCTGTATGATGGAGCACAGTTATAACAGCTGCATCAGAGGCTGTTGGAGGTCATCTGGTCAAGTATTGCTGAATCATGCAGAAACAGGCAATTTTATAGATAATAAAAACACTAATAGAGTTTTGCATAAGCATATTGCTTCCAAGGAGGATGACTGACTCACTATCTTCAGAAATTTAAAGTTTTTGGCAGCTCCTAAAAACCAGATTTCCATCTGTAACTAAAGTTGCAATTCAGGATACCAATATCTTGGTCACAGAGATAGTAGTAAATTGCCACTGAAAAATCTGTAGGAGGACAAGTAATTAAAAAAAAAAAAAAAAGCCCAAACAACAAACCAAACCAAAAGCCAAAAAAACCTTGCAGGTCAGTGTACTCAACATGAGATTTCACACATGTTTCTCTTTCCACATGCAACTTTCCATATGCTAGCCATACATATCCATGTCCCTACATTCAATATGTCACATCTCCATTTCTATTTTTCATTGTTTTTGTATGGAAAATTTTTAATCTTGTAATCTTTGTTCTTTACTGAAAAAATGAGATGGCAGACAACTGTTAAAAATTATCTAATAACTGTATTGACAGTTCTTAATAATGTGTAGTTTTGCAAGTCATTCTGGGAGTATAAGAACAGCTCTTCTGGATCAGACCACCAGTGCATCTAGCTAAATACTCTCTAAGAGAGCTAGGGAGCCTGAGCTTTTAATTTAATCCATTCTCTTTGTATTTTCCAGTATCCGCACTGGTTTTACTAAGAATAACAAAAATCTCAGCCCTGTTAATCCCCTCATCCCCCCTAGTATCTTGTTTATGAATATGGGGTCCATGAATCTGTCTAGTTTCATATTCAGCATTTTGATACTATCTGCCTCTTGAGCTTCCTGTGCCAAAACTGTTGCAGTAATTTCAGTTATCATTACACCTAGTAGAAGAAAGTAACACCACCATGATCCAGTTGATGTTTCTTCATCAGCACTTCATGTTTAAGAAGTTCATGTCGATTGTCAGAAACACTTTAGAAAGAGTAGCAAATCAACATGACTTACAGTAGGCCAGCCCCCTTTTGCCTGCAAACATTCATTGAAATAATAGCAAAGCTGAACCCAGATCTTGGAAGTCTCTGTCCCTAGCCACTGTGTTGAGCCCTCTTACTGGGCTGTATCTGAAAGGCACTGCAATCACAGAGTCGGGGAGAAATAGGAGGAGCTGGGTAAGCTGGTGGTTTCAGGTTGAAGATGAAACAGCTCTCACTGCATGCCATGTCCTCAGAGTAACAGAGCTTCTGCTGGAGACAAGGTGTCAGTGAGCATAAAGGAAAAGACTGAGAAATGGATGTGGTAGTTATAATGGGACTGCAAGATGCCATCCCAGTGTGAACATGGGAGACACAGACACAGTCTTTGGAGTATATCCAAGAAAGCTGAAATTAAAGCTGAAAAGACCTATTAGGAAAAATTGAGACTGACAAGATGAGAGTTTAGCTCCTTTAGCTTCACTAAACATGAGGGTGAATTGAATGACCTGCCATAGCATCTTCTAGCCTCTGTTTCTTCTGTTTGAGAGTCTGAGAAATGCTGAAAATAAATGAAGTAAATATTCATGAAGGAGAGAAGCTATTTCTGTTCAAGCAACAAGTTAACTTTAAGCACAAAAAAATTGATGTAAATTGGCTAAGCCAAAAATTAGGTTTCCAGCAAAATTCTGAAACAGTCTTTCCATAGCAAGAATAGGGACAAAATGAAAAATTTTAAGAAGCAGTTAAATCATGTTATGGGTAGATATCATGAAAGGGTAGATAATGAAGTTACCAATAACCATTGAAGGCCAGATTTGGTGATCTGGGAATTTTTCTCTTCTGAGGACTTTCTGACAGTTGATCATCAGATGCTTATCTTCAAGGGATAACATCCCAAGTTACTCACACCTGGAATGGAAACCAATACTGCTTAGTAAGACAGCATGAGCCTTCTGTGCAATGCTGATTGGACAAGAATGCAGAGGCAAGAGCCAGCCGTGATAATCTCACCCCATTCTTCCTCTGGGTTCATTGCTCTCTTGCACTCTGCTTTGATTGCTTCAGTGCTAAATCTGATACCTGTGGACATTCATTCTAAAACTACTGTGACAGGTGCCTGCTTCTGTACAAACCTCTTTGAGAAATACTCTAGAGACTAGTAGAAACCTTTTCCTTCAGGAACTGCAAGGACTTTAAAAGGTACTCATTTTATAAGACCTCTTATTTCAATGATAACTAAATAAAAAGGGAACATAAAAAAACAGGTATTTCTTTGGCCATTTTCTTTTTATTTACTTCAGACTTGAAAACATGGAGCTGTGACAAAGCAAGAAAAATCAAGTTAGGAAGATACTCAGAAATTAAATTATCAACCTTGATCTTAACTATCAAAGAATAAAGTTCTCGTAATCTTCTACATCATGTGTTATATGCTGTCAGTAGTATAAATATGTGTGTCTTTTCACACTCTGACAATATTCCCATGCTGACATGTTAATATTTTAATAGTTTCCTAAAAATTTTCTCTCAGCCACATTTTCATATCACAAAGAACAAAAGGCAAATTTACATATCTATATGGTCAGCAGCCAGACTTTTCAGATATTCTATTGAAATATATCAGATACCATTAATGTGTAATGTAACACCCACTATTAAAATCTCAGAAAAGTACGGCCCGTGCTGTACTGTGCTTTCACTTCATGAAAATATGGTTCAGATAGGGGCCTTAGACTGCTGAAAATTGGTCTTTAAATCAATCTGATTATAAGTCATTTACAAGGCTCAGTTCCACTTTCGGAGTCAGCTGGAACCTTAGCACTGACTGCAGTGAGACTACAATCTATCAGCAAGTCAATATTAAAAAGCAAGTAACCCAAGCACTGTTTTTCACATGTAATACTTGATTTAAAGAATGGAGAACAGGATGTGAAAGAAGCGAGAACAAGATGTGTGCAAAAGTGTAAGAGAGATAGAGATATAATTATCGATAGGAAAAAGCTGTAGGATTCTGAAGGGTGTATTAATGAGAGAAATCCAAATAGAATCTTCATATTTTGCCAGTGGAAAAATACAGTGATTTTGTAATGGTGGATGTTGAAACCCCATCATCACCAAGTGGATTTGAGATAAAACACCTCCACACATAGGAAAATCTCACAGTTGTGTCAGGCTGGGGGATGGTATAGATTGTCTATTCAGATACTTCATCTCCCGCATTCTGCCATTCTGTCTATCAGATGCGTTCACTTCCCTCTTTTGTGAGACATATAATCATTCCATTGTACTGTGCACTGCTAATCTCTTACTGCAATTTCTGAAATCTCTGAAATCACTTTTTATGCAGTTTATATTTCAAATCTCTTCAAGGTAAATTTGTGACTCTGTATAAGTCTTTTTCCCTTGTATGAAATGTATCAAAAAACAAGATGCAGTCACAAAGTGTTCCCTTTACTGGATGACTGTACACGTTCATTTGATTTTTATCTTTCTGAAGACAAACGTGTCATCACATTCTCCCAGGAACTTCTACTGAAAAACTTGAAATACTTTCTTTGCATTTTTATGAAAGTTATGATAACGTTCCTATGACTGAAGCACGGGTCTGCCTTATAAAACAGATTAAATACAATGTTCCTCATGCTTAGCAAGATGTATTAGTAGGCATGAATAAATGATCCCAACAACTTGCACAACAGGAGTCATGCAGCAGCTTGTTCCATTGTATCCATACCCTAAGCTGCAGCCTACAAAAGGGAGGATTTTATATAAGCCTATTACTTCTGAAGTTTGTTGATTTTACACAAAAGCCATCCTCCAAACAAACAAAAAAAACCCCCAGCACTATTACGACTATTTTCACTTCCTCTTAGACACACACTCAGAGCAAAACAGACAAAACACCTTTTGGATGTGAATTGTTAACTTTTGTGAAGATGCCCATGGGTGATGGCATTAGCAATCACAGACTTCTCTGAATTTTTGTATGCACATTTCTCAAATACTTTAGACTTTTTCCCAAAATGCCTTGAAGAAAAGCCAGTCCTACTGAGAAAGAGAGAGGCTAAGAGCCTTTTGCATTGTCTTCTCACTGATTCTCCTGAGCAGCAATTGAGTTTTGAGTGTTTGGACTTGCACAGTTATGATTTCTGTAGACTTAAAGGAATGGATGATGAGGATAAGGCCAATGTGGACCTTGAAGAGTTTTATCTTTCCAACAATATGCTTATAATGCATTACATGATGTGGTATTTTAGGGGATTTCTATTACATATCAGTTTATAAATGTCTCATTCTAGGATGGTATTTCCTCGATGATTTCTATATGGTGATCTTCCCCTTTTGGGGGATCCAGACCCTAGCAGTATTAACAATTACTTAATGTTTGTCTCAGATGCTTAGGTTACAGCATAAAAAGAATAAACTACCAGTATAACAAGAGCTATCACTGCTTTGTTTCTTCTGTTTCTGGATCTCAACTGAATAAAAAGCCTAATGTACTATGTTTACATAGTGGACACCTACTAGATGTGTTAAGGTGCAAAATCTTACAAATCACCTAATATATTGAATTGTCTGCAGTGTTCTACTTTCAAATTTAACCAGTCCCGATTATTTGCTCCATGTGGAAAATGCACTTACTTATCCCAGTCACTACAAAGGAAATTCTGAGCCTTTAAGGGGACCTGTGTTATTCAGACATATAATTTTGCCTTTACAATTTTTTCTTTAAAAACTTTAAACAAAGCAACCTAGGAAAGTTTCAAAATAGTCATTTCAAACAAAGCTTCCATAACTAATATGAGAAATTGCAGAAAATTATAGCCATATTTTAAATCCCTCAACAATTTTTCACAGGAAACCCAGAAGATCAGCTTTAATTTAACTGACATATTTGATATGCTAGCAATGAATTTTTGCAAAAGGTACTAACTGATTTATGGTTTTAATCTGTGTACAGTGAGTGCTTTATGGAAATCGTACAAATTGTGGGCTACTCCTTAATGCATCTCTAACAATGATAAATTTAAAAAAAAAATCAAACACGTAAAACCCTACTGTGTTTCATCTTTTTGAAAGAAAATTAGCATTAGAATGAAAACAAAAACATTGAATGTTGGTGATATGATGAAAAGCAATCTTAAATCATCTAAAATTGCATTAACAGGCAGAAGCTATTTGGTTTTTGTTGTTTTTTCTTGCTTTCCTATTATTCTTAGTATTCTTTTTCAGAAAGTTCAAGGTGTCCTGTCAGTGTGACAAGTGCAAAACAGTTGACTAATCCAGAAATACCTTAATGAATCAAAATGAAAGGATTGTATTACCTATAAGTAGAAAAAAAGTGTTTCCTGTTGCGAAGAAGTTCAAGTTTTGCTAAAGGAAAATTCTGGAGGGGCACAGATATCCCTGTCACAAATCACAAGATTTGTGACCAGAAAGCAATTTTTTTCAGCAGGTTTTAGTGGTTGTTTCAATATTTTGTTAATGGTTATTCTCCAGTTAAAAATATTTTTGTGCAATTTTTCAGTGCATTTTGGGATTATCATGAATCAACAATAAGAATCATGCACTGAAGTTCCCAGAGCAAGTAGCTGCTACCAGGACCAGTAAGTACAAAGTCACCAAAATGCATCCGAAATCCACAAATATAGAAAGTTTAATCTCAGGAGAGTTACAATTGCTTTAAATACAGGAAAGAAAGTGGTGTGTCCCTCTTCCCACCTCTCCTTCAGATTTATCACAGAATCATACAATAGCCAAGGGATATTCCATACCATACAATGCCATGCCCAGTAACTGGGGCAATTACTAAGAGGGGAGATGGTGGTGGTTTGGGTATGGGCTGGGTATTGGTCACTGGGTGGTGAGCAATTGCTGTCCATCTGTCCATAACTTGGTTCTCTTGGGTTTTGTTATTCTCTCTCTTATTATTTTTATTGTTTTGTTATTGTTATTAACACTATTGTTATTATTATTAGTTTCAGTTATTAACTCATTCTCATCTCAGCCCATGAGGTCTATCTTTTCTTTCTGATCCTCCTTCCCAATATAGGGGTAAGGGGAATGAGTGAGTGATTGCCTGGCATTCAGTTGATAGCTGGGGTTCAACTGTGACAAACAGTAAAAATCCCAGGCACAAACCAAACCTAAAGGTTTTCAGTCCCAGTACACACAAAGAGGAGCATAAGACACCTAAGTAGCCGCAATAATGTTAAATTAAAGTGAAACTAGATTTAAATATTCCAGATTGTCCTTGTATATAATGGAATCATTTTCACTGTATCTACATTCATCAGTGTCTAAGTGAGGCACAGGGAAGAAAAAAGCCCTATGGGATATAAGTAATGGAAAATAAAAATGGAGTATTTTATACAAGGTTTCATGATCAGCAGTGTGGACTTCTTTTGCAATTGTTTGTGATTATACATGACTATCACAGAAGGGCAAAAGTGATACAGACTCCATCATCAAAAGGCATAAAAAGACACTTTATTATTAGAAATATATAGTTCTTATAGAAACAATGGCAGACCTAAGACCTGATTGGCCTTTAGGCATCGTCTCTCACACTGTTGGTGAACTATGAATAGCACACTCTGGAGAACCATATCTATAAACAATGGTTACAGAAAGAGAGATAATAATTGTTTAAATTCTTTCCCCTAAGTTTCCCACAGCTTCAATAAAGCTTCCCAGGATTTTCGTGGGAGAACCTTCTCTCTCTGTTCAGAGAATATGTAATTACTACACATGACCAATCACTTCTTTGATGGTTGCAGGTGGGCAGTGCAGCTGATTTCAGAGTACATCATCGTTGACAGCCCCTGTCACTGGTTTGTGTTCTGCTTTCTTCTATCTTGGTGTCTGAGACCAAGGAGTCCACAAATCAGGGTTAGCTCACTGTGGCCCTCAGCAAGAACTGTTAACTGTATGATGCCCTCACTACTCCTCATTCTTGAATGAAAAAGAATTACAGGGATTTAGAGGCAGAAAATAGTTAAAGTTAAAAGTCTGATGGTTTTATCCTGCACCACAACATCTGCGTTTCCTCTTCCCTTGAAATGCCTGCTGCAGGCAAAGCAGCACAGGTTGGCTTTAATTGCTCCTGCTGTCTGCCATAAAATACATCATGCCATTTCTCCAACTGAATAATGGAAGCAGAAGCATGATTGATAAAGAGATAAGCCAGGTTAATTGGCTTTATTTCAACAAACATCAATTAATTAAATTAAACACCAGAGGGAGGGCATCTGCTCAGTCTAGTTCAGCCTGGAGATCTTCCTCCCCTCTCTCTGCTGATCATGAAAAGCCACAGGGCTCCCTGGAATAACTCCAGGAAGGCCAACCTCATAAAGAAATTATTTCAAAATTGTCACATGTATTCTTAACCTTTTTGCAACTCAGTCAGCTAAAAGAAGAATTCAACACAGCTAGCCCTTCATGATTTCTCAGCAGGAATCAAAAATCTAAAATCCCCTGGAAAGGAAACGGCAATCAATCTGTCTCCTGTAATTTGGCTTACAGGGTTTTTGTTAATTTTCTTTTTAATTATGGTCTACAGTCATGAAACACATTTATTTTTAAGGTTCATTCCATCCTCTACCTGCCAACACAAAAGAAGATTGGTCATTTTTGATGAAAGGTTGTTTTTCGTCATAACACATCGGTCAAAATGAAACTTTCCTGATTTTTATTACATGAACTTAAGCTTTCTCGGAAGAAAGGGAAGAGATTTCCTATCTTCCTTCTCTTATTTTCTTGTTGTTTATTATTTGTTTCCATAGGTGTTTGTGTTGCTGTAAGAAATGTTAAAGAAATGAGATAGTAAAATGGATGGAAGTGTCACTAACAAATTTTTTGTAGTGTTATGAAGATTCTTCCATGTCACAAAAGAAACACAGACACACATATATGGTTATATCCAACTCTGTGAATCCTACATAGAATCAATCTGTCACAGATTTAAGATCACACAAAATACAGAAGCCAGTCAAGAAGTCTTCTACTTCCCCAAATTAGGATTAAAATATATATACAAACCCAGACAGAGGCTGACCTATTCTGTTTCTTATACAATGTTTACAACCTCTCCTCCAAGATCCTGACTCTCAGATGACTCTTATTCCCTTCTAGATCTTCTTCAGACGGTCCACATCTCCCCTAAAACATTGTGGACAAAAGTGATCACAGTGTAGTCCAGACTAGAATTGAGGACATTGGGAGAATTACTTTGAACATTTTGTTCATGGCATTTATGATTATACATCCTTTTATTGAATATGCTACTTTCACCTCAGCAAACTATGCCAGATTATTTTCAGTTTGCCTTTCACCTTTCCTCAACACCAGTTATTCCTCAGTCCACTTCTTGATATCTGGGATTTCTTACTGAAGAATAATCCCTCTTTCTTGTCCTTATCAAGGAGTACATTATTTATTTTGACTCATTAATGCAAATTACCACAACTTTTTCCTAGTTTTAAATCCATCTCTCAGTGTGCTTCCACCATGTCTCCTGTCTAGACAGAAGTTAAATACAAATCATGTAACATGGTTGTCTTTTTCATTGTTCTATCAGTTCATGAAAACACTGGATAGTACCCGACATTAAAAACACAGGGGATACCACTTGATAGCATCTTTTCAGTTTACTTGTGACCCATTAATTATTACTCCCACTTGTGCAGCTGTTTTTCCTAACCTTATGTGACTATTGTTGAAGACAGAGTCAATAACCTGCAGATATACAGTATCTACTTCTCTGCCAAAGCCCTGATATCTGTCACACAAGGTAGTTTTATATGACTCCCTCATGATAAAGACTTGCAGGATATCTCTCAACCCTCAAAGGTTTGCCAATAAATTGATGTTCCAGTATTTCTCCAGGCATTAAAACTTAAACATCCCAGTCACTCTTTCCCAACATTTTAAAGAAGGATCTATCTTTGCCCATTTCCAACTTTCTGGAACTTCAATCACTCTCCACAAACTTTCCCAAGGGTTTGCTTGGACACTGCTGTATGTACAATTCCACTGTATGTAAACTGCCCTTACTCACCAAAATTTTCAGGTTTTTGTCCTAAGAGGAGCTTCCTACATGGAAAGTGGCTTCATGCAATACATTTGATTCACAGTTCTGTGTAAATCATTAAGGTATTTCCATCAGCTTCCCTGACTTCTGCTCAGGTCTTATACGTGTCTCAATTCTTTACTCCATATACTATACAGAATACTTATGTTTTAACACACAAAACCAGAGAAAATCACTACCTATGATCTCTACTCATATACATTCACTCTTCTAGGTACAAATTATTAGCATAAATATTCAATCAAATTCTTGTTAACTGTTCTTTGGCCAGCTGCGGTGTAATGTTTGCTATTATGTGTCCAAAACAATTTTCTAGTCATTTGACTCCCAACACTGCTCACAGTTGTAGCAATATGAGATCTCTGGGACCCTCCTGTGTAGTTCTGACTCCACTCTCAAAAAATTACATCTTGAGCATGCACACACATACCAGCATGGCTTTTTTATGTTGTCTAGCTCAAATTTTAGTATGCTTTTAGTGTCTGCACTGTGGAGTACCTATGTCTAGATGTGATGGGTCGTGTAGGTTGGAGCCTGCCATTCTTTCCACATATATTTAGTTGATATTATGAGGCCTGTGTTTCACTATGCTCTGCAAAATTCTCAAAATACCACCAGGTGAGGTATCAGAGTTACATATAGCATACCTCCTCTTGTCAGGATACTGAAGCTGGCTTGTTTTTACAGCACAGATCCCATGACATTGCTTTAGGCCTTAAGGTCTAGGTGGTGCTGAAAACAGTTTTTTATGTCTGCCATCTGTGACCTGGCTGTCTTACAAGTAAGAATACTTGAATCTGGGGTAATGACAAACACAAATTCCATCTTTAAGCTGGGCCTTAGCTATGCCTAAGAGTGACCAGCTGCCAGTCAGGTAGGTTTTTTGGTTCAGGCCTCACCAAGCACAGAGTGCAGTCCACAGCCAGAGAGAGCAGAGAACAAAGAGTGCATTTACTGGTGACATTTTACTTTGTGTCACTTCAGTAACAGTTAATCTTGCCAAGGAAGAAAAAGTACAACAGCCACTTGGCTTATCATTGATTCCCTAAGTTTTCATAAGATTCAAATGTCTTGAAACCCTGACTGAAATTCACTCTGTAGTTGATAGAGTTGGAGAAAATACATGAAAGAAAATTTCCCAATCCCTAAGAAAGGCTGTCATGACACCTAAATGATATTTTTGACCCACAAATATATCACGGGCTTTTCATCACGTCAGTGTGTCCTTGGAGCTTCACCTCTAGGCTGACCCAGCATGAGAGAAGCATGCAAAAACAGAAAAGATAAGCAGATAAGCATGCAAAACAGAAAAACCACTGTAGATTTAATTTATCTCTCTCTCTCTTTCATTGCTGCAGACGGTCACTGGTCTCACAGAGGGACAAATAAGCATAGTTGCACATACGTTATTAAATGTAATTGTATTGTTACTTATCAGTATAATTAAATACCTAGGAAAAAACTGTAACAATTCAAGGCGCAGTATAAACAGCAATGACATTTACCTTTAATAATCAACTTTTTCCTTCAGACTGTAGTAATGACCATTTTAATTAGTAATGAAATTATTAAATATGGAAAGCATGAGCTGTGCCATGATACTATATATGGGCTCCTTTCAAGGACTAGCTGGCTGCACACCTTGAATGATGCATTCAGGGAGCTTTTTACTACTGCTGGTTGCAGCCTCTGGGCACTGCGGGGTTTTCTGCAGCCAGGAGGACTAAATTAAGTGACTGCTGTTTTGGTAAATTGAATGATCTAAAACAAACACAGCTGGATTGTGCTGCAGTCTTGGGAAATGCCATGACCTTGACAGCCCTTTTCTCAGCTAAGCTGCATTCCTCTGTTGTGTGGAGATCAAAATCTCTCTTAATCCTGAAAATCACATATCTCAGAGCACAGCTGATCCTCTTGGCAGTCCCTTTAAAAGTACAAGCAGATGAGGGCAGCTTCAGTGTTCCAAGGGCCATCTACAATTTAAGATATGCCAGGTGGATGCTCTTCATGTACACCAGAGTGTATAATATGCTGTACTGGACAGGTAAACTCTAGGATGCTTTTCTCACCTCTCCCACCCAAATTTACAGTCTTCTCATCTCTCCCTTTCCAAAGGCTGTAAGTCAAGATCCTTTTCATCCTAATAGCTCTTTTCTGAAGGACTAAAGTCACCTTGCAAGTTTTAACTATTCCCAAGGCTATGGACACCATCCTCTATCAGAACTTGTTCTCAGAGGTTTGGTGTAATACTAGTGTTTGTACTAGCACAAGACCGCAGTCTGATTTCCTGATATTTACACGGTATTACAGTCCCATTTTAGACTATAAAAGTGTTCATTTGTAGGCACAACAGAAAGATTTGACCCAGGATCAAAGGAAAAGATTCTGCTTTTAAGAAATGGACAGCTGGATCCCAGACTTGTTAACACATAGAGTTTGAAATGTCACTAAAAGCCTGCTGTCAGGAACATGAATTGTTCCAGACGACTCTGATATGTTTCACAGAACACCTAAGGTTGGAAGGGATTTCTGGAGTTTATCTTGTCAGGTCCTCCTGCTCAAGCAGAATTACCTACCTTAGGCTACCCAGCATCGCACCCAGGTGACCACTTACCCCTGGTGACCCCAAGTCACTCCCCTGTCATAAGGAGGACAATCCAAATTTTCTACTAACATGATTGGAAACAAAGTTTGGCATTAGAAGCAGGTTATGCAAAATCGCCGCCCCCCCAATCATCCCCACTTTCTGAGACATGTTTTCCCCTTCATGGGAATCCTGAGCTGTTCATTGTCACCCGCTGGAACAGAAATTCTCTGTGCACAGAACACAGTCCTGGTAGTGTTTCTGTGTATTGCACTATTCTGTGTATTGCACTATCTCATAGACTTGCAACAAATTCCACTGCCTAACGCCCACTGAAAATCAACACAAAAAACTCTTTCCCCTCATTACAGACACAAATGACAGGCTTTCAGAATGATTAGCTGGAAATGGCCTTTTCCATCAGATACAAGCCCAGAGGAAGGAGTGTGCCAGGAAAAGAAGATGCTTATATGGGCTTCTTTGTAATGCAAATGTAGGAACATGCTTTTTATCTTCAGACAAGTGCTAGTGCTTCACAAAGATTTTATTTAAAGCTTGTGTTCTCATGCATTACAAAAGTGAAGCAAAGAGACATGCCAGCATTAATGAACTTCTAGGGGCTGTATTATTAGTTCCAAAGAATAAAGAAAGGAAGAAAGAAAGAGCACACAATTTAATGTCAGACTTATTAACAAAGAGACAAATATTATTCATGCAAGGAATATGGTAGAATTGAGTAACATCTCTATTTACTCTGGGGACTTCATATAAACACAAAACCAGTTCTGTCTCTATCAACATTTAAATCACTAGTGAGTCCCAAAGATCCTCTTTTTTTGGCTGTTTTCCTCACATTTCCATATCACAAAGCGCTGATAGCTGTGGTGACAGGAAGATGCAGTTCAAGTGAATGCATCTGCTACAAGCACTCGCTCTGTTGTGTGCTTGCCTGGCGTTTAACAGTGATGTTGTAAATACATAATGTCATGACTTCCTTTCATTCACTTTCATTTCTACTCAGAAACACACATGCAGAGTGGGCTCTGCAGAATGGGCAAGCCAGGAAAGATGAAAATAGGCAAAAACACAAAACAAAACAAAAAAAAACAAAGCCAAAACAAACCTCAGGAAAGCAGAGAATTCCATTAATATAATATTTATTCCCTTACACTATCAGCTACATCTCCAAGAAGACAACCAATGCCACATCCCAATATTGGCTGTTTTCTACACTTCCCCATCTCTGTTGTCACAGGCACCCTATTTCCTTCTAGACAGTAGTTTACAAATAGGTGAGAAAAAGGAGGGATGACACACATCTAAGGGTATCCAGAGGAGGAGGTGGGGTAACACCATTTCCCAGCTAATATATGAAACCCAGGTTACCCAAGTTCACTGATACAGCTTGCCTTGGCAAATACAGAGCTTCCAGCAGTTTAGCTGGTCCAGCGCTGGACTCAGAGGAAGTATCAATTAACTTCCTTTTTCCATCTTATTTTCTGTAAGGCAGAAACTGCCTGAAATTCAAGCTGGAATTGTTTGACTACTGAGGGAGAGAGTAGGAAATCTTACAATCCTATATCTACATATTCTGAAGATGATGCAATCCACTGCACCTTGGTAATTAGCTGGTTTACACCGTATTCCAGGTCTCACTTTCCAAAAGCACCAGCAAGGTAGAAGAACTTTCCCCAATGCCCAGCATCAAAGGTTGTGGCACAGCAGAAAACTCACTTGACCTCATGGATATTTGGCCATCCTTGGGAAGAAAGGGATAGGAGCCGCTCATTTAAGATTTTGACATGGGAACCCACACTACAGTATATAAAATTGGTTTTCAAATAATGCTTGTTCTGGTTGAGGGAACCACTTTAGCCTAAATTAAAGCACCGCTTTGAAAAATTTTGTTTCATACCTACTGCTATTAAGTAATGTTAAAAAAAAAACAAAAAAAAAACAAACCAAAAACAAAACAGGGAAGGAAGGAGAGAGAAAAGCCACTTTATTGTAGGAAAAACTGTTGAAAAGATTTCTTCAGCCAGAGAACATATTGATTAGAGGGTTTCAAGGGTACTCATAAGGCTGTGTACTTCTTAGGCAAAAAAAAAAAAATCCCATTTTACTTAAAGAAGGGGATGAATGCCTAGAAACTAAGAATTCAAGAGTTTTCTTGAGAAAGCTGTTCCCTTAACAAAGCTTATATTTGTATTTAGATCCACCCTCCCAAACACAGGGAAAAGTTGAGAAAAAGTTTCCAGTTCAGCTAACCTATGTCCATCTTTAATATCTCCACTTGTATGCTCAAAACCAGTGCATAGCTCTGTTTATGATACTGTGACTGATCATAACTCTAGATATTTCTCTCAGATTAGAAGAAAGAGACAATTTTTCTTCCACCATGGTCACTGCATATGAAACTCTGCTTCTCTCTGACAGCCCATGAGTCATGCAGCTCTTATGATGTGTGTCCTCATTTCATCCAGGACAGAGGCAATTTTTTGCAGTGAACCATGCCAAGGCAGAGCCTGCAGTTGTGTCAGCATGGCTAGGAAGTTATTCTAGACCATGGATATCATTGTCAGAACTGGGTAAGGAACTCTCTGGCTTCCAATAAAAAGAGTGCAGCGTACAGTCCAAAAAAGCATTGTTGGAGGAGGAAAACCATCTGGTTTCTTCATTGCCATCCAGGGTCTGTGGTGAGCATTTTTATATGTGAGTCATCCCCTCTTTTGTGTACTTTTGCCATTAATATTGTTGCTGCTGCTGCTGGTTTTGTTATCTCATTGCTGTGTCCAGTAAATTGTTCTTATCTCAACCTGTAATCTCTGTCTTTTGTGCCTTGCATCAGTGGCCTTTTCATGGGCCCACTAAATTGGGGAATACCATTCCTAAACTGTCCAAATGTACAATTCACAACATATGGAGCACTCAGACAGTCCTGCACTAGGTCTTCAGCAGCTGAGAAAGTTCACATAGAGATGGGCTTTTCAGTACCTCTGCTCCTGACTCCTTTGATCCCAAGTCTACATATCCTTTACACTTGCCCTGAGCTTTCAGCACTGGTAGGGCAGAGAACCTTCTCTGCCTGGCTGTGCCTGCACATTTCACAACTTGTTAATGGTGGTATTTCATCTTGTTTTCATAATTTGCTGACTCCTGGCTGTGCTAAGTTCTCCCTTACCAGTCTACTCCATATAGAAAACTTTTGTCTTTTTCTTCAACCTGTTGTCCTGCCTTTGAAGCTGACTGTGTTTTAGAAGCAGGGGTAGGCATATTGCATCTACTGAATGGCTCTGAAGTGACAGATAAGAGGTAGAAATAAAAAGCAGAGATTGCATAGTAAAAAAAACAGTTTCTGAAAAGACTGGGGAATGCAAAGGAAGCATTCCTCACCTTCCAACCTGTAAAAAGACACTAACTACAAATGAAAAAAGCAAGATTTAGAACTCTTGCTGAACTTATCTGCTGAATAATTCATGAATGCCAGAGTAGGGTCTGTTTGAACATCTCCACTAATCACCAAGGATTATTTAGCTGTTGCTCATTGGAACACAAGTAAAAACAATCCATCCAAACTTAAAAATGTAAAGATCTTCAGAAGAAATAAAGTATCTGCAGGCAATGCATGGCTTCCGAGTAATTGGAGTAACCTTTGCCCTCCCTCAGACTCCATCCAATGGTGAGAAAAATTCCACCTGTCTTGCAAAGAACAAGGGTATTAACTATCCAGGTCCATTTCAGTTCACTGGAACTACTTCCCACAGCAGGAAGTGCCCTCCAGGTGAGTGGAGTTAAATGGCCCTGGAGCAACAGAGTGAACAGAGATAAAGAACTTACTGGGATATCTGGCTGGAAGTGAAGCCTGTTCTGTCCTATCCGTTCATCAATTTGGACAATTCATCCTATCCATTCACCAATTCCTGCTTATCTCAACACACACTTTTCAGCAACACAAGACAAAGGATTTTTTCCCTAAATAGAGATATTATTTCTTTTTAGCTTTGTCTAATATTTATGAATGCTTATTTTCAACTTGCCTAACACCCATGGCTCTTACCTGACTCCTGTAAAGCCATGCCTGTGGCATTTCAGGTCATTAGTACATCCAGGGTTTGGTACAAGGGCTTCTTCTACCAAGGCTGCATAGCAAAGTGCCAAGATATCAGAAACAACCTCTTGATATGAGAGTCCCTGCAACTCCTTTATGGGGTGGTTGAGAGGTAGAAGTCTGGGGATCAGATCCAAGCAATTGCTGTCCCCAATTCCCCATCGTGGGAGATGCTGGCATCACTGTCACAACAGAAGGTTGTTCTGAGCCTGTCCTTCCTTGTCTCTTCCCCTTCTGTTCTGTGTTCTGACTTCTGTATATTATATGTGGGCAATCAGTATATAGACGTGGGGAGGCTTCACAGTGAACTCTGCAGGCCCATTGAACCAGGTGATTGACCCCTGGTGACACAGTGAAGCTAGAAGTATTCAAAAGGCTGCACTGGGGTTTGGGGAATGGATACTGTAGTTCATGCCCAGATCTCAAATGACCAGCTATGAAAATGCACTGGATTATGAAGACAATCACCTCAAATCTTCTGGAAAATCTTTTGCAAGTTTATAGAAACAGAGAAAAAAATGTTGAGAAATGACTGTGTAGAAGTGTGTGTAGGATTTAAGGAAAGAATAAGCATTGGCTGATGACATGCTGGCTAAGTACTTAGAGCAGGAGTTCAGAACCCAGCAGTGAGATGGAGCCATGGAGCTCTTCCAGTCATGTCCTTTCCAAGATAATAGACTTCAAGGATAGCACCTCAGTGCCCCACAGATATTCTGCCCCACAGATGCAAAAAAAAAATCTGTAAAACTTTAATATCATGTTTGAGTTCACTTAGGCATCAAAGTATCTTTAAAAATCTCTGATTTATATCAGGGGCCTAACGATAATTTTTAAATCCCACTTCTGAAATTCCCGTTATGTTATCATGGAGGAGAACACTGTTAATGTTGCAAGCTAAAATTCTTGAGGAAAAAATGTAAATTTTATCTATATATTTATTGCCTAAATCAAGTCCCTGATCAGGATGGGGTGGGAGGAAGAAAGAGATAGGTGGAATAGAAATCTGTGAGGAATAGTCACTTGTTCATCATTTGCTCAGGGGGCCAGTACATTTCCCTCTCTTTAACCATACACTTCTACATGCCTTAAAACCTCCCTGAAGAGATTCAGATTTTCTTCTCTATGAAGATGTAACGTGCAATTTAGCAAGCAGTGAGAATTTTGGTTTTTACTCTGGTATTTCTTTATCATTAAAACAGTGAACAATAATTAAATCAGTTTAGTTGAGAGGCAAATAGCAAGATTCTGCAATCTGTGGAATTGAATCTCAGGTATTTGTCCAGAGAAATGGGAATTGCTTTATTGTCTCTGTCAAGAACAATTCCTCAACTACGTATCTCTCCAAAAGGCATACAACTGAGAATCAAATGTATTCTCCAAGGAACATTTGCTTTTATGGTACTCTTCCCTCCTCTGCTTTTGTACAAACTCAATACTAGTAACTTGGATTTCACAGCTAAAATCCTCTGAAATGTTGTCATGCCTAAGTATCACCTCCTGACAATTCCCTTCTGAAGATTTTAGTTCATTATTTGTTTGGCTTCAACTGAACAACGTAGTCAAAACAGCTGGAACCACAGCAGGCAAACCTAAAGCTTGTATTATCTGTATCTATAGATAGATAGATAGATCTGAAGTATGGCATTGGGGTGTTTTTAGGAATGTGCACAGATGATAATATATAACCTGGAAAGTGAAGTGAGCACACTCAAATATCTTTATCTGCCCTTGCTAGAGCCAGAAATCAATACTTTCCCCCTATCAAAAGCACAGTTCCTTTCCATTCCTGTCTCCATAGGCACACCTCACTTAGCACAAAGGAGGAAGAATGCCACAATACTGTCTATGTGCAGGACTACAGGAGCAAGGACACTAGTACTGCTCCTATCCTCTGCCTTCAGTGTGCTTCATTTCTGGTGATGAAAGAACAATCTTTTGATTGTCCTCAGTGGGAATAATGAGGGGGAAAAAAAGGTTCATCAATCTTTTGGCCATTTATCTCAGCCAGGACTGCCCATTAAAGTGCCACAAAGGCACCAAAGGCACCAATAGAAACACATACACAAAACTGATCAAACTGTATCATCAACTGGGATAATTTCAATACTTTTTTGACCTCAAATGGGTTTAAAACTTGACCTGGAGGCAAAACTCACATATATTCAATTCTGAAGAGCTACAGTGTTTCTGAAAGCCCCCAGCTACACAGCTCTGACCTCTTGTTTTCAGAGCTTCTTTGTGTGCCACTGTAACAATACATGTAGGTTTATGTAGGAACATAAAAACTTCCAGTCCAGAACTAAATTGGCCCCTTCCACCTGACCTCCTCTTCCAGCAGATGCTTCAGAGAAATAGCAGAGGCTCTGCAGTGTGTCTATGGTAAAACTAATGTTGACTGGTCAAAGAAATTAATATCTTTACCTCTTCCATTGCATGCAGAAGTAGTCAAACTCATTTTGTTGACAAAATAGCTAGCAGACAAAAGAAAAAGAGATCTCATGTGTCACCAATGCCAAGCTCAGAATGTTACTAGAACTCACACTTATTACAAGTTTCAGACCACATAAAACTGCAGAAAGCTGTTGCTCAAAGGGAGCAGTACAGGCCCATGAGGCCTGCTTTATTAAGGCAGCAAATTGGTCTTGGAGATAGGTATAATGCCATCGTGGTGATGAAGGGTAGGATCCCATCAGCTGATTGCAGTTTTCTAGCCCATTATTTATTTACACAGATAATTAATTCCTCTGAAGTGCAAACATTTATCAACAATTCCATTACCTAACTTTTCCTTCTAAGTTCTTTGTAGGACTAGGCACACTGACAGCTTCAGTAACTACCATCTAATTAAAGTAATTGTTGGACTGCATTTCTTATTCTGTTTCATGTATAATTATACTCCATGGGAAATCTTGTGGGATTTGAAACAGACTTTTAATCTATTCCACATGAATCTAAAACAACTCCCAAGAAAATAATTTAATAGTCATGTTTAACAGTGAGCCACTTCACTTGCACCAGAGATTTCACAGTCTCAGTGCTACTTGTAGACCTTTTCAGTCACACAGGACAACAAAAAGGCTCTTTCAATAGGGAAAAGTTTCCTAAAATTTTTTTACATTAATTAAGTTGGTTTTAAAGGCAAATCCTTGCCAATTTGTTTGGACAAACTCTCTTAAAGATACTGACAGCTGCTTATCCTGAAGTTTTATGGACAGTTGCACTTTTTTTAAACTTTGTTCCTTAAATTTACCAAGACCTATTCATGGTCTCATGAGTTCTCCTTCCTTACTATCTGGCATGAAGGTACTACCAATTTTGGTTCATTGATAGCATGCACTTTCACCACTACTCTGTTGATAACATCAGTTATGTTCAAAATGTCTTATTCTGGCACCAATATTGCTACGTTTTTCACTGTAAATGGTTCTACTAAGGAGGATACAGGGAAAAAGAAAACACCTTGCTATTTCTGTGATACTTTCCTGCTCAGAATGATGTAACTAGAGTCCAGATAGGACAGGTGAATTGGAAAGAGACATTTATGAGGTTACCTGTGGCTACATTTAAATTCAGCACTAGAACATCAGCCAGTGGTCTGCTTGAGCATAACACTGCCCTTAAAACACATTAACAATTTTCTTTTTGTGGAAGAGAACACATGAAAAATAAATGATGAGAACTTCATCTCAAGCATGGAGCCAGGTGTTTCAAGGACCAACAGCTTAGAATGGGAAAGCAATCCTGTACCCCTTAACTGAAACATGTCACACAGAGAGCATGCAACTTCTTATTAACCATTGTGAAACATGAACTCTTCTTTCACCATTTGAACAGAAAATTGCTCAAGTTGTCAAGTTCCTAACTCCAGAACATTTAAAGAAGAAAACTCAAATCCATTTTTCTTTTAGTATTTTCTAAATTCTGGTTAAGAGTGTCCAGCTTTGCTTTACAGATGCATGCAAGCAGAAACTGTCTAATCCTACACGTGTTTCATACACTATACACAAACACTTCAGAGTAGGAAGTATTCAGGGATTTTTTTTCATCTCCCAAGGAACAGAAGCAGTGCCTGTAGTTATGCTTCTGAATAACAAACCCCAGAAAAGCCATCTAGATTGAAACACTGTAGCTTGATTACTTGCACATTTTCATATTGGCTAAAATTACCAGATAAGTGGATCTACAATGTTCTCCTTTCATGCTTTATCACACTGTCTCTCAGTGATTACAGTTTATTAAATTAGGAGTGGTCATTAGAAATAGAGGTTGCCAAGCTATTTATCAGGTTAATTAACTCAGCATTTTTCTGCTGCCTTATTGATTTGGCAGTCTGAAGTCATTGGACAAACAATTTTATGGAGCTGTTTATTGCAGTTATAGGATATAATATAGGTATTGAAGTTTACTGTCATGCCCACTAGCCAGTACTTATACAAACTGCAATTATCTTATGCAGGTAGATCTTGACCTGCACTCAGACTTCATCCTGACTCATTACACAGGGACGGATCTCACCCACCAAAAACACTCGGTGGTGTGTGAGATATTAGCTGATAGGGCTTGCAGCTGGCCAAGGAACTATTTCTTATCTCTGAACACACAGCCTGAGCAGGGCCATATAACATGGAAATGGATTTGGGACACTGCAGTCAGAGCACACAGCAGACAGATTCATCCTACAGACCTGGGTTACCTTTTGGCATTTCTTACCACCTCACTAGAAGAAGCATCTAACAAAATTAAATTGTGCAACATAGGCTGAATGCAGGTTTTGTGAAAATCTCCTTATGTACTCACCGTTAAGTCCTTCATGATCACTTTGTGAGGCTTTTCTAACCTTTTGCAAATGAAGAGACACTTTTTCAAAACTGCTGGGTAAAAAAATCACATTTTATCAGCATGATTACAGTGTCTTGACAAAGAACTAAATGCATTTTCACTAATATTCATGTATTGCATACAAATATTTGCAGATGATTCCCCTCCATTTTTGTAAAAAGTTAATACACAGTCCAAGTGGTAAGCTAGTGAAATGTCAGTGAATGAGCTCTTGTTCTAATTGTCCACTTGCAGTTATATCACTTATTAAAAGAACAGACATTTTGAAAGAAAATTAATGCTATACAGGAAACAAAGCATTTCAAAATTACAGCAAAACAAAGGCATAATTTTGTGAATTTTTTGAAAGGGTCAGGCGTAAAAAAAACCTTTTAAAAACATTTTCCTTTGGAAACTCTCTTTATAGAGCAGTAGATTTCTATGGGGTTATCTTACCTTTCTTTCATTATTTTTTTTTTTCTGTCACCACAGAGCATAACTTCTTTACTTTAGATGGGTAAGAGCACTGTGTGGGCCAGTGGCATCCTGGAGCTGGGGGAGTTGTGGGGGATCCCCAGGATGACAAGGAGGGAGCAGAGCAGCTTGGGGGCAGCCATAGGGCAGCTCCAGGACCAGGGAGTGGGCACTCCTATGGCAGTTTGGATTTATCTCACTAACTTCCAGCTGGAGATGATAACTCTGGTTGTCTCTCACTGATGAAACCAATAGGATTCTTTACACTGATTACAGAAGCAGCCAAATCAAGACTGTATCACCCATTGTAGGCAAGTTAGTGGTAAACTAAACACCTAAATAGAATACTAATATGGAATATAATGAATATTCTATTATTATATTTGTTTAATTTTGAACAAATTGACTACTGAAGTAGCAGGCTTTCATTATAGTGAATTTGATATTGCTGCCTTTTGATCATCTTCTATAGCAAAGAGTACATTGATTGCCAAATACTTCCTGTTTAAAGAGAAATACAAGAAAATCCCTAATCTCCACCATATGCTTGACTACATGTTTCTTTGCTAAATATATATCTGTATCTTAATTTGAAAGAAAAGGCAAGGTTCATATATCTAGTCAGTGAAAAACTAACAAGGCCAAATCAGAATTAATAAATAAATATCAAAAAAACAAAGAGCAGGGGTTCACAGTCTTGCAGTAGAAGTGGTGGCTGATAGGTCCTTCTTGTACTACACAATCAAAGCTTTTTCTCTTTCAAGTAAGCCTGTCTCCTTTCTAGTGCTTAATTTTTTCATTTCCCATCACACTTTTAGATTTGTTACAGATGTTAATATCAACCTTAGAACCTATTCCAATATAAAAATCATAAGGGAATGAGGTTTTACCATAAAGACAATCACTTAAAGTATTTTTTTCATTGTGGAATAGACCAGAAGAAAATCATAAAAGCCAGGAAAACACCATTTTATTGAAAAAGGTGTGAACATTTAGTCCATTAGATGTCTGAAGGGTGTTATTTACTTTACCAAATTTGCAGTCAAATGCTATATTGAAAATTGAAATGGTGAAATGTTATTTTTTGCTGGTGGCAAATTCTAGTCCTTAGGGGTTATTATATTGTATTTCAGAAAGCTGGTGTTAGATGACAAAAGGAGCTGGTAATATAGGATTTCTAAAGGATCTTTAGAGCTAACCCAGTTGAACAGCGCTCTGGTGATAAGTGTGTCGTAAACAGAGAAGCAAAGCATTTGAGTAGATGAAAATTGTTTTCAGAATAGCATTTTACCTTGCTAGAAATGCTTATTTCTTTCAACAAACTGCAGTTTCACTTAAGAAAACTTTACTGCTATTGAAATAAATTTCAAGCTCCCCAGTGAAAAAACAGACTGGAAAGAGGATGTATATGAAATAACACATGGGCTGCCTTGTTGACCTTCTATGCTCCTGGCGGAACTCCTATTGGATAGCTGTCCTAATAAAAGCACAGCAAAGGAAGGGGTGGTCTGTGCCACTTACCTGGAAACTGATATGACACAACTTCATATGATCTGTGGCATTAATTGACTCTCACTGATTCAAAAATTATGCCAGTCTTTCTCAGACACTATGAGAAAATGACAGAAAAGAGGGAAAGATCCCCCAAAGGCAGCAGAAGCCGGTGCTAGTCAAGGGAAAACTGAACCCAAAAACAATGCTGTTTTTTTTCTTCTCTGTCTAGACCGAAAAAACCAATTTGTGATGCATTCAACTCCAGACAGAAGAGTTAATCACACCCAACTTTCAGAACTCATAGGTATTGTCAAATATCGTAAAGCCTATGAAATAATTTAAATAAATTTAAGTAATGCATGTATGTAAGTACAGGTGCATATATAGAATACACAGAATTTTAAGAGAATTTTCGTCTAAGGAAATAAAAGTATTTAAAGTATAGGTTAAAAAATGAGAATGAAATCCCTGGGAGGCTCCATATCACAAAAGGGCTGCAGTAAAAAAAAAAAAAAAATTACAAGTTCATGAACATATAATTCTGTGCTCTCTTTCTGACTTGGCAGTGTAGTCAAATAACTTTAATGCAATGGTGCCAAGTGCCTAAAAGCTGAAAGGGCAATTACAACACCTAACATCAATGGAAAAGCTACCAGGAAATGTGTTGCCAAATTTCTGTGGAAGTGATTTAATATTTAAAGAATGACATTCTTCTTCTCTGGAAAATAACATTGCTGCATTTGGAGAATTTATAACAACCAAGAAAGTAAATTTACTATAAACAAAACTGAAAGCAATCTTTTATTCTTCATATTAAATGGAATGAAAAAATATAATAATCAGGCTTTCTGACATCATTCCAGTATGAATCCAGCATACTTGTTCATTGTGCAGACAAAATAGTCTTTAAAAATTACATTGGGTGACTACATTGTTGAAGGATTTTAAATCCACTTTTTAATGGTAAAGCCTATGGTTAAGTTGGTCAAGATGTTTAAAAATTATTGCTGATTGGATTCCTAAACTTTGTTTATACAGATGTGTTATAATCAGGAGCACACCCAGTACTGCTGGTTCTGGGATTATTCAGCACTTCACAGTGATGTATGAAAGAGTAACTCACAAGCCTCAGAATATGACAATAAGACATGTCCAAACTGAAAGAGGGTAGGTTACATTAGATATTAGGAAGAAATCCTTTTCTGTGACAGTGCTGAAACACTGGGACAGGTTGCCCAGACAAGTTGTGGATGTCCCATAAGTGTTCAAGGCAAGGTTGGATGGGGGTCTCAGCAACCTGGTCTAGGGGAAGGTCCCTCCTATGGCAGGAGGGCTGGAAATGGATGATCTTTAAGGTCCCTTCCTATCCAGGCTGTTCTATGATTCTATCAATATCTGGATGTTACAGGGAAAGGAGAAAAACTAGTGCTTAAACATGCAGATGTACTGCCCACAAGTCTTCTTCTCTACACCATCCTCCTCTCTGCACCATCCTCTTCTCTGCAGAAACACCAGACTGGCAAAAATTTAAGAAGTGTACATTTCTTTCATGGGAAGCAAGATCACCACGTTTGAGAGACAAACAATGAAACATTGATTTCAGAAGAACCTTCCTGAAATCAAGGCAGAGGGAATACAGGAAGTTTCTGCCAAGATAAAACAAAAGATCTAGTGTTAGTAGCTACTAAATAGAAACCAAATAAATGTAATAAATCCTGCTAAGTCATGAAGCCTGAATGCCCCTTTAACCATGTTACTTATATGTTTATTTTGCATAGTAAATATATTTTATTTGAATACTCATGTAGTGGTGTTTAGATTTGTGGTTTTGCTTTAAAATTCTCTTAGTTATGACATTTCTAGTCCGCCTTTACACCTTTTTTTTTTTTTTCCCATGGAATGTGTGAATTGACTTAAAGAGGTCCTGGCTGTTTCCATGCTAGTTCTGTTATTCGCATCTTTTTTCTTGCAGCTTTATTGCAACTCCAAACATGACTGAGACCTACAGCTATTCCCAAGGAGGGATGAAGACCCTGCCCCATACTTTGTCAACGTCTGTATAGACACCTCAGGGAAAAGAGACATGCATTTCCTTTGCCTCCCCATCCTGGGAAGACTGTCTGCCTTTGCTTGGCAAGAGTGCATCCCCTTTAATCATGTTCCCTAAACCATCCCTTAGGCCCTAGACTCAAACTCTCCTTCTTAGGCTAGGCAGTGATGGACTACCTGAAATTGTTTTTAACAGCACTTTCATCTGCAGATGAGATTCTTCATGAGAAATGTGAGGTATCACAAACATGATGTTTCAAAAAGAAAAAAAAAAAATAAAGCCTGTATCGCACACTGTGGGGGTAAGATATATTTTTGAGGTCCTTTGACCTTAGGAAATTTTGGTCAGTCTCCCTGTTCTGCCCTGAGGGGCAGAAAGGCAATGATTATACAGTGACTACTGTACTGTATTAGTGGAGGGTGCTGATATAATATAGCATCCATTAAGAATATCTTCGAAGCTGTCCACAAGAAACACAGGGTAACTAAGGTAATATTTGTAGGATTTAAAAGGAAGTGTGCAGGTATCTGAGGCAGCATCAACAAAGTAAGCTTTACCTATGAAATTCCATGGAGTGAACCTTGAAAATGTTCCCTGAGCTCTTCCCTTTAATTTTCCTTTTGTCTCTAATTTCTGTGGCTCTAGCTGTAGGTCTTAAAATACTTCCAGCTGTGCTAACACCTGAAGAAAAAAGATATCTCAGGAGATAACTGCAACTGAATATCCACATCAAAGAATTTGAGAAATTTCTGAATGTTAGTTGCTTATTCACATCATATCCTGGGCCTTTCACAAGCTATAACTGAGAAATGGAAAGGAGACCAAAAGGAAACATTACTTTTCAATTATTTTTGCAATGCCTTTAAACAGGGAGACAAATGGCAGCTCCCACAGTTGGGTGGGAGCTGCCATTTTGAATCAGCTGAGACAGTCTTTCAAAGTTAATCACTGTGCTCGTGCTGTCACCCAAAAAGCCTCTGGTGTTTTTTTTTACTACCCATTGAATAAAAGTTAATCAGTGCAAGACACATAACACAATAAACTGCTTTGCCACAGAGACAGACAACAGACTTAATTCCCAGGTTTTTAATTTGTCCTTGAGCATTTAGAAGATTGTAAAATCTTTGCAATTGGACTTTCCTAGTTTCTCTGTTTTCCACAGTATGGAGCAATCCACCAGAATCAATCCGTACAACATTTAGAAATACCTACCAAAAATATGGTTGTGATAATCACTTATAAATAAGGGGTTTTTTTGCTTTTGAGTTCTAATCCTTCCTGATGCTCCTGGGATATAGTCAGTTTCCATGATGGCTAGGAGTTCTCCTCCCACCTCATTTTAACAGGTATTTTTCTTTAATTTTTTATGCATGTAATTTTAAGTTATATTCCAAATACTAGAACTGTCATCATAAAATTTCAGGAACTGGAAGCACTGTGGTGTTGAACAGATAATGAACAATTATACTGCAAATTAGTTAGTTGCAGAGCTATAATCAGCAGTCTCCAAGTGAGCATTAGCAGTTGCAAACCTATATCTAAGCACATCTTTTACTCAGCAGCCAAGGTCATGTTTTTGGAGCTGTGATGGATGGCTTAGCTGTGCCTCTGCCAGCGTTTCTTTTAGTGAGTCATAGGGGATGGCTGGAGAAGGCATCACTCACACTGTCAGCGGGCACCAGGGGCTCCAGAGGAGAGGTCGCTCTGCCGCCCTGCGCTGCCCGCTGGCTCCGTCCCATGGAAGTGCTCCCCGAGGGTGCATCACCTGCTTCCCACTCCAGCTCTTTGTAAATCAGATGTCATTTGCTGCAAAGTACACACAGCGTATCAATGCCAGAAAAACACCAAATGCTCTCCAGGTACAAATATTTACTGGCTGTGGGAATGATTTCCTGGATGGATATCAAGAATTTGCCGATTTGCAAAGATCTCATTTTCAAGGGTTAGAAGACCAGTGAAGGAATAGAAGGTGCTGTAAGAAATGGGGAAGAGTAATCTGAATTAACAGTTTGCCATGAGAACTGATACTAAATTAAAACTGAAGCATGAGGACACAAAGCTGTTTGCATGACATTTTGGAGTGAGATTTACAAGAAAGTAAGTACTGTTGTTGAATTTCAATCATGTCTTGTCTCATTAGAAAAGGACTCTGAGTTGATTTTTACAGGAATCTGAAGTTTAAGGTCTTTACCCTCATGAGTTGTTGCACATAATAACATTTGGATCCAGATGGAAGGGTCATTCCTTGATAATTCCTATGTCATTTGCTGCTGAAAAATTCTGATCAGCACCATCCCACTGTGAATAAGCTACACATACCCCAAACAAGCACTCATGATGCTTACTAACACTATCAAAACTTATTGTATGGAAGAGTGGAATAGGACAAGGATTCTCAACAGAAGAAAAAATTACGATGAGTGCATATCAGATCTTAAGAGTCAAATTCTCTGGACAAGGCAATATATCTTCACTGGCAACCACAAAGCTATATAATGTAATTCTGTCTAAAAGCAGTGCAAGGAAACAAACAACAACAATAAAAAAATTCACTCCCAAACAATTCCAGGAAACTGTTCATCTTTCTGACAGAATGTTGTCGCATTTCCTCCTGCATCTGATCTCTCTCATCTTTGGCCACTTAATGGTCTGACACAACTTCCTCTGAGTTAGTGTTAGTTAGCCTAAAGGTTTCCAGAGAGAATATCTTCTGATCACAGACACTAGTAATTTCATATACATCTTTGATTTGCTCCTACTTTATAAGATAGATCTACTGTCAGGCCAAAGTCCTTTCACTGTACAACTCAAAGAATGTCACACTACAAAAATGAAAAAAAAAAAGGTATTTTCACAGGACACAGATTTATTAATTTTAGAGTAGGTTATAAAAATCAGACTATAAGATAATTCATTCTTCTAATGCAGAAGATGGAAACAAGAAAATTAAGAGAAAACAGGCAAAATTGCTAATTTAGCACCTTTAATTTTCAAAAGAAGGTTTTGCCATGCAGAAAAAAACATTTAATAAAAGTCACTCATCTCTCTCTCTCTCACCCTTAAAAAAGAACATGTCGGGAAGCTTAATGCCAGCTGTAACTGAATGTGATTAATTTAATCTTTTTATGTTAGCAAGAAAAGGGAAGGGATAATTAGTTTACTATCCTCAGATACTCTGAATGACTCTAGCTTGTGATAAAATGTCAGAATGTATCAGAAACATAATTTTTAAAACAGTATGTTTCAGAATTTTCAGACCCACTAGAGGTTACTAGAATGGCCATTTTCTGAGAAAAAACAGTGCAAGAATTAATTTCAGCACAAAACTGGATTTTGTTAGCACAGAAATGAGTTTAAGACAGGGGTGAAAATAAACATACACGTAACATGATGAGTGGGACACAGAGATGCAATATGCATTCACTCCTTTAGAAGCGTACTGTAGATATGTTATGAACATGAAGACAGACAAACATGCACAAGAGAGGCTATCCTGGGCCTACCCTGTCCCCTCTGAGAAAATCTAGAATTAAAAAAATGTTAGTTTAGTGCTATCATGCTCTTGTACATGGAAAGAAATTGGAATATTTCAAGGAAAAGCAACAATACCCCAGGTGGCTTAGAAATAAAAACTATGCTATGTAAAAATCATTTGACAAAATGTTGTGCCTTTTTATTTTTATTTTATTTTTATTTTACTCTTAGTTTAAGTACATATATACATATATTCATAAAAATTATTCATGTCCATTATATAGGCATATAGGGAAGAAATTACCCATTTTTAATCATTTAGTCATTTAAACAATCATTTAATCATTTAATAATTTAAAATAGTTTATGTGTAAAATTGACCCATGAAGATTTCCTGTGCTAGCCATTTATCTTAAACTAATGGCAAAGAAGATATAATAGATAAGAAACCAACAGAATCTGAAAAGAATGGAGTGTCCTCTATCTTTTTGATACTTCTAAGCCTAGAAAAGCACAGGATCAGATCAATAGGCCTATTTCCCAAGCCAGTTCTGAAATAAAGAATGAGATTTCTTAAAGAGACTGATTTTTATCTTCTAATTCTCCCTCATTTACATAAATCAACACTGCATGCACGGGGGCTGTCTGGGAATACCTGCTCCCCAGCATGGGATGTACCAGGAAATGAACCTAATGCACAAGGCAAGGCATCTGTTCTCTGGTGCAGGCTGGTCACCCCAACAAAATACATCACTCCTGGTGCTTCATTCTGGCAACCAGTTGCAGAGTCTCATAGTTTTTCTTTACTTGACTACCAGAAACAGAGGCCAGAGATCAAGAGTTTCTGCAGTCTAAGTAGAAAAGCCATAAAACGTTTAGGAAAAAGCAAATATTTTCAGTCATTGGTGGGTAATGATAAATGTTGAAAGCAATATTTTCAAAGCATGGGAAAATTAGAGCTGAAATGGAAAAAAGTAATGTTTTTTTTTTCTTTTCAGGCTCAATACTCTTTTATATGTCAGACTCCCCACCCGTGCAACACATCCAGTGAATTCTACATCTAAAGATCTCTGTCTTGTTAAGACAGAAAATTGCAGCACCATGACAGCTGCATTTCAAACACTAGATTACTTCAAAAATAATGGAAAATGTAAAGTGTTTGATAAATATTGTGGATATAAACAGTCTTTCCATTTTAATTCAAAAGTTTATAATTAAAAATTGCAGGGTTTAGTCAAATGCCTTTGGGTTTTCTTCCCTGAAATTAATATTTCTGACTATATACCAAAGGGTCAAGATTTTCAACAGAAAAAAAATTGATTAAACCTTTTTCCTCCTACTCTTATTGCTTTTTCCCCTGAGGAAAAAGTGGGAAAGCAAGCACATGTGAAAATGTTTGCTCAGCTTCACTCTCATCAAAGAAATTAAAGCCAAGAGATTTTACAAAATTGCCTAAGTTATCACTAGACATTTCAATTAAACCACAAGCCTAAATTCAAAGGGCAGAACACAGATTGAAAGACAATTTTAACTAGCAGCTGTCAATCCAAGGAAAGGCACAACAAGCAGAGCAGAGAATGCATTGTCTGTTTAAGCTTTTAAGACACTTGGGATTTTAGACAGACAAACCTTAGTTGTGTAATATGTTTGAAATATACAACTCCTGGGTTTCAGCAATAGTACCTACAAGATTGATTGCCCTTCTCAATTACCAGAAAGAGCAAAGGCCCAGAGAGGAAATGTTTTGTTAGACTGGATAATCTATCTGCAAAGAAATCTGCATGATTGTTTCGTCTTCTGCATTAGAAATAGGGGCACTGCTGACTTATTCATTACTTCACTGATACAATTTCACTGCACTGATGGGTATTTAAGAGATCTCTTGGGTCAGCTGGAGCCCCCAGGTACTTTATAAGGAAGAGGGATCATGAAAACCTTGGCCTAGTTGACCTGTTACCAATGAACTAGTAAATAATTATATTCTAAAACAAGCTTTCGCCTCCTTCTCGGCAATTGTTAATCTCAATAGTGGAATCTAGGGAGAATTTATAAGAATTTACTGTGACTAATGCTCAGCACTTCTTCTTAATGCTTAATATTCCTTCTATCTCTTCCTTGGCTAAATCTGATTATCAGTGCAAAAAAATTTCCAGTTCCTGCTCTCTGCTTTAATTCCAATTATCATATCTTTATATCATAAAGTGAGACTCCCATTTGTGGCATTGATATTCTTTATAAAAAGCAATTTTCTAAGACTCTCAGCACCTCTCTAAAGTCTTATTCTGACATTAGTACCAGGGGAAATTATTTGCCTATACTTAAATTGCATATTTTTTACTAGCATATAAAAAGAAACAAAATCTCCTGAATACTAATTGTGCAATACAATCACAGGTTATTCCTTTTACTTTATTTTCCTCCTCACCACCAATGCAAATTTTGAACTTGCTTGGAAGAATTTACAGAGACCCAAGGCATCAAGTCTGGGCTCAATACTCCTCTTACCCACTTGGCTTCACAATTTCTCTTTTCTCCTGGCCAGGTAAGTTTTGCATCTGTATCATTTGCCTTCATAATTACTTTACAGAAAGCCAATGTAACAACTTTAAAACATTTTTCCTATGGGGGAAACTCACCATTCAGAAGGCATTACAATTTATACAGAATTATTATCAATCCTAAGCTGAAAATGCAGCCTCTGACTTTGCTGGTTTTCCAGTATCAGGTTTGAGGACTGCTAGATATAGAAATCACAATTACTGTCATAGCAATAAAAGCCATCTGTACATCAAAGGAAGTGTTCAGGATCAAGTTGAATGAGTCCTTGAGCAACATGGTCTAAAAAAAAATGTACCTGCACATGACAAAGAGGGTTGGACTAGATCTGTAAAGGTCCCTTCCAACACAAACACTGTGATGGTCACAGCATTTCAAAGCCTATTCCCCTTGGATCCTCAAAACCTCATCTCTCTTAAACATGAGAACTATTTATCCTCAGAAAAACTTACAAGGGAAAACTCCCATTTTTATTCAGCTTAGCCTGTAGTATGCTGGCATATGACAAACTGTCAGTGGAACCAATCCTGGGGATGAGAAGGATCCACATCCACAGGTCTCTTAATATGTTCTGCTATGAGCAAGTTTGGCACATTGTCTTAGAGCTCTCTGTTTCCTCATCTCTCATCCCCATTAGAGCTCCCAATTTCCTCATTAGAGATCCCACTTTCCTCATCCTCTCATCTCTCTTCTGGTGGCATTGTGGAACAGTGTGGAAAATGGGTCTATATTTTCCCCAGGTTTTAAATTTTTTTTAATAAAAACAAATTAAATAACTTTTTTTTTTTTTAGTCTGCCCTATCAATTATAATTTCTAGTGTTCTTATTTAGGCTTTCTCAGACCACAGTCTGATACAAAGAGCACCTACAGAAAGCTTTGAACACTGCTGCCACATTATTTAGACATTTAATGGCATCAGACTTCTTAAACAGAAACCATCCAAAGCAGCAGCATTCACCTCCCTCACATCCCATCACTATCAATCATTAGACCAAGGTAATCTCATTATCAATCATTAGACCTAGGTAATCTATAATTCAAGGTGAAGCCTCAGGAATTGGAATGGAAAGCAAAGAAAAACAAAACAAAAGCAAAACAAACAAACAAACAACAACAACAACAAAAAAAGCCCCACCAAACAAAAACAATCAAAAAAGCCAACCAACCAAAAAAAACCAAACAAACAAAAAAAACCAACCCAAAACAAACATATATACATTTTTCAGAGACTGATATTTCACAAAATAAGACAGAAAACAAAAAGGTTTTTTCCCTCACTCAGGGAGTAAAATGTCTCTTTAGTCTTCCCTTCCAGTGCCTTAATTCCCCCTTTCTTTCACTCTCCAGTTCTTTTTCTGTGTCTGTCTCTTCCCTCATAGCCCACTTGTAGGAAAGGACATTTCCCTAATCCTAAAAAATTAAGGAAAGCCAAGAAACTTCAGACCTGGCACACAAGCAGGCAGGGAGCTATTTCACTGCTTTCCCTTTCAAGAAAGAATTCTTGTGAACAAACTGATGCTCTCCTGTGGAATTTTGAACAATATTGTGAACAATTCTCATCCAACATTTATGTCAGCAAACTGGAAGTTTCACAAGTAAAACTCTTGCATTACTGCTCTATGTTGAATTGTTCTTACCTTCATAATAAAATTAGCACCACAGACTACTTGAAAACTAGTTAATTTTTGCTTTTTATTATAAAAAAAAGGACCCCCAGGACACTTATAGGAAAAAGTAAGAATTCAATTTGGAATGCTCTGCTAATCTCAGTTGTTGCTAATTTTGATTCATTTCAATTCAGTTTATTATTTAAAAAAATAAAAAATAACTGATGATACTTAGATACCACATAGCTGGTAAATGCAGCAGAGAGTTCAAAAGTGAAGAAAAATGAACTTCTATGTGGCTAATGTAGTTTGCTAAAAAAAGATGTCTCAATAATTTTATCTAAATCCCACACAGAACTTTATGCAAATTTCAAGTAAAAAGGCAAGGAAGAATAAAGCTGCTATATATGCAGACATACAAAAAACATTCTGTCAGTCTTCCTCTCAGTAAAACTTGTGCATTACTAAATTCCTTAATAAAATCTGTCACATTTTTTCAAAAATCAGTAATTTTAAATTTTCATCCAGTCTCTTAGCCCTATATCTTCCTCCAATCCCTTTATTAGTAGTTGAGGGGAGAAAACAATCAGAGACTTTTCACAGCTACTGATTTACAGTAAAAATTTGCAGTAAAAATGTGCAGTTCTTTGCAACATAAATCAGGTATTTACTTGTTACAATTATGTCTCTACTCTTTGTGTGTCTGGAATCAGTGCAAGTGAATGATCTCAATGATCTGCTACCCAAGGGAAAAAAGCAGGAGTATAATGACCTCTATCTCCTTTCTTTCAAACTCCTGTGAACCTTGGGCCAAAATCCATCTGGGAAAAGCACTTGCTTAGAGCAGCAACATGGAATCCCAATATTATTCTAAAAAAAAAGGGTCAGGTAGTGAGGTGTAGCTCCCCAGTGCCTAAAACTCTGCACCATATGTCCATCCAGCATCCTTTAGGGGTTTAGAGCTGCTGAAGACACGTAAGTGCAATGTTGGCAGGATCAGGATCACTGGGAAAAAACTTGTGCACAGTAATGCAATAGTCCTTTTGCTCATTTTAGTGACAAAACAAGCTCCAGGATCTCTACATATTCTAGTAAGTTCTTCCTATACTCATCAAAAAAGCTTTGAAAGCCTGGTTCCCCAGCACAGAAATTCTTCATTATTTTTCCATCACAATAATTTTTCTTCAGTGTTTTAAATGTTTCTCAGCCTAACCATTTCTTTCTTAAATTCTGACAGCTGTAGGAATACATCTCTTTTTTTTCTTTACAGTGTTTTTCTTCAGCTGTTCAAAGACCATCCTCCTGCCCTTTAGCTCTTATCAGCTCTGGATATCTATTCAATATCCAAATTTTTTCTTCTTCCCCAGTAAGTTTCTCCAGATCAAAAAAATTCACTACAACTTCTTCTGGAAATCAGCATTTTCCTTAACACCCTAAAAATTCATACTTTTCCTCACAGACCAGAATCAGAAATTTTCTGATATTAACAACATTTAGCATGTGGGAAAAAAAAAATCTAGTCATCACTGTTGACTACCATTGTTGTGTCCACCCTTCCCCAAACCATGAGAACATGAAGTGTAAGATTAAAAATACAGACAAAATAACTAAACTGACTAAATAACTAAAAAATAACTAAAACTAATCACATTGCTCTACTATAACAAAATGTTATTGCTTTGATATAAACCCCAAATTTAAATTTTTTTTTAGATTTCTGGTGTCAACTTTTAAAAACACTCAGGGCAGCAACTATGCTTTCCATTCCCTGTCAATATATCCTGTCAATCCTACTTCTCTTTCAGCTTAGAGGGCCTCCTGCTTAGTGCTCCAGCTGCTTCTGTAGCAGCACTGGAACAGGCTCACTTGTGGCACCTTTGGTTTATTGTTTATTTGATCCCACAGTGATCCCATGGCAGCTGGAGCCCAGCTGAACATCTGCAAGGGTGTTCTTTGCCACTGAGGGAGGCTAAACCTTTTTCCAGCCTCTAGGTCCAGCCTGGACTGGGAGAGAGACAGACTGGCTAACACTCTTCTGGCTGTAGCTGCTGGCTGTGCCTGCCTCAACAAATCCCAGTGCTGGAGGAGACACTGTCAGGGTGTGCTTTGGTGCCAGTAGTGGTGTAGTCATGACTCCTCTCAAGACCAAACCATTGCCTAAGCACTCGCAATTTTTCTAACTTGCCTTGATTTTTCATGCCTCAAGTGCTTGTCTTGTACAAGAATCACATGGCAAATTTCATTAGCAGCTCTAGGTTTCTAAGGGAAGTTTCTGCTCCTTCAATCTTCAACCCCAGGCTGCCTTGGTGACAAGAAGTAATGAGGTGGCATGAAAGTTTTTGTCCCTTTCAGCTACAATAAATCCTCAGTAAATCTGATTTCTAGGCACTGCATACAGTGGCATGACAACTTCCCTTCACAAAGGCATGTCTTCTCAGGCAGGAAGCTGTGTCCTTAATAAGACACGTTGAGGTGGATGTCATTTCTGTCAAAGGGTGAAAAGATTCTTTGTCCAGATAAAGACAACTGCGCCATCTTTAAGGAAGGCTGTGTCTGGGAATCAGAGTCAAACTGAAATCTAGTGCTCTTAAAGACGTCTGGGAGTTCCTGGTTTCTGCAGCAGCATGGCTGTCATCATTATCTTCAGCTTTTTAAGCCCTTGGGTCCATGTGCTAAGCCCCTTTCTCTGTGTCCAGGGCTGGAAGGCAATTAGATCAGTAGTCAGTGGTAAATGAAGCCCAAAGCTCTCTGCTGAAAGATTCAGTCACTTGAGATCCTTGACACAAGCTGACAGTGGAGAAACTAACAAGCAGAAAAGCAGAGCTCGCTGATGCTTTTTCCCTATACTACTAACATGTAGTAAATAACATGTAGAGATATCAGGCTGGGGTTTTTTTTCAGCTTCACAAATTTTTGCAGGCTAGAGCATATTTACAAAGCAAGAGTTAGATCCTGAGCCAGCAGAGACACACCAGGCTCCAGCTGCAATGTGAGAAGGTCAGCTAGGTGTTTCTCCCTCGTGTATGTTGAGACTGACCAGAATCCCAAACTCTTGTCTCTGCTCAGCCATGTAAACTGCTACACAAGAGACAGAGGATGAGTGGGGGCAGGTGATATTGATCACAGAGGTCCCTTGCTTTCTCCACTTACATGCACCTTATACTAAGCCCCGGAAGTGCTTAATTGCAGAATGTAGTTATGTGTGAAACCACATTGATTTTATCTCAAAAATGTAGTCAGTTTTGGAACACTACATGCCAATTTAAGGTAAATACAAACATGGGCTTCAAACTGAAACTGCTGGTCAAAATTAGGTGGGTATGTATACACTGTGCCAGATCAATGATTTTGCCAGGATACCAGAATTTAGTCCTCAGCCATATGTCTTTTTAGACACATAATCGTAAGGAATGCATCTTTTTTGAAAGAAAATCCTAAAATCCAGTGTTAATAAAAGCCTTTTAGTCTTGAATTCTTTGGTGGTTTGTTTATACTGTGTCAAGATTCCCCAGGATACCAGAATTTAGTCCTCAGCCATGTGTCTTTTCAGACACATAATGGTAAGGAATGCATCTTTTTTGAAAAAAAATCCTAAAATTCAGTGTGAATAAAAGCTTTTTTTGTCTTAAATTCTTTGGTGGTTGGTTTATACTGTGTCAAGATTCCTGCAAAGGAAAGGTGTCATTCTTCTTTCCCACTCTCCTTGCTGATTGCAGAGATTATTAGGCTTTGTTTAGGGAGAGAGCTTACTTTGAGGCACTTTCCAACTTCATCATTGAGGTAAGTCTTGTTCACTGTAAAGAAAATTTCTGCATCCATTTCAGTGCACCAGATAGGCATTTGGAGCTAGTGTCACAAGGAGGGAGGATTTGAGATGTTAATATTCAGCATGATATAATAAAATCAAAGAATTAGCGTTGGAAGGGATTAGGTTGGAAGGGACTTGAGATATCATCTAGTTCCAAGTGTTATGCCATGGGCTTGGATGCCACCCACTACATCAAATTGCTCAGGGCCCCCATCCAACCTGGCCTTGAACACATCCAGAGATGGGGCATCCACAATTTCTCTGGCCAACCTGTTCCAGTGTCTTGCCACACTCACAGGAAAGAATTTCTTCCTGACATCTAACCTTAATCTCTCCTCTTTTTGGTTTAAAACTCCCTGTCTCTCTTCTTTGTGAGTTCCCTTTAGGGCCTGGAAGGCCTCAATGGGATGTCCCTGAAGCCTTCTCTTCTCCAGGCTGAACAACACCAATTCAGTTTGTCCTCATAGGAGAGGTGCTCCAGTCCTCTTCTTATCTTCATGGCACTCCTCTGGATGACTCCAACAGGCTCAGTCTTTCTTGCACTGAGGACCCCTGGAGGCAGCACTCCAGCGGGGGTCTCGCATGAGGACCAAGTAGAGGAGGCAAATCACCTCTTTCCACTTGCTGGCTGCTCCTCCTTGAATGTACTCCAGGATACAGTTGGTCTTTTGGGCTCCAAGCACCTACTGCTGGCTTAGTTCTAGCTTTTTGTTCACTAGAACCCCCAAACCCTTTTCCACAGAACTGTTCCCACTGAGTTCTTCTCCCAGCCTGAACTCACATCTGGGATTGCCCCAATCCAGATGCAGCACCTTTCACTTGGGCTTGAAGCTCATGGGGTTCTCATGGGCCCACTTCTCAAGTTTGTAAATGGTGCTATGTGGGCTCCCATTTCAAACAAAATTCCCAAACCCAGACCCTGCTTTACACAAAGAGGAAGAGCTGTGTGGAAGAATCGAGACTCAGGATACACCCCACACAACACAAGGCTACAACACTTCTGGAGGCTATGCATTAAAATCCTTGTCATAAAATAGACTGAAGGTCTTTATGAACCCATATCTCACAAATTGCCAGTAAGTGCCACAACACCTGGACTCCTATGTAAGAGACAGGAAGACTTATCTTCCTGCTGATAGTTCCTTCAGCATGCTGACAGAACATCCACAAAGTCAGTCTCAGAAGATAAGGTAGTAAAGTGAATATGCAAGTACTTATTGAAATCATGAATGTTAAGAGTAAGGGTATGAATAGCTGCATGCATGGAGGAAACAACAGAAATGTGGGCTTCTGGAGACCATAGGGCTACAGCTATCTGCCAAAAGTGGTTAGATTTTAGCATGTGGTTCAATTAGGAACTTCCCCCATCCTCTTTCTTCTTCTCAGGTGAGGAAAGGGTTTTAATACTTTGCCAGTTGCAGAGGGTTTAGGACAATATTATAACTAGAATGTCTACTGCTGTGAGATCATTACAAAATCATGATACAAAGCCAGTAAAGCTACTAGCTGTGAGATACACATATGTGATCTATTGCTGTGTTATTTCTTGGTTTTGCATAACACAGGGATTTTTTTGGTTTTTTGCACTCAAAAAGCAATATAAGAATATGGCAGAATCAGAGATCCATCATTTACCTGCAGGCTTATGAGATGTCTACAACAAGAGGAAAAATAAATTGCAGCTAATAGTGAGATAAGTTTATGCCAACAAAACCATTGTCTACAACAGTGGATATTGTTCCCTCAGTTTCTTTGCTATTTCTTTTCTTTCTCACAGCAGAAACATAAAAACTTTTCAGAACATGAAATACAGAGAGCTGGTGTTTTGGTATTTTTTTTCATCCTCACTTTCAAAAAGCATGGCAGTTGATCTTCCACTTACATAAGTCAGAACTGGATGATCTTGTTTGATCTCCTTCAGAGATCAATGGCCTCTCAACAGATGGCCAGATGAGAAGAAGAGTAAATGTGCCTGAAAACATCAATATAAGCCCTGACTCTAAGTAACCACAATTCACCTGAATGTTGTTTGACTGCCAGTTCCTGGGTCATTTTAACCTTGTATGCTTTCAAAGTATTTTTTTTAATAGCTGCCCAGCTCAGTTTGTTCCATTCTACTTCCATTTTAGATTCTATTCCAAATAAGCCATAAGACTTTCACAGAAGCTCAACAGCTGAAGTCCAAAATTCACTCCAACCTGTTGTTTGTGTGTCAGTACAGTTCTTTAATTTCTTGTCTGTAATCTCACAGTTGACACTTCCCCATTTCTTAACAAGCACAGCTTCTATCTTACATTTGTGAGTTTTACCAAGATGTCATTTAAGAGAAAAATTTCACTTTAGAGGAACAAGTTAAAGTCAATCTTAGTAGAGTTCTCAACAAGTTTGGAAATGTAGAATATGTAGTCTAAACACACAGGCTCCAAGGTCTCCACGGGCTAGTTCTATATTGCTTGCTTGGTAGTTGGTCATGCTGAGCTGAGATGAAGTGGTGTTCATGAGAAAAAAAAAAAGGAAGGTTTATCTGTAGAATGATTTTTTAAATAGTAACCTCTATTCCTCATGATTTTCTTAAGGAAAATTAATAGTGATTAGATGCAACATGGATAGAATTCAAAATAATGAAACTCAGAAAAGTGTCCCGTGATTTTCCTGATTTGAATGCACATCATTCACCCATACTGTGCAAACTGACAACAAAGTCCATTAGCATTACTATATGATCCCTTCAAAGAACTGTGTGTTAACCATATGGCAAAGAACACAAATTACTATTCTGCTTTGGATCCCTCTTGCTCCCAAAAGATGTTTGAGGGAATTACATTCATAGTATCATTTCATTATACATTATAATAATAAGTGCATATTGTCTTTATTATTCAAACTCAAAGAAAAATAAACAAACAAAAGACATACAGAAAAACCTGATTCTTATTTCGCATACCAGAGATAATCAGGATTTGCTCTTCTGAGGATAAGAAGGTTGAAACAGTATAAATCAATGAAATAAGTACAGACATCTTTCAGTGCATCTGAGAGGAAATTACTTTAAAGCTATGCATATATTTTGAGAAGAGAATTTGCTGAAAGTACTTTCACCTTCTCATGACTTTCCTCCACTGCATCCTCTGTATTTCCCTTTATACAAAGATTGATATTAGATCAGTGGATTCAGAGGATGAGCATGAGAAACCCAGGAACTCAGTAGGTGTTTTCCCCTGGAGTTGCTCTGCTATATACAAGAGTTCAGCAATGCTGTTTACAGAATGTCTGTACACAGCCAGTAGCAGATACAATCTAGCTGTATAACTAAGTATTCAGAAGCATATTTAAGGCTTTTGCATTTAGATAGACCTTGCTCATATGGGTGCTGTTCTATAACACAGAATTATGCAGAGATATATCTTCACATGGTAAAAATAAGATTAGCTTTGACAGGTCTTACGAGACTATAACCCAGGTCAAAGTGTATTATATAATCTATGCAGTGAACGTCCAAAACTCTGCAGATTTTGCCTTTTTACAGGAACTCAGCAGGAGCCAGTGGAAGTAACACAGCACAGTAGAAAATATGCTATTTACAACTTTTTTTTGACCTTGGTAAAGCAGACATGGTTCATGCCACACTTTCCTGGTAATTAATCCACATAGTATGTGTGTTCTCCCACAGTGACTGCCTGGATCCATCCATTCTGCAGCTGTATTCTGTCTGATTGGAATTGCTTCACACCCCACTAAAACAGGTGTCTCATGAGTAGCTGTACCTGGTCCATCTGGCAGTAATTTAACAATGATGCTTTTATTATTAGCACTCTATAATCAGTTCATTGTGTGATTGCCAGTCTGTCCCCCTGCCATTTTCTTCTGTGGTTTTTTGAATGTTTTCATAATTTCAATACGAAACCAGTGTTTTGGGCCTGATGCCTTGCATGTGCAACCAAGACTTAGCAAATAGAGGCTTACACAATGGGCCAAACAGCTGGCTTTGTGTTGCTTCAGTAGAAAATGTCTAATTACAGCAGAGTACACACACCACTATTGATGGCAACACATTTGTATTAAAGTGCCTTTGTTCTGGGGAGACTCCTATCATTTATCTAAATTACTATTATTTTCCCTTTCTCCTCAGAGCTTTTACTGAGTCTCTGAGCAATTTCAAGCCATTAGCCTACAGATACAGGCTTTATTTAATAGGACTGCATTACTAGAGAATGGCTGTCTGCCTAGCTGTGTCTGGCAGCAGTCAGTCATGTCAGGAATCCTAGATCCAATGGGCATGGCTCATCTCGTTTTGATTGATGCTCCACTCCCCTAGTGCTGCTGCCAAGAGAGGTTGTAATTCATGCCCGGATGGTTCTGCTGTTCCTTATTTCTGCATAGAATGTATGTCTTTTCCCGGGTGCATTTTAATTTCTGGGGTTTATTTCCATTACTGCCAAAATCTGCTTAATACTGGAGACACTGATTCCCAAGGCAAACATACAACTGGGAGAAATGTCTATGTGGAGAAGGATGAGTGTGAGGAAGGAATGGGTACAGCTGGCCCTTATACATGCCTTTGCTCTTCAGCCTCTGATAGGTGGTGAACAGGGGACATCTGCAGCCATTTCTTCTCCAGCCTGTTCTCTTGTCAGAATGTTGACAGATTAGATCAATCATATCATCTGTGCTCTTTTTGTCTACTTAAATTAAGCTATTCGGTCTAGAGACTTCTTTCATCTGCAGATGATACTGTACTAGAGGTAGCGGGGCAAGCATTTTGATACTGTTAAAATGCAAATATTCCCTAATATTTTAACTCATTAAATATCTGCCACAGTATTTTGAAAGCTATTGTAGGTGCTGAATTTCCACCTTGCAGGTTCAAATATTTCTACCTCCAATAGAGGTTAGAATTAAGAGAATTGAGGAAGCTGGGAACGACTTTCATGCTGTGAAAAAAAATCTCTTCTAGAATGAACTGAAGAATGCAGCTAGAATTCCCCTTCCAAAAATGTAGAGTATGGATATACAGGCAAAACCTAGGGTTAGAGTTTGTTTCAGGGGAAGGGGTTAGTTAAAGGCAAGACAAGACAGAGGAAAGAGGGCTCAAAAGGTTTTTCAAAGCTAAATGAGGGCAGATCACTAGTATTATCCCACTATCAGTAATCTGGGAATGCACATAGGCTCAGCAGCAGCTGGGCATTATGTCTCCAACAAGGGTTAGAATTTGGAGAATGGGAAAGCCAGCAAAAGAGTTTGATAGCCAAAAAGGATAAGACTTAAGCAAGAACCTTTAGAAGCCTCTGAGTTACTTTTTTTACCCTGGTTAAATAAGCTAGCAGTAGCCTTAGCCTGCTGTGACAGATTGGACTCTCACTATAGCTCCAGGCTTTTTCCTTGTCAGATCCTCTACTGTTACTTTAAAATTTCCTGTGAACTGAGACCTAGCTCAGGACTCCTGCAAACACCTCCACCATTTAATGGCTTCCCAGCTGTAAGGTGAGGTCTAGACTAGGGTTAACATTCAGCAGAAGTGAAAGCCAGAGGAGACATCTTCTCCATTAGCAGAGTTCTGATGCCACAATTCTCTGCAGAACAATACTTTGAAGGATTTAGGGGAGATTGCCCTTTCTTAAATATTAGTTTAGTTTAGGATTTTGCTTCTGAGAGGACAAGCAGAACCTGTGGTAATAGAAAACTTGACTGTGGTTTTCAGTTCTCCTCCTAGCATCATTATCTTGAGGTAATGTATTGAACATTTGTGCACCTCACTCTCAGCCAAGGAACTGGGATGATGAGAAACACCTAAAGAGACAGGGCAGAGTTCGAGAGGCCCATGAAGGTGATATTTGGGTCCTGGACTCAGACATTTCTCCCAACTATACATTGTCCAGGCACATGAAGACAGTCAGACTTAAATCCCTGATTCTATTCCAGGTTCAGGTGAAAATGAGGGGCTTAAGAAAGGGAAATCCCTGGGCAACACTAAGAATATGGTTGAAAAGACTGGCAAAACCTAGAGGAATTCCCAGTTTCACCTGAGAGCTAAGGTTCACATTTTCTCAAGTCCACCTTCCCAGATTGCAGTTACAAATTACATTTTATTTTAACTACTGCAACTGGCATGCTACCCTGTTTTTCAATGGTCTTGATGTCCTTCCTCCTGTTTATTTAATTACCCTACTTATTCTCAGGCTTTGCAGAGCTCTCTCACACATCTGCTACTTTTCTTACACATCCAAATTCTCTGCTCTTTCCTCAGCTTATTTTTCTAGTATGTGGACACTCTCATCATGCAATCTCTGCTCACTTTCATTCACAACCTTTTAGTCCAGAAGACAGATTTTCCTATTTAAGAAACTGCTGGCATCATTTTTCTTGTCCTAAAAGTGGTTTTATGCTGTGTCAGAACTCTGATTCAAAGCACCATGTTTGCTTACCATTGCTATTAAGAACAACATGCACCAGAAGAGGATTTACTATTGAAAAATTACATTAATTTTCATTAGTCATATATATTCATCTCTGCAAACACAATCAATAACTTAATTAGGTATGTTATGTTTATTTCCCTGCACCCCAATGTGATTATATAATAAAGTCGTGAACAGAAACACAATGAAAAATGCTTGTACTTAGTTTTCTGCAGGAGACTTGTAATTATAAACAAAGTAAATTTCCTTTCTTAGTGCAGCATTTGTGTGCAGTTCTTTCTGGACCTGCAAATAGTATGATGGGCAAGTGGGCAAGGAGCGTAAAAGTCCAAGACTGAGACTTGTGCAATGTCATAAAATCCTGTGTGATCTTTCATCCTTGCAGATGAAATCAAAATAAGAATATTCTGGTCTCACAGAGATGATGTGGCATACTCAAGTACAGTTGCAACAAGGGCCACAAAAGCATCAAATAGATTGGTAAATTACAGGCAAACATACTCACTCATCCATCATTTAATTTGATCTCTTTCACAAGATCCAAGAAGAGAGCTTTCACAGCTCTAAAGGGAAGATTAGGCACACATAAGTTTTGCATCTGTAGTGGCACTAGCTATAATGAGATTTTAATGAGAAAATCATAGATACTTCAAAATTAGAGATACAGAAGACTATTTAGGTCATCCAGTCCATCCAATGAAAGATTTCCCATGAAATCTATTCTCTAGTAACTTTATCCAGCCTGTTTCTGGGGTCTTCCTGGCTTGAGGTAGAAGGTGATCTCCAGATGAGATCATAAATATATGTTTTTCCCTGTAGCAAAATAAACTTTCCTGAGCATGTCTCAATCAATTTATTAATTTCCAGCAAGAGACTCTGCCCTTTTTATCCCAACAATTTGAAGCAGATGGCCTCATCTGAAAGCTAGTGACCTGAAGATATGCATTTTTTTCCACTTACAGGTCAACCACTCACCAGTGACCTTTAAAAGAAAAAAAAATCTAAATGATGGCAAATTTTGCCTTGCTAAAAGAAAAATGAAAATCATTCAAGTGACTGGTTCAAACTATCATTCTAAAATTACCCTGCAAATCAATTAAGCACTTAACAATGAAACAGCACTCAGTGTTTCAGCCCACAAGCCATCTGTAGCCTTATGTGACAGTTAACTCAGGCTGCAGCCAGCTCCTGGATTCCCTTTCAGAGGTCTGTCTGAGCCAACAGCAGTTTGCAAAGGAGAGTGAATTTTTCCAAAGTCAACAGGCCAGCTTCCCCCAAGCATCTTTTCTGCAGCACATGAATGTCTGCGTGGCCATACAATGCAGGAAGGACTGAGTGGACTAAGAGATAGAAGACCTCCCAGGAGTAGATTGTTCTTGCATTTCATTCCCTATCCTAGTCCCAAGAACATTAAAGAAAAGTTGCAGTTGTGAATGGGTTGTATTGATTACTTTACTCATGGCATCTAACACATCCAAACCATCTTTTCAAGTCAGTTTTCAAGTCCTGTTAACACTAGACAGGCCGCAATACAGAAATTACTTACTCTAAAATGCAAGGAAAGTATTATAAAAAAATCAAGTGCAGTTTTCCTCATTTTGTTAATGCTGACAATATTTTTCCCTTGAAATCCCTGCCTGAAACTCCTTTGTGTTGTTTTACCGTCTCATGCTGAATCCCTCTGCAGTGTTATTGGACTTTCACATCTCTATTTTCCTTCTGCTGTGTGTGATGTTATTGCTGAAGCACTGGGGTTTTTTTGCTTCTGATTTATTATAGGTTACTAGTGCAGATTTCTCAGCTTTCTGAAAAACCCAAAAGCATGTGGCAGTCTCTCACTGCACCATTCAGTTCCAGCTGGTCTGCTTTCCAGAACAGTTTATCCAACTGTTTGTTGGCAGATACATTACCACAGGGCATAAGAAAAGTCCTTCTCAAGAGAATGAATAAACGATGGATAAGAAGAAGTAGCTATAAATGGTTAATTTTCACAATGGAAAGATATCAAAAGTAGTCTTAATGTTTTTCAAGGCATTTATGTGGCACAAAATGCCAATGTGAGGTCTAAACACCTTAAATCTCATCCAGCCCATTATTATTTTATGCTTAGCAGAGGGGATTTATCAGGCAAGAGCACTCACTCTGAGGCAGAATACCTTTTTGTGGCCCTTCGTGCAGAGTGGGCCTGGAGTTCAGCCTACAGAAGTGCACAGGTGGGACTTTATGCACTGCGTTCTTGATTTAAGGTTTGTGGGACATGGCCTCTCCCCATAGCAAACAACTTGTTTTGGAATAGATCTTTGACCAACTCTGATATTTTGGGGTTTCTCATTCAACCAACTAGTTTTTGATTAGCAGTTTCATAAATTAAAGTACTTGGTTTCTATGGTAACATACAATGCTATTCTGAAATCAGAATACATATTCTGGAAAGAACATTGTTTTCTCCCCATTTTCTGAAGAGAATATTTATATGCAACTTCACATAAAGTAATATTGTTTAATCATGAAGAATAGGTCTTGCATGCTTTTGTTAAATTGCAAGTATTCTTCATAATCTATCAATACATCTCACTCTCACTAAACGAGGTTTTCCATATGAGTATTATTATTGTGTGTTCAAATAAGGAAGTGCTATCATCAGCAAAACCAGCAAAATCTGAATCAGAAAATATTAACGGCAATTTACAACATCATAGAAAGTAAGAATATAGATCACTTTGGTCAAATCCAGGGCAGTGTTTCAATCTGAAGGTAAATACAAACTGTTTTGCAACTCTAAGCATGGTAAACAGACTTTTCCAACCCTTTAAGTATTTAGTTTGTCATATCTGTTGATTTCAGTATGAGATTTTGATAGATTAAAGCTTTAGGTAAGACTTGCAAAATGTTTTCAGCAGGCTGAGTTGAATATCATTGAGAGATAAAAATCTACAGTTGTTGGCCTATGGAAAGTTGTATCATTACATATTCTTCTAAGATTTAAAAGTACCAAAAATTCTATAGATGCAATTTGTTCACTTCTAATATATATATAAATAATATGCAACTGAAAGAGAATATCTCTCTGAAATAAAGAACTAATTCCAGATACTCTACTCACAAGGCATAAATCCATATCAGAGTCAGTACCACAGAGCAGAACTCCAACGTAAGTCACATTTCCACTGATATCAGTAGGCTAAACTTGCAGCTGATGTAACACAAAGTACCTCCATAAGGAACAATGTATTTGCCAGGCTTTTCTCCACCTATGGCCCACATAAGTGAAAAATAACAGTTACCAAAAACCCCCAAAAAACACATGCAAAAATAAATATTTCGTTGTTAATTTATGCCAGCCAGAGAACTTCCCAGAAACACTTTCCCTGTTTGCTATTATTGAACACTGGGGAGAGAAAGCTGCTGCTGCTGACCTTAGAGTCTCCAATTTACCCACTCACTTTTGCTGCAGCTTTCCCCATTACAGGGGGGTCACTGATTTACTAACACAGTGGTTCCTCTCTCACTAGCAGGCACTTCAAACATGTTGGTTATTCATGAGTGCAGTATGCCCCTCAGTGCTAGGACTTGACCTCTTATTTGTTCTTTTTGTCCTGTGTTTGGACCAATTTATGATCACAAAATTGCTTTGGGGCTTTTCAATCCTCCAGGCTTGTACATTTCCATGGCATGATTGCTTCCTTACATAATAGGATAGCAATCAGTAATTGATGAGTTAATATTTCCCTTTCCTAGCTAATTAGCTTCCTGATCACAGTGCAGCCATCAGGAATGTTCAGGTGCCATGGATTATTATACCATTCAGGGCTCTAAGCCAGGAAATATCCAGAGCTTTTAGTGCTGGTAGGTGTCACATTTGTTGGAGGTTTTCTTTTCCAGATGTGATAGGAAGCCAAGGTTTGTGCTACAGTGAGTTGCTAGAACATCACGGTCTCTCCATACATATTATCTTCTAACTCTAATTTACTCACAAAATTTCTTTTGCAGCTTTGGTCAAATAGACATGACATCTGAATTGAATACATTATATTCTCCCTTATCTAAGCTAGTATGAAGAATTAGCATGTGATACAAATTTATATTCTGTTTTATAGAAGGGATTAAAGGGAAGCTAAAGCAACTTTTGTTCAGGGATTTTGCAATCTGCATCAAATGTTCTGTGATCTTCAGCTGACAAGTGTTCAGGTTTAGGCACTGTTAGTACATTACAAAATTTAGACAATTAGTGAAATAAGAAGGAATTTAGAAAAAGTCCTTGTCAGTGTCTCTCATAGAAGCTGTTATAGAGACAAGACCCATGGTAATGTTACTGATACAAACTTTATAATTTCATCTACCAATGCTAAACTCTGTGTTCATGAACCTGCTCCACCCTTCATACCTATTTATGTCCATATATGCACATTTAGATTAAGTCCAAAAAAGAAAAAGGCAAAAAAGTGACATATTCCAGGGGTGGACTACTCATCGTGGATTTTTCTGAGCCAAGAATGAGTTTCTTTGATTAATGTTTGTGTGGAGGTTTTATACATCACAAACTTATGTTCTAGTGCATCCACTTGAAAATTTGTCAAGAGTACAACAGGTAAGAACTTTATTGACTGCTAATATGCTCCTACAGGACTGGCATAGACCCTGTCTTCCAAATAAGTGATCAGATTTATCGATTTATTTCCCAGAATTTTGGATTTTCCCAGTCTATGATACACATTTCCTTTGATGGACCACTGACAGTAGAAGAGATGTTTTTAAGATTCAGGATAGAAACTGATCTTTGTAAAACAGTCCCTGTTGGAACAGGGTTTGTGTCAGACTGCTGATTAATATTAGGCAAAATTAATTGCCTTGGTTATTGCTGCATCTATTTATGTGTTTGTGGGCTATCATTTACAAAGGGAACCTGTCATTAATAAAATTCATGCAATCAAAACCAATATAATTATTCTGGTTTTGATCAATGGTACTTTTATTTTTTCCTCTAAATGTAAAGATCCTACTTCTAAAACAATTCTCATGACAGCTTTAATAAAACTAACATTGATGAATTATCCTGAAAATCACAATCTTTTACCTCCAAAAGACACTGATACAAACTATTATGGCATGAGAAGTTTTTTTCCCATGACAGTTGGTCAATATCCTCGATACGGTTTTTTGTAGTTGTTCAAAAAACTTGAAGTACAATAGCTTGAAAAAGTAGAAGACTGCACAAAGGAGGTAATGCTTTTTCTTTTACTTGGACAAATAAAATAGACATGATAAGCAACAATGTGTATTTTAGTGGTAGCATTTCCTATAATAAATGGTCAATCATTTAATTCGTTATAAAGGATTTTATTACATATTCAGGAAAAAAGAGAAACAATAAATAAAAGAAAAAAGAAAAAAAAAAGGAAAAAAAAAAGTGAAAACAAATCAAAACAAACCCAAAACTGCAAAACCCAGCAAAAAAAACAATCCTGTCTTGCAAATACCATTCATCTGCACTTCCTAATACCATGTGTTTGCAATTCCTGATGGCATAGGTTTTGTCTCTCTTTCTCTTTCATTCTTAAACAAGCTACCAGATAGAAAAGGAGGCCAGGATAAGGGCAACAAAGACTACCTCTATTTAGGAAGATGTTGCATTTTATTAATTACATGCACACAGAATTAAATACCAGACAGAAATGCATTGACTTTTTGAAGGTTCAGTTTCATAGAGTGAAGACCTGTAACTCAACAATCTAAATCTAAAGAAAGAAAGAAATTAAATAGAGAATGACAGCTGGGAACTGTTTCACATCCTGGAAGATCCGAAAGGCACAAGCAGGCAAGACAGAACAAAATCAGTAAATAGAAAAAAAATGCTGGTGATACATAGAGAGTTGCAAATAAAATATTGATGGTTTTGAAAATTAATGGATGAGACTGTAATAACAGAAGAAAAATTATAGCTAGAAATTTAAAAGTATGCATTTGAAGATGTAATTTGCATAATTAAGCATATATTAAAGTCTATGAATTGTATGAAATATCCAAAATTTGATTACAAGGTGAACTTAATAGCAAGCAGAAATTGAAGTGCTTCTTGCCAAATGACAGAAGTTTTTTCTGAAAACAGAGTTTCAAAGTTTCAGAAACTCAGATCTAAGCTGTTCTAACAGGCAAGTGATGACAGACAAGGGAAACTTCACTTTCACCAAGCAGGCACTAAGTGCTCTTTTGTATTCATCTTTCCATTCAGTTTCAGCCCAAGGTAATTCTTTAAAACAAGCTCATCTATAATGTCTTCATTATTTTCTAATGTAAACCTACAATGTATAATATGTTTCAGCTAAAAAAATTGTGTCCTGATTTTATATAAAGCATTCACTCTTCACCATAGAACTGAAAACTTGAAACCCACACAAAATAACAACTCCTGTTACTATCCATTCCTCTCACATCAGTAGAGAATACTCTCTTTAAGTCCAGCTCTTGGCACCTATCACAGCTACTACCAGAGCAAGTGCTGGTGGTTGCCATTCTCCCACTTCAACAGCTCTGTGAAATGAAGCAGGGAGCCATGGCAATCCCACCTAGATTCACTATTTACCACAGTTGTATCTATAAGGTCTCACTTCACAATTTATATTTTTACAGCACAAAGCCGTGATCTCTTTCTCACTTTGGGATCACACACTATAAAGTATTAAGCTATAGGCTGAGGGGGGCCTGTCCTTCCTCTGTCCTTCTGGCTGCATAGCCAGAGCAGGGACTGCAATGGGATCAGGCTACAGGCATGGACTTCTTGTGCAGAACCTCATGGTTTTTCAGGACATGCATGAAATCTAAAGATGAAAACTTCAACTCTTGGAGCAACTGTTGTCCAGCTGCATGTGACATATGGAATGCTGAAGCAGAGGAGCATGTATAAAATCTGTAAAATTGCACAGCAACTGAGATTAGATTACTTCTATTTCTCAGGGTTGGTCTTTCACTCAAAAGAGCACCAGTATAAAGCCTCCCAAACTGAGAGATGTCATACAGCTGGTCTGTCACTGGAGACAGTTGCAAGTAGAGCTCACACATCTGTAGCCTAAAAGTGCACACCTTTTAGAATATTTTTTGCACATTATAGCATATTCACTCAATGCATAGAGTTCATACTTTTTTCTGATGTGAATTTCACATCTTACTTTATCTCTCTTACTTAAAAAGGAAGGTGTTCACAGCACCTGGACATCATAATTTTCTGTTGTAAGTATTTTTTATGAATAGAAAATAATGGGAATTGTATTCCTAGAAACAATATTCCAGTGAATGAATATAACTTGTTCTAATAGGGTAGGAATTTGTTTAATAAAAGTCTCTTCATCAGTAACTACTGGCCTGAATCTGGATTCAATTAATTACCTTGCAGTATTCCTGTTCCTTCTGTCCTCCTGGTAAGGCCTCAGTCATAGCCTCAGTAAGGCCTCAGTTCCAAAGCAGCACAATCAAAAGAGAGGACCTGGCACAACAAATATTCAACACACAAGTAGAGAATTGGAATGTTTCTAGCTGAAACTGGTAATGCCTTTTTACCTTCATTCTGAAGTAGATCAAACACAGAAAGGGGGATGTCAGCAGTTTTTGTGAATGGAATAATACTTTTCCGACTTTGGAGCTTTATTGATTTGGGGCAGAAAACTGTGAGCCTTGCTGGCCACTCCCTGGCTCTCCAGCTGCTCAATCACCTCGTGGATGGGAGTCCCAGAGTCCCTGCTGGTGAGATATTGTCAACAGTGCACTGTTGTGGTGGTGATTGGTCCCTGCTGTCCTTCACCCCTCAGCAGTCCCACGGCAGAAGGGCTCAGTCTGTTTTGTGACAGGCTGCCTGGAAACAGAAGTTCTTCAGAATTCTTTATTCTTGGGGAAGAGCAAAAATCCCACTGTAAAAATTTCTACCCCACTTCCATCTTATTTGTGAAGAAAAAGGGATAAAACCCTTTCTCACTTCCCACTGCAAACTCAAGACAGCAGGAACAGCCTCTTCCAAGAGGCTAAGCCTTCTCATGCTATCACATTTCTTTGTACACGTCTGAGTTTCCTTTTGTGTAGATATCTGAACAAAATCTTACATATGAAAATGTTTACAGAAAAGAAAACAGAGAAAAAAAATTGTCCTCAGCCAAGTGAAAGTTGGTTTACTCTCTAATGAACTCTTTACAGACAATTTTTCTACCTTGCTCTGAGCTCCAATTCTTATGCAAAGCAGTGTGTCAAGCACTTTAAATTGTATCTATCCATCCATCCAAACATTTCTACTGATACAAGCACTGAAGGCCATCCATGAATCAGGATGGACAAGAGGAATGAAGTAATCACATCTCCATCATTAATTGCAGTGATTTCAGTACAGCCAGATGGCTGCTTGCTGGTGGTGGCAGCATTTCTGTGAAGTGTTAGTTTTTCTGACTTAATATTTTTCTAAATAGAAACTTCAGAAAAAACTGAATAGATACATGGAGTTTTTTAAACAGAATGAAGTTATGTGTTGAGAAAAATTTCATCAAAATCCCCTCCATTTGCCCACTAAGATTTAAGAGAACTCTTGTTGTATTCAACTGAAGATCAGAACAATTATTTCCTTAAATAAGTACATAAATAAATAAATAAATAAAAACTAGAACTAAGGGAGAGATACACAGCTTCAAATCTCTACTTCTATTCCTCCTATAGAGTTTAATTGTTACACTCCTCTTATTCAGACAAATCACAGAAAACTGAAACTACAGTATTTGTCTGAAACATACCTGTGGATAAATTTAGTTAGTGTAATTACTGGCTTTCTAATCAACCCTTTGAGTCTTCCATGGATTCCTACCCATGGGTTACTGGGAGGAAATACATTTAACATCCGCAGAAGTGTTTAAATATAACTAATTTGAAACATTATAGAGAAAGTTTCTACTCTCACTCCAGGTGCACAGACTGACTCCAGCAATACTGACATAGATATTACTGATTTACACTCATAGAAGCCATAAAGCAGATACCAGTGAATTTACATCTTTCTCTCTGGAGCTTCAGTGTCCCCTTTTTCATTTTAATGTCACTACTATTGTTTGGGGTTTTTTCCCCCATGTTCGTCTTTAGTGAATTATGGCATAATTTATTCTTGGGAAAGCAGCTTCATCATTTAAAAGCTCTCTCCAGATTTCATTTGCATTTTTACTCCTTTTCTTCTGAATTAAATTTCATTCTTGCAGGTTAGCTGGAAAGACAGTGACTACCATAGTCCTGAGAATACAGCAAAGCCTCACAGCAGTTCAGCTAGAGAAAACACTTCATCATGGGATCTGGAGCCCTGTCAGCAGTAAATAGCAGCATGAGATATCAACATGGGCCATTTCAGTGCTCCAGAAAAATGTGGACTGCTAATGAATGCACCCAGAAAGTAAATGCTTCATGATTTGGTATGACAGAAAGGAACTGAAAAAAATTCTAATGCAGGTATTAGCCTGCTGGTACATGAGAGGAAGTTCATGAGGCAGAAAGGGATATCTCAACATAGAAGTATATGAAAATCTTTCAGTGGAAATAGTATTAGCATTGGGTATCATCTTAAAATCTGGGAAAACAGCTTCACTGAGCCCACACCATGCAGGAGGATTAAAAAATCCTGACACTGCATTCGTGTTCTTGCTGGTGAAGCACAGTGTGTTGGTGAAAGAATGGCCTAACAACATGGACCTTCCCAACACCAAACCAAGGCCCACAGTGGTGGATAAATGGATGCAATCCTGGATGTACTATAAATCACTCAAACTTGTTGCTCTCCCAGTCTACAAGTGCAACACTCATTCACATTATGTTCATTTGCAAGATGGAAAATTTGAGGCATTTCCTTTCAATTTTAACTTTTTTCCACTATAAGCAAAACAAAGACATAAATGCAGAAGAAAACCAATTAGACAAATATTATTGTGAGTTGAAAAATCTCTGAATCAGAATTTCATGATCATTATTCCTTGACCTAGCAGTGACACGCACAGGTTTTAAGTAGTTGTGCTGGATTTTTACTATGCATCTTTCAGAACTGCTTTTGGAAGGCTGATTAAGTGTTCCCTTGAGATTGAGAGAGAATTCAGTGTGTTATTTTGTTTTGGCACCAAAATCTTTCATGAGCATTGGGATATTAGTTGTTCTCTTATGAAAAATTTTATCTGCTTTCTTTGACTTTCATTGAAGTTGTCACTAACTTGAAAAATTGTCATCACTTCAGAGAAATTCTATCATTCCTGAAAAGTGAAGGATATTAAACTGCCTCTCCTCAAAGTTAAAATGAGATTCTTGACTTTGTCTTTTGCAAGTTCATTAAAGCACTCTGTAGCTCTAAGCAGGAGTGTTTTTTTCAGTTTTGAATGCTGACATAGAAAACTGAAATAATGGTCATTATTTCAGTCACTTAATGCTGAACTATGCCTTGAGGATGTTTTATACAGGATATGCAACTGCCCCTTGCAGAACATTTAAGCCTGTGCTGAATTCTAATCAGGGTTTCTAATATCTTTTTCTATTTTTTTCTCTTTAGTTGCTCCATATTCATTTCTCCCTACTCCTCCATCTTTACATATACTTTTTCTCTTCATTAACTCTTTCCACTTATCACAATTTTATATCACAATCTTTATAAAACACATCCACTGTTTCTTAGAAGGTTTTACATTTGCATCTTTGTCTTATATGGACTATCCTCTGTGCCTTGCATGTGTCTCTTCTTTTCTCTGTAATCACAGAAATAGAAGGGAGGCACACTGACTGAACAGCTCCACTGCCCGAGGCTGAGGGTGGGACTGAACTTTATGGCACACTTCCAAGACTGGTGTCTGCAGGCATCAGAGGTAGATGTTGCACAGAGCGAGTGTTGCATCTGACATGCTGGAGCTGTACATGGAGCAGGCCAGGCCTCAGTGCACACAAACTGCTCTGTCTCTGGTACTTCCAGAGTCCTGGGAAATTCCTCATCATCACGAACCAAAAGTTTGGCCCACCTGCTCCACTGTCCCAGCTCCTCACCCTGACTGCCTGCATACTTCAACCACAGCTTAGATACTGCATTCTCAATCTTCCACTCACCAGCCTATGGATAAGGATATGCTTATGCATCTCCTACTAGTAAAAAGGCCTCACCTAGTTTGATATTTTCTTCAAAACACACATCGCCCAAAATCAGAGGAATAAATCACACTTGTATCTTGATAATGTAAGGTTTGCTTTTTTTAATGGGAGAATAACATTGGACTCTCATCCACTCTAATTTAAAAAAAAATGGATCCCTGAGGCATGTTGCTATTATGGTTTTTAAATTCATTATTTTTTAAGACTATCTTATGATTTCCAAGGGCATAACTCATCATTCTAGGATGCCTGGAATTAACAATACCAAGTGACAGTAAAAACAAGGCTCCATCATAGCATAAGCCCTCAGGCAACACTGTAGCAATAAAACAAACACTATCTTACTGCTAAGAAGCTATTTCTAGGTCCCTCTGGGTGTCAGCAGGACTTAAGCAGAGCATAAAAAGAAGTGAATTTCACAATGCATCTAAGTGTTCGTGATAAAATAGCACAGCTTCTGAGGAACTGAGGAATTAATTCTACTCACAGGGAGAAGCTTCCACATCCACTGTACAGCAGAATTATCTAATGAACAGTTTTACAGGGCAAGTTTCTATGCAGTGTATACACCTTTCCTGTCACTACTGACTTCAAGCTATTCTCTCCCCCAAAAAATACAGCAGTGTTTTGTGTAACATTATGGAAGGTGAATTGTAATAGAAAACAATTTTGTTGCTTGATAAACTAAATATCATTTTGAGCTCTTACAGTTTTAGTTAAAAACTCATAAACACATGTTTGTTTTGCTAGGACAATGAAATGCAATTTAGCTACTGAAGTGCCAATTAACTAAAATTCTGCGCTGGTGCTACTGATGTAAATCAGGGTATTAGATAGGCAGTGCAAATAAAGATGCAGAATTGGTTGCAGCCATTAAGCTGTTGATAATTGAGATGGAATGGAAGGCAACACATCAAATTTAACACTGTCTATATAGAGAGTTTAGTAGTCTTTTTTCATTGCAAGAATTTATGGACCGTGCAGTGATAGCACCAGTGAAAACATGACAATGTAATAGCATGACGCACTGTAATGCTTTATCCTTTACTGTAAAACAATTGGGAAATATGGAGGTGATGGAACATTACCTCCCAGATTTTCCAATGAACCTTTCTATTCTGCTGTTTCTCCTGGGACTGCTGAATCTGACAACACTGGAAGACTTCCCAGAGAAATCTGATCACAGGGCAGGGATCATAATAAAAGCACCTTGAGAGTCCAGATTTCCACAGGGGAATCTCCATGAAGCACTATTTACCCCATACATTTATAGATGGCTTACCTTTCAGGACCACATGAGAGCAAAAATGCCTGAATAACACACAGAGAAATAAACATACTTGAAATTTAATTCAAGGAAGTTGATAAGTCAGATGATAAAAGGCAGAACTCAGCTGAGAAAAACTATTAGGGAAGAAGTCACTTAAGTTGCATCTCAGAGAGATTTTAACATCTGAAAGCTTTAACAGCTGAAAGGCAATGCTTCCCCTGACTTGTGTTTGAGAGCTGGGAACATTCTTGTAGACCCAAGGCCTAGACACATCTAGTATTTAATTTTAAACTAGAAATCAAAAACATCTACCATACAGGTAAGTCCCCTGTATGTCATCATGAGAGTTTGAAGTACAGCTTTCTCCCTCCCCCACTGAAGCCTTCTCATTTCATATCAATGATATTAAGGATTGCATTAATGGTAGCATGAAAATGAGTGAGCAGACCAGTAATCTTGGTTGCTATTTTAGGTGTCCCTGGATGCCTAAGCATAGCTGCTCCCTAGCTAATGTTTATGAAGTTAGGTCCTTCCTAATCATTCATTTCTGAAGTTAGGTGTGTGAGGATGAGAAAAGGAGGTAAGGAAAGCCATAACCTCTCAGTATCTCTAGCTGAAGCAATGCCATTCTGCTTAAAACCATTGGGTCAGAACAAAGAAAAATAATATAACTTATGAAGCTTAGGAGACTAGTCAGGAACTAAAGATAAGAATAGGAAACCTAAATCTATTATTCATTCTATTAAAGAAAGCCTTTTGCTAGAAAATCATTCTCACAAAAGCTGAGGTTCTTAAGGATTTTAGGCTGTAAATGAGAAGGTTTTTACCAATCCATAATCTTCAAGGTAGTGCCTGTATGTTCATATCAATGCACTTCAGTGATAATTTCCCATAAGCTCTTCTATGATTGAATTTCTCTGAAATTAATATTAATGCAAAATATATGTATTAGCCTGCATATCTGAAGGCTTGTGAAAATCAATATTACAATTCACTTTCTGTGAGCATTTATACTGAAATACATTGCAGTCAGCCAATCATAAAATGAGATCCCTATAACATGACTCTAATGATCAGACACATGAAGTGATACATATCCTCCTGAACTGCAAACTGGCATAAGTCAAATGGTTGAACTGCAAAGAGACATAGGATGGTCAATAGTGTTCTCCAATCAAACAGGATTTTTAATGTACTTTGATTCATATTAATTTGTTATATATTATGGTGTTCATCTTTCAACAAGAATTTTTAAAGAATGACATTTTCTTTGTGACAAAATGAATTGGACTTTGCCAGAAGCCTGCCTCACCACTTATTCTGTGTTCCTCCTGGGTAGTACAAGAACTGGATATGCTGAAGTGCTCATTCAGCAGGGTAATGAGACTTCTTTATGAAAAGGGATGCTTTCGTCTCTGTTAGGTGTGTTGCCAAGGAGAGTTGTAAGCAGATGCCTCGAGGCTCACGAGATGTCTATAGTTTAAGAATAAGGACCTAGGATAGTAGATGGCTGAGTCTGAATGAAATAGTACTCAGAAAACTAAGGATCATGTACCTTTGAGATGCCTGATTTTTCCCTCTCCTCTCAAGATTCAGTCTTGAGTTAGGAGTAAAATCTTTGTATAACCTTTCCTATAGCTTACTGTTAAACATCAAGTGCTCAGAATTAGGAACCAGAATCCAGTATAATTACCAAGAAACAAGGCTTCAAAATCATGAAGTTTGTTTCTATTTTTAAATACATGAGCTCCCAGTCTGAGTCTGAGTCCTTATAGGCAAATCTTCAGCTTTTCTAAATGAGAAAACTCCTCTACACCAGAATCTCGAGGGAAAGATCGATTTGTCAGTTGTTTCCTTACATTACTTGTTTCCGCGAGGAGGCAGCAGTCTTAAGAAGAAAAGTTAAATATTAGTGACTCATAGCTGGTAGTATGTTGTTCACATAAACTAGGAATAGGGATAGAAGAAATAGAGGAAAAGGTTTACAGTAAAACCTTGTAGTAAACAAGACTGAAAAATCTCTAAAGTACAAAAATGTATTATGAGTGCCACTGATATTTGGTGGCAAGGGAGAATTTAATACCAGGGAACCAAATATCAATTCTTTCCTATAAAGAAAGTGTGGTTAGGAGGGACACAGATATTCCCCACAGCTGTGCTTGAATTTTGTTTGTTCCTCTACTTACGTCTGAAATCAATAATGCCTGCTCTGTGTGGGCAAGAACTTCCAGGTACCAAATTCTTCCACCAGCAGCAGAGGTGGCAGTGCTGGAAGAAAATAGTGATGAAATAGAAAGAGCTGACAGCTGGGCACCAGAACAGATACTGTGATTTCGCTTAATGTCTTTTGTAGAGACACCTGAAATAAGATTTAATAAACATGCCTGTGAGATTTTTCATTTTGCTAGGGTGTGAGTGTTGTGTCTAAGGAGAGTACACAAACAGGCAGTAATGCATTTGTAGCTCAGACCTCTTGAAATCAAAATCTGAATGGGTATTCCCCATGGACTGCAGTCTGACCTGAGCCTGATCCTCTGAGGGTGGCTGATTTTCTTCCATACTTGGATCGAACTACACAGCACAGTGCTGGGTGACCCTTCAGAGCAACAGTGGCAGGACCTCAGGAGGAGAATACATTTGTTCTTAAAAAGCTTGTAGACTACTTTTGAAGTTAGAAAGAAGGAAGAAAAAGCTTTAATGACTCAAAAAACTGTGCACAAAAGACTTGAGAAGAAAATATGGCCGACATAATTTCTGAAACTTGCAGAAAATCTCTTTGAAAATTCAAATACTTCTTTATACCATAAGTTCTTTTGTCTTGAATGAAGAAGGAACATATGCTGAAAGCAGAGGGATAAACTTTAAGATCCCAAAAGAACAATACCAGAGAATCTGAATATATTTGAAGCTATCCTTAAAAGGTGACCTGGAATATGATATAGCATCTCAATGATCCAACAGTGAAAACCCCTTTTATACTTTTCTCCTTCCCTTCTCTTAAATCATGTGCCTGATGCCTCAAATCGGTTACTCTTGCCTTCACAGGAAAATTCACATTTATGTATACTTGGAGTTCTGTATGGGCCTGGATTTTATAAGACAGAGATGCTCTAAATTTTTACATATATTCAGCTAACCTTTGTTAGCTGAAAATGCTCAGAATATTAACAGACAGGAATTGATAGAAGGAAAAAATGGGCTATAGACACTTCTGAACTTGTTACCTCAATCTAGAACAGTGAGATAAGAGAATTTTCATCTTCTTTGTTTAAAAAATACAGAATCTGATGGTAAAAATTCACTTTCATTCTATGTTCTTATCAAGCAGATACAGAAATTATGATGAACTAGTTGCAATATATCCTTGTATACTTCTGCTCAGTAATAGGATCAATCTGGGGAAAGGGAGAGGAAGGAGGACAAGACAAAGCCTGCAACTATGCAAATCAGGTGTGGTCTTTTGAAGCAAAGATTCAAGCAGTGACAAATGGTGAATAGAAACTGAATGAACTGACCCCGAAATAAAAAAAAAATAAATGAAACCCAAACAATAAATTAAGAAGAAATAGAATTAAGTAGAGGGGACTTGAGCAAATACACTGAATAAACCATGTAAAAACAGAGGGCACATAAAGAAAGTGATATTAAAGAGGAAGAGAAGGCAGACTGTTTTAAAATTGATAGGTATGTATAACAAACCTCATTAAGATTTTATGGAGCTTCACAAGAGAGCCCAGTTCTTGAACTGTGATGCTCATCATCCCTGTAATCTGCAGGAGCAGCTTTTCTGACCAAGTAAATTTGATATAGTATTGGCCACTAGGATAAGTCTGCTTGAATTTGTGTTTAAAAAAAATCCTCATTAATTGTTACATGACAGTAGTGATCTCAGCAAAAGAGCTGGACAAGCAGGAGAAATAGATCAGAGTGCTGTACTGAAAATACACGCCATTGCAGTACCCACTAAGAAATGGTGTTGTATGTAACAAACAGAAATGTCATTTTAATCACTTGGGAAGTGAATAGAGTTAGTGAACTTAGGACTCCTTTAGATGATAACATCCTGTTTACTGATAAAGATGTTTAAGACGATGCCTTCTTAGGAATTGTTTAATGCTTAAGTTGAAAAAACACCAGATAAAAATGTTCTGGGTGGGGGAAGAAAAAATTAGATCCGAGAGTAGAAAACACACACAACAAAAGAGACAGATTCCATTTTAACACTCAAGAAAATCCAATATTTTAACTTTAAAACACAGCAAGTCAGAGAGTCCTCACCTTTTTGTGGTATGCTTCCTCTCCCCTCTACAATGGGTGCTTAACTATTGCAGTGTTTAAAGTATCTAAATTCAGATGTCTTGGGATCTCAGGTTTAATCTTTCTAAAATGAAAATTTTGTGATGTCTTCAGTTGATTTTCTAAGCATCTATGCAGGTTTTGGAAGAAAAGTTTGGAAAAGAAGAATTTATTTTAATTCTTGCCTAATAGACTGTTAAGCTATTTTCTTAACACAAAAGGTTTCCCATTTTAGAGAAGTTCTTTGCCTTTTATTTCACAAGGCTGCATGACCAAGAGCTATTATGCCAGCAGATGTAGTTCACTGTGAGCACAAAGAGATCTCTTTGGGTTCACTTGGCTGCAGAAGAGCCTCTGAAGCTGAAGGTAAAATGTTAAAAAGAAGTTAGTTTGGAACCATTCTTTACTTTGGATCAAATATTTCAAGATAATATTTTTTCCCATTTTTCCTAACAATATATTTCTGAAGATGTAGAACAGTTAAAAGAAAGGAATCAATGCACTGGATATTAACACATTAATGTATTGTCTTGGGCTATATTTATTTTGAAGGTCAATTCATTAGTAGCTGAAATGTTAATATATAAATATTAAGGAAGAGGCTTCAAGGGTAATACTATAATTTTTTATTAATAACAGTGTTACAAATGTGCTTAATTAACTACAATGTGTTCTTCCTATAGCTTGAAGGTCTGACTCTTCTAAGCAAATTATCATCAGTAAAGTCCAAGGCAGTGCGGGATATAAATTTAATTAATTAAAATGCTACTCTTAATGAGAAAAAGGTTATTATACAGAATTCAGACTGAGTGCACATATTAGCTTAAGCAACTGACAAACCTCTTCTAATCTTAAAATAATTTTTTAAGTTAAGTTCTTGGCAAAACATTCCTCCTCACTGTTATTTCGATGAATTGAAAATGCAGAGGTAAATCAGAAACACAAGTGTGGTTCTCTCTCTTCTTCTAGAAGGCCTCAAAAAACCCTTATTGAAAGTAGTAATACATGTGGTGAGCAGGAGGAGATAAAACTGTACTCCCATTGTTTATGAGATGACCTAGGGACTGTCTAACAGAGACAGGATTTGCAGGACAGAGGAGTGTTAAGGGAAAACACAGAGCTGCTTAATTTTTACCAGCCTGATTATAGGTTTCATAGAAAGTTTGACTTGTAGAAGAGCTTGGCCCTGCAGTCCCTGACACCTTCACAGTTCTATAGTGCCATGATGAAGATTAATATCTTTAAATTAACTTGTGTGTTATTTATCTGCTGTGCATGGAGTGCTCAGCAGATACAACTGCACCCGGTGATATAGCTCCAGGAGACATCTAGTTTGTTCCAGGCTAGTTGGATTTTTATGATTCATGCACGCTTTCTAATACAGGATGAGGTAATTGGATCAGGAAAATAAGCCAGAGAAAGAGGTACATAGTCCCTTTCCCAGCCACAGATGGAAAAATCCCTTTCTGGCATTGGAATAAATTTGTGTATCAAGAAGCAAAGGAGCCCAGAAATTCTCTCAGGCTATGAACTAATTTGACTTTTGGGAGCAGAGACTGTCAAGGTGCACAAACATGACAACACCATCAAAACACTTTGGACTAGATAACTTCTAAAGGCCCCTTCCAACCCAACCATTCTATGATTCTGTGATTCTATTTGTCAGATGTCCTTAGGTCTCAGTAGTGCATGGAAAATAGATGAACTTTCATATTATTGCCGTTACATGAAATATTGATCCACTTGATGATGCATTTCACATTGGAAAACAGTTTACTAACTTTCCAACAGAGCAAATGGTCATACTTTGAAACTATATTTTGGTATCTACAACTGCAATATTTATACCTCTGTGCATAATTTCTAGTTCCAGTGGAAAATAAAGATATATTTCCAAAAATCTTACTGATACTGAAGTAGCTTGAAAAACTTGGTTTTTTCTGGGGCAACAAACACCATACCTCCTTCCTCCACTACACAATTAGCAACCTTTAATGCCAGTAGTTGACAAGGAACACAACCTTGGAAACAGATGGCCTGCTTATTGTGCTGTTGCTTTCCTTCTAGTCAGGTTAATTTTGCCCAGATGTCTTTTTAAGAGCTCCTTTGAGAGGTGTCTGCTCTTGTCTTCAAGCTGCAAGAGTTTTTTTAAGAAAGAGAAAAGGCTGGAATAAGCTGTGCATAGGAAGAGATATAAGGAAAAAAAAAGGAAAATTTTTAAATTCCTATGTTTTCTATAGCACTATGCAGGCTTAAGAGGAGGGCTAAAATTCATTCATTGTCCCTCAGTCATGTGCTCTTTCCTGTGGTCATTTCCCTTTGCTATCTCAGAGTTCCCCAAAGAAAACACACCCTCATGTAGTGGGCAGCTGGATGGGAACCAATTATTTTTGTGGGTATAAATTCATAAGTGAGGAACAGCAAGATAGGTGGCAATAAAACATGTATACAAGAGAGGATGTTTATAGAGGCAATGTGCTCAGATTACTTAACCTTGTAAGACAAAATTCAGATTGAAAAAAGGTGGCAGGCAGGGGAAAATGTGTCCATGTATTACAGCATTCTCTCAATCCAAGCTGAGAAATGCAATAAATTAAGAACAAACCTTCCAAAAACCTTCATCAGACCCTGAGCTGCATTTTTAAAGTGATTGATAAACAATTATAAAGCTGCTGTCACACCTCTAGCATCATAATTCAATATGTGTGCCTAGAGTACAGTTTAAATCACTGATTCACGTCAGGAAAAATAAATGTCTCGATTTTTATATGGCACTGAGTTTCCCTCCTCTGCTTCATTTCTACCTAGAGTATTCTCCCTCAGCTGTTTGAACCCTGGCTAACAAACCACTCACTTACAAGTGAGTTCTCACTTACAAGCTAGAAGGAATGGCTGGAAATCTCTGGGCATGTGTTCTGGGGGGTGCAACTTAATTGCCAATTCACAGGTGCCAAGTGCCCCAAGGAAATCCTGGCCACTGAAGTGAACCTAGAACCAGACTCCTGATGAAAATATTGACAGCTTCTTTCAGAGAAGCATGCAAAGAAACATGACATTTTGGTACTAATATTTAATGCTCAACAGCAGCTGGCAAATTGCTCTCATCTGATTTGGCTGGCTGCTTCATGTTGAAAATCAATAGCAAATTTGAGATATTGCACTCCATTTATTAGGTGCAATGTAAAAAAATGAAACAACACCATCCTTGAGGTCAGAGATTGCATAAAACCCTCATTTGAATGTAGGTGCTATCTCAAAAGTCAAGTTACAGCCCAAATACTACATGTCTGTAATTCACATCTAGCTGCTACCATAGGTGAAGTATATTTAGTCATCCAGAGTGCAGCTGCTGCTTTAATTCTGGAAACTACTGGAGAGTTAATGGCATTAGTTTGTTAACATGTTGTCAGATTAAAGCACATCATGGCATGGCTAGCACACAAATGATGCATCAAATTGGTGCCCTTGATGCAACACCAGAAAAAGACCACACCAAAAACATGCTGAGCATGAGCTGTCAAAAGTTCTAGGGAAATGCATTATGAAAAAGAGCATATGGGACCCTAATACTTTTGGAGCAAATTTACCCTGAATTCAGAAAAGCTTGTGCTTGAATCTAGTAAAAAGAGAATGTTTGAGGCTGAGTGATGGAGGCTCTTCTCTCTAGTTAGAAAAAACCCTAAACCTAGTACAGCTGTTTGATAGAAGAAAATTTATCTTATCCAAGCCCTACAAACTATCTTCCCAAAGTTCAGAAGACTATCATTTTGATGGTGGCCTTACCACAGAATTTTTGCATCCACAGTACTCCAGAATATTGTGAATGGAAAATAATAGCTTTCACAACCAACTTCTGCTCAAATAGCCAAAGTTTCTCTTCCACTCAGGAAGAAGAAAATTGTAGAGGAGAATTAAATCATCCAAAGCTGATGTATCAAATACTTCATCAAGTTAAATCCTACTCTAAACAGAAGGCCTGGAATCATAGCTGAAGTTCTTCTCAGTCTCCAGCTACTGTGTTATTTGATTGATTCCTAGATACTTCGTGCCAAAATAGTCAGGATTTAAGATTTGTGCTCATCCTTAATGCCACAATTGTCTTGGTTATCAGATGAGGGGGTCTAAGTTTCATTTATCTTGATCTTAATGCACTCACTATGGATTCAGTCAATGAGACTAAAGCCCACCCTACTTAGCCCTTATACCTGTCCTTTGTTTCTTTACAGAACTATTTTCCTGCAGAAATATCAAACTTACAAAGGTCTGAAACTTAGAATAAAACAACTCATCCAAGTTATTAGGGACATCAAACCCATCTATTTCAGTGAGCTCCAAGAAGTAGCTCCTCAGATGTTAGGAAAGTGAAAATGGTGAAAGGCTATGGCAGGGACCAAAGATCAGGATGGACAGCAGGAAAATGAGCTGGCAGACTGAAAACTGTCAGTTAACTCAAGATTCAAACTGCACTCTTGTGGTGCCAAGATTTTAACAGTTAGGATAGCCTTATCGTGAGTTCTGTTTGCATTTCAATATAAAGTAGATGCAGACTGAGTGTTTTTCAGTGAGTTTGTATAACAGGTCATTTGTCTGTTTCCTTTCTCTTGGAACCTCATATTTTTTTCAAAGATAAATGTATTAAAACTTTCCTGAAACAAGCAAAAGAGACAAAAAAGCAGAAGAGATTCCTGAAAAAAAAAAAAAAAAGAAAAATTAATAGATCAAAGGCTTGAATCAAGCAGGCTGTCATTATACTGGATGTTAGGTTGCCAATTTTATTTATGTCCTGACCTGTTATTAAAAATATTCTATTAACACCAGCACTGGGTAAAATAATATGTGGGTGTGCATTCAGTAAGTATAACTAACCAAACAAAAATGGCTACACAAGCTATATGCTGCAGTAGAGAAGACACCATAGTTCAGAGAAGTCATGCCTTCAGTTGTTCCAGTCTAGATTAAAATCAATAAAAAAGTAGCTTCAAAGGAACCCTTATCCTTTCACATGTTTTTATCATTATTGGTGTTCATGGATTGCACAGTCCTTCAGCTAACAAATAAGGCAACATCCAAAACACTGGATCTGCTTTATTAGGGCACTTAGCTAATATTTTTACCTTCACATTTGCATTTTTCACCGTGCTGCTTTTTAGAGCTCTCTTCTGAGTCTGAGCATATCTTCAGAGTACAGCTTGTATGCCTGAGCGCAGCCTTTGTGCACTTTGTGCATATTTTGGTAAACACAGTTAGAATGGATTTTCAAAGCTAGTTTGAAATTATTTGTATTCAGCATAAGAAACCATAAAATGGTCCTGTTCTGTTGACTGAAAGAAGACAAAACCAAAGAATGACTGGGATTTAAACTGCAAAACACACAGACTTCCAAGTACTTTCTATTTCTTAAGGGCAAGGAAAGGAAAAACATCTGGAAAAGTTGAAACTGATGAGAAAGGATGTCATCAAACTCAGTGAAGAGTCTCTAGATTCATCTAGATTCATTATCTTTTTACTATTTGTGTGTCACTAATGCATGTAGAATGGTACTATAAGTGTCTGTATTTTTATCAGACAATCTAATAAATTATTCAGAGTGAGATAAATCCAGAGAAGACTGCCTTCAAAAAATATCAATATCTTCATGACACTTTGGATTAAAAAAAAAAAAAAGTGGAGAAGGTGTAAAGGAAGTGAAGAGGGAGCAGATGGGTTGGACTTAATGGAACAACTCATCAACTTCCAAAAGACCCAGTTGCAGAGGTTCTGAAACTTTGGCATGAGTTGTATTCATTTGCAGTTCGTGTTGGTGAAGCTTGGCTGTGCATTTGAGAACTTGATGGGCTTGCAAGGAAAGTTGTGAAGCCTTCACTGTCCCAATACATCAAATACTAGTGACAAAATTTTGTTTGTGTTCTGGAGTAGCAGCAGGGGAAATCTGGACTCCAGCTTCAAAGCCTCTGGAAAACTGTTGATTTTGCTGTAGTGTTAATTTTCCTACTGTTATTATGATAATAAATTAAGTAGCCCAGGCAGAAATCAGCAGCACACTCAATAAAGGGGATAGTCCCTTTCTAAAAACACAGTAGTTTATTACTGAGATGATTCAAAGCCGCATATTCACACTTAGGTTATAAGCATTTTGAGATGCACACCACCTGTTCCTGCATGTCTTGTCCACACTTAAGAAACTACTTTCATAATAATGGTTTTAAGAATAATGGATAATTAAACAGGTTAAGATAAACCTTTCAACAGTGTCGGTCAAAGCCATAAAGCCCCCCCCAAAAAGTAGCTTTCAGGCCTCTTCATGCAGCAAAGATTGCAGGTTGATGCTCAAAGCGGTTCTCAGAATAATAATCCCACCTGTCAACATATTTGTTTCACTCGTTTTAGATATCTTGTCTCAAACACCACTCTAAGAATATTCTAAAAATTCAGCCAAGAAAGTAATTTTCATTTTTTGAGCCCCTTTGTCCCTTTTCTGATTTCAGATCCTGAGGCTGTAGAGCTGTTAAAAAACTGCAGGATTCAGCTGGGTAAGGGCAAAGGACCATAGTAACCGCCAGAGTGCAGCATCACTGAGTCTCACAACATGGAGCAAGAATCACTATTGGTTGTGTGTGGGTCTTCTAGAAACATCTCTTCCCCAATAGATCTTGATATTTTTAGAATTATAACTTAAATTCAACTGGCATTTCCTAGGCAACTGTACTTTGGCAGTCCTGGAACACAAACAAAAAACCCAAAGCCACAAACAAACAAACAAACATAAAACCAAACCAAACCAAACCAAATAAAAAAAAAATTGGATTGACATAATGAAATTAATTTTTTTTTCTTTTTTGTTGGAATTTTGAGGTTTGGAATTATGCCAGCCCTGATCAAATGGTCTGCCTCTTATTTAAATACATTCTCCTATCTCAGGAACAGTATGTTCCTTTTCTTTTTTAATTTTATTCTTTGCCTTTAGTATGCGGCTGTAAAAACAAATCAAATCAGCTTGCCTTATGCCAAATCCAAAGGATGAAATGCTTTCAGTAAAACACTTATTAAAAAAAAAATCATTGTTCCCATTACTTTTAAAGCTCTAGAGCATTTGTTTTGTTCATTAAGAAGGGGTCAAGACCATAAGGGTACTCAAAATATATTGTTAAAGAAAAAAAACAAGCTGTTGCTAAATGTTGAATTTGTAAATTAAATTATTATATAGACTGGTGGTTAAATGACATACAGATACTGAAAGTCAGGGAAAATTAACTGGAAACTCCTACCCAGTCCTTGCTGTCCCTAGCAGTGTAGACACAGACTGAGTTTCATATCCATACCTGTCAATATTCCAAAGTCTACAACTCAAACACTACACAAAGGCATTAGGTGCAACAGAAAAGAGCTGATGGACGATTCCGAATATTGGCAATTTCTGCTTTAGAACGTAACCAGCTGAGTAGAGGCGATTAACAAAATTAGGAAGAGGTCAGAAACGCAAGTTTTGTGATCCTTCATGTACAGACTGCTCCAGCTGATACTGAAATCAGAAATCAGTTTCTTTGAATGTCAATTTCCTCTCTCAGATTAGCTCAGGAGTAGGGGAATTGTAAAATGCAACAAGATCAGAATAATCTGGCTCCAACCAGTTGTGCCAATGTGCAAGCCAGGATCAGCCTAGCTCAGGCTGTGTTCAGACGAGTATGGTAATTTTCAGCAATCAGTTCGTGTGGCACTGATACTTGGATATCAGGGAGCAATGTGCCAAAGGACAGACTCTGGATAAGTCTCCAACCAGAGTCAATCATGGCTGTATCCAGAACAACTTTCTCAGTTTTATTGGGAGCTTCTGCACAAGCTTCCAGCCTGTGATCTGCTTTGTTTTTGCCAAACAGCTGGTTCAGAAGGTAAAGGAGTATTACAGTAGATGGTTAAAAAGCATTGTAATTTTTTAAACTGTAGTAAAATGAGAAGAGATCAAAAGCCTTCATAGCACAAAGATAATTCCTTTAGCAACTACTTAATCCTGCAGTTTATTTCAATCTTCTCCACTTACTTATCCTAAAAATAAACCCTGCATTTTCTCAGAAAATTTTATTCTTGGCATTTCTTATTCACTCTCCACTTGATCTAACCTCAGCTCTAACTTTGACTCAGGTCAAATATAATACTTAGTGCTTAGAAAGTGATTTTGGTTTAAAGTCTCAATCTGCTTTGCAAACATCAACAAATCCAGTCCATTCTATTTCCAAAAGTCAAGTATGATTTGATGACATAAGAAAATTACTGACAGAGCCTGGAAAGGAAAACTGATGAAATCACTTCCATGACAATCTGACTCTTAAACAACAGAAAGCCTAGTTTTGAGGGAATTTTTTGGTTGGGTTGTTGGTTGGGTGTTTTAAGGGTATCAGACCTATGCTATGCAAGAACAAAGCTGGGCTAAATCACTTCTTGTGCTGTTCTTGTAAGTGAGACTGCATACAAGTGCTAATCAGAAACTGTTCAATAGCATTTCACTGGTAAAATGCTGTCTTGTCTGTTCTAGAATGTTTTGATTCTGACTTCATTCTTCCTATAAAAAGAATTTTGTAGTGATTTGATGAAGAAATTAGGTATTTCATATTGATTTTGTCACTTGTTCCTCTGATGTTTCTTTTTATTTTTAGAGAAAAATGAACATATTTAGAACATATGTTACCTCAAAAATCTGAATTATTAAGATTTGATAGTCAAATGCCCTTCTGATATTTCAGTATTAATTTGCTTGGGAATTTTTCCTTCACTTCAAAATTCATAATTTATGCAAAGCAGGAAAATATCATGGCAGAATTGGGATGTCCTTTAAAATACAAATTCTTCTTTAGTGAAGACCATTTACTCATTTGATTTTAAGAGTCTTGTAGTCAGGTCCTATAACAAGCTTGTATGTGCTTTGTCTATTTGGATTCTAAACACTTTTACATGCTGTCTCCATTTCTAAACAGAGTCTGAGTAGCTTTGATGGCATCCCTAACACAAAAGGAATACAGACAGAATGGCAAATGGTGGACAACAAAAATGAAAGTGTACATATTTTATATTCCAAGCTAATGAAACAGTGACTTGTCTGCTCTGGGCCAAGTAAGGATTTCCCAATGGCATGTACAGGATGGTATGTTGTCCTATATGGAGAACTATTAGACAATGTAGTTCATCTACAAGAATGATGTTTCCCTAGGCATATACTAAAACTCTCTTAGCTGCTATAAAGAAAAGGCTTCTTTCTATGTATTTTTAAACTTTCAGTTGAGTTGCTTTCAAAATGTGGACATAAACTTCTACTAATATTGATTCTATTATAGAAATATTTCTATAGTTTTTGAATGACAGTATTTGGTTTTATAGAGATTTGTCAAATGCACATGATTATAGTAAAGTTAAAGTATATGCAATGAACCAAACTAGTACAGGTCTAACCCTAGTTTAGAGGTGCCAAAAATATTGAAATGGGGTCCCATCTGGCAAAAGTGTTGTCTCCAAATTTTTTCCTACCTTAACTGGGTATCATGTTGGTACATTCTTTTATAATTCCTATAAAATGGAAGTCTTGATAACTACATCAAAGACTGTGTCAAAATACCAATTGTTATAAAGGAGGGGGTTTACTTCAATTTTATATTGAAATATAATGGGTTGGTTGGTACAGAAACAGCATAGCACGTTTGCTCACTCAAAAATAAGTGAAGGAACATCAGGGCACACTTACTTAAAAAAGAAAATAGCTTGAGAATGTGACTAGAAAATATGAAAATAAACAGGCATGTCTCAGCCAGTTGAGACATTTCTGGAAGCAAGTGGGTCAGACATCAGCAAAACATATGGGATCAGTCTTAAGTGTGAGGTATTTATAATCAAGAGATAAGCTTCACAGTACCTCCCATGTTCACCAGGGATCACAGTGTGACTGGAACTGACACACTGAATTTTAACAGTTGCATGATGCAGAGTACATCAAAATACAGCAGGTACAGATATGTGTGGGAAGACTGAATGCAAACCTAAATGGTGTGAATTTTTTTTACAAAGTGCTAAACACTCACAAATGTCCTGAGACTTGATGATGTTTAAAAACTTGGATCTGATAATGAAGGCACCTGATTTTATAGGCATAGGAGTGGATGCCAGTTCTTTAAAAACATGAAGGCAGAATAGTTCTGCTGCTGATATATTTGGAATAAAAAAAATGCTCATGAGGTTCTCCCTTGCATGTACCTAAAAGGATTTTCACATAAGAGTACTTGCATGTACCTAAAAGGATTTTCACATAAGAGTATGTCATAGATTTTCTGCCCAACTCCACATTTTCTACAGTCATCCTTCCTGAGGTTAATTTCCTTTTACATCCATGGCTTTAAAGTCAGAATAGCTTTTTCTCATTTAAATTTTTATCCAGTTTGAAATTATTGTGAAGCTAATTTTTAAAGGTCATGGTTTATAAGATTAGCATCATGTGCACACAGTCAAACATGAAGTATCCATAGAGGTATCAATGCTTAGGAAAGGTGAAGGTTTCTATTTTAATCTTGACCCTGACATGTCATTAATCCCAGCTAGAGACCAACTAATGCTCAGGTGGTGAGGAGCAGAAACCACAAAAGTGCACAGTCTTGACAGAATTTATAGCCCAATGCAAGACTCATTTCAGTGCTGAAACACTGTTTTTCCCAAATACAGCAAAGTCTGAAAAAACAGTAAGGAGCCATGCAAGGAGAATAAACAATGTTCATTTGCAGGTAGAAGACCACAAATGGAAGATTTGTATTCAGGAAGCAAAAAGGAATAGAAGAATTTCTAAACAATAAATAAGAAAACAAGTGAGACTATTTGCTTTTTGTGTTATCCTGTGACACACAAATAGATGTATCCTCTGAGCTCATCACTCTACAGGATGACTGGTAGGTTATATGCCAATTTAGATTTTATGCTGTCTGTACAATTCCCTGTGCAAATGTTCAATGCTGCTCATAATGCCCTTTGATATTTTACAGGTTTTGTTCATATATTGGGGCAGCCACGTGGCTATCCGAGGGTCTCTTTTGGGTGACATCCTTTTGAGAGTATTAAAGCATGGAATGACACTACACATTCCCATCAGGTATGCCCAAGGTCTTTGGGAGCAATCACTAACACAGGCTGCAAGGAGAGGTGCTCCCCCTCGAAGAGTAGAATGCTTTGGATGGTGGAGATTGGTGGATGCTGGTTTCTTCTGGTCTCCAGATCTCTTGTGTATTCCCAAAACTCTGTTTCTTGGCCTGTTGACACTGCTAATAGAATTTCCATATAATTAACTGAGGAAGATTATCTAAAGGTGAAAAATAGCTTTTCCATTCAAAACAATTTTTAAGACTTTGCTTCTTTCTCTACGGGATCTTAACATTAGCTTTCTCAAAAGCAATCTTAAACTGGGTGCTTTGAGAGATATCCAGATAACTTCAGCCTCCAAAAGAAAAATTCATTGATATCAACCCAGCACAAATAAAAAGCCTGGGAAAGAGGAGAAACCCCATTAGAAGAGTTTGATTTTAATAAGAGGATGATGAAGTTAATTAAAACTCAGTGTCCATGAGAAAAAAAGATGAAGAAAGAGCTTTGGGGTTTTTCCTTTAGCTTTGCTCCAGCTGTTCCTATCTCCAAGCCAAATAAATGAGCCAAAATGATACAAGTTGGCAGCTTTTTTATAGCAAGGGGATCATCTGTTAAATGGTTAGGTTGGTTTTGTTTTGCCGTAATAAGATGGGAAGTATAGTTTCTAAGTTTTCAGCAGGAACTGAGCCAAAAGTTCTCACTGCTTTTTTAGCCTTTCTTCATTTCGCTGCCCATAAATTATACAATGAAATCCCTCTCCCTCAGAGCTACTCTCATGTCTGGACTTAGTCATCACTTTCTTCTTTGCCTGTACAAACTTTAACCTTTCTATGCACCTTGTGAGTTCTGTGCTTTCATTAATAAGATGATTATGCTTAAAAATATCCACCTGTTAGTGTCCAAGAAAGTAGGCATTTGTGCATGCAAATTAGCTAATAATTGGCCAGGTTTTAAATAGATGCTAGGACCCAAAATTTAATGGTAACATAATAAATCTTTTACTATTTCATCTATTATTAATTCTTTCCAGGCCACCCACTTTTCAAAGATTCAGACCAGGTGTCTCAAAACACAGGTATCATCTGCATTCTAGACTAATCAGACTAGTGAGCTTGCAGTTAGGCTCAAACTCTCCCAGGCACCCTCAGTGACTGTCTGTTGTGATTGTCACAAACTTGGCTTGTTTCTGAAATAAGTCTTTTGGAGAATCTCACACTTAGTATCATTCCTGTGGGTAGTGTTGCTGTTCTCAAGAACTGGATTTGTTACCCAGTGTGCAACAAGCCAATAATTACACATTCAAGAGTGACATTAACTGTTTATTTCAGAGTTGTACAAGCCTGGATGGTCAGTGGTATTCCAAAAATCAGGCATGGCAACTCTCAAAATTTTACTATTTAGACATTGTAGGAATTCATGTTCATTGGCTGGATGTTATGTAGATAGTTCCCTTATTAATTAGTATTCTATCTTCTATTGGTTAATGACTCTCTCATTTCTCATGCTAATTAGTCCATGTGCTCCGTTGTTCTCCTTTTTTAGGTCAGTGGGTGTCTCAGCTTGGTTGTCTGTGAGTCAACGGTAATGACCAGCCCCTGCTGGAATTACCTTTTACCCTGATGGACATTATGTCATGCAATTGCTGAATTGGCTTTGTTAGATTCTTTCTTATCTTGTGAGTTCTGACAGGTGTCCTTGCAGCCTGAAAATTCTACATTTTTTGTGTCCACAGTCAGTGGGCATCCTTCTTCCCAAGGTTTGTTAACCTCTCCCTAGGTCCCAGATCATTGAATCATGTCCAGGCCTAAACCTTAACAAGGCAATACTAACAAGTAATTTGCTTTTCTAACACATGCAGATCACTTACAGCTTATTAGCTGCTATCTGTTTCACATATTAAATCTCTGCTCTTGTTGAATAGGCTTGAAAATATACAAAGAACATCCTTTCTTAAGAAAATTTTACATGTTCCACTTTTTGCAACACAGCATATGCGCCTAGCTGACAGTCATACATAGGTAGTCATACATAATCCCTTTAACTAAATCATGACACAAACTGATTGGCATTGTTTGGAAGTTTTAAAACACTCTATATTTAACATCTGGTTCTCCAAAGACTTGAGAAATCCTTGAAAAGACTAAATGTGCTGAGATTTCCTCAACAGAAAGAATTTATAGATTTACGTTTGTCCTGCATGCTCTTGGCCCCAAAAATGATTTGATGCTAAAAGAAACTCTTCACATCAGTGGATGTCCTTCTGTTTCCCTTCAGAATGCATAAAATCAGAATAAATCAGGTCTGTTGTCTGCCTGCTGTCTCTTTCTCTTAATGAATATTCCTCTCCATCGATGCTTTGTTTGACCAAGACAGTTTCATCTCATGTTGAAATTAACAATCAACACCTCATTTTCCCACATTTACCTTTCCTGCCGATTTGCCTCATTCTGACACACTGAAATCTGAAGAGTTTCATGTGCTAAAGCAGTAAGTGGTAGCCTGCAACAACTGCTGGGAGAAATGCTGCAGCTGGGCTGTGCTTACAAACACCAACCATTCAACCAGCAGCTGTACAACAAGCAAATTAATTAATCAGGATCTCTAAGGTTTGCACAGCAAGGGACCTAATCCAGTCTTAACTAGGATTATTCCCTAGGTTAGTAACAGGCAAAAAAATCAGGAATTCCACTAAATTATCCTTCTGTCAGCCCTAAGCTTCAATAGAATTTAACAGAATTGAAAATAAATCTCAGACTAAGAAGCTGGTTGGAGGAATCTAGAGGAATAAGGTGATTCTAAAAGGATGGCAAAAAAGAAAGGTAACTTTTTGTACCTTTGTACCTTTTTGTACCTAGCTGTAAATATCCTAGATATTGCAGTCTGACACAGGAGATCAAGCCCGAAAAATCAGAGCTGCTTAAAGGTGAAAGAAATTAATGATGATGTGTAGAAAACTGAGGGATAATTTTAACTCCTATAAGCCACACCGGTACTCATTAGGGTTCTGGGAGAGGATTGACTAGTCATTGTGATGAAATAGCAAACAGTCTGTGCACTAAGTTCCCCCAACATCTGGAGTTCTAAAAGTCACTGAAAACAGGAAAAGTATTTCACAGTGCTGAAACTACAAAAATAAATAAATCAATAAAACAAATGACAAGTTTTGACAAAGTTGAAGTGCTGGAAGACAAGGGTATAAATAAGGAAAGAGGTGTTCTTTCCACAGTCTTTGCTTGGAGATTCTCCACAAACCTCCTAGTTACTCTGTGGTTTTGTTTCCACTTCTGTAAGATTTAGAGATCAATGAGACATGACTTCTGGAAGACTCCATCTCTGAGAGTTAATGAGGAGAGCCTAAATAACAGTACCTAATATCAGTAAAAGTGCTGCATTTTATCAAAAGCAAACTCAACTTACAGCCAAATCTTTATTTCACCTCACAAACTACATAAATAAACATAAACAACATAAATAAACATAAATAGCATAATTAAAATCCGAGTCAGTTTTCTCTCATTCAGGACATTGTTGAAAACATGACCCATTCTGGAAAAGGAAAGTAGAGAGGTAAGAAGCTCTGGGTGTTTCTTAGAATTTTTTTTTTTTTGAAGGTGAGTGCAAGTTTTAGGCTGTCAGCATAATGTGATAAGGAATCCCATTGTCAGGAACTCATTGGCTTCCACATCAATATTTATAATATATTACTAAGCCTATACCCTTGCTGATTTCACATAAAGGCTCAACCTTTTCAATGATAAATTAATCATCCAGCTTGAAGTACTGCAAAGTATTCTAGGCAGTTTATAAATAACTCTTTCCATCAGATTCTTAGACCATACAATATCAACAGAACCAGTAGAGTCATGCCAACATTGGATTTGGCTTGTAACCCCTACCTCAAGGAACAGAGTCAATTCCATGATACTGCAAAAGGCTGATCAAACAGATTAGGACAGAAGAAGTTATAAACAACTAGATTACAAATAAGTGGATTAGTTGCTTTGATCTTTCTGTCACAATTATTATTAATGATGCCTCAATCCTAACACTATGACAATGGAGAGAATGTCACTCCACATCAATTTGATGTGCTATACAGCTAAGGCTATTTGAGAACTTATCCAAAAGCAGAGAGGCAACCCCTCATGGCATAGCTTGCCATTCTGTGTTATATGTTCTTATTTTGTCACCTGTATTAGAGAAATTGCAACCCTCCTTTTCCTCATATCCCCAGCTTTGTTTAACTTTCTATCATAGTTTCAAATGCTCAGGGCTGCAAGATCAAATCATGGAGCAAATCAACAATCACACTCATTTTTTGCAAGGTCAGCCTTGAGCTATATCATATTGGAAAGAAGGGGGACAGTTTGTTGTTATATATTGTATTTACAAGGAGAGAACGGGTACGGCTCTAGTTTTTTCCATGGACTTCTTACCTACAGTCAGCTGATGCAGCTGATGATAGTCACTGCACACTGATGGCATCACCAGCATTTTTGAATATGTCCAACTAAACAGACTCAATACTAAAATAAAAGTAATAAATAAGAGGTAATAAAAGAGGCAGTTAGTTTGTGTGATGAGGGAGCAGTGCTATCAGCCTGAAAGCATTCAAGTTCCAGAGATGGAGTGGTATACATGGAGTGGTTACAACACTGAGCCAGGAACCAGAGCAGGGCACTAGAACACAGAGTAGGTTATGAGAATTCAATATAAGGTGTTCTTCCCATCTGTTACTTGTCATTATTTGTTTTAGGATTGTCTTTCATTATCTATTCACATCAGAGGGTCCCAAGCACAATGGTGTTCCACTTGTAGCCTCTTAACACCTATATAAAAAGTAAGAGACTTCAAGTGTTCTTGGAGATACAAATCACAAATATATCAGCAAAAGTTATAAGAAAACCAGTCCTGACATGAATGTTTCCTGGAGAAAGAAATTAAGATGTCACTTCAGTATCTTTCATGAATGCCAAATTCCCTTGCACTAAATTCATAACTTAAAATACGTTGTTTCAAGACAGTGTGAATAATGAGATGAAGATTTTAGATATAAATTGATGCCTAGTATTTATTTTTATCCTCAAAAAAAGTAATAATCATGTGTTTCAAAGATAAATTGGAATGACTGACCATCCATTGAGAACACTGTAATTGATTCATGTAGTGAAAGATGTAGTAAGGGGAAGAATTCAACAGTGATGAAAGGAGATAGAGTCTATCCTGCAATCATGGAACACAGGGTCAGAGTAGTATTCAGATTACTCTGATGAGGCTTGTAACTTGAACTGTAAATTTAAAGGATGTAATGCATTAATTATTTTGATTTTATTAAGAAATTGGATTTTAGGAAGAAATTTTTTACTGAGAATGTGGTGAGACACAATGTAGTGAAAGATGTAGTAAGGGGAAGAATTCAACAGTGATGAAAGGAGATAGAGTCTATCCTGCAATCATGGAACACAGGGTCAGAGTAGTATTCAGATTACTCTGATGAGGCTTGTAACTTGAACTGTAAATTTAAAGGATGTAATGCATTAATTATTTTGATTTTATTAAGAAATTTGATTTTAGGAAGAAATTTTTTTACTGAGAATATGGTGAGACACTGGAACAGGTTGTCCAGAGAATTTGTAGATACTCCATCTCTGGAATTTTTCAAGGCTGAGTTGGATGGGGCTTTGAACAACCCTAGTCAAAGGTGGCCCTGTCCGTGGCAGGGAGTTTGGAACTACATGATTTTTAAGTCCCTTCAACTCAAACCATTCTATGATGTTATACTGCTTTTGAAATGAAACATCTGAGTGATAAAGATGTAAACTCCATGGACTGCTGGTTGCTGAAGGATTTAATCCATGTTTTAGTAATATTTCCACACCCTCTCTCCCTTAACTGAGTTGGGCTTTTCACTGTAAAATCAATGGACATTTCTATCCTCTAATACTGACTCTCTACCTGGAGTGAAGTATTTGGAGATATTCATATGGCTGGCATTTTACCTTACATATCTTTTTTTCCTTCTTTAAGAACAAGAGTGTTTAAGTCTGTATTACTGGAAGTATTTGGAGATATTCCTATGGCTGGCATTTTACCTTACATATCTTTTTTTTCTTCTTTAAAAACAGAGTGTTTAAGTCTGTACTACTGTCCAAAGAAAAGGGCACAGCAAAAACACAGAATACTTCATCTGGTCTGTCTATGATTGTTGTCTTAAAACCTTGATTTATAAAATCCACCAAACTCTTCGGAGTTCAATTAAACTCACTTCTGCCATATGTTCAGAGTCCTTCTGGTTAACACTGTCCAATGGAAGAGATACTCCTTCTTATACTTCTCTGCATTGAGAGGAATATTTTTTAGTTTGGGGTTTTTTTAATACCTTGACTAAATGTTTTGCGGTTTTGTACCAGTGATCTCAAGCCCCAGACTTAAAAAGCTCCAGAGCCAGCAGTATAAAATGCACTGATTCAAGGCAGTTTCTTTTCAAATAATTATTAACTCTGAGCAAATGTTAATAAAAGGAATTGAAAGCTCTTTTTCAACTTCCCACCTCCCTATCTCTCACAATAATAACTGGCTGCATCACTTTCCAAGTACCATCTCTTGTGTTTGACTAAACTATTATAACTTTTAATCTTTTGGATGTTTAAGCTTCCTCCCACAGTTTTTACAGCATGCAAATACCAGATTGATTTCTCTGTTACGCCGTAACTTGCATTTCAGATCCACTGTCACCTGATCTCATGAGTTAATTAAAGGGTGTGAACAGATTATTTTCATTTATTATTAATTCTTATTCAACAATTCCTGACTGAGATTGGAGTGACCAAAAAATGCTACAACTTTGAGTTACTATGCTGTGTGTCATTTGAAGGTAAGGCCTCCAAGATCCTTCCTTTATAGCATTGAGCTGCTAATATTTCATTTTAAAAAATTGTTCATCCAGAATGTCCTCTGAAAAGACAGACAGGGAAACTTGCAGGAGCATCCTTTCTGTCTTTCTGACCACACAAAATATTATTTTTCCAAAATAAAAGTGTGAAAACAGAGATCCTGAATCTAGGATCTGGGAAGTATTCCTGCATCCCATAGTTAAGATGTAAGCTGTCCAACCCAGTTTGATATGTAATAGCAAACCCAGCAGTGAGTTATCAGCTAGTTTTAACAAAAAGCTCTAACCTGGATTGTATGATTTGGAGTAAGAAATAAAAGTCACTTTTACTCTTGTTCATCATATTGATATTAGAGAATATGTGATACCTATACAGGGACAGCAAGGTCATTGATGAGATTCAAAATCTGGCATGAAAGACATAAATCCTCACCACCTGACCTGAAAGAGCAAATCTACTAGATGCACTAATAGCAGGCATTTGTAATTCACTAGGCCAGCCTCTGGAAGCAAAGAAAATCCCACGCACTAACCCAAGAAGAAAACCAAGCAAGCTCTGCTGAGGCATTCACACTGGGCCCTGAATATTATTAATCAAGGATGCCTCAGATGTGTGTGAGGGAGAGAGAATGACACATCTGACTCCATCAGAAGGCTAAATAATTACTTTATTATACTATATATATACATTGCATCTCAAGTGAATCTGCCTTGCACACACCCTTGCTCACAACTGTTCAGAGCTGCACTCATCTCTGATTCTCCCGTGACTGTCTTGTGACAGTCTGGACACATACACACACTTGGCCTTGATAGGCCAAGGGAACAAAACATCCTCACTTTGGGTAAACAATCACCATTTTGCATTCCACCTTAGCATAGCAAGCAAGATAAGAATTATGTTTTCCTTCTTTGCTTCTCTCACAGCTTCCCTCTGTTCAGAACACATGTGAATACCACACCTGAAGACTCACAGGTTTTGTTCTGAAAATTCAGATTTACTGTAGAATTTACTGTTTCTGCTCTGAGGGACAAAATTTGGATATTCATGGTTCCTTCAGTGTTTAGAAGCTTCAGGAAATATTTGCTCTTCCTGGTCAGTAAAACATCCCACAGGAACTGTGCATTCTGTCTTTCACAAGGTGGAATAGATGAGATTTTTCAGAACTTACATGAAGTACAAGCGCAGGTTCTTTGCTCCTATGTGTTCTCTCAGCATTTTTCTCATCCTTGGACTGAATCTATTCTAAATCACAGATCACCATTTTGGCAGAAGTAATGGATCGTGCCCACTATGCCAGATTGCAGAGTTCCCCCAGAACCTGCAGAGTCCATTTGCAGAAATGCAGACACAGAAACAGGTAATCCTTGATCAACACAGGTGAGCATCTGGAGATTTCTCTCCACAAAACTCCCATGCTGACCACTTCCTCAATTAGCCAGAAAGAGCTAACATATTGTCTTTTCTGAAGAAGGGAGAGAATGCAAAACAGCTCTTACCTTCTTTCTCAAGTTGCACATCTGCTCAACTAAATATGCTTGGAGGAACTCACTTTATTATCTCAGAAGGTCTTATGGTCTTATTACACACTGAGCTATAACACCCTGGGCTATAGCTTCCAAGTATTCCACAGGCAGGAATCCCTGCTTCAGCAATCAAACCCTTGTTTTTATCCCCATGGCTCATATTTTTTGTCTGTAAAGTGAACACAAGGTAAGATCATACATTAATCCTGCAAGTTAAGACTTGAATTCCATGCTACACTTTGCCATGAGTTTACCTCATGAAATTTCTTCTTGTTCCTTAGCCACTCATGTCACTATTCCTAAGTCAGCTTCTGTGTCACAAAGATGACAGCAAGCTTGTCCAGCACTCCAAGCCCACACAGACAGACTATGAATAACTAGGAAAATGACACTTTGAGGTCATTATATGTTGGTCAAAGTTATTCAGCTCCTACCATCTGTATCTATGTCCAGGAACATATTTAAACTGACACAAGCTGCTCTGTTTTCCTCGTGCCATTTAACATATGACACATTAATATGTGCTTTACATGTGTGTATCCCTTCCTTGGCATGAATAATTCCATTAGTTTAATGACACAGAGAGGGGGAAGATGTCCACATGCAACCAACCACTTCCTATATAAGTCACACATATTTGATATTTTAGGAAGCCAATGGATTTTACATCCTTATTCTGCAAAATATGGGAAGATGTCCACATGCAACCAACCACTTCCTATATAAGTCACACATATTTTAGGAAGCTAATGGATTTTACATCCTTTTTCTGCAAAAGATATGTCTGTGTTTATTTATCACTGCCATAAGTAATGTGTTGCTTTTTAGTCTGAATCCTATTTATGCAAGCATGAAAACAGAGACACACATAAAGGAAGATTAAAAGTTCACATTTTGAGTTATCTGAAGGTCTTATTACAACCAATGGAAAACCAGGAAACTGATAACTAAGACACTCCATGTGTCATGTTCTGTCAGGTTTTGTTTTGTGTGTGTGCGTGTGCATGTTTATGGGAGTGTCACTTTTCCTTTCTGGGCTTCTTTAATGTTCATTTTAAAATGGGACTCATATGCTGGAACAAAACTGAGAGACAAGAACATGAATACAAACTGACAGTGTCCTTAAAGACAATAAAGGTAACACCAGCAGGCACCATTGGCTGTAATTATCTTGACATGGTGCTGTGCCTCTGTCTCCTGGGGTTGCTTACATGACCTTTTTAACCACAGTGCCAAAGGCTTTCCCTTGCACTTTCCTGCTCTATTGGTACAATGCCATTGTGTCTCCACCTTACCCCACTTTGGGTAACATGGCTATCTCAAAATCTGTGTTGCAGACCACAGGAAACCACAGAGGATTATTTGGCACATTGTGAGATAGAGACAGCACAAAACAATATTACTTCCAGAAAAATTCTCAACCCAAAGGGCTCAGAATGCTTCACAAATACTCAAATATATAAAAAATTAAATATCATAGAAGCCTCTAAAAATAAAGGGAATTTTTTGTAAAGACCTACAGAGCTTCCATATTGATATAATTCCTGCCCCAAAAGAAGGCTATGGTCCACAGGAAGATGGAGATCCTATCAGATATGAAGGAGTTGTGAGAGCAGGGATAACCCCCTGCATTGCCTCCTCTGACTAGAGGTCTCCCTTTCTAAGCATTGTGAATGAGGGCTTACAAAAACCATCAAAGGTAAATCAGACAGAGAGCAATGAAGAAATTGTTGCATAATAATACCTTCAGTACCGAGGGTGATACAGCCTCCTTGCACTGACCCTCTCTTTTGTGTCTTGTTAAGCACTTAAAAGCAGGGTGCCTGGATATCTGTGGATAGGAAGAACTTAACTAAAGCACAGATTTCAGAGTGAATAAAGAAGAAGAGGATTGACAAACTTGAAGTTATTAAATGTTTCTTATTCTTATTCTTTCCCCAGTCTGCTGATCTTTTTTTGATATTCTCAGGTTTAGAGTTGAAAACAAGGTGGGACTTGATTGCTTCACAAATGCTGTGCAGCAAAGAGCAGGCAAGGATTGATCTGTGAATTTAGCTAATATTTTCCTTCTTTTCTCCAAACACATTGACTCTAAATGCCATTGTGTTTCATTACAAAGTAATTTAATTTATTCTCTGTGGCCACCTCTAGGATCCTTTCATTCTTGTTTCTTTTTCACTTATCTGTCTTCATTTGAATTATGTGGATTTGAAATGTTATTCTCCAGATAATTTAGTTGGCATGCTATTTTCTGCCCATGTTTTAACCTGTAGATCCCTTTTGATTATAAAGGAGACATGACTGACATTTGTAATGATTTCCAGTGCATTTTCATGTATTCATTAAGTTGTGAGGGATTTCTTTTCACTTTTTTTAGGCAGCACAGAAGTGGCCTTGGAATTAGATCTGATGAATGGCACACAGGAGTACGACTTCAGGAAGCTAAAGGTGCTGTAACTGTTTTCAGATAATACTTTTCCCATGACCATAAATATCTCTCGTTTTTCATTTTTCCACAATCAGCATGCACTTTAAAAAGGGCACTGTGATTCTTTAAATGTGCTTATGTTCGTTTATGTCAGCATTCTCCACAAAGTGTTTAAAATCTTTTCATCCTTCTCACAGCTTTCCAGAAGTCTGGCCCAGGATACCAGGAGATGATCAGTACTTTTTGGATCCTGAATCCCAGACACTGCTTAAAGCCATGGCAGTTGTCTTGCAGTCCATCTGATGGGCTTATTCATCCACTGTGCTGTGGGAAGCAAGAAAAATAACTGCTTAAAGTCCTTCCAGTGGACCTCATAAATCTAGCCCTGACCCTTTTGAGATTATAATGGGTGAGCAACATCCAGAGAAAGATATGCAGGGAATTTAGTCAGTTTAGCAGCTACATGATAAACATGGAGTTTGGGTATAAAGGATGCGTAAATGACTAATAGATATAAACATCTTCAAAAATACAAAACTAGCTCTTCCATATGAGTTTCCACTGAGCTACATGATAAACATGGAGTTTGGGTATAAAGGATGCGTAAATGACTAAGATATAAACATCTTCAAAAACACAAAACTAGCTCTTCAATATGAGTTTCCACTATTACTATAGGCAAATAACCAGCCAACCAAATAAATAAATAAAAGCAATACAAAAGAGACTTGCGGAATAAAATCCACTCTTGACTAAAAAGAAGGGGATAAAAATACCTTTATGTGTACTTTTCAGGATTGCAAAAGGTAATTGAAAAACAAATCCATAGAACTTTTTAATAATTCAAAGAGCGAAGTAGCTGAGTGATTTCAGTAATATATTTTCAATTTCTCTTTCTCTGTTTGGGTATTATCCTTGAGAAAATCACTATTTTCTTGAGTATATTGATCATTTAAAATTACTGCTCCATTATGTTCCTTGTATGTATCCCAAATCATGTATTTGTTCTTGCACGGAATGAATACTAGTGTTGGAATCAACATTTGTCTCATTAATGTTTATTTAATTAATACTGTCTTCAGAAATATTCAATCTTCTCAGCTACATATTTTTAAGAGGAAAGTAATCCCAAATGGACTAGCTAATAAAACTCACTTGCAATATTATTTTATTTTACTAGAATTCAGTTTTTTCAGACTTTTAGAATGTATTTTATTGCACTAAAAGAAATAAGAAGTGCAAATTTTATTATTTCTCAGGTGAAACATTGATGTTATGACACTGAAATTGGCATTATTTAGGGATATTGAATGCTTGCTAGTATAGCATATACTCTATGCTGTAGTGTACCCTATGAAGTATGAAGCAACCTTGAAGATGATTACAAGTGATGCCTATACAATTTTGTGAAGATCCCTGAAGTCATCTCAGGTAGGTTACACAACTGGTCAGGGTGAATTATTGTTACCTTAACTCATATCTGTAATCCAGGAACAGAAATGTGGTTGTAACAGGGTGGCTTACTTCTTTCAGTTCAACCCTTTCAGCATCTTCCTTGCTATGTCTTTTATTTCATTGTCAGTGTTATTTTTTTAATGCATAAAGCTGGTCTGAGTGGTACTTTAGATCAAGTGGCCTCTCTATGATGCGACAGAGCTGTGGCTGAGAATTCTCCTTTGTAAAGTCTTTCAGAGTGTGCCCTTGATCATACCTGAAACAAAAATGAATCCTTTCATAAATCAGTGGTTATTGTTAGCCTTTTAAAAACAAGGCAGTTGCAGCCAAGTTTCTAGTTCCAAACAGAAAGCTTCAGGTCTGATGTGAGAACAATGGCCAAAAGGTCCAGAGATGTGTCACTTAGTAGTTAACACACCCTGATGAGGATGTAAGACCAGTTCCAGATCAACACTATATCTACCTAATATTTGAAACTGAGTCCCTAGTACCTTATATTTTTAGCTACCAGATGCAGAGCAGGAAATTCAGCTTTTAATTAGAATTCTTTGATTGATGTTTATTCAAGAGAAAGGAGAATATGAGGCCAACCAGACCCTCTACTCAAGAGAGTAGCCAGAAGTATGGTATTGTAGTTTCCATTTCCTAATTAAAGAATGTAGAATAAGAAATATTCTGCAAGATTATGGAGGAGTCACATTTTTTGAGAGCACTGTAAAACATGGACAAAATCTACTTGTTGTTTTCAGAGTGATGGATCTGGATCAAACAGGATGAAAATTCATTCTTTTCAGAGGTCTTGCATGAAGACTTGAACAACTCTCCTTTTCTTGCTCACTCTTTTTATCTCCTAAAACAGGGCAAAAGATCTTGCTATTTGGATTCACAATGGAAATGAAACTTCAGAAATAGCTGAGAAAGGGAAGAGAACTTATACTGTAGGTCACTCTATGGGTCTTCTTTTATTGAAAACAAAAGCAGAAAGATCAAAAGGAGCATGTTTACCCATTTGGCACTAGCATAACATGTGCTTTGGGGCTAGCAAAGAACACTGCCTTCTCTCAGAGATCAGTTTTGTATTCTGTCCAGTCTAAATCATCCAAATTACCTAAGGATGAGTTAATGATTGGGGTGTGTTTATTTTGTTTTCTTTTGTTTTGTTTTGTCTTTAAGTGAATAGTAACATGGATGTGTTGAAAGCAGAATTCTACTTGCTTCTTATTGCTTTAATACTTCTCCCTCTGCTGGTTCTCTCTTGGCTTTCTTCTCTTTTATTCTGTGAACACCAGCCATTGGAAGAGCTGCTTTCTGTCTGGGGAGAACCATTCAAAGCAGCAACTTCTCTGCACAGCTGTGTGGTCAGAACTGCAAGATGGTTCATAAATCCCCAAAGCAGATACATGCAGGATATTGCTCCATTACAAACTCCTGTGAAAAAATAGCACGTGGCAGAGAAGTCACAGGAAGACACAAATAACACTTGAAGATATGCAGCATAACAAGTTCAAGTAAAAAAAGGTCATTCTGATTCAAGCAAGATGCATAAAACTCTTACAAAGCAACAAGCTGCACTTTTGAGTCTTCTGGGGTTTCATGATGGTTTGACTAGTAATAGTCAGAAAAGCTTCCAAAAAATCAGCATCAGCTTCAGTCAGAAAAATGACAGTCCATTGAAAGTGAAGTGTGTTGCAGAAATGTGCCAATTTGAACAAGTCTGCCAGCAAAACTCACCAGTTCTCTGCATCCTCTCTTCTTCACTCATTCACCCAGCTGCTGAGATGCTCCTTGAAGGACTCATCACAGCTCAGATCTCCAGGGCTTTTAAACTTCTGGCATATCTGCTTCCCAGAATTGTTGCACACTTTTTATGCTCAGGAAATTTGTTTTCACCAGCAGTGAGAAGAGTTTATTGGACAGAGTTACCAGTCTTGCTGCCACAGTGTTCAGAGCCCTGGAGAAAGGGCTCCTGGTCACCCTGCAAGCCAGCATCCAGAATGAAGTACAAGGAACTCTGTGTTTCCATTCTTTACCCTGGCTAGTGGCCAGGCATTTGTTTCCTCATGTGGCCCTGGCTATGTGACCACTGAAGCTTGGGGAACCAATTACTCTGAAGGTACAGCAGTCATCCACCCCTGTAAATTTATGGCTGAGCACATGAAATTGGTCAGAAATAACCTCACTTTGAGTCAGCAGGTTTCAAGAATTTGGAGAAGCAGATTTTATTTTAGAAATAACAATTCAGAGCATTTGTGAAATTATGTACTCTGGAATCTGATTTTAACAAACACCTTAAAATTTTGGTCTCTCTTTCTGAAGATGAAAATGTTTCAGATAATGCAAAATTTGTGAAGAACAGAAGTATGTAGTTTGCTGACATACTGTATTTTTTCTAAAGGGATCGCTTCATAGGTTGTAGAAATAATGAGTTACTTTACTGCCCTATTGCAACATCCCAGCCCAGTGCCAGTTGCTAAGAGAATAAAAGCTCATATCAGCACTAAAGGGAATGAATGAATGCAAACAAATACTTTTCTACAAACAGAAGACTTTGTTCTTTTCCCATTACATGAGTGAGATTGTCCTTAGCCATTGACTACATAGGATGAAGATATCACTTGCATCTATATCCAGAGAAATACAGTGGTGATAACAAACAGGAATTTCAAGAATGGAAAAGTAGTAACTTTTACTCATAAAATCTATTATCAGCTTGAACAAGCCTCATGCAGTAAATGTTAAAAATGGACAGAAAACATGATCTTCAACCCTGACATAGATCACTTACCCTCCTTAAAACAGCATGCTTCACAGTAGCCTCTGCTTCATACATCATTCAAAGTGTGTGTTTCAAATGGGATATCAAGACAAAAAGCAGTCCAGTATTCCCAGAAAGTCTTTTATAATTATTTGGAAAGTGTCTGAACTAGACCAATCACCTGGAGAGATTCTGGTTCCATTTCTGTCTATACTGCATTATTTTACTTTTCTAAGTACTAATCCTGGAGGGAAAGGCATACTGATTCTACAACAATGCCCTTATATGCTCACAGAATCCCCTTTCTTCCCCTACCAGTAGTCAGTCCCCAAAGCCTCAGTCATTCACTATGTCTGAATTTCAGATTTAGCTTTCAGGACATGGAATGGTGTGTGAGCCATTTACAAGCACTGAGGGAACACAGTGCAGATATTGATTATCTATTATGCTTCTCTAACATTATGCTAGATTTAAATCATGCACAGAGAAATGAACTTGGCTGAAATAAGATTTCTTGCTTTTTCCTTTTATCTTTTTCCTAGCTAGCAACCCCAAATTACTTTGCACTAAATTACTTTGCATTAACTGTTTTCCCCACAGTCTTTCATTGCACTCAACTTTAGCACAATTTCAATATTTTCTGGTATAATTTGCAAATATATAGAGAGAAACTCTGCCAGGAAGAACTGCATTAGTCTAAAGACACATAAAAACCCAGATGAAAATAATCTGTCAAAAAATGCTTAAAACATCAATGACATTTTTGTCAACATTTTGAATTACTGTCTCCAGAAAGGATTACATCTTTCCAGAAGATATGATTATTCTTTACCAGATAAACATCTGAAATTTGGAGTAGCTAAATTTAAGCACACCATCCATACAGTATTTGTAGAGATGAATTACTGTCTCCAGAAAGGATTACATCTTTCCAGAAGATATGATTATTCTTTACCAGATAAACATCTGAAATTCCAGGGTTCTTTCTACCCCTGGAATTTCTTCAGACCTAGCATGTAGTTCTGAATGCCACAGCTTGGACTTCCACTCACCTGAAATCTCACTGTCATTATTCACTGGTTTTTAGGCAACATCTCTGTTTAATTGCTAGGCACGTTGTTATTATTATTGTTGTTGTTTCTAACTTGGAACCTTCCCAATTTTATCACTTGTGAGAGATGTCAAAGGATATTGCAACAGTTATTCATTGACTACCATTCAAATGTTCAAGAGCAACAAAGCCCATTATGGCCATGTGTAGGAAACACAGCCTCTGCCTATGAGTACTCTGTAAGAGAGTGACAATCTGAATTAGAAACTTCAGTTGTTACATAGACATCTGTAAAATAATGCAAGCATCTCCTTCTAACAAACACAATACAAATATTTCATCAGCAATTCAGAGGGACATTTAAATACATTTTACATTGCCACAGAGCAGTAAACCATGAGATACATATTAAATGCATGGTCTTAATGCCAACATAATGTTTATTACTGTCTCATACATTCATAAGGTCAAATACTATATAATTTCTTCTTCTACCTTGTCACTAAAAGTGAAGGTGTCCTAATGGAATTGACCTGTTTGGTCAGATGGCAAAGTGTTAATTAGTTTTCAGAAAATATTACTCCATTGAATTCTAAGAGAATGAACTTTTCCCAGGGAACTGAAAAAGCTCATTGTGATACGCTTTGAATTAGCAAGCCATGTCTTTGGAAAACACCACAAAATAATGATTCCTTGGGTGCACAGCTCCACAGGTACCCTGGTAGATAAAAGCTTAAAATACAAGAAAGAATTACAAGGGTAAAAAAAGAATGGAATTCTGTTTTGTTGCAATTTGAGCAGAATCCACATTTGTAAAGCTAATTCTAACCAAAATATAATCCAACAGTTTTCCTGAACTACTAGTCTCTGTCACAGTGGTGTTTCTGTTCACCACAGTTTAAAAGAAATTAACCAACCAATTAACACCAATCTGACTTGAAGAAAGGAGCTGCAAAGATGAAATGAATACAGAAAGAAAAAAGTTAATAGCAATGACTATAACAGACAGATATTAGCAATTACAGAAAAGTGATAGGGGGAGGAAAAGGATATCAAGGGAATAATTTCTAGATGGAGAAATTTAGCAGATCAGAAAGAGCTTTTAACAACAAAAAGAACATGAATGTAGCCCTGGCTTATTCCTACCCAATAAAAGTAAGACCAATGATAAAAAGATGAAAGGGACATGTACATCCAATAGACATTTCTGTTCTCTGCTTGGAAAAAACAGGTAATATATTCTGTTCTCAGCACCTGGTGGTCTTTCAGTATCTTCCTTTCTGCCATCAGTGCAGGACTATATAGAGAGCTGCTACAACTAAGTATATTTAAATCAGCACACCTATATATTTGTTACGCACAGGCTTTGAAAACTAAAAAGTTCTCTCTTTGTTGATTTTTAACGAAGGTATGATATGACATGGAACTTTTGAAATCAGATTACTGTTATAAAAAATCAAGAAGGCATATGCTATGGTAATTAAGAAATAGCTAGCTTTCTTGTAGAAAACTGAGAGCAACATTTAAAGAAATAAATGGTGGAAAAGTCTTATGAATTATTTAAGGTTAAGAAATTCTAAGGTTAAGAAATTACCATAAGGTTTTGCATTAAAACAGATGATAAAATAGGCTGTTAAGTTTTCAAAACATCTGGGAAATAAACAATTACCTCCAGAAATCCACAAGGTCTCTTACAGGCAGAAGATCAGGTGAAATAATCATAATATCCTTTTAGTCCTTGGAATTTATTTATCTATTAATTAGGCCTATGTAAGTGGGATTTGATTGCTCCAAGGCACTGAGCTGAAAGCTTAATTTACCTGGTCTGCATGGACTTATTTTACAAGATGTACATGAAATTGCACTTTCAGTTTTAAATAAATGTTAGTGACATGGCAGTCAGGTCAGCAAAAGGCAGGGAACTAGTACAACGGCCATGACACAGACACTTTTGCAGGTATGAATCAGAATTTATCACAACTGAGCATCTGCCACTCAGTTCAGGCCTGTATTGGCCAATACCTTCTGTTATCATAAATGTGATAGAGGTTGTATCATAATTAAGAACAGCTTCTGCAAGTCTGAAGTGCTCTCTAACATTTATCTAAGTCTTTTGGACCACATTTTTGTCCCGGTGTGGCTGCAGAAAGCAGTGATGTTCTTTGAAATGGTTAAGTTTGTTAAAACATCATCAGGTGAGCAACAATGGCTCAAATATGTATGATGGCACTGGGAATGCATATTTAATCTAACCCTTCAGTAAGAAGGAAAGAAACAGAGGATAATGCTTTTCTTCTGGAGGATTAAGAACATAGAGAGTAATTCAGTATTTGTTTTACCATCTCTTAAATAACTAGTTAGCATTTATATTACTATTTATGACCATCTAACCTGCAAAGGCTACTCAGTCCTCTTTTTTTTCATGCCACATTAATAAATGGTTCCCACTGCTTCTTTAAACTAAAATTATTTTTAATAAAAAAAACAAGTGATATGAAATGCTCAGTCTCCCATAGTCTTAGCCATGTGTGTTTTCCTCATGGCATTTCTACAAATGCTTTACAAAAGTGCCAAGTAAACTGTTAGTAACTAATGAAAATGCACAATAGATCTTGGTCTTCTATACTTTCTCTTCTCCTTGACATTTTCTTTTTTCTGTCTCCAAAAAATGAAATACAGACTAATTTATCTGATGAAATGCCGTGTGACCATCCACACTGCTAAATCTGCTCAAGGCTGAAAGCAACCAAAAAAAAAAATGTCCTAAAGACTGCTTTTCCTACTGAAAACATGGTTGTCTTGCTTTCAGATTGACAGAGCTACAGGTGATGCTTGCCTGTCCATGGTGGTGATGTTAGCAAGGATGACCAGGTGGGGAATGCCTGGATGGCAGGAACCTGGCTGTGCTTGTCAGGTTTCTTGCATTGCAGAAGGAATCAAGACAGCTTTAAATAGTACCTTTTCTGGGAAAAGAGGAGTAAAGTAGACTCAAGACTTGCCCCTCTTCAGCTGTTCCCATTAGACCTCACCTCTGACCTGATTCTTTCTGGAAGAAAAGAAAAGGTCCCAGCTTCTCTCCATAAGATTCTTAAGACTTCAGTTTGTCCTCAGGGTGGAGAGGAAAGCTGCCAGTTACTTTCTTTCCCTCTTGAAACAAAGAAACTGGTTATATCATTCCTGGATCACATTCATGTGTTTACTAGTAAAATAAGGCAGTGTCTCCTCCAGATGCAGCACCACACTGAGCATAGACCTCCCATCAAACATTCACTTGTACGTATTGCAGCTATTACTTCTCCCTCAGCTCATTTTATCTGAGAGGGGTTTGCTCCACCACTGTCCCTTGCACAAAGGTGAATTTGCTCTTGCACTCTGTTACAATCATGACTAGTTTTTCTGTGGTCCTTCTGCAAGGATTTATGGTCCTATAGTTAACCCTTGTCCTGCAGGCATCATTAAAAAAAGAAAATAAAAAGGAAAATATTCCTATCATATAGAACAGATCGAGAAGGATTTAACTACAATCAGTTTATTGAAACTAAACAGCATGCTAGAATGTGTAGAATTTAGTCCACTTCTCATTTTTAGTCCTAGTTTCTATGCTTTGAATTCATGGATATATCTTAATTTGGCATTACAATCTATTTGGAGAATATGAACACAAAATTTTGTTTTGAGGTTAATATTACTCTATTAAAAAATTCCTGAGCAAATTTAATTTTTTCAAGTTTTCCAAGCTGAAATACATAAGCACATATTCTAGATTCTCCTTGCATAATCCTATGACTTTTCTTCCCTCTTGCATCAGGATTTATTATCCTGTGGCAGTGACTTTTATAGGATAGTAGTGGTATTGCTTTGATTTAGATTCTTTGCAAATACCACAGTCTATTAAAAGCATCAGTTCATCAAAGTCCACAGTATTAATTTACCAGGAATATCCCCACAGGATTTTAAAAATAATTTTGTATTATGAAATCATGCTTCAAACTGAACTAACAGAAATCTAATTATAAATGGGAGCATAGTGCTAATTAAACCACCCACTCCAGCATTAAGGCCCACTTGGGGGTATTCACATTGGTAAATTGCCAATTTAAGCTAAATTGCAGGATATAATATCCAAGTACTTGCAAGCCCTACCTTTCTGCTACTTTCTCTCCTTTGGTCTGCTCCAAAGGAGCATTTAATAATAAAGTACACAAGACGAGAAATCCAAGTACTTTTCAATTACTGAAATATTTTTTCTGTGAATAACCATAGCTACTGGTGTACCAAGGGTCAATCTAAAATATGAAAGTTCCCAAACTTGACCCCTCATATGGCCAATGCAACAATGCAACTTGGAGTGTTCTCTAGCACACCTGGCCTGTCCCAGATCATCTTGTCTGCCCAAGATATACCAAAGAACTAAGGAAGCAGTTGTGCTCTAATCCATGCTCAGAGCTTTGTCATTTTCCACCACAGGGCCCCATTTCAAGAGAAAGGAGTCCTCAGCACTCAGTGGTCCAAACCACAGTGGATATGGCTTGTCGCTTCTCAGCCTTGAGTCTTCATGATAAAGGGTAGTCTGCCCAAGATATACCAAAGAACTAAGGAAGCAGTTGTGCTCAGAGCTTTGTCATTTTCCACCACAGGGCCCCATTTCAAGAGAAAGGAGTCCTCAGCACTCAGTGGTCCAAACCACAGTGGATATGGCTTATGTCGCTTCTCAGCCTTGAGTGTTCATGATAAAGGGTAGAGTTCTGCAGCAGAACAGGCATAAAAAACCTCTGATCAGTCCTGTTGGATCTGCAGTCTCTAGTAGTACACAAGCCAAGTGTCACCTGAGACAGGCAGCCCTGATCTTGTTTTCAGTCTTTCAGACTGAAAGTCTCCTACCAGTCAAGTAACTTGTGTATGATAAAATCACCTGCCCTGCTCTGATACTTTGTTCAGAGAGAGGGAGATTAAAATGAATTCTCAGAGCATTCATTTTAATGAGAAGAGAGAAGATTTGATTCCCAGTAAGCCAGTATTCTACTGAGAGATACCAAGAAAGTGACATTATGTACTCAAGGGCTTAATTTCAGAGCAAGGATAGTGGTGCAAATCTTTTGCTCTGAGAAAGTTAATTAGATCACAGATGCCTTGCCTCTCTGACTAGATAGAGTGAAGGATGGATGGAGAAGAGTCATAGCAATCAGTCCTTAATTAGTAGTGACAGCCTGAGGACTAGGAAAAAATAAGAATAGAAGGAGAAATCTTAAAAGATTTTTGTCTAGGACTGTATATGCATTATATCTCTTATCTCTCCAATATCTATTTATTACACCAAATTTGTCTTCTTGGTAACTCCTTGGTGTTACTATCAAACACTAAGAGGAGTTTCATCTCTTTAGTGGACACATCTGTAGCCTGGGACATTTTCAACCTGTTAACAATGTTTATTTCCAGTAATGTATGCCTGGAGAGATCCCATGGGTAACTTTTAAAGGTTTGTTAGTGATGTATCACAACACAGCACTGTGATTCCATACAACAACTTGCCAAATAAATGGTGTCAAGTTTGTTCACAGCTTGGCTGACAAATCCCTGAACACAGCCTAGAGAAGGAATTAGCAGTACCACTTTGCAGGTAGAAATGTCCAACACACAGAGAGCAGTGGAACACTGCCTAATGCACCAGGGCTCCAAGCCAGCAAAGGGAGGGCTGTGACAGATTACTTGTCATTAAAACAACAAGGTGTTGACCAAAGTAAACATAGTTCCTCAACAGGAAAAATAATCCTGTATAAGAAGAAGGAATTTCTTCTATATATAATATTATTCTTTTATTTTCTATTAGGTGTGGTAGTCATGATTTTTTCCTATGTATTTGTGTACCCTTTGTATCTCCTATACCATTCTTGTTATTAACTGCCATAATTCATACCAGATGTTTGTCTTCCAGAGAAAAAATCTAATTTCTTCTTTGGGAAGTTTCATGGTTTTGAAAGATGCTGTGCTTTCACATGCCTGCAATGAAAATCCTGGATGAAAACATGAAGTAAAAATAGGCATTAAGCAAAAATAGGCATGTCTGGACATACCTTATAAAATTAGATTTGCTTGACGCTGAGATGCAGTTCTCAGTCTCTTACAATTTTTGCGAACTTTGACAGTCATGGATGAAATTTATTATCTTGAACATTTGCCCTAAGCTTTGTCAGTGTCCTGGAGGAAGTGAGGAGGATAACTGTCATGAGGCTTTTAAATTATGTGAGGTTGGTGGGAACAGTTTAAATGAATGAGGGCAGGACTTCCATTCTGAGGGACATAGAGAGTCCGGAGGAATGGCCACACAGGAAACACAGTAAGGACAAACGCAAGGTTTTGCTACAGGAAAGGAAAGACACCTGTAGTGGTACAGGCTGATGGGCTGGCAATCAGCTCTGCAGAAAACAATCTGAGTTTTCAGGCAGAGAATGAGCTGGGTATGAGCTTGCAGTGTTCCTTGGCAGCAAAGAAGGCCAACAGGACCCTGGGCTGTACTAACAGCACAGCCAGGAGGTTGAGGATGTGATTTTTTTCCCTTACTCATCAACCACTATATGGTATCTAAGCTACTGCATCCAACTTTGGGCCCCCAATACAGGAGAAATACCAAGAAATGGAAGGAAGTTCACTGGTACCACCAAGATGCTCAGGAGCAGGAGTGCTTCTCCTGTTAGGAGAGAATGAAGTGAGTGGGCTTGTTCATTTTGGAGAAGAAAGACTTTGTGGGCAGGTGGCAGCAGCCTCCTATGACCTATAAGGAGATTACATATATATATATATATATAACTCTTTCAGGGTGATGGATGGTGAGGGGATGACAGGCAAATTTAAACAAGGGAAATCCAAACTAGATGTAAGAAATCACTTTTTCACGATAAGGACAGCCAACCAGAGAAGAAGTAATGCAGTCTCTGTCCTTGGACATGCTTAATATCACACTAAAAAAAAGCCCCGAGAAAACCAGCCTGATCTAATGGTTGACTTTCCTTGGAGCAGGACTTTAGACTAGAGATCTCCTGAAGTTCCTTCTAACTTGAATTCCATGATAAACCCATATTTTAAAGCTTCAGTCAAGAGACTTTGTTCATTCTCAAGAAAATGTTAGTTCTGTAGGGTCTATAAAGGTGACTTTTTCAAATTTTCATTTGAAATTACCTCTGTGTTGGGGATGTTCGTTTCGCTGTTCCATTAAAACACATTCAAGACAGAAAACCTATTCTCAAACTGAAGTGGTGAGAACATGTTACATATAGGTTAAGCCTTATAAAATAAAGGCCTTGTTACCCTTGCAAAATCATGTCTCAGGCCTATTATTTAGGCAAAGTAGAAGGGAACTATGGGAGAGTGACTCACCAGGAATAGGGGTGGTGAGACATCATGGTGTATGGTGGTTGGTTGACCTGGGCTTGTTGTGCCTTAAAACTACGTAAACTGATAACCATCTAACTGCTTAAAAAGGCCTGGTTTTGGCAATGAAGGGGCTCTCCTTTGCACCTGCCCAGGGAATCCGAGTAGTTTTGTTTTGTACGGGAACAAATTAGAAGTTACCCAGAAAGCTACCTGAAAATGTCCTTCTCTTTTTCCACTGATTGCATAAAAAGACTAGCTTTGAGATTTACCTTGCCTACCTTTGGAAGTCTACAGTGTAGGTGTTCATTTCTGAGCTAGTCAGCCCATGTTCCCTTTATAGCAGAGTGTAGGAGTTAACAGCTGGTTAGTTGAGTCCTGCCTTGGATGACTAGCCTAGACACAGAACTTTTAGGAGACTTAAATTAAATTAGATGACTCTCATGACTAACAACATCTATCTAGACTGTGTTTGATTTTGTACACATCCCCTTCCCCACAAAATGTGATCTGAGAGTAGTTTTATGTTATCATGTAGTTTTCTATAAAATGCAAATATATTGAACACAGTGAATATTTTAATCTTGATTTGAGTCTAATATTCCTATTTTATAGGCGGAGGACTGCACCACCTGTAATAAGAAATACCTATAGACATATTTGTCTAGGGTCATTTCATCTCCAAATGCCTGTGCTTATCCTTGTTGGTTTGAATTAGTTTGATATGACCTTACAGGAGCCCTTTACATGGCCTGAAATATGGTTTCTACAACTTTTTACTAAAACTGGGCTTGACACATAATCCATTTTCACACACTGGTCGCAAAACATTCCACAAATGAATGCCAGCAGGAAAGCTCTATTTATCTCCATTTAACAACAGAAAAATTTATTCAGTAGTTTTGATTGTGGCTTGAAGAAGGACTCAAATGGTCATGTTAATTCCCTTGAGTGAATTGACCTTGCAAGCTTTCTCAGCTGAGGGAACACGCGCCTAGAATGCTGGACAGTGATCCTGGGGATTAATAAATTTCCTAATAAAAAACTAGAAAAAAACTCTAGGGGGACAATAGAATAATTATAAAATATCTTTTTTCTTCCAGGAGAAGAATTAATCTTGACAAAGTTTCAGGGAGAAACCAATGGGAAGTGAATGGCACGACTGATCCTACAGTGCATGCAGTGCAAGTGAAATGGCCACAACCCTCTGCATCTGGCATTTTCTCTCAGATCTGAGCTGGTTTCTTCTCTGTCATACATCTGCATGAACAGCATGAGTCAGATCTTTACCTAGATGCTTGTGGAACAAATGTGTCTCTGACCACATTCCTCTGAAAAGATAAATCTTACAAAAGGTAAAACATAGATCTGACTCATTAAATTACAGCCTGCTCAAGTCATCCACTGAAGCTTGCTCAGAAAATGCTCAGAGCATTCTTGTGGTCCCCCTCTGGACTCTCTCCAATAGATTCAGGTCTTTCCTGGGCTGCAACAAAATTGTTGCAACAATTTTAAATTACGAAAAGGGGAACAATTTATTTTTTTTCTTTCATACAAGGGATAAATTTTGTCTTGTGAAATATTTCACTTATTGGTCCCCATAACTACCTAAAAAAACATCCTTTTATAGCTTAGGTTCAAAGAACTATAAAGAGTCCTTGTGCAAAGCACATACTCCACAAAAGCATTTAAACTAAAAGACTAAGAGAAGCTCTTGCAAGAAGACAATATGAACTTAAGAGATTCTTGTAAGAAATTATCAAATCATATGCTTTGAAAAGCAAAACTGCTTAGATTTGGAAGTTCATATGCTGAAACAAACACTCAGCTTCCCATTGTATCATTATTTTTTATAGACTAAAAATCCTGAGTTAAAAATAAAATCATATATGCTGGGGAAAGCTGCAAGAGATTATGTGAAGCAAAGGTAGATTTACATTTAATAAGTATTCCTACAGAAAATAAATCTCCAGGATGACAGCCATGATACCAGCATCTCTGTACATGCAGTAACTACTGCATGAGCAGGAAATATTCCTGTGCAATGACCTGGGAACTCAGTGAGCTCTGTACATAAAAATTCTAAATTAATCCATTCACTACGAAAAAAAAAATACCCACCCACAACTAAAAAAAACCCAACCCCAACAACAAAAGAGACAAGGGAGGGAGGAGGGAATAAGGAAGAAAAAACTAAGGCAACTGCAGGAACAGTAGTTTTCCAGAGGAAAAAGGAACAAAATCTAAGTGAAGAAAATACTCCAAACTTATTCAAACTTCACTTTTAAAAGCAATGTGCATCAAGACAGAAAAATTAGGAGTACAAATAGTGCCTCAAAGGGTCACAACAGGCTCTATTATTATTGTTACTCTTCCATTTAAATGTGAATATTACCATTTCACATAAGAACCTAGGTACCAACCATAATCCCATGTTAGACACAGCCCAAGAAGAGAAGTGTCTGCTGCCCAGTGAATGCTGGGTTTAGTCCAGAGCTGGGGCCCCACAGAGCCAGGACTGTATTGGCATACAGTGTATGTCACATCTTCCACCTTCTCACTGCATCCATCCTTTCTCTGCTGCTTTTATTTCCACAAAAAGCTGTCCTAGTTAACAGGCATCCTTTCTGTAATATGTTAACAAAATGTCTATTCCAGGAAACTGACAATATTAGTGTGCTTAGGCCATATGTTCATTGGAATTCAGGTAGTTCAAGACACAGATAGATGTTTAGGATTATTTTAAAGTTTCTCATGCATACAAGATAGTTAAGTCACTATCTGGACTTTTATTACTTCCTATAGGCTGCTTAAAATAGGATAAAAGAGAAATATACATAACATGGAGGAAAAGATAGTCATATAAATTACCAGGAGAGTCTGAACTATGAATAGCACCAGGAACTCAACTTCTTTTGAAGACTGAGTATTTCAACTAGATGTACAGTGCTAGTCAGCACAGCAACTGTTTACAACACAGGGATTTTTTGTCCATTTTTATCAGTTAGTTCCTGGAAACTCAGAAAATGCAGCAAGTAACTCTGTAACTTACTTCATGTTTAAAGGAGTTTTCTGCTTCAGAGCTCTTCATGTCTGATGGAGATCTCAAGTATGGAGATCTCAAGTAATTTAAACCTCCTGAGAACACAGACTATCACACGTTCCTCAAGTCCTCAAGAGCATGCCTATGGTAAACATTTCCCTGTTGCATCTTTCCATCCCAGCACTACACTTTAAAGACTTCCTGAGCCAGAGGTTGTAACCCAGACTTTGTGTTGAATAGTTGCCAAACTCTTTGAGGGATCTCTGCAGTGTAAATTTTGCAGGCAATGTGGAAAGAAAAAAACCAAACCCACAAACCAAAAAACACATAAGAATCACATCAGCCATCTTTCATGCAATACAGGATGTCCAGAAACCTGCAAAGTGATGGGGAAGGATGTCTGAAGTAGTTCTTGTTCATTCCTACTTGTAATCTGCAGTGAAGACACAGCATATCTTTTCCTATGGGCAAATTTTGGAAGGAAACCTCTGAAGGGGTCTCCTCTAGAAAAGATTTCAGCAGCGCCTCCTCCAACAGGTTTGGGAGAAAAATCTCCTTGGAGATAAGTGGAAAAAACCTGCTTATTTAACAAGCAAAGTATTCACAAGCATGGAAAATTAATAATAAACAATAAAACCTCTTCCTGTTCTGAAAAGATGGCAAATTCAGAAAGGGTCTTTCTGTGCATGTATTCGGTCTCTCAGTCTCTCCAGAGCTCAGGCCCAGCGTGCCAGACCCAGCGTGCAGCTTGGGGACCCCCCGGCCAATTCTCCTGATGTCCTAGACCGGAGAGAAACTGAGCAGTTCTGGAATAAGTCCAGGGAAAATATTTCTTGCCTTAGCTAATGAGGAAAACCAGTAAAAAAGGAAACAAAAACTCCCTCCCTCTCTCTCTCTCTCTCTCTCTCTCTCTCTCTCTCTCAGCAAAAGCCAACAACTCGGAGAGCACTGCCACCAGCTCGGAGAGAGCTGCACCCTTATCTCTAAGTTTTGAATACAGCGTGGAAAAAAATTCCACCGCTTCTCCTTCTCCCTCCCTTCACTCTCAGATATAGTTTTAAAAGCACAGAACTCAATATCCAGCATAAGCAAAACAGATGACTGGTGTTACAAGCATCATAAAGTCACCCTAGGACAATAGCTGAAAAGCCATCTGAGCCATCTGCAGCTACTTACCAGGATCTGGCAGGAGATGGTCTCACTTTTAGTTCATCATAGGCTGAAGGTGTGTCACAGACTCCTCCACACAAATTCAAAATTCTTAGTCCCTGCACAATTCCAGCAACTCAAAAAGGAGAGGGTGTATGTATATATGCATGTAGGGGTATCTTTCTTCCTGCATCCCATGTAAAATATTTTTAATCAGAATTAACTGTATTAAGGCTGATGGGGGGCATTTTTTCAAACTCCTGTAAATATGCATCTTTTAACTAGTTGGCACTCAGAAAAACATGTTGGTTGTTTACATAACAGATGTAAAGAGACTTTTTAGTAATGAGCCAATATGTAGATAGTGAATAGAGGCACACAGACAGGAAAAGCATCCTCAAAGGGTGTTTTGTGTTCTTTGGAAAACCCTCATCAATATACATTATATTTTTCCAATACAGTGTAGAAGGAAAATCGCTAGATCCAGGACCTGAACCTCTGTATTCTCATAAATCACTCAGATTTATGTCTGTGGAATTAAGTTGTTACTTTCAGCCTCAGTAAATATTTAAGTATTTTTGCAAAGTGCAGTTTTTCCATACATGTGGGGACATACAGAAATGCTCATGTGTCTAAATGGACAGAGAAAGAGATGAGCATAAGGTGATAGTCAGTAATCCATTCCTAATGGCCAGGAGTCTAATTCTAATCAAAGAGTTCTGTGATTTAAACACTGTGTAGGTAGGCACAGGGCTTAAGTACTACCTAATCCATCTGAAGATTATGAAGCCCCTTGGAATGGCAATTCCTTTCACTGTCCAAGAGCTCTGATTTCCTCAGATGAACACTACACCCAAAGAACCCAATAGATTTGGATTGCATTTTGGGGGGTTTTTTGATAGGGGTTTTTGGGGTTTCATTTGCTTGGTTGGGATTTGAGGTTTGGTTTGTGGTTTTTGTTGGTTTGGGGGTTTTTTTTGTTTGTATTTTTTTGTTTTGGTTTGGTTATTTTTTTTGTTTGTTTGTGTGTTTGTTTGGTTGGTTTTTTGGTTTTTTGTTTTGTTTTGTTTGATTTGGTTTGGTTTTTTTGGTTTTTTTTGTTTGTTTGTTTGTTTGTTTTTTTTGATTTTTTGGGTTTTTTTTGTTTTTTTATTATAAGCACTCTGTTCTTGACTTAAAAATGTCCAGTCTGTCTAAAAATCTGCTAAACAGAATATCCTCAGCCATTAGCAGCAAATCCCACCAAACACTGCTACTATGTACTATTAACATATGAACACTTGTTTGCTAAACTGAATTGGAGCTTTGATTTGACTTGTTTTGGTTGGAGTGAAGGGAGTCGAGGGTAGTGAACAAATAATGGAACAAGGAGAATGTAGAAGTTAATTTTTTTTCTGTTCTTGCAGATGTGTTTCTTCATTTACTCATTACTTTCTGCATATTCATATATATGTGTAATGTAGGTTTCAGTGCTTATGTAAGCTTCTGGTTAATATACTTTAAAGGCTTTGTGAAGAACGTGATCTGAATTATTTATCACTACAAGAGCTTTTAAGGCAATTATCACCCTGATATCTGGATGCACTTTTTATGGTTTGTATTACGTCATTAATAGCTAAAAAGAGAGAGGAAAAAAAAATTCTATCATCCTGCTCTGCAGTACCCCCAGCACCTTGCAGCTGAAAGCCAAAGGGGGTGCTAAGTCAGCCAGCTTAAAAAACAGAATGTTGTTGCTTCAGATCAGCCTACAAAGGTACAATTACAGTCCTTGAGTACTTCCAAATATACTCTGAAGTATTTCTGATAGAAGCTTTTTGCAGAGATAGATCACTTTTCCAGAATGCCCTCCCTCCTTATCTTAGAATGCCAGTCCCATAAATCTTATGGATAAGACCTTATTATATGAGTAGATCCATAATCAGGGTAACTGAATCCCATTCCTTGGCCATCACATTGATGGGAATGGTAGAGCTCTCAATAGCTGTGTCTCTGTTCTTGTGACACCTGCTGCCCAACTCTAGGCTGAGTGGAATATGTGGGTGTTATGGGCGGAATATGGAACAGGCTTTCTACATGATATTATATTCTGGTGTTGGATTAAGATCTATTTTAACTTTATTTTACCAGGATCTCAGCTAAGTTGAACTATTTTTCATCTGCTCCAGGCTAAAAGGAAGCATAGCAGCAATTACTGCAGTAGTTGATGCACAATACCCTGTTAGCTATGTTACTTTGTTCATACATCTAAACTATTAGACAACTCTAATACCAAGCAAGATACCTTGAGGTAATTCCCAATTGTCACCAGTTAAAAATAAACCAAAAGTGTCTTGCAGGTCGTGTCTCTAAGGATAAACAAGATTTTTTTTTTAATCTTTAGAGAAATCAGTGTTTGAGGCACAAGCAGAGAAGGGTTAAAATCCCACAGCATTTTATGCAAAATGGATGTGTTCTCCTATCCTATCTGATTCCAAATTTTGGCAACAAAGTGCCAAAGCCACTGCTGAGCAGACTGATGTTTTTTAGAGCATCAGCAGTCAGACTGTTCAATACAGCACTTCCCCTGTATCTCTCTCTCATCTTCTATTCTGGATTTATTATTCACATCATGAAGCATCCCTGGCAGCATGCTGGACTTGCTGCTGCTTCTGGTATTGCATTTCACTCATGTTTTCTCTTTCTTTCCTTCTTTTTTTTCTTTCTTTCTTACTTTCTAGTTTTTTAGGGTTTTTTTTTCAACTTGTTTCTTTAGAAAAAAAATAGCTTTCACTAGTTTTATTTTGTTGGTAATCTTGCCAATCTGCTCATGATTCAGGAAAAAAAACAGTACAGAAGAGTATTACTCCAGATATACTGAATCAGTCTGTCAAAATTCACACTTCTCATATTTTTCCAGAAAATAGTAATATAATTCTGGCCATAATCAGCCATGACAAATCACTCTCCAATAGTACAAATTTTCAAAAATATATAAGATTAAGGTAAGTATACAGTGCCATTTTCTTACTATAACATCCAAGATTTTAGCAATCTAAAAAGTCTAGTTTAGAGATGTCCTGAGACAGAGATTGTACCAGCATCTTTGAGCTTTGTAGACTTCAGTGGACTTCTCTTCCATGAATATGTCTATTTTTTTCCTAAACCAGCTTATAATTTGAGGCCCTGCAACAATCTGAAATAGTACATTTTTTAGTTTCATTGTATCAAAAAATACTCTCCTTTTAATTTCTTTGTTTAAAAACATCCACCTGATTCTTTCACTGCATGCTACTTCCTCTACACTATTGGAGGATGCGTAGAGCTCTACAAATTCCTCTTTGATGATCTCTTTTGCAAGCTGAACACCCTACTGTGCTTAACCTTTCTCACATAGAAACCTCTAGCCCAGCTTCTGGTTTTGTACTACAACTCAGCTGATTTCCCCTAGACTACACCTGGACTTGATACAGCCTCTCTCTCACTACCTTCAAGGTTGGAGGCCAAAATTTAGTTATCCCAAAAGGCAAGAAACTTGACATGTATTTTTAAAATAAATGTCGTAGACCTCATAATTTGCTGAGAAAACCATGAAGGAGAAAAACAATAAATATTTTATATCCTTCTGGCTAAGTGTTCCATGTTCCACTGCAGCAGTGGGTTTGAATGTAACAGAAAGAAATTTTTGTCAACAGTTCCAGATTTTATTTCTTGTGATAAAGCAGCAGAGTCTTTCTTTTTAATGTAGGAAGCTGAAAAGCATGCTTAAAATTTGCATGGAATTCTTTCTCAAAATTGCAGATAGAGATTCCATGAAAGCATAAACTAAAAGGAATAAAATAAAAAAAAAACACTTGCAGTAAGTGCTCTTACACCATGTTTTCAAGCCACAGCTGAAGTACCTGAGATGTAATGAAAACAAAGTTACTTGGAAGACAGTAATTACACTGAGGTAGGACACTGACATACCTCTCCAGCTCTGGGCCAGAGAAGGAAGAGCTCCCATACATATTGTTCTGCAAGGCTATCTGATCAATGAGCAGAAGTACTGAATCCTATGATTTTCAATGTATTAGTTCACCTTCAGACATCAAATCAGGACACTGTATTTCAGGTGTTATACAACTGTGATCAAAAGAGACAGGAAGTGATTGTCTGGTTAGCCCATCCTGATTCTTCTGTTAGGTAATTTAGGAGTTCATATCCTTATGTGTTAGTACTGATGAAGAAATTATTTCAGGAGCTTCCGATTCCTATATGATTACATCATACAAACCTTGTAAATGGATATTCTCTCCAGATATTAATGATCAACATTTGAAAACAGTTGTGGTTTTCTGTACCACTAAAATTGTTTCAATTTCTTGAAATTTATCACTTTTCTCAATTCAGTTTACTAAAATGATAAGGTAGCCCAAAGAACATAAAGTACTGTGCTTGATCAGCAGAGTTAAGTATTTTAGGGAAAAAAACATCAATCTATGATCAAACTTTCAATAGTAATATAGACAAGGTTAGTGTGAGATAAACACTATATTCTGTTTAGGAAAACCAAATATGGATTTATGTCATCCATATGAAGATTTGACATGAAGGATGAAGATGTATTTTTTCCCAGATTCAAGTTGTGCAAAATTAACATATTGGAGATGGAATATGAGTATTTCAAAACTTGGAAACTGAGCATAATGCAGCAATCCAACAGAGAAAAGGCAAACTTGAGGCTGAAGAGCATTGCCAGATAAAGCTCTGTCAGGTAGGAAGAGGAGGAAAACTGACACCAACCAAAGTGTGATTTTTTCATTTTCATTTAAAATTAGTACAGAATAACTCCCTATTCTAAGCAGCCTGGGCATTTATCCTGCTGCCTATCAAATAATGTAAAATCTTTTGCAATTGGCACACAATGCACTAATCCTTGCTGCTGAGTCTTCAGACAGAATTAAAAGCCAAAAAAATGTCATTCCATCAAAGATTCTTAAAATCTAAAAATTTGCATTTTCCTTCTGAAAGTAATGCTTCAGTCCAACCAGAGAAGCTGTTGAAGAGTGGCACCTTTAACACCTCTGATATCTGTTGAAGGTTGCCAGGTGCAACACAAACACTGAAGGAGATTGAGAAATAATTTTTAAACATGCACCCAGAGAAAAAAAATTATACAATTGCTCACCAAATAAAAGGTAACTATTTCTGAAGAAGCCTCATCTTGAGATCATGGAAACAATCCAAGTCTGAAAAGTTTACATCTGTAAAAGGCAAGTCAGACAAAGCAAGGGATACTAATTTCCTGCTTCTAGTTACAAGCCACCACTTCTCAGTTTGCACAAAACACCAAACTGTTGCATGGATATGCAAATAGAAGGGTTTATGCTGGATTTTGGCTAAAGTTTAATCCATAGAAGAGTCAATATTTTGATCCATTTAGCAATTAATTCTAGTTAGTAGTTAGTGAGTTGTTACCCAATTATTAAAAGATAAAATACTCGAAGCTTGTGAATGTTGGAAACAAGAGAAACAATCAGAAAGGAAGCCAGAGAAGTCCTTCAAAAGCATCACTTTTGTCATAAGGCTTTAAGCAATAGAGTTATCCCAAACCATGGAGAATGTAGCCAGTGAAGGAATAACTTAAATAGCAAAAGCAAAGCAGTTATTTGTGCATAACTAGGAAAATGTCTGCACAAAAGGAGATACTGTGAATCAGGAGAAAAGCTGTAAGAGCTGAGAGGTGGGACAAGCCTGACAATGATACTGCACATCATTGCTTTAGCTAGGAATCCATCTGTTTCTCATTTCTGATGACAGCCCCAACTTCTGAGTCATGGATGAATCCTGTGCCCACCCTCAGCAATATTTCTAAAATTATTTTTTGCTATTGAAATATTTTTTACCTCAAGTAGGAGTTAAGGAATTGATACAGAATTTTACAAGTGAACCATATGGCTTGTGCTATGCAAAAAGTCAAGTCAGATGGACTTAGCAACAATCCTTTCCAGATTTAATATCCTTTAGTCTGTACAGATCCAACCATTCTATCTTAAAATAGGAAAGTGAAGTCAATTTTCTGTGGTTGCTGAGATCCCAGCTCAGTCTCCTGATGTACTGACTTTACAAAACCACAAGTTATGCAGTCTCACAGAATTCAGGAGAATTATCCATTTGTTGTATGAAACCCTGAATCTTAAATAACTTACGTAAAGTACACCTGCAGGTTCAGACTTTACACTTAAAGCCCTGAGTGTTTAGGTTTCTCAAATTGTCTTTACACTTCTTTGGGCGTGGGTAGGAAGAATCAGAAGATTTTTACCTCCCTGAATCCTGTAGGTGTCAGGGCTATCCATTCTTCAACTCCTTTCTGTTGATGCTATTAACAGCTCAAAAATGGCACTTCAATCTATTTATGTAAATCATAAACACAGGGAAGTTCAAATCACAGATATGTCTAATGGTAAATAAAAAATTTCCAGAGGGAAAAAGGTAACTTCAAATTCAGTTTACACAGGGAAAATGACCCCGCCCTATGTCTCTGGTCTTAAGGGAAAGCAGCTTTGAAGGATAATATTGCACCTCCTCAAACGTTTGCATTTGATCTAGACAGTGTAAACAAGACTTGTGTATTTAAGCAATAAAGCCAGGATGTTCAAAAGAGGACAACATCATTATAAAGTGGTTGTATCAGCACTTTACATTTTCACAGAATTGGGGAAGTGGAGTGGGCAGGGAGGAAGTGGCACAGGTAAAGACATCTGATGATATTAGATTTAATACTTTCCATGATCAAGCTTATACAGCCATTCCTCTGTAGTATTTCCCAGCAGCTGACATGTTTTCCATTGAACTTATAAACCTCTCCTTAATTTGACAGTGCAAATATCCATGGGTCTGATAAAGGCATATATATATGCTGATGTCTTTTAGCTGTATTATTTCTTTCCTAGGCTATATAAATATAGTTCCCTGTGCCTTACCCTTCAATCCTTGAAGCATATTTGTGCACTGGGGGTTTTTTTATTATTTTTATCCTATTAGTAGTTCCTTAATTACCACAGATTTTTTTTTTCTTCTTTCTGCACTTCTTTGTTCCTGACAAGCCACCTAAATCTCTGGCTCTCAAATCATTATTCAGTCTGACCACACAGATGTACCTGCCCCCGTGAACCAGACCCACTGTGATCATCATAAAACCTTAATCTTTCTTGACCACTTAATCATCACCTTCATTCCTGAAACAGACAACAGGGGTGGCAATTAGTATGAATTACAGTGGACACCTACTTGGGAAAAAAGGTATCTAGAAGATCTGAGAAGAAATTTTCAACCAACATGATCTGTCAATCAAAAAAGCAGTATTGAGAAAACTGCAATGTGTGTAGACGATGAGAGAAAACAGATGTGCAAGACATCCTCCTCCCACCCTAGAAAATATCTTCATCACTACAGCACCCAAAGGAAATACAATTTAATGAAGGACACAAGTGTTCAGATTTAGAAATGTTGAGGATTCGTGTTCCTAGAGAGAGAACTGAAAATGAAACACTGTGCTACTCCTAAATTAAGCATGCAATGAAGTTTTGGTCTTGTGGAAAAAGTTGAGTATTTCACCTTTTATGAATTCAGTAACACAAGGAATACAGGAGTTTAATACAGGACTAAAGCCCTGATTCTTGCTTGGAGTTCTCCTGCCTTGACTAAGTGCCTCCCAGAAACTCATTTCACAGAATAATTGCACAAGCATTAGATCAGTGTGCCAGTTTTCCACTGGCCTAAACTGAGAATCTGTGATGGAGAGGCATTCTGAAAATTTGCTATTGTACTGATAGCTCTTGCAAGATGCCCTGGACTTTTGATTAATACAAGAAAACTATCTTATCAAAAAATGACACACAATGCATTAAAGGCAATAACTTCTTGTAGAAAGACATTTTAAAGGAAATTAAAGTGAATCTATGAAATCTGCTACACTGTGAAAATCTGTGAAACCCAAGATTTTATCATCACTGAAGAAAGAATTGGGTATTTATATAGATGATGAGGACATCTGTATGCTTGATAACCAGACATGATAACCTACATAAATTAAGAGGCATAGAAATCTTCATGTCTTTATTAGCAGTTCTGAATAAGGATGATGCTGTCCTGAGAGATGTGTTGTTTACAAATGTCCCTAGTTCAGACATTTACATTACTCACTGCAGAATCCCATTTCACAGATAACAGTGCTAAATAGACTGCCAAAATGATCAGGCCATGGTCTTCCTCCATTCAGACATCTGGCTGGCATGCCTCTGGATGGGTTTGTGAGGACTTTCCTAATGGGTCACTTTGTTCTCTCTGTAGATTTACCTAACAAATGACTGTAAAGTTCTGTTTATGAAGACCAGATTCAGCCATCTATAATGTCAAGTAGCAGAGAGTAGCTAGAAAGATTGCTATGCTCTCCTTACACCCACAGCAGCCCTCTTCTCTTCCTGGTACCAAATGGAACATTAAAGAGAAGACATCTAGAAACCATAGATGATGAAGACAGATGAGTCACTTCATTAGAGGCACACTGACTTGTGATATGCCTCTCAGCACTGCAGCATGGATTCACCCTGCTGTAGAGAGTAGATTCACAAGCTTTCTCCTGGCTGACACTTCTGGTTAATGCAGAAATATACTCATGTCTACTCAACAAGTGTTTTAAAGCTTCCAGGAGAATCAGTGCAACCAACCCACCACAAGCTACTCCCTAAAGGTTTATTCTGCAGAGCTCTACTTCTTTTTGACAGTGACTTTCTGGAAGGATTGCTGTGTAATTATCTCTTGGGAAAACTGTTGTGAGTGCAGTTTGTAAACACTAGAGTGAAGCCCCTCATATGCATCACTTGGGCACCAGATTCACTTTTGTGAAGTTCTCAAAAAGACAAAAAAGGAGTAGCCAGTGTTTCTGCTCTTCATTTGGCAATGATTTTGTGAGGGTTGCACAGAGTTAAGACATTCAGTAGTCTGAAGTTTTAGGCCCCAAGATGTGCTTGGAGACTCTGCTGAATCCACATTTCACCAGACAGAAGGTATTTCTGGTGCTCAGACTAAATATTCTTTATCAAGATGTTTCCTGGGTACCACCCAAACATCACCTTTCCTTTTTGCCTACTCTGTACTGCAGCCTGCAGATCTGCTTTCCAGCACTATCTCAGGGGAGGGAGGTACAGGGAACAAGAAAGGAAAAATAGGGTAAAATTAATTTAGTTTCAGGCAGGATCAGTACATACTGCACATTTTATAGGGGGTCCATTTTTCCACAGAACTGCTCAGATACCATTGTGAAAGAAGAAGCGAAATCATACATGTCAGGATACATAGACAGAGATATGAGAACATCCATTTAGCCCATGCAGTCCCTTAATTTACAATAACTTCATTCTAAAGCTCTGTATCATCTACTGACTTCCAAAAGGGAAAAAAAAAAAAGGCAAAACAAACCTAAGAATCAAGGGGAAAAAAAAAAAAAGGGCAAAACAAACCTAAGAATCGTTGTACATACCAGAGGCTCTTACTAAATCCATTTAGTAAACAGCCTGTACCATTTTCAGTGACTCGTGTTGCAACAGGAACTGCCAAGATAGATTTAGGCTGTAACAAAGTGAAATTGACTGGTTTTATGATATTTAAAGTATGTAGCAAACCATCATAAATCCTGCTCTCTGTGTATATATATTGCTGTGCCCAGCAGCCCACCAGCAGCCCATATTTTAAATAGCTCCAAAATTGGCCTATTTGTAATGTTTTTTATTTATTAACTGTATCACAGATTTTTTTTTGTTGCTTTTGTTACCATGTAGGTAGGAAGTAATGCTGCTCAGTCCACAAGGAGCCTGAAACTTAGAGGAGTTCTGTGGCAGAGTCACAGAACAGTGTCAGTATCTAAACAGTGTCAGTCCTTAAAGCTGTGGGGTCTGCTGCAGAAAGTTTATGTAAAACCAAGCCTGCCACAGAGAAGCAAGAAACGTTTAGTGAGATTGTTTTTAACTCCCTCTCCTAATTTTCTCCTCTGTCAATCAAGCACATTAAAAGGGAATTAAAAATGGAGGTTCAAGATGGACGATAGCTACTGGAAAAGAAAAGGGTAGGTGAAATCTGACCAATTAAAAATTAACCTGCATGCTGGAAAATAATTTTCCCTATAAACCATAATTGCAGTTTCCCTTGTTTCTCCACTAAATGAACTGTAAATATTTAACCAGAGTATTGGCATCACAATGCCTGCAGCATGTGCCATCCCCTGCCCAGGAGAGGCAGAACAAATGTTGCAGAACTAAAGCACCCCTGCTGCTCTCCGCTCCATGGGGCTGCTTGGCTCTGCAGTGCACCCAGCCCTTCCACTCGTGGCAGCTCTACTATCCCCAGGCAGCTGCAGGGGGTGGTTCCAATGCCATGCAGATGAGCCAGGAGGTACCAGGTGCTTCTGTTTTCTGTTGATGCACTTTACATCAGATATGAGCAAAAGCCAGTGGGACAGCAGCCCTTCACCAAGAGTACCGTGGTGTACTACAGCCAGGTAAAGTAATGAATTGTCTGCATGTTGAAAGACTAAAAAAATCTAACAGCTCTTTCATGGACACAACATTGGGAATGAGATCATTGGCAAGAAATAACCTGTTATTTTCTGAAGAATTTAACACCCACAAGTCTTGCTAAAGTCAATGTTAGAAATAGCCATGTGAAGCATTTAGGAAATCAGACCATAAACCAAGTAACAACCAGGCTCCCTCCAAAGACAGCATGGTTCCTTGGGGTATAGTCAGTAACACTGTCCACTCTGCTTTTTCAGATGGCATATGTAGCAGAGCCTCCATCACAGTCCTTGGTAACTATCCCATAACCTAACAGCTCTATTTTCTTGCTGTTCTGCTAAAGTGTTCCCTCTTAACGTATTAATCCTCATCCTACCCTCTTGTACTCACTTTAAAATCACTTTGCGAGACTATTTGGGACCTGCACTTCTAGGTACTCCAAGACTACTTTTCCTATACTTGTTTAAAGATTAATTGCTTCCCTTTTGTAGGGACACTAGAATGCTCTATGCAGCAATGCTCTGTCCTTTGTGCCTTTGGCATAGAGTAGGGATCCTGGCTGTGCTATGCTTGGCTAAGGAACAGGCATGGATGAGATGCTTTATGCAGAATACATTACTGTGGACATTAAAAGTGCATAAGAGCAGTGCATTATGCTCCTTTTTCCAGGTAAGGAGTTCTGCTCAGTGATTCTCAACCAACAAAAAAGCTTGGACTCTGTCCTCATATTTATTGATATCAGACTTACCAAGTCATCCTTAAGGAAGCATAGATGTGTGTAAAAAATGCAGCTGAGAAAGGCTTCTGCCTGACCAGACCTCAATCAGGGGACACAACACAGCACGCTCTGGGATGAGTTAAATGCCAAGAGCTGAAGCCTGAGTGAAGCCTTTAAAAAGAAAATCAGATCACAAGATGACAGCTTACTCTGATTCTAGCATTGCTTCACGTTGGAGCAGAAGCCCAGACCTTCTGGGGCACAGAAAGCCACACAGAGTAACTATTACAGCTCATTCTGATATTAATACCTATGAGTGTCTAAGGATTCATCTCCTTCTCTGAAAGTGAAAATCTATAAATATTGACGACTCATTTCACAAGGAAAGTGCTGTAATAAAAAAACCAAACCTTTTCTTCCTAGTGGTAAAGTGCATATATCTAAATTTGCCTCTTTTTTGCTTTTAGTAGCTTTGGGTTTTTAATACAGGAAAATCACTGTCTCTGAACTAATCCCCCCTTTTTGCTTTTGCTCTTACAAAATCAGGTGTCCATAGTCAAATGAAATCCCAAAGAAGGAACACCTGAGTTAGTAGGGTCTCTGCTCATCCAAGGCGTTAGACAGTCTCTGGGGTCCTCCACAAGCAGCAATGGGTTTATTTGAGAATGGCAATATGATTTTCTACATTGCCATGTGAGTGAAGGGGGGCAAGAAAAAGATGAGTCTTTATTTTATTTTCTTGGCTAGAACTGCTAAGATTTTACTGCAGTGATTCTAATCAGAGGTAATCCTTTAGATTAAAGGTAGAGGGAGTTCGGGACTTCAGACTCTATTTGTGGCTCTTGCTAATGGTTCCACTTACAGAACAGTGTCTTGTCCAGGATGCTGATATTTGAGCATGAAGTTGCTCTACCTTGTAGCTCCCTTAAACTTCTGTAGGAGGTGAGTAATTTAGAAAGAAAGAAAACAACAACACCAAAAAAAACCCAAACCAAACCAAACCAAACCAAACCAAACCAAACCAAACCAAACCAAACCAAACCAAACCAAAAACAAACAAACAAACAAAAAAAAACCCAAACAAAAAACCCCCAAAAAAGTAAGCAGACCAGTAGAGATGGAGAGGAAAATTGAGGGGATGGGAGGAAGGACTGTAAAGAGTTTTGTCTAAATCCCTGAGTGTGAGGAAATGAGCATGGCCAAAGAAGAGAAGCAAAGTCAGTGAAGGGTGTAGAAAACAGGATTTATGAGAAATAGCTGAGAGAACTGGGGTGGTTTAGTCTGGAGAAAAGAAGGTTCAGGGAAGACCTTGTCATGCTCTACAACTACCAGAAATGGTGGTTTTGGCAATAATAAGTTTATGGTTGGACTCAATAATCTTGAGGGTCTTTTCCAACCTAGAAATAGAGTTTATCCAGTCTCTGTATGTTACAAGTATAAGGCCTCAACTTAGCCACCTTTTCAGCGCATTCCTACTCAGAACGAAGAATTATTTAGGAAATAGATAATATCTGCGCACCCAAAACATTTTCTAAATTAGCTAATCACTTTCTGGGAAGTTCAGTTGCAATGTAACATTTCTCAAAGAGACAGTGCATTCTGACAAAAAAATACACTCGTCAGGTCACTAAACTGCTTTCACCCTCGCCCTCAGAAAGGTCAGACTTTGAGAATAATCCAGGTGGGTGGAAGCCTAATGTATAAACTCACAATATAAGCCTGATTACAGTGATTATACAATGTTGTACCTAGCTGAGTTTCTTCTCCTTTAGTTAATTCAGAAAACCACTTTGGATTTATTGTAGAAGTCTCCTAGAAAAGTGGGTGTTACAAGACCCTGAAGCTGCAGCCTGGAGCAAATGCATCCTAATCTCAGGAAAAAAGAATGAGGAGAAGAGGTGGTGCCTTAAAGCTTGGCACACATAAGTCTATTTCATCATTCTTGTTTGAAATAGGAGACAAAGTTTCTTCCTATAATATGATGATTGCTTTTGTAGAAATGAGGAATAACTGTTCCATTGAGAACAGTTTTACCTATTTTATCAGAAGAGTTTTCTTGTGTAGTGAAGATCCCCCAAGCTGTTTCACAGAGCTCTTCAGAGAACTCAGAGAATAAAATGAGGCAATCTTTTGCAGGAGTACTAATTTAGCAGGGTCATGTAGCCCTCAAAGTGGAAAGTTAAGGAGTCCTGAGAGTTTTGCTGGTTTTCCACCTCTGGTATTAATTTGCTGGATATCTTTGGGCAGCAGAATTGATCACTGCAGGACCCACTTTTTAAAAAAAATGGGTCACTCAATGTTTTCTTACTGTGTGAAAACTGCTGAAATGGGTTGGGTAGAAGTACCTATATTATAAAAGATAAATGCTCCTTCATTAAACAGAGTGCCCAGATCATGAGAAAGCTAAGAGAATTCAAGGGAGCTCTGTCAGCTCACACTGTTTCAGACAGAACACTCTAACCCAGGACATATGAAAAATACATATGAAAAATACTCATCTACCATTTTTAAACCTCTTGATAAATTGCAGACTTCATATCCTTACCTCCCTAAAGTCTATCCCAAAGTGGCCATTGTGTAGACTGAGGACGAATTAATGCTTAAAGAAAAGTAGATATATAACTCAGTTCTGTGTCAGCAGCAGGACAAGCATGCTGTAATGGTAGATACTGCTCACCTCAGCTGGCAAGGCAGGCTCAGTGAATCACAGCCCCTCCACCCTCTGTGCCGCTGTGTGATGAAGGGCTTGGCCATGCCACAGAGAAGCTTACACTTGTTAAAGTAGGAGGGTGCCCTGCCTTAGTCAGCAAGGGTCTCCCTGCACAGAATCAAAGACCAGCATGTACTTAAGTGCTCCATGCCTTGAGGGCTTAAGCTCTTATACAGCACAAGTCTAGTACTTCAAGAGTCATATTCTGCTTTCATTTAACACTGATGAAAGCATCAATAACTTCACTGAGATTAGTGGCATTACTTTAGCTTATACCACTGTGCAATAATACCAGAATTTGCCTGTATTAACTCTTTCTTACTGTGCTCACTCTTCTCAGGATACCTTTGCCAGAAATTCTGTATTTCTGCTGAACTGTCTATCATTTGGGGCAATTGAGAGATTTCCATCTCTGTAATATTAATTTCTTGCCTTCTTTCAGCATGGCCCTAGGGAGTCATCTAACTTCTTTCAACAGAGATATTGATAAATTCCCTAAGACATATGCTGCTTTCCTTTTCAGTGCTTGAACTGAATAGATTTATAAGGCAGATATTACTTTAATCTGGAAAATATTCCCCACAAGTGAACGTGCTATTGTTCTGGTGGCTTAGCTGAGATGCTGTTCCTTTCTTCGCCCTAGTAACAGCTCTGGTTGTTGATACAAATGTTGAACCAAAGAGATCTCCGGGCATCTAGTGGTTCACTGGGAAAACTGCATCTGCATGCCAGAGGCCCGGGGGTGACCTAAGCGCAAGGGAGAAGGCGATGAGGAGTGATGCAGGGGAATGCTGCCACCTGTTCCCAGCCTGGTCAGCCCTTGGGACTCAGGCACACAAGTTCAGTGTCTCTGCAGGCATCGCTGCCCAACCCTCATTATCACCATTGGCTGACGCTGATAGGAACCAGGCAGGCTGGGGGAATGCAGGGATGTGATCATTTGCTCTCTTCATCCATTCACAAACAGTGATAAATCAGATCTTTCCTAATGGAGCAGCAAAAATGAGGACTACCCTTGTGATTAATGGAATACAAAGCCAAGAATGGGATACAAAGACATGCCTACATTTTCCTCGTATTAATGGCACATATTAAAAATTGAGTGTTTACAATATGAAAATGCTGCTCACTCCCACAAGAACTATCCCTCTGAGTAGAGCAACACAGGAGATTCAGCGTAGCTGTCACAGTCACACACATATCATTTAAATCCTTATTTTTGTCCATATAAGTGTAAATAGCTTGGCTAACCCGATCATTTTGCAGGCTATTATCCACTTTTTTAAGGGTAATGTTTGGCCTAGAGCTAGACTACAAGGGGCTTCTTTCTAAACTCTGCATCTTGCAGGCAACAGTTAAAATTTAAATTTCCAGAGGGCCCAGCTGAGATCAGAGCTTTGTGCCAAGCATTGAGTAAATATATGAAAGAGAGCCCTGGGTACAAATTAAAATTCTGAGAGAAACAGAGGTGAAAGGAAAGGCAGTTCACGTGTAGACATTTTAGTGAAAGAAAATAGAACAGAGATGAGCAGAGAGGACAAGTAAATGGAAACCAATTGTTGCTTCTATGTCCATCATCCTAAGATGTCTCCCCAGCCTTGACATGTTGCCTTATGTTTTAACGTAGTACAAAATAAAGCACAGGCTCTCTGATTTAAATGCCACAACTGAGAAAGCAGCAAGTACATTTCTCCCTTGATTGTAAATTAGATCTCTACACTATAAGAAGTGAAAAGCATTTTATTAGAATTGTAACTTCACAGTGCGAAATTAGAAAGTGGCAAAATAGTTGAGGTACGCAGAATCTTGGTTCAGTCCTCTTGTGTCTCTATTACGGCACACTTCAGTTTCTTGATTATATGCTATTTTTCTCAGCAGCCCCCTGACATATATTGCAGGCCTGGGCTGAACTGATCATCCAAATAATGCATAGCAACTAGCAGGGAAGCTGTCAGCTACTGGAGAGATTTACAATGAATTCAGTAACACCAGCAAAAATGAGATGCCTGTAGTTCACCTGAACAAGGTTAGAGTTTCGTTCCATGTATATGCAGAATTTTCCAAAATTGTGTTTATGTATCAGAAGTCCTCTAAAACTAACAGGAAAGACAAGTATATGATCAATGTGTTTATCAGACAGTGAACAGCTTAATATGTAAATATGTTTGGAGCCCCTTAGCAAATGCATAATGCAGTGACAGAACACATTTCCACGTAAAGGGACACATGGCTGGTGTACGTTGGGTTCCAGCTACCACACAGAATGCTGCTGGCCATTGTTTTCCAGCAACATACAAATACTGTGCTATTTGGTGGTTGTCAAAGTGAAAATATCTAAATGGTCTTTCTGGGACAAGGTATATCATAGATGAATAGCCTGGAAAAGGTAGGCAGATTAAAGATGAGTCGTGATGGCTAATTCTGCTAGAGCCACTTTATTAAAAGCAATTAGTACAACTTTTCTCATGAGCAATTTGTTCTTGAAGCAGATAAGTCAGTGATGTGGTCTTTCTTTGAAATAATACACGAGACAGATGTCCTTATTTGAAATAATACACGAGACAGTTCCCAAGGTGATGGTAGATTTGCATTGTAGGAAATTTTAACAAATGTTATTCCAATTTAAATGTCTCTCTCAGTAGATTGATCTCTGCCATGTTAAAAACCAGCATGTGAGAGATGAACATATCTATCTCACTCAGGCCACAGAGTCCAGGTTGATGGCAAATACCTCAAAGAGAGACAGTACCATGTGAATCAGAGTGTTAGAGTTAATTTCAAAGGGAAAGTATTCTGGGCAGTAAGAATGCTTAAAAGGATGAACAAAAATAAATCCAAACATTGACCTAAAAAAGTTATTCTAGCTGTGCAATGTTTAGTAACTCAATCACAGGAAAGCTACTTGAGAAAAACAGAGGTTTAAAATAGTGACAGATATAATAAAGAATGAGATCATTCAGAATTATTATGAAGAATAGCACTATTAAGAGTTGTGTTTTAATGCTGAATGTTCCTGCCAGGATGAAAACAGAGAAAAAGGTTTGTGTCCTTGCTACAGAATACCTAACAAAATTGGTTTTGAAAAAAGCCCTTTTAAGATCACTGAACAAGAATACTCATATATGAGTACTCCTACCTATCCCACCCACAACTATACATACCTATTCAGCAGTTATCTGAGGAAGGCTTGTACATATCCTTAATATTGTTATATTTTAGTGTCCTCTTCTTGTAACTCCAATCTTGAATACTCTGCTAATCAGTTTCCAATAATTTCAGATAAAAAGCAGCATCTTTTTATTCCTGACAGAGCTGTGTGAGGAGTTCTGAAAAATGTGTCTGTGAAGGTTTGAATAGGTGTTCTATAGGTCAATTTCTTAGTCCTTGGCTGAAAAAAGAAAGTTGTTTGCACATGTCTGTATCTACTTTTCCACAAGATTATAGAAACAGACACTGGAGAAAAATAACCTCATAATGGTTCTATTAGGAAAAGATAAGCAAGACCCACATTAAAACTGTGTCGTTTTCTTTCTTGTAAAAACATAAACTGTGTGTCAGCTTCCTCCTCTGGAATATACGCAACTACTGATAGTAGCACGGGGGAAGTGGAATTGTAGGAAAGGGATCATAATGTTGTACAACAGCATCAAAAGAGATTGCTTTAGAAGGCCCTCACAGCAGAGGATGCCATTGTTTCTTGATGGCAGTCTTGTCAGGTGAATGGACTGACTCCAAACAGATGTCCTACTTGCTTCAGGTGCAGAATGGAGGCCTAGTCCTACATCATCTATTAGGGAAATCATGTAGATAATTATTTTTAAAATTTTCTTGCTTTTTTTTTTCCCTTTTTTTTTTCTTTTAGGCTCACAGTCTTAATGACATTCAGGGTAGCAGTCTGACTTAATCCATGATGCAAGACTCTTTCCAGTTCCTCTCTGCAACCTCATGCCAAAATCTAACCAGTTCATCTTTTTTTAAGACAAAAAATCATCAAAACTGGTGAAAGGGAAAGAGCTGTGCAGCAGACCCGAGGTCAAAACTGTTTTATTCTCCCTCTGATCGTGCTCTGATTTGCTGTGTTACCTTACAAATAAGGTGGTCGGATCTCTCCTTGCCTCTCTTGCTTGAGCTCTGTGAAATGGAGGTAATTAACACCTGCCTCAGGGAATGCCTTACATTGATACTTAATGGATTAACATTTGTAAAGCTCTTTGAAAGCCTCAGATGCGAGTCTGTATGGAAATTCAAAGCATTGTTATCTAGTGGGATAAACAGGCCAATTTCTCAAGGCCAATCCAGCTTTATGTGAGAGACAACAAACTGTGAGGGTAGATACATGATCATAATTCAGACGAAGCAAATCCAGCTGGCTTGCCTCTGCGTGTAATAATATAATCCTGTCTTCAATATCATCTGCTTATATATTAGTCTGAAAGTCCCTGTGCATGTAAGGGTAACTGGTACCTGTGACAGAAATCCATGGATTTTAAAAAGTCTGTGATAGGTGTTGGGAAAAGGCATATCCTGGTCAGAATCCAGAACAAATATATGGTTTTCCTTCATGCAGTGAACAAGCTAAGAGAGAAAAAACTCTGTCAGACTTTATCCCCATGGCTGTGGAAGGATGTTAATCAACTACAAGTGACGGCCTCTCCTAGTCCCTGGCACCAAGATAACTTTAACAGCCAAAGTTAAAAGTTATCTCTTAGTTCTAACAGCAAGGGCCTGTCCACTTTATAGATAAAGGGGGAAAGATTTAATTCGAGTTTTTTACTTGTTTTGTAGCAGGTTTGTCTGTGAAGGAGGGGCCTTCCTTTTCACATATATATTTTTATATACTATTTATCTCCATGAATTACTACGTATATTCCTAACACTTTAGAAAACTATAAAGAGAAATATTAGCTTTATAACGAATAAAATATTCTCTCTTTATATGACAGGAAAATGAGAAAAGATTTCTATAATTTTATCAGAGATTTAGATTGAATATAACGAGTTGCATACTGTGATACAGACTAATGATGTGCTACATTGGGCAGTCTAGAAATGTGAAATCTGCTTTACCAGTAGTTTAAAGGAGAAGCCAAACAATCTTAGGATGGTTTCCAGTTAGACTTGTATGAGAGTTGGTGGTTGGAATGTTTTTGGTTTGTTACATACATACCCACGCTCTCACGTGCATGATTGATAAGAGTCATATGGGTTCTTTTCCACATCAATAAGCAGTACAACCTGATGCAGAATGTGTATTAGTCAGAAAATCTGCATTCCTATCATCTCAACTTGTGTGAAATCCTACTGACACCCCTAAACTTACCCTGGAGTGGAATCTGACCCAAGAGGTGACCAAATAGCAGTGCAGTGTACTCTGGAACTTTGATCTGATGAGGAAATAATCAGTTGGTGCTCGGAGCTCCCATTCTGGCTGCATGCTGGTTTTGCACAGGAGTAATTTCTTGATTTCATTGAATTTGCATCAGAATCAGGCTTGTTCCCTCTTATTGCATATTTGGATACATTAATAAATGTTTATTTTACAGGCAGAACATTGTTGGATTTCAGTCACTTCCACCCTCTGGGATCCCATGACTAACACAAGCGAGATCCTGGCCACATACAGCATGAAGCAGCATGACTGTAACAGCATCGTGTTAAAAATGAGTCACTTAACAAAGGCAGGCAGTGATTAGTACAGAACAGAATAAATGGTACTCAGCTAAAAACATTTTTCCCTGTTCTATTCTTTCAATTTAGTTTTTCTTTGAATTACATGGATTAGGGACATCAGACTGAAATATTTCATCACACATTTCCAGCGTGAATATTGTGCTAACACATAACAGTGTAAGTTAAATATGCAGCGAGTGACTCTACAGAGACTCATTTCAAGTTGAGTTGGGTGAGGATCTGCTTTGACAGAGGAATTTTAAGTCAGCTAATAGTGACTCCTAGAATACTGGACAGTGAAATACATTCTTTCTTGAATGTCTTTGGAGGTGTCAGCCATTTATCTAAAGACAAACCATGAGGAAAAGATCAGGTGTATTAACAGAGAAATAAGGAAATACTCTAAATTTACAAATTTACGTGTGGTGCTATCATATATCCTATTTCTGACCATCAAAGATGAGTATTTTCTCTTCCTTCTGATTAATGACTTACAGATTGCTTTTATATATTTAAATTATTGTACTCTGTTTTGCACTTCTCATTTTCTGTCTGAATCTGGAATACTCTCATCATATTCTGTCAGGTCAGCTAGTCATTTCTTGTGCCATTCTTCTATTAAACTGAAATAAGCCCAGCTATTAGCAGGATTTTCCTTTCCCTTACTTGCAGTTCTCATTTCTGCTGCCTCTTTTGTTGATCATCTTGTTACTGACCACAGCTCACTTAAAATATTTTCTTAAAAAGTCAGCAAATTCTGTGTACTGTCTTCTTGATGGTGCCTGTTTGCATTATGAAGAAAGCAGGATCATGATCAATGCATTTGGTCACATGAGCTTCCTCCCAAGTGTTTACAGGGGCAATCCTCTGCTCTCCACTCTGCTGATATTCTCCACTTCTAAAATGGAGATGAAAATTGTAGTCTGCAGGAGGGGAAGGTTAAAACAGTTTATGAATTGTTTCAGTCAGATGGCAGGAAGTACTTTTACTGCATAAATAACAGAAAAATGCAAATCACAACTGAGGCAGAGTGAAATCCCTGGACTTGAATTATAAAGTACTGCAAGACAAGGATGGAAGATGCACTAAAAGGTAACTTAAAAACTTCCATGCAGTACAAAGCTGAAGCCCCACTGACCAGTCCTCTTTTTTAAAAGTAAAATTATGTCAAAAGATGAATGTTAATAGGAACACAAACAACTGCTTCTGATAAGCTTCTTATGGACTCCTATGTATCCACAGGAAATTTAGAGCAAAAGAGAATGTGATCAGAGGCAGCTGCTAAAATTGGAGGGTAGATGGAAACAAAACTTCAGAGTTACATAGGAAATGAGGTAAAATGAAATGAACTAGCCCAGCTGAGATAATAGAATGGTATATGTATTTGCCACACTTATAAATAAAACATTGACTTATTATTGCACTTCTAGGGTGTACAGATCCCAGGGAATTTAACATAGCATGATGTAAATGTGGGGGCAGAAGGGAAGGCCATATACAAATATGTGATGCTGAAAATTACTTTCATGGAGTCTGTAGGGGGAGGAAAGGAAAAAAATAAGACCAAGGACCATTCAAACCTGATTATTGTTTCTCCCTTTAAAACAAAATTTTAATCAGGGCTTGGGCACAGAAAATACGTTAGCCTTCTTACAAAGTTGTTCAAATTATAGAGATAGAAGGGTCCATTTATTACTGTTTCTATATCTCTTTCAATTTTTGTCACCATCTCAATCCATTGGAGCATGATATTCTTTTCATTTCCAGTTGATTCAAACCTTCCTAGTAAACAGGAGAAACCATCCAAGTAATGTGAAGTGTCTTGTTGAAAACACACAAACATTTGGACTTTAAAAAGCAGGCTCTCTGTCTTTAACTCCTAATGTTTTGAAAGGAAGGAGAAACTCAATAGTGTATGTTCTAAATGGAGTGGGCGAGTATTTGGTGAATGAGCAGAGCATGAACACAATACAGAGGTATCCTGTGGAGTGTCTCTGATGTAAATGTGATTTCAAGTGCTTTATGGAATTTAAATTGGGTAGAGAATGCAAAATTAAAAGCCAGGAAGGCAAGGAGATTATGAGAATTTCTTTTCACCTGATGAGATGGAAAGATAAAAACCAATTTTCAGCTCTCACATGATAGTAGAGAAAATTTTTTCCACTGAGGTAGCAGAGATAAAATAAAAATTAAATAATATATATATATGGAGGGAGCTTCTGAATGTATTTATAAAACGTGAGTTTAAAATTCCCTGATGTTTTTGCACAGTCCGTTGGAAACCCAAAACTTTAGTAGAAGGAAAAATACAAAATATTTTTTAAGCTAAATAACTTCATAGCCTTTCAATAGGTATGCCAGAAAGACATAAGAAAGTTTGCTGCTTCTCCAGAAATATTTCAGAGGAGGCAGAAAAACTGGCTCTCTGTGCAAATTAAACAGTTGTCACTTTTTCAACTAATCCTATAATGTAAGAAACTGTTAGCTTTTCCACATCTGTTTCTTTGGGATAGTTTTTCTGGTTTGTTTTTGTGGGTTTGCATACCCTCCTTCAAGCAAGAACTGCCTTTGGCAGGGTTTTGTTGGTCTTCTGAAACACTATAGATGTGAAATTGATTCTGCCTTCTAGGCAGTCATTCTCTGAAAGTCTTTCAATGACTCCATTACTGCTGACTTCAAATATTTGTCCTTGTGGGCCAAGGAGGATACAACAGGTATGACATCATACGCAACACCTGGTTGCTGCCTAGAAATACAGGCTGAGGAATTCTGCCTTCAGTTAATTTACTTTTTCATAAAAGTGCCTTGGTCATCTTGGCAGACACTTCTGTGTTGTTGGCAAGATGTGATACAAAGGACCTCTCAAGTCTCAATTCTGCTTATGCTGTGCAGAGTGTTATAATCCCAAATGCTGGATAGAGTGAGGCAAGTTATGTTTGTCACTCCTTGAAGTTTTAATGCTGGAGAAAAACAGTATCTGTCATTCAGACATAGGGACTGCTTTTGATTTATTTAAGGTATGTACTTTCCAACCAGTCTTTGTATCATTATTTATAGCAACAGTGTATGTACTATTGGGTATGTACAAGTTTGCTCTGAAGGCATACTAATATTTTCAGATATCCCAGACATTTGCACTACAGGGAAATTTACTACTTTTATGCTAAAATGGCTCAATGTATCTGGCCAGGTCCATTAAAATTAGTTAAAATTAATCTAATATCATACTTGGAGAAGAAAGGAAGGTCATTTACAGGGCACATTGCCAGCCATAAGACTTCCCTGATGGTTCTTTTCTTTGCAAGAAAAAACAAAGAACATAGTCCTTGTTTTCCATTTTTTCTTGAGCACATTGAACTGACTTACTCTGTACTGACAGCCTTACATGTACAATTAACTCCTTCAAATCAGCTGGCAAAAGCTCAGGGAAAGCACTGTCTTATGAAAGACGTGGTTATTGGGCATAACCAATGACCCAGCCATCTGACCAGCCTGGCTGTATGATGACAGTGAAAGATAGTCCTGCTGAGAAAAAGAGCATCCTCCTCTGGTGGCTACACGGTGATGAAGAGGCTCTGAGAAGGGCTCAATACATGCTCTGCTTGACGCTTCATCAGCCTGCCACCTCAAAGATAGATGTTTTTATAAGAGTGCCCAGCAGGATGCTAGCACAGCACTGAACTGTGGGTTCTGGCTGTGGCTGAGATAATTTTTGCAGAGTTGCTACAGAAAAGACGGGCAGGGCAGCCTGTCACCTCCCACAGATGCATATCTCATCCTACTGAGACTCATGAAAGGCTGCATTCCCAGGTTTGTATGCACCACATCCCCAGAGGTAGAAGCCTCTGGATTGAGCCTTCTCAGAGCAAGGCATCAGGGGACCTGATTGTCACACATTAGCTTGCAAGTGTGATTATGATAAATATTAATGGAAGCCTTCCTCATTCCTACTGCTAACCTGTCTGGCTAAGGTCCCCTGTGATGATAATAATAATGGAGTTTCTCATAGCATTAGTCATTTCTTTACATTTGGTGAGTTTTGACTGGTAAAGGCATAAAAATAAACAAGACACAATACAGATAAGCAGTAGGTAACCATTTTCCATACAATTGCTCTGTACACATTTTCACTGAAAATGTCACTAAGAAATGTATAATCAAGGCACAAATAAGCAAAGAGCACAGAATAAATACAGCAGTCCTCTTACTGTAACTTATACAACTTGTACTTATTGAACTGTAAAGAGTGTACTGAAAGCTAAAGAATGGATCACCTGCAGTAAGCTAAATTGTTTTTCTGCTGACAATATAGTTCCACATGGTGTGGTGATTCACAGGGAAGAGGACAGTAAAAGAAGTAGAAAGAGGAGGAAAGAGCACAGCTCTCCAAGAGAATGAAATTCATAAACTAGAGGAAAGGCAACTCAGGTAAGAAATTCAGTCATGTGTGATGGTTCCCCACTTCAAGTCCAGGGGGAACTCAAGGATTTTAATCCATTCAGTAATTTCAAGGTTAGATGCTATAAAGGTCCTTCTTGTGGCACAAAACAGGGGCATAATTTCCAGGTAGCACTTGAAGTCAGATCATCTCAATAGCTCACTGAATCTTTTGGCACCTAAATTGCAGACAAACTTCAGTTCAGATGGAATCCCCTTTTCTAGTCTGTTAATGCACAACTTTCAAAGGCACTGTGACCATGTGAACTGCAGTTAGCACTGGAGAAACAGGCAAAGTGAAGCAGACTTCTAGACAGATTGCATGTTTTATGGAAAGAGATTCAAGAAAACCACATTGCCTACTTCAGCTGAGCGCTACATTGCACTAATTGTGTGCTATTGGGTTCAAGCTAGTGAGCACACTGTTCTGATGCTCTGTCAAACACATTCATGTAGTAATAATGCATTTGTAATCTGTATCATTATTACTTTGCCACACAGTAATGTAAAAAATAGAAATTGACCTCAAAATCTACATTGCTAGGAAGCACAGGAAAGATTCATCTAAATTAGTTATGTGAAGCTCAAGAGCAGTCTGAAAGTATGCCATCTGGAAAATAAGTCTTATAAATATACTTAGCTTGTCATTTCCCCCAGCTATGTAAGATTTCTGTGTGAGTTTCATAACAAAATACTTGCTATTTTGCAGGTGTTTAGAGGAAAAGTAAATGGAACGAGTGGATTACTATTTAAGGGTAAATAATAAAATTTTAGTATAATATTCAGGAGGATATCAATAGAGCATGTGCTTCCATGTACATTACTAGCTGAAGACACCAAGCATTAAATTGAATTATCAATGTCTGTAATTTCTCCTAGAATTTTGTATTGTTCAACTCCAGTCTGTGTGTCATGTGGTTTTGGTGGATCTTATTTCATATTTAGCACCTGTATGTATGACTTTGATGAAAAGCTCATAAGAATTTCATTATATGTAAGGAACACATTACTACCTATATTCTGGTGCTCCGCATAGGATCTCGTAATTTTTATTTGATTTGTGGGTGTCAGGAGACAGGAAAAAATTCTGAAGTGACTACTTTTCCTGCAGTACTAGAGACAGCAAAAACCCATCCTCTGAAGCAGTTTCTGACTCCTAGATCACAGCCTGCTTTCATACACCATCATGTGTAGAATGGAAGTCCTCTTATAAAGCATCCCTAATTTGATTGGGATTGCATAAACCTATGGCACCACCTAGCTGCAGACACTTGGGGTTTATTCTTTTTTCATTTCAAACCCACCATTTCAATTTCACTATTTAATTAAGAAGGAGGACATATATTTACTACAAATGTACTTATCATGTGATCTATGGTTCCAAGTCTTCTGCATGTTCTGGATTATCTCACTGTTTTTTATAGGATGGTGCCTTGTGCTAATCTACAGGCACTGATTTGGAAAGAACTTGGAAAACTTGGAGTTCTTGGAAAGAACTCAACTGTCTCGGGCTCCTGTCCAAGTACAAGTCCGAGCTGAGATCCTAACTGTATTTCCTCCTTCTGAACTAGAACATTTCCTGAAGTTATTTCGTAAATTTGTGTTATCATCCTAAACAGAAAAAAAAAATTAGGAATGTAAAACTAACCACCAAGAAAATATATTTATTTTACAGGAATTATGGAAATTACAGGAATTACAGTAGGAATTACAGACGCATTTGGGGGAAAAAAATTGACAAATTAGTGTACCAAACAGTCTCTTCTTTTCTGCAGCTTCTCAAAAACACAAAAAAATATTTTTTTCTATAAAAACAACACTTTTTTCAAGTTTATATGAAAAATGAAAAAAGAAATTACACAGTATCCTCAATATAGGAGTCATTCTTACTATATAGTAAGAATAAGTATATATAAGTATATACTATATAAGGAACATTCTTAATCTATACAGAAGGATATTTTGTCTATTTTCTTTAAAAATATAGTAATTTCTATGTTAACCTAAGCCAATATGTCTTCATTCTGTTTCCTAAGATGTTTGTCACAGCCATTTAACAAAATCAAATACCTAGTAATTTGGTCAGCTCCACAGAGCAGTCTGGAGACACATTAAATGTATTAATATCTTCATTTCTTTATATGGTTCCCAGAAACCTTGGCATAAAAGAAGTGGAATTTGACATTTATAAAATGAGTCTTTTATGAACTTGGTGGCCTTTTATACGCTTACATTCAGAAAAGATTCTTGAGTTGTAATGGAAAAGTCTTCATGACTGAGTGATCATTATACCATTAACAGTTTTATTTGGTGAAAGAACAGCAGGCTGATGTTTTTCTTTGTTGCTGTTCATCTCAGGCAGAGTTTAGAAAAATGCCGAGAAAAATGCAGTACATGCTTTAGAGAACAGAGAATACCTTGGGTGTGTTTTTTGTGGTTTTTTGGGTGTGTTTTTTTCCTTAGAGATGGCTTAGACATATCAGCTTCCTTGTCTCTTTGCAATATGCACAGAAGATTCGCTTATGCCATTGCCCAAACTACTTAGCCTTATAAACTGTACAGATGCTTCTTTCTCTACTATTTTCAAAAGTCTTGCAGAAAAGTCAAAATGACAGATATAGCACAGACAGCCATGCTTTCTCAGCATGCAGCTATCTCCTTCACATGTCCTCTGGTTGGTACTTCAGAAGATTTATTTTAGAAGCTGAAGGAAGGAAAAGCAGGTGAAAAGGAAGGAGATCATAGTACCAGCACCTTCAATCTCATTCTCCATGCCTCAAAGAATGCTACCACGGGCATGAACAAGATGCAAACTTTCTCCCCGAGAAAGTTTTATATTGGCAATTAACCAGAGTGCTGTGAAATTTTTACTAAGCACACTGATGTTTTTGCAGTGTAGCAAAGGTGAGTAGTTTGAACCAGAGTGTAACACTCCTTGTTCCAATGAACTGGAAATTTAGGTGCTAATTTCCCTTAACTGCACCATACACAAATGCTTTTCTAAAGCTTAGGGAAGTTACCGAATTCTTCTTACTGCAAGATTGCATCCTGACAGCTCTGGGCAGCTCTGGACTCCTGCCTCCTCAGGCTGGAGAAGCAATCTGCCAGAGCATCCTAAAAAAGAGTGTAGTTGAGAAAAAGGGTAAGGGGAAACATATCATGTCCCCTCCTTCTCTTTTTTTGCACTCTGTGTTGTCAGAAAGTATTTTGATATTTCATTTCCTCCACACTACTTTACTGGAATCTCCTTTAATTTAAAAAAAATTCCAAAGAAACAAAAACAAAAACAAAACCCAAAAAAAACAAAAACAAAAAAACCCCAAACAAACAAACAAAAAAAAACCCAACAAAAACCTAAGCAAAAAACCAGAAAGTAAAATCTTACAAAAACGATACTTGGCCATGAGAGTTGGGAAGAGATTCTGTAATTTTGAATCTTGGTTAAAGGCAGAATGCTGACCAAAATGTCAGAGTACACTCCCCATTGAAAGGAGCATCAGGACCTAAATATTAGTTTTGTCATAGAATTCTTAATCGGATGAACAAGCGATTTTTTTTTTTTACCACAAGTCATGAAAACAATAACAATTGCTTCTAGTTAGAGTTTGTTTCCATATGGATATTATAAAATATCCATCCAGTTATATATAATCAAATAACTGCTTATACTGATCACTAGTGAAATTATTTAAAATTAAATTCCTTGATTATTTGTTTTAATAGGACAGATTTTGAGAGATAAATTTGCTGAATCACAGGCATATAATATACTGAATAGAAAGGATTTTTTTTCCTATTAAAAAAAAGTGAAAAGTGATTTACTCATGGAAGTAAGACAATTGTTATTTCCCTTCTGTACCTACTCCTGCAGTACTCTACCTGACACAATTGTTTCTGATGAGTTGGGATAGCTCTTATCCAAACCGGGTCATTCACATCCCAGTCAAGAGGAAAAGTCCATAAGGATGACCTTTCAAGATAAGATTTGCAAGAATATTGGGAATAAGAATTTTGTGAGGAGGAAAGCTTTGACCAGAAAACAAAGTTATGCTTTGGAAATCCAAAAAATGAAACGAGAAAATTAGTTGGAAAACATTAATATGCATTGTTTACAAAAATAAACTAAAAAATGTTGCTTATTTGTAGAAATAAAAACTAACACATGAAACAAGTGGTGCTGCTATATATAAGGATAGTGTGGACTAAAGATAACTGATATATGAGCAAACAGACAGTAATGCATTGTTTTCTGTTCTTATGGAAAGTGCGGTAAGGGCAGGACTATTAATATGAAAGAATAGCTATAGAAACTGCATATTCAACAGGGAAATAGTTGATCCCAGGGTGGTGGCAAAGTTTTTTAAAATGCTATCTGTTCTAGTCTTAAATGGTTCAATGAGATTTGAAAATAGGTTATTTGTATTTTCTCTATAAAAAGGGAGTGGTGGTGTGATTCAGACTACTGATCTGTTAGTTTGATCTCAGTTCATTAAGCACTATGTAAAAACAACAAACAACATCTTGCTGAAAGAAAAGGCATAGAAAGAGATGACTAGTGGAGTTTTCCTCGATCTGTCTTCTAACTTCCCTGGTTAAATATTTTCACCAATAATATTGGCGCTGTAATCTGATGCTCCAATGAAATTTGTTGCATACACTTTGCAGTGATTAACAAACCATAGGAGATACTGAATAACAGATAAGAAGAAGGAAAACTGGATTAGCATGTGGCTCTAGTACTAGAAACGAGATTAAATTAAATCAAAGAAAACAGCAGGCCACATTTTTATATCATACATCATCACACTTACATAATTTCTTTAGTGATGAAATTACAGAAGATCCTGTGTTAACTAGTTAGCCATAGCCTTTCTAATAGTAGTGACAAAATATGGTCTTCAAAACGAAAAAATATTTTTGGGATCATATCAGAAAAGATATTTCCAGCAGTCAATGTATTGTAAATAATTTTTTTTTTAATATATAATGCAAAGTTTGGACTTAAGTTTTTGGAAGGAGGTATCTTAAAATTAATCTCTAACCAGTTACCAAGGTGCAGAAGAGGATTTTCTTCTTTCTGAATACTGGATAATGAGCAAGGAGATTACTGGGTCATGTAGAAAGTTGATCAAAATATGTGCCATGTCTAATGGCATTGAGAGTTTATAGCCCTCTTGGGCAGCTGATAGGACTCACTGTCCACAGTATAAAAATAAAAAAGAAGAGGAAATATGTTGCAGGAAAATGTGCAAACACTCACAACATTCCAAGTGTCACTACAGACATGAACAGACCAAATACTCTCTCCAGGCACCCAGCTTTACAGTCCAAAGATAACATATTCAAATAAGATAAAGGTCAGAATGTTTCATTCAATCCTACAGCTCTGTTTTATCCTTTTAAAGTAACAGAGGCTTTGTTTGGTTTTGATTTTGCTCGCCTATTAATTAGCTTAAAGGGAGTGCTTTATTAAGGATATGTTCTAGATTAGAGTTTTCTATGCCAGTCAAGTGTTTTGATAGCACAAACACAGTACATGGAAGTAACAGTCATGACTCACTATTAGTTTGTGATTACAAAAGGTGGTGCTACTCCAGTTGGGTGGAAATACAGGGATTATCACCAGATCCTACACGTTTGGAGGTCACTCCTTTTTTTTTTCATTTATATCTCCTCCCGACCTCCCTTGCCCTTCTCTCATCATGCATCTTGCTACATCACAACTACATTCTTCATGATAGGTACTGAATCCTCTGATATGTGCATAGAGTGCTATAGCACAAAGGCTTCAATGTGACTTTCCCTGTAATAGGATTTTAGCAGGACTTGCTCCGTTCCTGCTTGGATCTTTCTTCTCTGTGAGAGTTCTGTGTGCTGCTACCACCAACCAAGAAGTCAGTCTCTTTCTGCCTCCTCAGAGTATGTCCAGATAGCTACTCAAAGTACAAGCCCACAGATTAAGGTCCTGCAGGCTGATGTGCTATAGTAGGTCTAGACTGCAAGGTCATTATATCACATTACTAATGCAGGAAGTGAAGGATGCAGACGCTGATATTCTGTTCCCTGCCCTGGACTCTCACATATCCAGCTGTTGGAGCAGTGAAGCATTAGGATACACCTTGGCTCTGTGACAGTGCTTTGGCAGTTTCTCTTCAACATTACTTATTCATCACCCCTAGGAGCTAAATAAATGAATGGCACACTTGACAAGTGGGCCAGGGACTGGGGGATCCCACATGCCAGGTCATAATGATGAGAGCAGGCAGCAGCACTGCAGTAAAATTAAGCAAGTATTCCTAGTTCACATCCTTAATGAGGATCATTTGGTGTATGTTACAGTTATTTTGTTACTCCTTCCAAAACTATGCTAGCAGCACATAAGCACAATTCAACAATTCCTGGGCTAGCAGTCAAGTGGTAGCTCCAGAAGCAGAACAATTTAATCAGAGTATAGCTGCATGCACACAAATTATCTTTGCTAGGATGCAGGTGCTGTGGCATTATGTCTGTGCTTCTCTTGATCTGATCTGATCTGATCTGATCTGATAGCTCTGCAGATCCAGGCAGTGTACCCTACGATTGTATCTGCTCCATTAGCTTCAGCTTAGCAGGGTCCTGGCCCTGCTGTGTTGTGCAGTATAGATAGTTCTCTAGCTTGTAAAGAGTAGAGTTTCTCCTCGGAAACCCTGCTGACACCAGAAGCTGCTTTTGAAGCCAGTTATCTTTCTTAAGACATGTAAACTGAAAAAGGAGTTCGTCTGCACTGCTGAGAAATGATACATAGACTTACTTTTATATTTGTCTCAAAAAGACATATTGTTCAAAATTCAGTACTGAAGGAGTAATCTGAACTAAGTAGATATCATATTCTTCATTACTTTGTCAAATATAAAAAAAAGTATATTGAAATTCATAGAAGTGAGTGAATATAAAAGAAACTAGGTTATTATAATGAAATGTGAGGATTTGATCAAACTGTTTAAATCATGATACCTTAGAAAACTTAGGCTAAAGGAGGGAACCAGTAAGGAAGATATTTTGTTTAGTAACAGTCCTTTTTGCTGTTCCTCACTGTCATTGAGACTGGTGTACATATTATAACAAAAGATATGACAGGGAAAGTCAAATTTCCAGACTGGAATTAATGTTCCAAATGCGCTCTTCTGAAATTACAGGTAATGAGGTTATAAACAATCCCTTTTACCAGAGGCAGGGTTGCACACAAGGGAAAAATCCAGTTAGAAGAGATATCGCTTTTTCAGGTGACAGTAGTGGGACATCACAGGACTGCAATTAGACTTCCTAACCACGCATGAATCTTTCAGACAGCAAGGCTGAAAGCTATCTGTTCTGCAGATATTTGCAGAGAGTTTTAATTTTTTTCTGTGACTATGACTATCTGTTTCTGCTCACTAATAGATCCCCACATGATAACACATTTCTCTCATTCCCCCATCTCAGATGCAAAGCAAGTAGATGCGAGGGAAGGAATTTAAAGGAGAGAAAGAGAAAATTAGAAATAAGGAGGCTAGAAAAGGAGATGGACAGCAGGACAAGTGGGCAAGAAGTCCTGAGAGGAATTTAAGAGAATGGAAAAGATAAGATGACACATACACATTGAGAAAGACATGTATGTAAGGGAATTATTTAAGAGTGTGCAGAGATAGCTGCCAAAACTGGTACTATTTGTTTTGTCTCGAAGTATTTTGTTTTGTAGCTTTAACATAGGGATTGGCTGTGGAGGGGAATACCCTATAACTTTGTTATTGAAATAAAAAATAGGGGAATATTATTATCCAAGAGGATAGACTTGGATGTCCAGTGTTGAGAATTTCAGCTAATTCCCTCTGTAGCTTGAGACTGATGGTCTTTCTTCTACCTATTTCCTTTGTATCTTAAGTGCCCTCACTGTTTTTCAGAAGGTACTATGTTGTACTGCAGAGACAGCTGAAGTTATGTGGAGAAATCAATCTCTTGTCAAAACACACTGGAAGTTTAATAGAACAATTACAATTAATTGAAAATATTCAAAATCATTTTAGAAACATCAAGGTCAGGTTTAGGAGTGTTTGGCTCCAGGTTTCTTGATTGCAGTTGTCTTTTTCAGCATATATCTGAAATTAAAAGTAAATATGAAAATCAGATATCTCAGCCCCACATTTCTGTCTTGACCTCGTTCGCTGCTTTTCCTCTTCATTTTCTGCCATTCTGTGTTCAGAGTGCTCAGCTTTCCTCATGGGTATCTCATGAGTGCTGCATGTGGAGACGAAGGACTTCTCAACTGCAAGATGCAGAATGTCAGACCAGTACTGTCAAACTTTGTTGGATGCTTTTTGGAACAGGAAAGCTTCATTAAGACAAAGCTATTTGCTCCTTTTAGAGGAAAAAACAATCTTGCAAAGAACAGCAACATAAAACCCCTTGACTCAAAGTGTCAAGCTTAAAAAAAAAAAAGTAAAGGTGTTCCACTGGCAAAGATGGAAAGATTTTTCAGCAAAAGAGAGCCCATTCAGGTCAGCATCAAATCAGCCTGTTTCACTTTTGTGCTTTGTTTCATAATTAATTTTCTTTACACACACAGCATTTGAAGTTGAACAGGGTCAAGAGACCAGATTTCCAAGGCTGGGACTGCAATGAATACTCCACTATCCATGGGGAAATAAAAGGCCAGTAGAATGTCCTGTGTGCCTTTTTCCCATGAAATAAATAACCCACTCTCATATCCCCACAAGAGTGTATTTCAGAGGCCCAGTGGTCAGCCAGCCACAAGGGCTGAGCAGCTACCACTGTAGTGAGAGAAAGGCTTTAAAAGAACAACTGTGACACAAAATAAAGACTACCCCTCTCCAATGCACTAGGGCATAGCTGTCATAACTTTTGAAACCTCCTGCCTGATGGCTTCTCTGAGATTAGTGAGTGTCATTATTCAGACAGTACCTCTCAAGGGCTTGATTTTCTGTTATCTTAGAGGTTATTTGTAATCACTCACGTGAAAGTGAGTGGCAGGAATCAGGAGAGCAGAATTCTGTTCTTCTCTAGGCCCACTTTTCCACCACCTAAGTGACTAAATAGTGCATAGCAAAGTAACAATCTTCTCTCCAAAAACTCAAATTAAATTCTTCCAAGGTATTGTCACATTGTCACCTTTTTTTTGGAAACACAGCTTAGAATCTGGCAATACTGAAAATACTGGGAAGAGGAGATGAGAGAACAGAGTGAATAGACAAATAGCTCCTTTCTATTTTCTTTTACAATATCACAGCCAAAGATGTAAAAGAGGGAAACAGTCAGTGAGTTATAGAATCACAATTATTTATTGTGATTTGTGAGAATTCAAAAGAAGTGAAGTGCTTAAAGAATCTGAAATGACAGAGAGAAATTAAAGCCTGATGCTAAATCTGGAAGTGACTTAACCATGTCTGGAAAAGTAAAGTCTTTGATATAAGCATCTAGAAAAAAAGCAAACAGCCCAAAAGATGCCATGATATTCTTTGTTTTGTTGTTTTGTGTGGTTTTTTTGGTTGGTTGGTTGGGGTTTTTTCTTTGGTTTCTGTTGTTGGTTTGTTTGGGATTTCTTAATTTTTTTTTTCCAGTTTTCTGCCTTTTGATTTTTTTAACATGGTTAAAAAATCATTATCCAAATCTCTTTGGATAAAAAACTTTCTCAGAGTGATTTTTGTTACAGATTCACTTATCTTGATTAGATGATTACCAGACTAGAAATCAGCTTTTTTTTACAGCAGTTTATGCCAAGAAACAAGCAGAAAAAAAAGTCGTCTCCTAGGTAAACTAAAAATCTGGCTATAAACACTACCACCTAGCTGTGAGAGGCACAGTGAAAGGCATGTATACTGCAGAGCCTTAATGGAACTTAATTGATTTCCAAGTCACATAAAACTCTTCGATCATGAGAAAGTCTTGAATGTCTGTGATCTTGCTTATTGTTTTGTTGGGATTTGGAGAACATTTTTTGTTGTTACTGATAAAACTTCTTGCTTTGATGCAAATTAAATGAGAAATGCTAATCACATTTCATCAGATCATATGTCCAGCTGTTTATCTAAATTAATTGCAGTTCCAAATACAGGACTAGCTTCAAGAGAGCAAGACAATACCAGTATTGACATTTTTTTTTTCTTTTTTTTCCATAATGCTTAAGGACCAGTATGTTTCTCTTGGAGCAGTGAAGGCATATTTCCTTCTCTTAGAGTAGATGAAGACCAAAAGCTGGATCTGCACTTCAAGGAAAATGGAGGACCATTTTTTGGTCCAAAATACCACAGAATTCTCAGTATTGAGAATCATCTTTCTGACCCTGTGCCTGACTACTGGAGTGTCAGTAGTGCTGCTACATGGAGGACCATCACATACAACCAGTGAAGATAACTTCAGTCCATAAAGTTAAGCAGGATTTCTTTGGAAGGGAGCAATGGGAGTTACTCGTGTGATGAGAGGGCAGAGCATCTGAAGTAGAGGTCATCTGTAGGAAAGGAAAAAGAGTCTCCTGGTGTTTCCTAACCCAGTTATCTTCTTTTATCATGCCCTTAAATTCTATCAAATACAAAAAAATGTAGGCATGCTAACAGATTAAATGCAATCCTACACCTGGAGCTGCCTGGGGCAGAAGAAGCCCATGTAGAGTTAGGCTAAGACAATGTACAAGTTTGTCTAAACTTTCCTTTGGTTATGTCTGTGTCAATCTGATTGGATGGGGCTGTTCTGTGACCCTACCTTCATTCTTCTCACAGTACTCGGACATTAAATGCAATAAACACACAGTTAGACCAGCAAAAGTGTTATCAGCCCATGAACAGCCTGTTTACAAGGAATGTTGAGTAAGGGTGGAACTGTGTAATCCTGCTCCAGATAAACAGAAGTTTTGCAGCTGCCCTGCACACAACTCCCTGATTAAAAAAAGCAAACAAAGTGCTAAATTATGCAATAATGAAGGCGGGATGTTGATATTTCATGTAAAGGAAGGAAGCCAAGAGAGAAGGGTATGGTCATGCATAAATGATAAGGTCAAACTCACATCAAAAATCTTTCCCTCCCTCCCTTTCTTCCCCCTTCAAAAATCTTTCCCTCCCTCCCTTCCTTCCTGTGTCTCTTCCTCTTTCCTTTTCTCCCTTTCTGCCTTTATTTTCTTCCTTCCTTTTTTCCCCTTTTCTAATAATATCAACCTCTGCTTTTTATGCATTTCTTAATTCCCTTAATCCCCTTGTTGTGTGGCTTTGCAAAAGCATGGAAAAGGAAACATATTCTTTGCTTTAATGTGTAGGATAAGTTGGATTTCTCAATATTATACAGCCCTTTACTCTGGATACTGCTCAAACAGATAATGTAAACAATTTCAACACAGGTTTAGCAATATTAAATTTCCAGTTTTTCTTTTCTCATGATTGTGAGCAGAAAAGGTCAATGATATCAAAGAAAATGCAGCAAAGGAGGAGGGTAATAAGATGAAGGAAGAGAGGGTTTCTCCAGCACATGGAAGGTAAGGAGGAAAAGGAAAAGACAGCATTGACACATATTTTCTAACCAGCATGGCTGGTTCCATACCAATTATTTTCAGACCAATTTGTTCTGATTTCTTCTGCATCTGTGCGAGTGCATCTGTTTTTGTGGCAGCCTTGGCAATGGTATTTACCAAATCCCTGTTTGTAAGTCTGTGTGCTTTGCAACACATGCTTTCTAATTCTATGGAAACAGCATGTTCTAGAGAACTGCAGATGTTATTTTGTGTCAGCTAGGAGGAAACACTAGGAAGGCTCTCACACCTCTTTCTATGTAATGAGGAAAGCAAACTGTAACAGAAGCCTCTGCTTTATCAGCTCCCCAGGATTTCTAAGGGTAGACAAGAATTATGCAGTGGTGTGCTTTGAACTATAAAATGCCATGATGATTCTGAGCAAAACTGAGATATTCTAAGGTAGTCATTTGTACCTCACATGTGCCCTGAAGTTTGCCAGTGAATCTCTTTGTAGTAGTTTCTTTTAAGAAGGGCCTATGCTGTTCAGAAGCAACCAATGTGGAGAGGGATATGTTCTGCTGTTCTGCTCTTGCAAGAGATAGACAAAACAGTGAATATGTTTTGCAAGTTTTGTTATTTCATGCTCAGTTTGCAGGAAGCTGGATATGGAGGCTTTCCCTTGGCTTACACTCATGCAGTCTTTCCTAACAGCAGTCCCTGGAACGAGTCCTGACTGTGTTCCAGCTCCACGTGAGGACAGGATCAGGTCTTCCACTTTGCCTTGGTTTCTGTTCAGGCATGTAGCCCAAAGTTTCAGAAAGGTGTTGAGTAACTTTTGATGGATGCCTTGTTTCTACAATGAGGCAGTTGTGATTCAGTGTGGCAGATGCATCCAGCTCACAGCCTGAAATCTCTCTTGGGAATTTTAAGTCATTATTATTTTATTAGTAACATATCTCTAAAACTTTGTTCAGTGCTTATTTGAAGTATGAATAACACTGGAAGTAGTCCAGTACTTTGCATTTTTATATTGTTTTGGCATACGCTCTCAAAGAATATGGACTGGACTCTGCCCTTCAATTGCCTGTGTGGGTTTAACACCCCTTGGCAGGCATACAGAGCTTTACAAGCAGCACAGTGCAGAGTCTTTTGGGGAAAGTTAGCTAATCCCTGGATGGGTCCGAGTGCTAGGAGAGACCCACCCCTAAGAAATTAAGTGTGAATTCAGCAAAATCTTGAAACAAATAAGCAGGTAAATCAGACAGGGCTAATCTAAGACCCCTGGAAGTCAGAAAGGAAGGCAGCAGCAGGAAGAGAAGGAAATGTTTCTTTGGAATTTGGACTTACCTTGGACTTACCAATAATTACCTTGTGCCAAAGACATGTGAATGTCTTCATGATGTCTAGAAGACAACTGAAACACCAGAGGCAAGAGTTTGCTTTGCCTAAATGTCTCAAGCCTCACTAGAGTGGTCTCTGCAGTTAGAAGCAGATAGCCCTTATCTTTCCAGGATAGAATGTCACACCCAACTTTGGTTACAACACAGAGGCGTGACACCACACAGCATCTTGGGGTAGATACACAAACCTCAAACGCTTAATTATTTTCTGACCACTAGTCCTTTGGATAGCTGCGGAAAAAAAGCAAAGAAACCTCCAGCTGCTGTCTCTGGTGCTTACTCTTCATGAGCAGTGACATGGCATGACACAATATGACGTGACACGACATGACAGTGCCCCAGTGAAGTGAAGTGAAATCATCTCTTATGCAGATGCTCTTATTTCATTACACTTATTCCATGGCTTCATTTAATGCTGGGCAAGTGTTTCTGAAAACCAGCAGTAGATATTCCTGAGAGTAAAAGCTTGCCTTTGGAGGTGTGAAACCTAATTTTATGCTGGCTTAATGAAACATGCCTATATTTGTACAACCTGAAAACTGAAAAAAATATAAGGCTTCAAGTATGCAAAGACAATTAATTTCTTAACTTTCCAGATATGCTGAGCTTCACCATATTCAACTAGACTGCAGATTCTGATGAAGCAAGCAATAATTTTTTTCTTTTGATGAGTTTATAACAAATTTTCATCTTTATTCATTGCACATCTAATTAAACCTCTTTTGCAACTAAGAAGTTCACTGAATTGAACAATTATTACATTTAATATGAAGCTAAAGTGCCTTCTGTATTTCAACTGTCATTATCACTTGCTCTTCAAATAAATCCAGAAAATCCTTTAATTACAGTTATTCTAGTTCTACCGGAGAAGTGATACTTCATAAAGCTACTGTAAATGTCAACATCAAACTTGTTTCTGCACCTTTTGAAAATTGTAATTTGAACCAGTATTTTTCTATTGTTTTGGTCTGTGTATATATCACCTTGACATCACACTGGTGGACATGGCTTCAGACTGGGTATTTAGCCACATTGTAGATCAGTCAAGTCTGTATTTCTTTTCAAATGGCTTAAGCTTTGGGGGGAAAACATAGCAACATGGTATTAAGTTTTCCTTTTAGTCTGTAGCCAGTCTAAAGACTGAATAAAGTCTAAAGTCTAGAGTGAATTGGACAGGAGAAGGGTTTTTCTACAGAGCAAAGATTTAAGTATAACTTGACTAAACAATTGAACCTGTACCAGCACACATAACTTTGTCTGGAAATAATGGCTGACACAAGCAATAGTTATTCAAACATCAACAAGTAATGCACAGGTCAAACACTAAAGGATTAAGACTGTGCAGAGAATTGCTAATGTGTTTTCAATCGGTAGTTGCAAATGAAATACCCCTGACACAGCAATTTTGTAATGGAAAACAAAATTCTTTTAGAATGGAAGTGTGATCATACAGTAGCATGGTGTATAAAATTTTGAGTTTTAGTCTTCACAGTCGCACAGTTTTAAGAGAGCAATAAAAGTAATTTAGGGGATAACATGTGTTTTACAATGAAGAATAGCTGACATGATTCAGGGAAGGCAATCCAGGGAAAATTTAGGCACTCTGCCAAGCACTCCTTTCAGGCAGAACAAGTCACTCCAGCTCAGCTTGGCAATGGGCGACCATGCTCTACAGAACCTCACCTGGAGATGGACATCAGGATACTGGACTTGTCATCATGAGCCCCTTGTCTGTGAAACACTGAGAGCGTGGGAAAAACTATATAAGGCAGGAAAACTGAAATATTGCTTTCTTATGCTCCACAAGATCCATTATGCCTCATTTAGTCACTGTGCCTATCTTCTGACAAGATTGTAGAGATTTTACTTGGGGCTGGTGCTGACTAGAGGAGCTGTTTCCACCACAAATGTTCCCCAGCTAATGATACTCATGATTTCCAGTCCTCTGACAGCCTTGCTGGGATACCTATCTCACGTGCATGTCCTTCAATGCCTTTCCCTTGAAGGCAGCCAGCAGTCAGAGCTCAGGCTCTACACCTGGCTTTTGGAGGGCGGAGATGAGGGTGGGGAAAGGCAAAGGCTGTCTGCAGGTTTTGCCCTTGCTGCTGGGGGTCATGGGGCTTGAGTCACCAACAAAGACAGGGTCCTGCTTTTGCATGGGTGGAATTTACGGAAGTGAAAGTACCACAGATGGTGACATGCCTTTGAGGGGAAACTGTATGATGAGTGGCTGAGGTCACTTGGTCCAGTCAGCCTGGAGGAGACTGGGGGGAGACCTCATCACCTTCCTCTGAGGGGAGGCAGGGAAGCAGGGCAGACACTGATCTCTTCTCTGGTGGCCAGTGACAGACCTTGAGGGAATGGCATTAAACTGTGTCAGGGGAGGTTTAGGCTGGATGTTAGGAAAAGGTTCTTCACCCAGAGGGTAGTTGAGCCCTGGAACAGGCTCCCCAGAGAAGTAGTCATGGCACCAAGCCTGTCTGAATTCTAGAGGCAATACTTGGGCACATGGGGTGACTTCGGGATGATCCCATGCAGGGCTAATAGTTGGACTCCATGATTCTTGTGGGTCCCGTTCAACTCAAGATATTCCGTGATTCTGTGAATTGCCCGAGATGGCTGCTCCGGGAGGACACAGCGGTGCCGAGGGACCATACGGGAAACCTCCCGCCCTCCCTCGGCCCGGTCGCCTGAGGGGACCGAACTACAACTCCCGGCGTGCAGCACGGCTCCGGCCGCCGGCCGCCGCTCCGATTGGTTGCCTCCCCCCTCCCTCCCCGCGTGACGGCGCGGGGCTGGCGGCGGCGCCCCCCGCGCGGGGCGCGGGGAACGTGAGCCGGGCCGGGCCGGGCCGGGCCGGGCCGCCGGAGGTCGCGGTTGGGAGTTTGAGTGCCGGGCCGGTGCCTCGTCCCTAGGGAGATGTGTTTCGTGGAGGGGCGCCCTGGTAACCGTGGCAGCGCCCGGCGGGGTGACCGGGGGTATTGGGCACCGCGGGCGGGGGCTGCCAGCGCGTTCCAGAGAAATGTAACCTGTCCATAGAACTTTGCAAGGTATCCCGGACCGACTGGTGCGGCGAACATGACCTGATTATGTCTAGGCAAGAGGGAAGAGTCAACAAAACATGTAGTAATATATAATGGTCTGTATGCTTCATTTGTTGAAATGTCACCCTTGCTTTGGAAGTACGTGGGACACCCGGTCTCATGGACCGAGCCGGTCCGGTGCTCCTGCCCAGGCAAAAGGAGAGATTACACAACGCTCTTTGATCAGCCTGGGTCAAAACCCGGGTGGTTTGGCAGCTCTCGGTGGTTGTGCTCCGATGGTCATGCGAACTTCGCACTGAACCTGTTTGTTCTGGTGCTGGCGTGGTCAGCTCAGGAGTTGCCTTGATACAGCTTCTCCCGGTTTAACTTTCGGTCCCTCGGGTGAATTCGGTCTCTTGGTGTCCTAATTCAGAAGAAAAAGCTACACGGAAAGGCAAGGTTCTGTGACTGTCTAGAAGCAAATAGGGCATGGCATACAGCAATCCCAGCTGGAACATGATTTATTGAGTTACTTGCAATTGCATGGCTGGCTTTAACAAACAGAAAATAAGCTAAAGCTACTGGTGACAGACTCCGTGTCGCCAGAATTGAATGCATTCACTGCCACTTACTTATTTAAAAGAAACCAAATGGATTCATGCGTTGCTTTATTGAATGCTTACTTGACTCCGAAAACTAGAAGGGTTATTGAATTTGTTTTGTTTGGTCGTTTTCCTAGGCCATAAGTGTTTTTATAAATTCTGATCAGAATTACTTTTCCCTACTTTCTTTACATAAGGTAGCTGTACCAAACATCAGGAATAGTTTTGAGGGAGCTTGATTACAACATCCATCTGAAAGGCCTGCATCTCTTAGGGGCAAAAAGCCACGGTAGCTGGAAGAATGGGCTGGGGGTACACATTTGTGGCACAGTAAATATTAGAAGTGTGCCAGGGCACTGGCTCATATCCTGCAGGGCTTGAGAAGTGAGCTAGTGTAAAAAACAAAGGTACTGTAGACTTAGCAGCTATACAGTGCTAATACACCCCTTGCTCCTTTCAGTTCTGTTTCTCCTGGGATTCATCTGTAGAGAGAAGCAATTAGCCTCTCTCTACAGCCATAGGGGACAGTGAAATGTACTTTAAAATGTGAGAACATTCAAACATTCAGAACAGTTGTGAATACTGCTTGACTGTCTTCTGTGCTGGAGCTGCAAGTATTCATGGGTTCTGTTTAGTTTCCTGAGGTTTTGGGGTCGAGGTTTTGGTGTGGAGGTGTATGCAAAGGGAGAAGAGAGCAGTAGGCTATATTTCAATCCCCTTTAAAATGGTCATTCCAGTTATGGAAGGTAGAACTTAGTAACTCGGGCAGTTCAAGTGACAATTGCCAGGCTGTGTCCAAGGCCATCCATTCAAAATCTTTTGGTTGGGTTGCAAACAGGGGGGTCAGTACAGCTGTTGTACTAGCTGTGTGTGACAAACAATTTACTTCTTTGACTCTTGGTTTTTGAGATACAGTTGTCAGTCTCAGAGGTGTGCACAGAGTTCTAACTCCACTAGTTATGACTAGAACAGGTCATGAAGCTACAGGCCCTCTGAATGCAGCATTTTCACAGTTGTTCTGTTGTGTGCAAGAGTTTCTTTGGACTTTTCTTGACTAGTTCACAGTTAACAAAGTTTGATGCCATCCTGCCATCTTGTACCCATGACAGTGTATATCCAGATTCTGTTCTTGAACTGAAATGATCAGATAGGATGACCTATTTCTACTACAGAACTGGAAATCAGCATATTTTTTTTTAATTCTGCTCTAGATGTATCATGTCCAGTAAGGGTCGTGATACAAAGTTTCACTTCATCTTTCTTCATCTGCTCTTCTAGATCCTGTAGTCCAAACATAACCAGCTGAAAATTTCTGTGGCCACAATGAAGCCTTCAGTGCTGGGATAAAGTGGAGAGTCCAGCTTTAGAAAGACCTCACATGCCCCTAATTCTCGGCCAGTCGTGTCTGAAACGCTCTGTGCTGCTGCTGTTTTGTGGGTAGGCAGTGCCAGTCCCTGGGCAGTGCTCTCCGTGCCAGTACCCACAAGTGTAGCCTGCTGTTTGGGGTCAGCTGTTGGGCAGCAGCTGCGGAGCCCTCACAAAAACATTTGTCTTGGACTTCTCAGCTCAGACCTCATTCTGGCAATTGGCCTACTTAGACCCATTTCAGCCTCTGCGGTTGTCTGATTTCCAGGTTGAACCAAGGACATTATGTCACCACTTCCCTACAGACTAAGATGCTAAAGGTGAGGCACGAAAGAGAAGAGCTCTTGCTGAGTTATGTCTGTGACACTGCAGCAGTGCTAGGTGCTACGCTGGGACAGCAGTGCTGTGCACAAACCCAGCGGGATTGATAGAGCTTGAAGAGCCAGTGGATGCAGGAACAGCACTAACAGTGTCATGGGTACACAGGTTGTGGTAGTCCCTGAGGCCTGTGCAGAAGTCTTTGCAAGCTTTATTGTACACAAATATCACTGGGGATGAAGTGAAGGTGGAAGAGTAGAGCAAGGATAGTACTTGATCTTCAGCTTGATTAGTAGGTAAGAATTCTGTTGTCTGCCCCTTTGTGTTTAACTGAGCCTTTCTAGTATCTGTCAGTTCGTGGTGTTCCTGGTAGTTATTGATACCTCTGCTGACAGCTTCCAATTTTGCTGCATTGTTAAAAGAGTTCTCCTGGAAATCACAGGTGAGTTGTCAGGTCTGAAGGGTTGACAGCTTGTCAAAATATAGCTGCTAGGTGCAGTCATCTAAACTCTCATTCTTTCAGTACTAGTGTAGAACATGTGATTGACAGCCCAGAGAATGAACCTGGGTTTTTCATGGACCAGATAAAGCACGTTGTGTGACAGGGCATACTCCTCCCATATACAGAAGTGTCTCCTGTCAACTGTGGAGAGAGGGGAGTGGGGATTTGTGGGTTATAGACATCCCTTTTGAGTGAAAAAGTTAGCTAATTGGGCATTGATATGTTAAAATACCAGCAACCATCTACCCTTTCCTACTTCAGGAAACCGAATAACCCTTTTCCTGTATCCTGGGAACTGTAGCAGGCTTTTGCTTTCTTCCTGTTCCAATAGCTCTCACAAAGACTGCAAGTGATGAGGTTCAACCTCAACCTATTCTTCCCCTTCAGAGGATCCTACTTACACAACAACCTGAGGGAGTGCTTCATCCTTGCCCTGAGTTACCAGGAAGGCAGCTGAGTTTTCATCTCTGATAATTGGCCTTTTCTGTGGTATTGATAAAAATATGAGCTGGTGCTGGGTGCAGGAGCAGTTTTGGTAGTGCAGGATACACCTCTGCTGGAGTTCAAGCTGATGGGTATCAGCTATTATGGCTTATGGGTATCTCCTAATTCCTCTGTGCTGAAATGTAATTGGTCAGAAACTGAATAGCTTAAAAATTCTATCTCCTGTCATTCTTCCCTCCCAGACAAACTCATTTCTATACACAACAAGAAATTGATGGAAATAAGTTCTAGTAGCTGTATAAAACATTTTTGTTTTCCCTGTTCTAAAACGCACTACTTTGCAGCAAGAGTTAGTTATTTCCAATATAAACTTTTAAGTTTATTGAGACCAATATTTTGCTTAGTGCCTGTTCTTTTAATGCCACTTCTTTACGATTCACTTTAGAGTAATTAATGAAGGGCAGTGTTATTCCTCTTAATTTAGCTACCTTACTTATAGGAGCCATGCAGATCTATAACAGACCAGCAACAGAACTGATCTCCTGTGGCCCGCTCCAGTAGGGACTCTTTCCTGAATTATTTTAAGCATATTACAGTCTTTGAAAGTATGCAGTTTTGTCTTTCATTACATAAAAACATTAAGGTGTCCCTCATTTGCCCCCACCTTTCTTCCAGGGAGGACAACTTTTTCCTTCTTTTCCTGCCTGTAATGCACACTCTAAAACTGGGAGGTGGGAGGTTTATAGTGTTCTGTCTTCAAGTGGAGTGGTAAGGAAGCCCAAACCTGATGCAAAAAAAGCATTGCTAGGAAAGAAACAGGAGAGGAGGGCTCCCACAAGAGGGGCTCAGATAATTTTAATAAACTTGGGAGTACTTTTCCTCTCACATATGAACACCTTTCCAAAATAATTGGAAGGAAAACATCAGATATCCAGCCTAGCCAGATAGCAGCATAGTTTTCAAGAAAAAAAAAAAACAAACAAACTTTTTTGTGTTGTGTTTTTTTCTGAGTTTGGCAGATTTAAAATGTCCTTAGATTTAGTCTGTTCAGGGTTGAATTTTCTGACTGAGGAAGATGAAGAAATGAAGTCTGGATATTTACCTGGGTTCTTTGAGTTAACCTGGATTGTATTTGGAGAAACACTTAAACAATAAGTGGAACAGAGCCAGCATTTCTATCAAAAGAAGGGATTCCCAACTTAGGATTTTTTTGGTAACCTAAAGCTGTGCAGAGCTCTACAGCAACCCACACACCCCTAGGCTGGAGCATTTTCCTCAGGAGTTTAAAAACCAGATGGCTTGTTCCGAATGCAGGAAGGGGAGGTGAAGTGTGTGAGCAGCGGGTGTGGCTGCAGAGCGGCTGCCAATTACACTTGTGATGCTGCCGGGAAGGGAAGGCCGAGTCTTGGCAGGGCTGGCCTTGCACCCCATACGCCTCTGCTGTTGCAGCCCCTGAAACTGAAAGGCATTGCTTTCTTCCGGCAGAAAAGCAATTCCGTGGAAAGTACTACTGCAGTTTTATCAGGCGTAAACAGATGTTTTCTGGGCTTTGAAACGGCCACTTTGTATCTCCCTTGTCTCCTCTAGCTCCTCACTGCTGTGGATATTCTTAGAGTAAGGTCTTCTTATCTTACCACAAAGCTGTTTGGATCAAGTATAGTGGATTGTTTAAAGGCTAGGGAAAAGATTGTGCTGCCAAGAATGACTACTCCTGCTTGTAAGTTTAGCAGAAGCCTGGTGTTAGCACAGCTGGAAACAAAATTGCTGCGGCTGCTGATGGCTAAAGTTGGGTCTCTTCCCAGATAACCTTTGCTGCCTGGCTGATTTGGTCACTGAGGGTCCTCTAGGGCTTCCACTCCCCCACAAATGTTTCTTACAAATATTTTGACAATAAAATGTTTTGAGGAAGCGTACCTGGGTGGTTCAACATTTTAGCTGACCATTTCTAGGTTTCTTGCAAGGTTGTAGGGAAATCCTGTGCAGGATTAGCTCCTTTGGTTACTAGTGATAAGCAGAGCCAGGGAGCTGATGGCTGTGGCTATGTGTGTTGCTGCCCGGTCCCTTGGCATCATCCCATACATTCTGATTTTGGTATGTCTGGACATTTCACATCTGTTTTTCACTGGATGTTAGTCATGACTTTTGTTTAGGTAAGCAGTTTAAATACCCACTAATGTGTCATTTTGTTTGGTTCGTAATTCTGCATCTTAAATTTATGTCAACACTTTATTTAATCCTTTGCCTGCTGCAGCCTGTTGAGACCAGTCAGCACAGTTTTAACTTGAGGCACAATTCTGCAGCTGATTCACACATGCACACACGCATGAATTTTGTGAACACCATATATACAGAAATGGTTTTGTATGTGCCTTTTTACTAGATATGAAATTCACTGACTGTTAAATGTCTGCATGTGGTTAACTAATAAGGACTCAGTGAAGGTGGTTCCCTTTATTTTGTTTTGTCTGGTTTATTTTGTGATGCTAGGCAGTTGGCTTCATTCATGACTTACCAAATTGACCTCCTATAAAATGTTAATTTAACTCTGATGTAGTAGATGAAAATACTTAGCAGAGTTTGAATTATGTTGGTTTTGGATGTAGTGCCCGAAGCAAGTATCTGCCAGCTGATAAAAGTATGTTGGTAAACTCTTGCTTTTCTGCAGTACTGTGATAAGCATTTATTCAGTTACTCTAAGTTTCACTTGAGGTACCAAAATATTTTTCAAAAGTAGCAGAGTGGTTTCAGCTGTGCTTTGCAGGTATAGAAAAAGAGAGCTGTAACACTGTAATTGGAAAATCATGGGCTAAAGGCAGTAAGGCTCCCTGCATTTAGTCCTTGCTATAATTAACTTTTCTGGCATTGATGGTACTGATATTTTGAAGTTACTTGGTATAAACTGAACTGTATTTGTTTGCAGCTGCTATTTGGGATATTTGATACCTGATGTGGTCATAGAAGCCTAGAACATTTTGGGTTGGGAGAGGCCTTTAAGATCATCTCGTTCCAACCCCCTCCCATGGGACACCTTGCACTAGACCAGCTTTCAGGGATGGGCATCCACAGCTTCTCTGGGAAGCCTGTTCCAGTGCCTCACCCTCCTCACAATAAATAATTTCTTCCTAATATCTAAATCTACTCTTCTACTCTTTCTTCTTATCTAAATCTACTCTTCTCCTTTGTCCTATCACTACGGACCCTTTAAGAAGTCCCTTTCTAGCTCTCCTGTAGTCCCCTTTAGGTACTGGGAAGTGACTGGCTCCTCTCCCCAAAGCCATCTATCTCCTCCCCAGGCTGAACAGCTTCAGTTCTCTCAGCCTGTTTTCTTAGGAGAGGAGCTCCAGCCATGTGAGCAGCTTTGTGGCCTCATCTGGTCTTGCTCCAGCAGCTCCTCATCCCTCTTATGCCCTCATTCTAGAGGGAAAATACTCATATTTCCTTAAAATTATGCTGCTCTAGAATGTATTACATTGTGCTTAAAAAAAACCCCAGAATTTTAAGTAGAAATCACTTGTAATATTCACTTCATGACAGTTAATAAAGAAATTTTAAAAATTCTGATATTTTTATTCAATTTGAACAGGTATTTAGAATCGCACGCTTCTCTTCCAGTTCCACCATGCCCTGCATTATTTGTCATCTTTTAACTGAGACAAGCCTTTTGGAAGTATTCTGTTTTATGGATTTAGGCAGGAAGACTTTGTTGGAAATGAAGACAGTTGTCATAAAACATAATTGTATATAGCAATAATTCAGTATTGCTGTTAACAAGATGTAAATATTGCACATGGAATATGGTAGGAACACAAGCAGAGATGCAGTGTTTCATCAGCTTCAGGTTCTCTTGTGCTAAAGTACAGAAAGGTCCCCTTCTCTATAGTTTCATTTACCCAAGGGCTGTAGTGAGCATAGGTCATCCTGGATCATTGATTCTGGGAAGAGACAGGCAGTTGAACAAAAACACCTTCTATTCTGCACAAAAAGCCTGAAGTACGTGGGGCAAAGATGGGGAAAATTGTAGAAATTAATTAAGACTGGGTGTGAAACTTAACAACTGGCCACTTTTCACAATGGTTTTCCTTCGGCAGCTATGTGGGGAAGAATAGAATAATAATTATCAGTTGAGTTCAAAGTTGATATTTATACAGCAAGTTGACAGGGTAGCTATTCAAATATTTAACACTTGCTTGTTTTTGTTACAGGAATTACAGAGCTCAGGAAGAGAACGCTTTGTGCTAGAACATGCTGCTCCATTCTCTGCTTTTTTGACGGACAGCTTTGGGCGGCAGCACAATTACTTGCGGATTTCGTTGACTGAGAAATGCAACCTCAGGTGTAAGTGTCTGCTGTTTCCTTGCACAAAACTCCTCTTCACATATTGTACAAAAGTCAAGGTTTGGGTTAGGGTATTATTGCTGTGTTGGCCCTGTGCTGTTTCTTGTCTTCACAAAGTAATAATAAATGATGGATAGAGACTAATTGAGGCTGAGCTACTGGTGATGTGGGAAGCCTGGAGCAAGCCTAGGGATCTACCAGAGACAGGTGGAAGTGACAGATCTTTTATCAGACTTAGTGTGGTTTAGATAATGACGCTTGTGTGTCCGAAGTCTCCCTAAGCAGGAGAGCTCATACCTAGGCATTCCCACAATTACTTCCGCAAAGTCTGGTGATGTCCCAGTGCTGGCTGCTTGAACTCGGTCTCTCTATTTGAATGCAGTTTAGATAGAAGTACAGTCATCTTTTTCTTCAGAGTGGATCCATTGTAATTTTGAGGCATATCAGATTAGTCTTCCTCTGAAGTAAACCAGGAAATTGTTAGAAGATTGTAAAATTTTTGCACAGTTGGTGTCGTTTGGCATCCATTAAAGACAGCTGCCTTTGGTACATTTTGCCCATCAATATTAGATTAATTGTTGCGGCTTATTTTTTGCCTCATGTATTTCTGTAACTTTTGTTTCAGGTCAGTACTGTATGCCTGAGGAAGGTGTTCAGCTGACTCCGAAATCAGAGCTCCTAACTGCCCAGGAGATAATCACCTTAGCCAGGCTGTTTGTGAAAGAAGGTGTGGACAAGATCCGACTGACAGGTGGAGAGCCACTTATCCGTCCCGATGTGGTGGATATTGTGGGTGAGTTCCAAATCAGTACAGAGTGTTTCAAAGTGACTTGGTACGTGTTGGTGCTAGAATTGCTCTTACAGCTATCTACTGACAGTCTGGCAACCAGAGGAATAATTACACATTTGCTGTGGTGCTTTTCCCCAACATTGTGAAATGCAAGGTGCCTTTCAGAAAATTTCCAGTTCTAATGTGTTGCTTGGATGGAAATTGCGTGTCTTTGTATTATACCAGCTGAACTTAGCATTGTTTTTTATTCAACATCTATTTCAGTAGCTTGCAATAGTGCAGCCTGAGGGTGAAAAATCAAGAACATACATGATGAGGTCCTCAGTGGGGAGGAACAAGTGATATGTGCTTACAAACAAAACAAGTTTTCTCTTTAATTTTTCAGGAGTGTGGTTTCTTCGTGGTTTTTGTTTTGCTGCCTTGATAACAGGTGTCATTGCTTGTGTTTAATAAGGAAAGGTGGGAAAACCTGTTTTTACAGTTAGTGGTGAGGACTGTTATTTCAATGGAAGGTAAATTACTTGGTAAATTTTAGAAGTCTGTCTGCTTTGATTTGTATTTGTTAAATGACACTGCCTGGATCTTTCTTCTTGAGTCGGGTGCTTTTTTTCCTCTGTCCAAAATCTCATATCTTGCAGTAGATTTTTGTAGTGGCAATGTATTAGATTAAGGTTGTGTAGGTGGGTGCACTTTGGTGTATTGTAGGCAACTGAACTTGTCTGTTTCTGGGCATATACTCTTCTAAGTAATGAAGATAAGAAGAGGTTTATGTGGAGGAAGGAGGTCTTGAAAGAAGAGAAATTGCCTACCAATGCAGTAAGCTATTGTGCAGAAAATGGTCCCTTTCTCTGCTCTGTTTTGTTCAGCATTTGGATGGAAGACCTTTTCCAAAGAAGGCGACCTTCTAAGGGAAGCAGCAGAGCTGTTGTAGTTTGTAGAACTGACCTGTTCATAGCTGGAAAAGGTGTGACTGAAGTGAGCTGGGGTGTGTCTTGTTGAACTTTGATTGTGAATTCTGAAATTGCACTAACTTTTTAGAACTCAGAAATATCATTGTCTCGATCATTTTGCCCATTCATGATGGATTTGGAGTGGTTTTAGTACTGAGGAAGCTATATGCCTTTCAAGAGACATGTTTCTTTCAAGATAATAGATTCTTTCCAATGATAATGGTATAATTGTTGGCTCCTGTAAAGGGAGCTAGATTTATAAATTAGGTTGCAATTTAAAATGCAATAAAGCTTTGCAGTTCAGCTCATAATATTGGCATGAAAACAAGTTCAAACCAACCATGCCACCAGTTCAGTGCAGAACTTTCTTCCCTAGTGTATTGTAGGCACCTTTTTATTTATCAGTGGTAGCTAATGACTTAACACAGTACTTATGATACTGATAGCCAGGTCACCCCAAATTCTTATTGTATTCCTGCAATCCAGAAGTATTGGTACAGGAAGGATAGACATCTTTTTTGTTTTGGTTTATTCCAGTGATAGAATTCTCGAAGGTTTATTTTTTGTGCCTGAAAGGAAGAAATTGATCTTTTTGAACCACTGGATTTTCATTATTCTGCCTGTGTTCCTGTTCACAGCTGAACTTTGACAGATTCATAGTGATCATTTTAATGGATAGCAATAGTGATCTTGGGGTGAAGGTAAGGGATGTCAAGATGTTTGTCATGTTGTATTAGTTCATTCTGTTGTGGATTTGTATTAGTCTGGTTGGATTTTTTTAAGGCCTGTTGAAAATTGTTGAATTATGTCTACAAACACTTTCTGTTTTCCCAGACTTTGGTGTTACTCTATGGTGCCCCAGTCTGGGATCAAGATAAGAGATCTTAAAAGTATATATATCAATGTAATAACTATAATAATTATAAAGTGAATTAACAATGTATTAGGAAAACTCGTTGAGGAAAAATCAAGCCCAAAAATGTCTTCTGCAGAATTTGAGTAAAGCATCTTTATTGAAGCCATCTTAGCACAATGTATTGGTTTGGTCTGGGATAGGGTTAGTCTGGTTTTCTCGATGGTTTTGGAGAAGCTGGCTACAATATCTCAGGTACTGAATTGGGTTGAGGTTTAAGTTAAGTTTACTTTCAGCAAGCCTTTCTACAAGCTAGAGATGATCTGTGAAATACCAGTAAAGCTCAAAAATGTTAATGCTGGATTTCTGTTACCAAATTTTTTTATTACAGAATTTCAAGTGTTTTATAGTTGTGTCAATGAACAGATGTAATTTGAGGCTCCTGTCGGAGACCATGCTATTCAGAGACCTGCTACAGTTCTTTAGATTATTTAAAATCTTTTAACAGATGCATGTACATAAGCTGTGAGTCAGCATCTAACACTTGCTGAAAGCTAAATTATATCCTGGAAACTGCTGAAAACATATGTTTGAGACTTTTCTGAAGCAGCTGATAGTGAAATATAGAATCCATCCACTTTGAGATACTCAAAGTTTAAATAAGCACTGGATATAAACTCTCTGATAGTTATTTGCTATTAGTAGTCTGAGGAGTACACATCTACACTGATGAAATCATTTTCCATGGGGTGCAGGGTGGAATATTGGATGCCTTTTCATAGCAACTTTTTATACCCATTTCAAGAGTGAAGTGATGTAGGACAGACTTAGTTAATGTGTTAGGAAGCATGCACAAATTTTCTGGAGTCAGTCGGGAGAAGTGCAGTTAAGGAAATGATTGGAGGAGAATATGTAAGAAAATTGTCTATTTAAGAAGATGCTCCTGATCCTAAAGGAAAACATTAATGTCAAGTTGTAGTAATAACATATCCTCTGAAAAGAGAGAGACACAGCTCTCCCAGGATTTTCCTGGGAAGCTGTGAGAAACTGTGAGAAAGCTCTGAGAAAGAATTAAAACAATTATTATTCCAATCTCTACACCTAGCAGGCAATCTCTGTTTGTCAGTGTTACTTATAAGAAAGAGTTGTCCTTCTTAACCAATAAATGAGAGAAAATTCCTAAAGGCCAGTCAGGTCATAAATCCATCATTATTTTAATAAAAACTATAAATTTCTGAAAATAAAGTACCTTTTCATACCTTCTGATAATAAAATCTCTATATCACCTTTGTCTGTCCCCGATACCCTGTCAGTAATAGTAAAGTGGTTTATTTCATGGCTCAAGCTTGACATAAAAGTTTTAGCTTCATGCTATGGACTTACAGCATCTGTTCTGTTTCCTTTTCTTGTTAGGTTTTGTCCCTTGTCTTTGCTTGTGCTGATTGGTGCTAAAGCAGTGACCAAAGGTCAGCAAACAGGTTTAATACAGTTACAAGGAGAGTTACAAAGTTATGAAGTCTCTTTAATCCCTTTTAATTTTGGAGGTCAACAAGCCAAGAAACCAAGACACTGCAAAGGTCACACCTGGTAGAGGGTTCTGACTTGTACTTTTTAATTTGTTCTTTTTAGTGTTAAGCTTCCATCTCTAACTTTTCACAGTTGTTTACTGTCCAGTTTGTTACTACAGTTGATTCCATGTATTAGTGTATTTGCAGTGCCTCATCCTGTATCTTGCCCTGTCTGATGAGGAAAAAGATGCATGGACATCAGCTGCTGCCTGCGCTGATCTAATCAACTGGTGCTGCTTCTTAAATTTTTTTCCATTTTAGACTGCAGAATGACATTAGTTTTAGTCAATACCTTTATGCATTTTACATTTCTACCAATGAAACCTCAACCTATGGCATCTAGACTTTTTTCCCCACTCATTTTGAGGTTGAGCATTTTGTGTGTTCTGAGACTATAAATAAAAGTAGTGATGTTCCCAAACTATCCTCTGGCTGTAGCATGTATCCTTTACTCTCACAAAGATTAGGCTGCTAGTGATAGCTAGTGTTAAATAATCTTTGGTGAAATTGAGCTGCTAGCACTTATCCTCTAGGAAGAGGTTATTCTTGGTCATTTGGGAGGACTTTGAGAGCTGAAGGCCAGGGAAAAAATCTCTTTTAGTAAAGATTGCTCTTTCGCTACAACTTCATGTCTTTATGGAGCTCTTAATCATGTTCCAAAATACTGCTGCTGTAAACTTCAGCATCTTTGCTATGACCTAGCTTGACCCATTCCAGTGTTCTGGACTTGGCTTAGGGTGAATATTTTGAAAAGAGCTAGGCAATGAGATAAAGCAGAAATAAAGCCCTTATCAACTTGAGTAAATAGAGGTAAAATAGTGAGGGACAAAGGGACTGTGAAATATTTGTGCTGTAATTGCAGCTGCCTCAAGAGTAAGGATTCTTCAAATATTTCTTAAATAATTAGGGTGGAGGCTATGAGGGAGGGAGGAAAAACCAAAGTAAATTATTTTGCTGTGGCTCTGCTTCTGCAAGTTGTTTATGAGGGTTTTTTTCTTGTTTGTTATTGTACTGATAATTGGAGGTTTGAAAGCTTATCTCTGGAGATCTGATATGCTGAGGATTTCTGCATTTGGCTTATGAGGAGGCATCTCTTTTCTAAATCTTAATCTCATTATATTAGCTGTTTCTTACACTTTCCTTTTGTTAGCCATTTTTTAGTGCCTTGCGTAAGCACTCTCCAGTCAGCCAGGCTACCACTGGTAATGGAAATACTTCAGTTGTCAAGTGCAAATGTTTTGTCCCTTTGGATGTTGTTGCCTTGGATTCTCTGTAATAGTCTAGTATGTTGACCTTTTTCTGTTTAGTTAGGACTGCATGTGGTATTTCTTTCATAAGTTTAAACTTCTACTGCTGGCAGCTACCTCTGGGTTAGAACTGGTTTTTGGTAAAGCGTTGTAGGATAGAAGTTGCTAAATAAACAGGTCAGGTGTCAGTTGTGAAAGGGATGGCTTGCTGCTTTATTATTGCAGAACATGAAATTCAGTTTGCAAAGGTGGATAAGGAAGAGAAAGTACACAAAATCAGGGACTGCCTTTCAACAATAAAGTAGGTGTTTAAGAAATTAGGAACAAAACTAGTGTGTATTTTAATAGAACAAAACTTCACCACCAGTTTCGCTTGCAATAAACTGTTCTCTCATATCTTTTGAAATGGATTTGTGCTAAAATTGGTCTCTTAAACCAGTATAACTGGAGGCCAAAGGCCGAAGCACTGAAGTGTCCACATTTTCTTCACACATTCTTCATACATTTTTCTTTGTTTCACAAATCTTTTGGGTTTTCTGTGTAACCTTTAAACATTTTAGTTTAACTACTTTTTTAAAGTGTTCTTGTTACTTTTCTTTCCTAGGTGAGCTGCACAAGCTGGAAGGGCTGAAAACCATTGCTGTCACAACCAATGGGATCAACTTAACCAGACTGCTGCCCCAACTGAAGGAAGCAGGACTAAATGCCATTAACATTAGCCTGGATACTTTAGTGCCAGCTAAATTTGAGTTCATTGTCCGAAGGAAAGGTACAAACTTGTCTTCTAAGGCAACTGTGTTAATACTTGCAGGAATGTCCTGAGTTGTTTACTGTATCTTTCGCAGTCAGTTACTTGGGGGGGGGGAAGTGAATTGCTATCCTTCTGAGGGTAGGAAAAGTAGTCTATACTAGATTTTTCAGTAGTGACTCCTTTTTCCTCCTTTCTGTAAAGCTTAGCAGGTAGAGCCCCTTTAATTGGATCTGGTAAGTAGAAGATGCTCAACTTACCACAGTTAGTCATGTGGTTAGTCATATAATCTATAATTGGTTAGTCATAGTTCTCAAGAGGACTCTCCATATCTTGTGTTAGTCTTGTGTACTGTTCTTCTTTAATACTGTTCAAAAAACCCAGATGTTTTTGCTATACCGCCTGGGGACAAAGACACCACAAGAACTGAACTTCTTGTCATTAATTGTGGCAGTTTCTGGAAGTTATATTTGGGGTGTGCTAGCAGTGGTCTCACTTGTGGTTAGCGATGTTCCGTATCCACTACTTTTTAATAGGAATAAACATAAACCATGCCTGAGGTAATTTGAGGAGGGCTCTTGGCTTTGCAACTTCTCTCCTACTGAGCAAGTAATTGCAAGTAAAATTTTAAAATTGCTTGGATATGCCCAGTCTTACAGATTCTGGTTTAAATGAATCCTAAAGCTGATGGAGCTCAACTTCATGGTTGGGCTTCCTTCCAAACTAAAACTTATTTTATGTTGTATCATTCTCTTCCTGTCCAGCACTAACTTCAGCAGTCTGTGAACTTCTAATTTTGACAAAACCTCTAAGTAGCCACCAGATGGTGCAACAGCCTCAGGTACATGTAGGGAAAGGATTGTACAAATCTGGAATGCTGTGAGAAGTAATGTCAGCATTTGAATCTCTGCTAGCAAACCGAAGTTCTGCTGGCAGGTGCAGGAAGGTGTCCTTGTCAACAGTCACTATGGGAGCACTACTTCAGTGTCATGTTTCTGTGTCATGGTGCAGAAATCAGTTCCTGTCATAAAGCTGAATGGAGCATTATCTTTCCAGTGTAGGCTCTTGCATTGATCTGGTTGTGTCATGGCACAGTTGGCTCCCAGAGTGGTATCTGGTAATCACAAACAGTCATTGACTGTGCTCTTTCCTTCTGCTCTCTGTGTTTGAGTATTATCTGGTGTGTGACATTCATTAGGAGCAAGCCCTTCTTTTACCACTGAAGGGGCAAACCTGAGCCTCCAGCTTCCTGAATTATATATATATCTCAAACAGAGATCTTCACGTCTGATTAGAAGCTGCTAGGAGTGTGCTGCTTATAAAGTAAACTAAAAGTTATTAGGTGATGAAGGTAATTTTTATTTATACAAATGTTCTCTTCTGCCTTTAAAGAAAAAAAAGATATTTTACTAACAAAGAGAGAAATTGCTCAACTGAACAGCATAGACAATGAACAGGGAAATTTCTATTACTGAATACTTTTTTAAGAGGAGAAAAAGTCTCCAAATCATAGATGTTTTTTCTAAGCAGAGATCAGGTAAAAATAGTAACATTGAGTTCTACCGCTTTGGGTTTTTTCTTTTTTTTTTTCTTTTGTTAAGGTTAAAGGCTGAAATTATGTAAAGTGTTTTTTGCTGATGGTGGTTTGTTGGTTTTTTTTGTGGGTTTTTTGTGTTTTTTTTGTTTGTTTTTTTTTGATGGTGGGGTCTTTTGGTTTTTTTTGTTTTGGGTTTTCTTGGTTGGGATTTTTTTGTTGGTTTTTTGTTGTTGGGGGTTGTTTTTTCTTTTTTTGGTTTTTTTTTTGTTTTGGGTTTTTTTGGTTGGGATTTTTTTGTTGGTGTTTTGTTGTTGGGGGTTGTTTTTTCTTTTTTTGGTTTTTATTTGGTTTTTTTTTTTGGGGGGGGAAGGTTTTTTTGAGGGTTTTTATTTAATAGGGGATTTCTAAGTATGGAATCAGCAGAGAATAGAGTGCCCTACTGAGCTACCATGTCTCCTGTGGCAGTTCCAGAGGCAACAAGATATAGCTCTGTTAAGGTGAGAGGGATTCCTGGTCTTGGACTCCTACAGACTGGTAACTTCTCTGAAAAGTAAAGGTGGCATCTGATTATGGAGCTTACCAGGAACTTGAGAAACTTGGAATAATTTCTGTCTTTTGATGGAAAGTTGATGTACAGTTTAAGAAGATGCAGAAAATGTGCATATTTGTTGCAGGTGCCCTGCATCACATCTGCTCCTACTTGCAGATGGTTGGGATGGACAAAATGACTGTGAGATCATCAGCGATTTCACTGACGTGTGAAAGCATTTTAGAGTACCATAATATTTTTACTTTTTCCAATCTACCACTTTCTAAGGGATGAACAAATCAAAAATGCTTTCATGCAGGTAGCCAGTCTAACTTGCTTCATGGCCTGTCCTTTTTTTTTTTTTCTGTGTGTGTTTCATACAAGGAAAATGAGGTACTGATACGTTGTACCATTAAATGTAGGCCTGAAGCCTTTTTTCCTGTAAGGATTAAGTGCTGGGAGGTTTTGTTCCATATAGGATTTTTCTAGGTGGCTCTAAGGTTCTCTGTACTATAAATCTGGCTAAAGTTCTGACTTCAGAAGAAATCAAATATGATGAAAGTATTGAAATTTTTCGTTGGGTAAAAGAGGAGAAGTGGTTGCTTCCTGGCCTTTTTTGTTACGTTGAATTTCTCCTTTCTATAATTCTGTGGTCACAGATTAGATTTTCTGAGCAGTAGCAGAGATTTTTGATCCCATTCATGGCTCTGGATTGTGCTTACAGCAGTCTATCGTTATCTCTATTGCCATAATCTGCCTGCAATCATGCTTAATTGGAATGAGATCTACCACAGGTGCTGGAAACTTCCTGGGCACATGCACAAGTAGGTGGTGATTGAGAAGGGTGACAGGCCATAACTGCCAACAGTTGTTTGCAAGAGTTATTTCACTGTGTAAAATAACTGCTCTTCACCACTTTTTGCAGCCAGGATTAGCGTCAGAACTGGCTTATTAAATACTTGTATCTTCTGCTTCCCCTGTCCATGCTTTATGATGCCTCTACTAATCAGAGAGCAGTGAAGTAAAATTTCTGTCTCTTTCTCTGATGCATCCCATATTAAGTATGCACAGAATACTACTGAGTTACTGCTTTTTTCTGCTAAAACACCTGCAGAGTAATGAAGGTATCATCTGTTCACTAGAGAATCTGAGTTTCCAGTAGATCACAGCTAAGGAAAGGAGGGTGATGGACCTGTGCAGAAAAACATCTGACTAGGAGCAGCATGGGGATTGTCATCAAAACTTCTGACACATACTGCCCTTTTATTAGCAAGTACAAAGTATTTGCTGTTGAAGATTACAGCTTTGGAAGAAGGAGCTGAGTCTCATACAGTGTTTGGTCTCTCATACTGAAGTTTCATGTGCAGAATGGGAATGGAATTTAGTCTAGAAGCTGCCAGGGTAGAAGAGGTATTCACAAACATGGGCCAAGCAGCTGAGCACCCCCACTCACCAGAAATGTGTGCCCAGAGCTTGGGAGTTTGCTGTCTCATTCTTCTCACCTCTGTTCTCTGGCAGCTGCTGAGCTTGGCAGAGAGGGAATAATACACAAAATATGGAATGGATGTCTTGATGAAAGGTTTTAACTTTAAAGAAAGTAGACAGAAGAGGGAGTTTGAATGAGATCATTAAGAGGCTTTCCTAAATGACCTTGGAATTCTAAAACTGCATCGTTGCTTTATTTTTCTTTCACCTTTAAGAGATACATGTAGGGGCAAAGACTCTTGCCCTAAATTAACTATATATTTCTGTTTGAGAGCAGCTGGCAGGTGTAGGCCACACTAAATGGTAGAATGAAACTGGGCACTTCATTCCTTGAAGTCACTGTAATTTTTTACATCTTTGTTTTCAAGGGTCAAAGGCCAATGGAATTGCTTTCCTAAATGCTCTAATCCCTGCCACATTTTGTTCACTAATTTCCCGTGTTTAGTCATAAAAATGATGATCCTGAAAAATGCTGCCTCTGATCTTGTGACTAATGGATAGTCAGTAGCTTTGGGAAGCCAATTATATCTGTAGCCAAGGTTGAACAGGAAATCAAGGGCCTTTGTTGTTCCTAAACCCATTCCACCCCAAATGTACTTTAGAAAAATCCTTTTAAAATTCACTTAGCGACATTGCTGTCTGATTCAGAACAGAGAAATTCTGTCATTGTAGAAAAGACACAAGCCATTACTATAAAATAAACATTCATTTATTATTCCTTCTTCAGTGCATCTGGAGGCAGTTCATAAATTCTTTCCACTCCCTTTAAGAAGAATGTAACACAAGGAAAGCTGTCTTACAGGGAAGTGCAGAATCTTATGCTAATAATATGTGGATATCCAGATATATAAAAAATCATACCAGTATTGTTGATTACTCAAATATCAGTTAAATATTGATCTCAATGATTTGAGCACAGTAACTTGGTAGTCTTTGGGGGTTGTGAGGCGGGGCTAATAATTAAAGTATTTTTATTTGCAGCTGTTCTTACTTGCAGCCTTATCTACTGAATCAGATTGGTTTTTATTTGTCATCTCTTTGTCTTGTACTAAATAACCACCTTTTGCATTCTGCTTTGAAACAATAAAATTATTTTTCACTCTTTTTGTGTCTTAGGCTTTCACAAGGTAATGGAAGGAATCCACAAAGCCACTGAACTTGGCTACCATCCTGTTAAGGTAAAGCCAGTGTTTATTTACTCTGAAACTGTTTTGTTCTACCATACATACAGATCACCTGATGAGGAATTTATTATATTCCATCTCACCTCCCACCCCAGCCCGTAAATAATTTTTAGTAAAACTGGAGAAAAACTTGAAGATCTCATCAAGAAGTAACGAGGAGAATTCATGTCATCTCCTTTGCAGCTGGGGGTGCAGGTCATACTGTGCTCACCAGTTTCAGGTGTCTGCTTTACTTGCAGGTAAACTGTGTGGTGATGCGAGGCTTTAATGAGGATGAAGTGCTGGACTTTGTGGATTTCACAAAGGATCTGCCCCTTGACGTGCGGTTCATAGAATACATGCCCTTTGATGGTAAGTACTGCTGCTTTCAGATTCTTCTTGGACAGAAGTGAGCTGGCTGGTGGATATTCACCCCATGGACTTACTTCTGGAGGTTTTGATAAGCTCTTTAAGGGAATTAGGAATTCCCTGAAGTTTTTTGCAGGTTATCTTCTTCCCTCCATAAGCTGTAGAAGAACTCATTGGGGCTGGGACACCTCGGCTTAGGTGACACTTTGAGAGAATTTGAAGGTGGTTCTCTGCTAATTAAGAAAATAAAATCCACAGTCTAAGGTTAGGTTGGTTTTGTTAATTCTAGGCAATAAATGGAACTTCAAGAAGATGGTGAGCTACAAAGAAATGCTTGATACAATTAAACAACGATGGCCAGAATTGGAGAAATTACCCTGTGAGACTTCCAGCACAGCCAAGGTGGGGTTGGACAGAGAATGTGTGAAACATGCCCCCATTCCTTCCCTGCCCCAAATTCCCAAATTGTCCCAAGTTCAGCATTGATTTTTGACAACCAAAGGAAAACTCTTGGGTTTTGGTCAAGCTGCCTTGCATGAGACTTGATGCTTATGAAGTCCTAGTCATAGTCTGTACCTTTATAAATACAAGGTGTTATCTCGATGTATTTTTGGTCAGATATAAACAATGCCCGGCCTGTATCCTGTATTTATAGCTTTTGAAACTTCTGTCAGTCTGTGTCTGCACATTAACAATCCTGATGGAAGAGTTGTTCAGTGGGAAGGAAAACTATTGCTTTAGAGTGTACAGTGCCAAATGGGAAATTTCTAGCTCATTCTCCTACAGGCATCGCCTGTTAGTTGATAACTACAAGAGGAAGCATTTAACAAGTTTGGGATTTCTAGGAACAGGGCAGAATACACTGGAACACCTGAAAAAAAGTGACTTTGCTCTTAGGTTTTCTTTGATATGATCTTAGAGCCGAAGAAAATGTATGTTAAAATAGATTTTCTGGTCTTTAGGCAGGTGGAACTATGAAAGTTAGGAGTCTGTATTTGACTCTTTTTTTTTTCTCCTCTGCATTTCTTTAGAGTTACAAAGTTCCACATTTCCAGGGACAAATCAGCTTTATCACCTCCATGTCAGAGCACTTCTGTGGATCCTGCAATCGGCTGAGGATAACAGCAGATGGGAACCTAAAGGTTGGTAGTGAAGCAGGATTCTTTTAAATTTCATGCAGTGAAAACAGTGTTGAAATTCATGCCTTAAAAAGTAGCTGGGATGTGTGCATAATTATTACCAACTAGCTCCTGTTTATCTATCCTTCATAAACTCTTGTTCCATCTTGTCAGGTTGTTAGGGAGATGTTACATCACCTTTTTTTTGGTTTCTCTGTTTTGCTAACTTCAGTTATAAAACATGGTTGCAAGGCCAGTAAATATAAACATTTATTCTAATCTTTGATTGAAAATCATCTTAAACATGTGACAAGCAGATGATTTCCCATTAAAAAAGGGTCCAAGCAGCTGTGAGGGCTTGGCTTTTGCATTCCACAAGGATCTTGTCTTGTTTCTCAAACAACTTGTAACTCTTCTCCTTCAAGAGCAGCCTGTACATTTGCTCAATAACTGTAGAACAAGGAGGGATAACCATTTCCTGCCACGTTGAAACTGGCAGTTTCTGGGGGAAAATTAAAGTTTTCAATTAAAACTTGGCACTTACACATTGTCACCTGATATTGACAACAGCTGTGCTGCTGCCTAACATCAGATGACCGACGCAGCCTGAAGGTCCAATGAGCTTAGGCTGCATAAACATCCCAAGCTGTCTGCGTGTACATGAGGAGAGATAAAGAAAACAATCTCCATAAATGTTCCTTTCAATAGGGTAGGCCTCTTCAAAGCTCTTCACTCTGAGGTTAGTACAAAATACTTGTAAAAGTAATTTATTTTATTCTTTCTTATTTCTCCTCTTCTGCTTCCCTGGGTTGGCTGCAGGTGTGCCTTTTTGGGAATTCAGAAGTTTCCTTGAGGGATCACCTACGGTCAGGTGCTTCAGATGAGGAGTTGATTCAAATCATTGGAGCAGCAGTGGGCAGAAAAAAGAAACAGCATGCTGGTATGTTCATTGTACTTTGTTGAGATATAACAGCAGTGATAGCAAAAACAATTCCTGGTACTTGTAACCTTCCATGAGAGTTAGAATCCAAACTGTCTGAAAGACTTTTGGACTGGCTTCTGCTCTCAGATGCAAATACCACTGCTCATGACAGCGACAGCAAAGTGTAAAGGTAAGTAGTAGTACTGGGTCCCTTTTTTTAAAATCAGTTTATTGTAAAAGAAGGACTAAATTGAGCTGTCAATCCAAGTACTATATTAACATGTTTCTAGAAGTGACAAATCTCTTTGTCACCATGCAGGACTTTGTGGATACTCATCTAGTGCTCTGCATAAGGTTGTGACATAAGGTCTGTGATGATGCAGTCACATTCTCAGGCTGCATTTGTCTTTTCTGAATTTATATTGATGTAAACATTAACATCCGAACCTGAATTTTTGTAATCTGGCTCCAGCTGGGAATGCTGACCTCTTGTACATGAACTGGTTTTATAATCGTGGATTAGTCCCCTGTACACTGAAAATATGCTTTGGCCCTTTTGTTTTCTTGCAGATTCTGACAGATTAATAACAGTAGGTTTTTCCTTTTTCTCCTAATGTGTGAAACGAATTTAAAGGTAGCTTTTAAATCTAAGTGTAGACTAACTTGCAAAGGACATTGGTCTAACCCAGACAAAATGGTGCCTTATAAACCTAATGGAAGGTGGGGAGGGATTGGTTCCTTTATTTGTAGACCCTTTATTTTTTAATTCTGGTTTGGGAAAGGAGGGAGTGGATGGGGAAGAGTCTACTACAGTCATTTTGTCATCATCACCACTTACCTGACATTATCTTCTCCCAGTTTGTGTTAATCTCATTATTGTCCCTGGGGCTTTCTGTAATCAAACTTCTTCAAACTGGAACACTTATTCTATAGAAAACTAGAACAGTCAAATGCCATTGTTAGAGACAATTTAGTCTCAAATAGATGGAATTCAGTAGTAAGTAGACTGTGATTCATATTATAGCAAGCTTTCTGGGAAAGGGTTCTGCAGTGTGATGGACCCACAGCAGCTGGATGCCTGGAAACTCAGGCAGCTAATAGTTTTAAATTATACTGTGCTGGATTCTCTCTCCTCCAGTTCCCTTGGTCTTTACTGAGCTTTGTTTTTCCTAGTATGCAGGTTGCACTCTGAAGAGCAGAAAACTAAACATGTAAACCAGATGCATGACTTAAAGCCTAAAAAGCTGGGATGTTTATGTGTTCCTTATTTTATTTCTAGGCATGTTTAACATTTCCCGGATGAAAAACCGGCCAATGGTCCTGATTGGTGGGTGACAAATCAGTACGTAAAAAACATACAGTGATTTTGTTTGGTTTCTGTCTTTGGGGGAGCAGAGTAGATTTGGCTTCTAAGTCTAGCTTGTGGTTCTGCCATAGTTGTAGGGAAAGAAATGGGCTTCTTAATTAGCCAGTTATAGTTAACATGTTGAAGTGGAGGAGGAGGAAAGGTTTAATGTCCCTACTGAGCCTTACCTGGTTTTCCAATTGAAAGCCCTGGTTTTGTCTGCTCTAATTAAGACATTTATTACATTTTCCAAAGGGATAATCAACCTTCCTACCATCGTCCTTTGTACTCAAGTAAAACAGTATAGTTACTTATAAGACAGTTTGAGGTGAGTTTTGACTGTATTGCCATATAAACATAAAGGATGCAAAATGGAGTTTATCCATGGATTAAGAAATTCAGCTTTGTTTATAACATATATAGAGTCATGAAGCTGACAGAAATGCAAGTGTTCCTATCTCACTTCAGAATCTGACATGTGGAGCTTCATTCTTTTAAAATTGCCTCTTACTGCTGCAAAGTCTCAGAACATAACCATGTATGAAACAAGAGCCTTTCCTTCTAGTGTCTATTGAAGCTGTTTGCTAACTCTCCCTTCTGTCTGAAGCTCTGTTCATGAGTGATGTAGCACTGGTGTGGTTCTCTTACTGATTTTTAACATCTCCTTCAGTGTGATTTTACCTCGTCCATGTTGATGTTTACCTATTCTGTAAGATAGCTGTCTTTCAAAAAACCTTAAGAAACGGTTACAAGAGTTAGCTTTGTGAGGTTAATTGCAAGATGCTTTGTTTTTCCTTATCAACAAGGTGTGGGAAAAAAAGCAAACAAGGGTGAAAGACATAAACATTATGTTTCAAATCCAAACTCTCATCTTCCCATTGATGGTTTTGGAGCAGGTTAGCTGCTGGGCCGCTTTAAACACAGGTTTTAAAACAGGTACTCTGTGGGAGGGGAACATGCATTAATTTGCAGGTCTTTGCAACAGGTCATATTATAATAACTACTCTATTTTTAAACTAAGCCCCTAGGGCTTGTACTTTTGTTGCCATTATTAGGAAATAGGATCCACAGAGGTCTTTAACACAGGTCTTCACTGGGAATGGTTTTGGCTTAGTGCCTCACTTTAAAGGGCCGTAATTTTCCATGTTGGCTGGTGTGAGATTGTGCCTTTGCTTGCTTGTATTTGGCCACTGCTGCATCGTGTTCCAAAAGAAGGGTAAGGAGGACCCTTTCTTTAAAGTGTGTATTGACTTGCTGCATCAGGAAAAATTTTGTTGGGTTTCTTTTAAAGATGAAAAATACTATATTAAACTCTTGACAGCTCACTGGGACCTATATAATTTTTCAAGTTCTCTTTGAAAGAATTCCCACACTCCAAAGTTAGCATTCATAGCAATGTTTGGATGTCTACAGACCAGAACAATCCAACTTCCTTTTCAAAAGTGCTTTAACATTGTCTTACATGCAGTGAAAGAGGCAGCCTGTGCAGGTCCTCCTCCTTCAGCTGTTCCATCTCCCTTTGAGACTGACTGCTGGCAGTCACTGCATCAGTGGAGAGACTGGAGATGAGTGGCGAGTATCCCACTGTGGCACATGGGGAATCATTAGGAGATTTCCTAATTGTTTTGAATTAGTTACAAACTTCAAGTAATGCTGGCGTGCAAGCAGTCAGTGGGGGAGTGTGTGTATGGAATTAATTTAATGAAATTTAATGAATGCTGTGGAAATCACTAATTGGTTTTGCTAGATGCAGTGAGCCAAACCTGGCGTCTTCTCTGCACTGCTGTTGTCTAATCCTTTGCTGTATGGTTTGTATCTTATTTCCTGTAATCAAAATATTCCTTTCAGCAGGTTCTTCTTCTCCTGGGTTTGCTTCAGTTATGGGAATTTCCTCATTAATTTAAGTATCTCCTTCCTTCTTTTCTCCCCCTGAGATTGTGCTAGTTGGAATCTGACACAATTAAACTTGAGGTGCAGTAACAGAGTATAACGAGATGGAATTTATTAGATGGTTTCAGTATATGGTGCAGTAGAAAACCATTATCTTTTTTTTCTTTTTGGTAGGTATATGAGCAATCTGGTTGCAAATAGAGATTACTAGATACAACCTCAAGATGTGTAGGTTGTTCAGAAAAGCAAAGATGCTTTGCACTCATTGCTGTCTCTTGCAGTCTATTTACTTCCCACTTTACTTGAGCAAACCTTTCTCCCTGCTCCCACCCGCATGTGTTTACCCTGTGGAAGGAAGTACTTGTCTGCCTTTGCAGTCTGGCTTCTCCTGAAAACAAGACAGGGGTTTGGCGTCAGCTTTAAAGCTTATCAAGGAATCCAGAAGAACAGAGTGCTTTGAGTTCCCAGATTTTAAAAGGAATATTCAGGGTAGGTCCCACTATGGAAAGACAGACCTTGTCTTTCCATAGTGGGAAAGACAGAGAAATGTTGCACTCAGTACATTTATGTCCATTTAATCCCATTCCTCTGAGGTAAACACATGCCTTCAGACTTGCAGGAAACTTACTTTTAGTGTATAGACCATCAGCTGTAGATGAAAAAAGGCCTTTGCCTGAATTTAGGTTGTTGCAGTGATTATAATAATGAAATCTGTGGTTGATTTAAACTTCAGGAATGGTACTTTCAGACCAATGTTTGGAGGGTATTCTGGAAGAAAATGGTCCTAAGTGCATCAGTCTTGTTTTAGCAGAGGCTGGGACTAACAAGGAAGAGTTTGGTGGGTTTGTTTTTTAAAAAAGATGGAGGAGTACAATTAGACCTTTGTCCACACTTTGTCTACTACTGTCACGTGGACAGTCCCTGGGCAGCAGAAGTAGCTCAGCAATGTGCAGAGGGGCAGGAAGCTGCTTTGATGCACCTGTGGACAGACTGAAAAGGGAGTCCTTGGCTACCAAAGGAGGTTATTTGAGCTAACCTAATGCCACATTTCTCAGGGCAGAGGGGGGAGAAGCTTCAGAAAAAGAGAAACATGCTTATCAGTGGTGCTGTTAAACCAGGGTTTAGCCACTTACCTCTATACTGCTTTCTTTACTTACAAAATATTTTATTCACTTTTAAGTGAAAGAGACTCCTTCTGTCTTCACACTTGGCATTTAGCCCAGTGCAAATGCCAAAACCAAAGGATTAAATGGTGAAAAGGGGCAGGAGGGTTTACTACCTCTCTGCCAGCTAGGAGCTTTGCCAGCTCGACTTGGAACATGCTTCTGAGTAGATTTAAAATCTGTCTGTCAGTGAGGGGACTGTGGTTTTTCCAGTGCTTAAACTTCAGCTGTCATTAATGTGTTAAGAGCTGGCAATAATATGAGAGCTTCCCATCACCCTCTGAGATTGTAGACAGTGCAGTTGCAGTGCTTCTGGTCCCTGCTGTCCTCAAGTGCTGGCATGACCCTTCCCTGCAGAAGGAGATGAAAGGAGGAAGTGCAGCTGCCTGCGCTTGCAGGGAGGTGTTTGGAAAGGCAGAGCTGAGAATCTGAGTGTAAGAATTTCCTATTAACCCTGCCAAGCTTTTGAAAGAAGGCTGGTGCTGGGATGGTCCCAAATGGATGCTGAGATGCTGTGATTCACTTTTCTTCAGAACTGATTTTCCTATAAGCTTTCTTGGCTGCTGTTTCTCAAAAGGTGTTGATACTTTTAGAAAGGAAGTTGTTTGTTTTTATCAGGGACCGTGAAATGAGTCTGAATCATGTCATTTTTAATAGCAAACCAGGAAATGCAGGGAACTGATGAGAGAGAAGAGAAGGAGATAGAGGAAAAAAGTGGATGTTTGCAGGTTTTTGCAACACAGGAAGTCCCAAGCAGTTCTCTGACAGGGTTCTCAGCTGCTACAGGCAGTTTAGCTTTCCAGTTAGTAAGATGTTCTTCTCATCTTACTTTTTGGTTTCTTTCCCCAGAGCCTGCATTGATGTCATTCTCACTATGCCAAGATGCCCTACAGAATTCCCCACATTCAAAACAGTGGGGCCACACATTTAGCCATTGGCTGATTTTGAGAGCAAGTTTACCGAAACAAAATGGAAAAGCATCAATGAAAAATAAATTCACACAACAAATTTTCCTACCAGGATCTCACCCAGAGAAACAGTGGCACATAGCAACAGGAATTCTACAAACCCAGCTCCGGGGCTACTGTGTCTTCCAGAAGGACCCAAGCTCCACATTTGATACCAAGTGCCTTGATGCTTCTGTTGGCCAAGTTCCTGTGGATTGTCAGTCAAAAGAGGAATGTTCAGGATCTGAATTCCATACCAGCGATTCAGGATCTTGCACCAGGATACCTTGTGCCTCTGGCAACTTGACTCACACTGATGAGGAAGGACGGGCCACAATGGTTGATGTTGGAGGGAAGCCAGATTCCAGAAGAAGTGCTGTTGCTGGTGCCATGGTCCTCCTGGGTGAGAAGGCATTCAGGATGGTGAAGCAAAACCAGATGAAGAAAGGGGATGTGCTGGCAGTCGCCCAAATTGCAGGAATTCAGGGAGCCAAGCTGACCAGCCAGTTGATCCCATTGTGTCACAACATCCCTCTGTACCATGTTGAGGTGTCTCTGAGCCTAGATGAGGCCAGGCATGCAGTGGTGATTCGCAGCTCCTGTCACACCTGGGGAAGGACAGGTGTGGAGATGGAAGCTCTCACAGCTGCCAGCCTGGCTGCACTGACGGTGTACGACATGTGCAAAGCAGTCACTCACGACATCGTCATCCAAGAGGTGAAGTTGATTAGTAAGACAGGTGGGCAGAGGGGAGACTTCTCAAGGGTCTAGATAATATTCAGATACCTCCAGCCCTCTAAATGAGCACTGTTTCTGTTCAGCCTCTTACAGAAGTCCTATTGCTCAGCTGGTGGGCTTGGAGACCTCAGCAGGTGTGTACAGTATAGCAACCCCATGCCTCCAGCATTGCCGTACTCTGTCACCTCACTTCAACAGTGGAGCCAGTTTTCCCTGTTGAAAACCACGTGTATTTTCTAGAGGACACACTTCTCTACTCTGCCAGTACCTCCATTTCAGTGTCCTCATGATGAGATTGAGAAAAGATTCCTGCTTATACCACAGAGCTTTTTGGTTTGGGGTTTTTTTTTTCCTTTGTGTGAAATACACCTGCTGTCATCACACCATGCAACTGTGAGCTCTGGAAATTAAGCCACTGCTGAAAGTGCTGTTATTTGGCAACTATTTTTAAGTCAATGATTAAGATTTCAGAATTGTGTTTGTCTGTCTTTCCCCTGACTTTCTTCCTTGAATTTGGAGGGTGACAGTGAGAAGAACACAGCTGGGGAACTTCACCATAGAGATTATAAATACGGGACAGTCGGAGTCAGAGGGCAGCTCCCATCCCTTTGCAGTGCTGCTTCCCTTCACAGAATCAAAGAATCCCAGAATGAATGGGTAAGGTTGGAAAGGACAACAGTGGCTCACCTGGTCCAACCTCCCTGCTCAGGCACCCAGAGCACATAGCACAGTGTTGTGTCCAGACTGGAATATCTCCCTTGAGGAAGCCTCCATAACTTCTTTCAGCAATCTGTTTCAGTGCTGAGTCACCTGCAGAGTAAAAAAGTTCAGGTGGAACTTTTTGTGCTTCAATTTCTGTCCATTGTCTCTTGTCCTATTGCTCAGCACCACCAGGAAGAGCCTGGCTCCATAATCTTGGCATCTCCCCCTTAGACACTGATATACATTGAGACATCAGTCATCTCTTCTGGATGCTGAACAGGCCCAGCGCCCTCAGCCTTTCCTCCTAAGAGACACATTCAAGTGGGAAATACCATAATCAGTTTCAAAAGGAAAAAAAAAAAGACAGCTGTCCAGTTTTCTGCCTTGTGCCCTGCAAAACATGATGCAGAAAGAGAATTTCTTCTGGGTTTGGAAGAATTATTTTTCTGATCTGAAAGATATGTTTTACAATGTTAGAAGCATGTTCCAGCATTTCGACCTTAACACTGAAATACATGGATGCCTTGTTTGCATGCTTAAGGGATTAATTTTGCCATGCACAAAAGTAAGTATTAAGCTCTCCCTGACTTTAGAAGGAGATGTTGCACCAAGCCCTAGAAGACTCCAAATTTTTAATGCTACGGTGCAGCTCCTAGTAACCAGCAACCTGTGTAGTTCAGACAGATAAAACAGACTTTAATACTAGTGGCCACTTGGAAAGTGAAGGTATTTACTATTGCCTCTGCCAGAGTGTTTTCCTGCATGTTTCTCTAATTTGCTTTTCATTAAGTCTTCTGGCCTTGGAGCACTTAAGTGTCCCCATAAATGTAGCAGTGGCCAGAGTCATGTAGCATTAATTAGCCTTGGTAATTAACTGTCCTAGAGAAGAAATTACTCAACATTCTTGTTAATATTAATGGCTGCTTTTCAAATGTTAGTTTAAGTGCTCTAAACAGGGTGTTACTGGTTGCTTATGGCTATTGTGAAGCTGCACATTATTCAGGGTGCTCCCTCCTTAAACACAGGGTTAAAGACACTACCAAAAAATCATCTTAAGCTTAAGAGGTTAAAGTACTGTGAGCACACCACACTGCCGTGCACATCCTGCTCATATAAAGTACGCACAGGTCTCAGATGAGGAGGCAATAGGTTTTGCTACAGATCCTTCACAAATCTCTTACACCAGCTACAACAAAAAGCGTTCTTTCCATTGCAGGTGGATTGATTTGATTCTTTTTTTGTTATCATTGTAAGATAAGGTACAGAGAGTGACAGCAGCTATAGCTGAAAGGGAAAGAAATCTGGAAAGCTTCATGCCCAAAATCCATAACTATTTGTACATTAATTATGTAGTTTAGGAATGGTATTCCCCAATTTAGTGTTCCATGTTCGCTCACGCCCCGCTCCCAGAGGCTGCAGAGGAGAATTTGGAGGCACAGCAGATAAAGATCATGGATTCCGGTAAGAATTTACTGGAAACAGCAATGGAATAAGAAAATGAGCAGCAACACCTTCAATAATAGAGAGAACAGGCACTACATGACCGCTCCCTTACCAGAAGAGACCCCTTCTCTGGTCCCCATAATAACCCCCCCATACTGTTAGCCATGCCCTCTCTTGGATCCTGCAAAAATTACCCATGTCCTGGCCAGAACCAGGACAATCTACATGCATTGTTACAGTCTTGACCCCCAGTCATCCCAGGAGTGTAGCTAGCACTGCCATATTGATACCAGTAATCCCACCCAATCCTGCACATATGAGAGATTGCATTAATCTGTGGAACTGCTGTGCCCATAGCACAAAAGGTTCCTTAGCTTATCATGGAAACAAAGTGCCAGGAAAAGGAAGCACATGTACAACCAGCTAAGTCTACTGACTGATACAAGCACTTACCTCCCCACACCATGCACAACACACCCTGCCGTCCTGGCCTACCCCAGGCTCTAACTAATTTTGAAAATGAAAAACAAACTTGAGGTACGCAGTAGCAATAAAACAATGCTTTGGGCATATGATTCAAGTTTGCTGTCATGCTGTAAAGCTCACACAAAGGACTCAGGGCCATACCAGGGACTGCTGAGCACACGCATGATTACCACGCACATCTCGCTACTTACGCACATTTCACTACTTCCTTGGTTTGAGAGCGGCTGGAAGTACAGGGCAAACTGACTTCGGTGCCACTTTATGCTCATGTTACATTATCAAGTCTTTAAACTATGCACATTTATAGGTAATGAACCAAACATGAGTCAACATTTTGCGAGGGAAATGGGTTGAGAGCACTCTTGTGTTTCTGTGGTGCTGGGTGGGCCATGGTGTAATATATGTTGATGATGTTGATGACTACTTTTTGGAGGCTTGCTTTTTTTGTCCACTGTATTTTTAATAAATACTAGTTGCAATGGAGTGTGGTTTGCATTACTTTGAATATCCTTTTTATTTATGTTTCTGTGTTTTAACCCAAAAGCTTCTATGAACAGTTACCTCAGGACAAGCAACAAGACAGGCTTTGCAAGTTGCATGATTAGTCAGCACTTAGCAAGGGATCAGTCATAATAACTTACTACTATAAAGAACCTATTTTTTTTTTGCTGTTGAGAGAAACTCATTTTAATCTGGCTGTTCTTAAACTGTGTAATCCTGTGGGTTTAACATCATAATTTATCATCTCTTGTCATTATTCCAGCTTCTCCCACAAGCCTGCTCTGAGCCAGTGGCTGTGTATAACATCACTGCTTTTTCTTCCAGAAGTGGGGCCTTCAGAGCTCTTCCTCCTAGTCTGAGTGACCACAACTGAAACCAAAGTTCAGGGAAGTGCCCGTATAAAAGCCCATCCATCTTGTATCACGAATAAACCTTAAGAGAAATTCCCCGTCTCATTCATCTGAACTTCCAGGAAAGCTCTCGAGTCTCCTGCTACCAAGAAGGCATCAGTGACCTTAGAGGTCTTTTCCAACCTAAATGATTTTAAGATTCCAAATGCTGTCATTCCTAAAATAAGCACATCATTTTTCTAGGAGCAGAAACAGAGTAAAGCACCAAGCCCACCACCTCCTTCTCTTGAAGGGTGCCATAAGAGTTCAAGTTGCACTTTTGTGCATGTCAAACACTGACATGAAAATACAAAGAGCTGAAAATGCAAATACTGCAGATCACAGCAACCCTCACAGTAGAGTTTTTGCCTGCTGGAAACTCAGCTGTCCCAGCTCATGGCCCATTTGTGTGTTACAGTCTGTTCACTGCTAATCCAGGCTGAATCCTTTGGGGCATCTCAGCCCACATCCTGCCCACATCCTGCCACTAGTTATTCCACCCTCACACTGTCCTTTTAAAAACTGGATGCAGCGTATAAGGACAAGCTGGCAGAAGCTGATCATCTGATCATTAAGAATTCTTAAAGAGATTAAATCCATGTCAAAAGAGCAGTGCTTTCAGGAAGGAGAATGGGCCATGTGGGGAAGGGAAGATAGCTTGAAATATTTCAGGGAGGGACTATTTTTTTTCTGAATGGGAACTGCTCAAAACCAGATTCTAAGAGCAACAACAGCTGAACAATAAAAGGAGCAATTAATTTTGTTAGCCATTTTCAGCCCCTGCTGACCTGCAGTGATTCCCTATAAATTCCCTGTTATTCAGATTTACATGGTATTTGAACAGAATCTGGCCCTTGGTCCTGCCCCTTCCCTGGCATTTCGCTGGTTCTCGGCTCCCTCTGGCTGCCTCAGCAGAGTCAGGCAGGCTTGGAACAGCTGAAAAATGGCTGGTGCATCCTGTGTGTGTTGGCCAAGACAGAGCTGCTAATTAGTTAAACGGAAACACAGTTAGTTCACCTCCCTCCATGCACCAGAGCCTCACTCCAAGAGAAGCTCAGCATTTCAGGGAATCTAAAATCAGTTGGAGGAATTGCTGTTTGCAGTGGGATGGCCAGGTTTTCAGGTTTTTGGGATGTCAGGTAAAAAGCCTCAACATGGGTCTCATAACCAGTGGATGTGAGGAGCCCTGCAAAGTCATGATGATGGCAGGCAACACCCTGACACGTTGGCATGGTGCCAGAAAGGCACAGTATGAAGAGCTGAATCCTTTGTCATAGGCTGTGCCTGAAGGGCTTTGGGTGAACTCAGTGCACTCTGTTATAAGAGCAGATTCTCACTTTGGAAACAGCAAGCTTAAACAGTGGGTGGCTGAGACACAAATCCAGCTGTCTCTACCTTTCCCTGTCCCTCCATGCTCCCAGCCAGTGCCATGTTTAGAAAGCTTCTGGTTAGTATCTCTTTGTACTTACCCTGTTTGGTCCTTTGGAGAGTAAAGCATAACCAAAATAGTAGCAGTAAAGTGCAGCTGAGTGCAAGTTCACAGGAAAGGATGGGATGGATACCCTGACACACTGCTGAGCTTTCCTCCAAGCAGAGAAGCACAACAAACCAAGCATTGCTCAGCTGTATGTGCACAACCCAACAGCAATGGCACTGCTGTGGCCATAAGGCAAGCTGCCTACTGCCCAAGGCTCTCAGAGGTGCCATCCACACAACACTTGCTCCACAGAATGAAGTTTCATGCTTCATGATTGCTTAAAGTTTGCTTCCAGAACCCCAAACTAGCAGCAGAGTCAATTACTCTATCAATGACTCCAACAGAGCGGGCACGATCTCAAATTCTGAACAATCCCCTCAAAACCAGGAACTCTTAGTACTACTGAGCTCTTTCTGTTAAACTTAATTTTAAATTCGTGCAGGAACACTCTCTTCTACACCCCTGATACTTTCAGGGTGCACAGCTGAAAGGATTTGAGGCCAGCAAAAGCAATTTGTGTTTGCAAAGTCAAGGGCAGCTTGGCTGCAATGGGACAGGAGGTAGGGGAGGAAGAGGAGGAGATAGCAGGAGGGCCAGGCAGCTGTAAAGTTGTGTTAATATTATGCTTGGAAGACAACACAAGCTATCAGATACATGACTGCTCCATAGGTAGTGCCCTAGGCCAGTTACCTGCTGGTGCCGGTTGTGGCAAAGCTCTGTCAACACCAGCAGAGCTGTGCAGTGTCACACCAGGCAGCATCTGCTGCTGGCAGCTGGGAGAGAGGGGTTCAGCTGCACAGCCCTGACCTGCCACTACTGCAGCCTTAACGAACTACAGTTTCATTACCGGGGTGATTTTGGCACTCAAGGCTCCCCACATGCACAGTTGCAGCAAGGCTGGAATTGCTGTTGTGTGAGACAGTGCTTGCATCCCTTGCTCCCTCCATCCCCTCCCCAGCTGCCACCCACAGTCTCAGTGCTTCAGAGAGCTGCACTTCCCCACCCTGGGCCTGACGCTGAATGGAAATGTTTGAGCTCTGTGTGGCTCATTTGGCTTCTGCAGATCAACCCTTGGGGCCATCCTCAGCCCAGATCCAAGAAATGAACTGAGCTGAGGGAAGGGAAGGGAATAATTTCTGCTGCCCCTGAAGCCTCATCTCTTCTATTGCAGCTGGCAGCTCAAAAGCCTCCATCCTGCCAAGACTGAATCTTAATTGGGATCAGTGGAAAAGACAAGCTGCTGCCAGGGCCGCCCTGATCCTGGGCTCATAGAGAACATAGGAAGAGCTTGCCCAGCCCCACAAGAGAAGGCCTTCACAAGGGTTTACAAAAAATAGAATTCTATTCAGAGTTTCAGTGGAAGCAGCAGGAGGAGGCCAAGGAGATGACATGGCTTAGCTGGGTAGTTTGCAGAGGAAGAGGCAGCAGAACCACACCACATGGAAAATCCTCCTGTCCCAGTAGCCTGGTAGGAAGCCACCAGCAAAGGATGAGGTACAGCTAGTAATCCCCAGGCCCTGCAGTGAGTTAAAATACTACATCTACCTCTGAACAAACACACAAAACTATCACAGTCATGCTCAGAACTTCTCTTGCCAAGAGCTACAGGAAGAAGGACAAGGTAAGTTTTTCATCTTAGAAGAGAAAGACTAGAGCAAAACCTCTTTGGGCATCCCATCTGCACGTGGCACCAGGATGCTACATGATGCTTTTTCCAAGCCACAGCTGCTGACTTCAAGCCTGCTTGCTTCAAAGCCCCTGGCAGAGCTCACTCATGCCTCCATGATTAGGCACAGTCTAGCCACCCCTTTGGCTTTGTGGAGGCAACCAGAATCAACACTGCCAACTCCTAATGCACCCAAGATGGGTGCTCCTGACCCAGTTTCTTTACAGGCACAGAGTCCTGCCATCTCAGCACTGTCTTGTCCCAGCAGCAGCAATGTGCAGCAGGAGTGGAACAGAGTGAGTAGCTGTCAGCCTGGATTATTTTTACACCATTTTCCACCTTGCATATTTATGTGCACCTCCAAGTCCCTACATCAGAGGAAGGCCACAGTGGCAAGTCTTACTCAGACTGGGAGCTTTAGAAGAGCTGATTCAGGGGAACAAAGTTAGCAGCAGCTCATGCAGCAGATGCCATGTCAGAGCTGCTGGATCTGAGCAATGAAAATGGGCTCTTGCTCTAGTAAAATGGCTTTAATGGCATTTTCCAGCCAGCAAACTTGCTTTGAGGGACACACCCAGGACCTTCAGCCATCAGCAACGTGTCTGCATCAGAAGGCTCTTGGCCAGCCAGACTGGGAGGGGCATTTAAACACAAGTTTCTTGCTTGCCATCTTTTATAGCCTGCTATTTCTCTCCTGGGTTGCTAAGGATGCCCCAGAGCACATCCCTCTGGGATGTCCCAGATGGAGCAGAGGCACAGGCAGCAGTCAGTAATAGCCCATCACCAGTAAACTGTAGCTTTAGCAAACCTGTGCCAGAGAACTCCAGCTGAACCTCAGCAGCTGGAGGGGTTTTCATTTCCACTTCTCCAAGGCTGGTATTTCAAGGTGTTTTTGTTTCTTTTTAATCAATGCACATGGCCAGCTCTGGAGGGGGCTGAACCAAGAGAGGGAGGCAGTGCAGCCACTGTTTCTGTACAAAGTATTTCCACATGCAAGTGAAATGGGGCTCAACTCACTCGGTGCGTGTTTTGCAGTGCGGTTACGGGCTGTCGTTCCGCCTCCACAAAGCTGTTATTTATTTACTTAAAGGCTTGCATTCCATGGAAAAAGATGCCCCAAGATAGCACTGTGTTTCTAAAATTAAACCCAGCTGGATGGAGTGGTGAACAAGCAAGTGAACACTCCTGTACTCTCAACAGCAGCAGGAGCAGGGTTCCCCCATGTCCCTGACTCCCTCACCATCGCTGAGCAGTAGGAGAGCCTGGCAAAATGCCTCTGTGTCCTCAGCCATGAGGGAGGCAGCTCTCTGGGAAGTCAGACCAAGTTGCTTTACTCAACAGCAGGAGTGCCACTTCTTCCCATGCCAGGGCACCAGGGTTTAAGGGCAGTGATAGCCCTTCCTGCCCCTGCAGCTCTGCAAAGCCGCCACCCTGCTGCAGGACAGAGACACCTCATGTGCCTGATACAGGTTTGAGTGTGGCCAGAAGTCCTTTAACAGAATTTGTGAGTAAGACTGCATTCATGAGGCTCATCTCCTACCTAACCTAGCTAACATTTTAATCTAGTTTATGTGTCTCTGATAGCATCCTGCTCACAGTAAAATTCAATTAGCCCTTGCTGTTGTAACCTAAGTTAAGAAACCTGTTCTCACAAAAGCCATTTATAGAAAGGAAGGGAAAAACCCAAGTATTCCTCCCACCTCGCATGGCACCAGCAAGAAATCCCTGCCAGACACACTCTCAGCACCTGTTTCCCTGTCCACATGAGCACAGGAGCCGCCTCTACATCCACAAGTGGCTCTGCTCAGAAATGAGCACATCAGCTCATCAGAGCAGCTGTGCCAGAGCTGCTGCTCAGGGGCTTTACCATGGCCTGCATTTAGCCTCATCCCTCAGACAAAATGTCTCCTCACACACACAGCTGAAGCTTTCCAAAGGACAGATTGGGCACTGATGGAGCCCCCTGCACCCATCAGGGCTGGGAGTGCCTTGGAGGCTTTCAGGAAGCAAAGCTCCACCAAGGACCATGGGAAGGAAAGTGAAGTACAGCTCCAGACCTTGCTTCTCTGAACCAGAAAGTTCACACAAATGTGGGACAAGAAAAGCTGACAAAGACTTCTGAACCAGTCCCAGAATGAACAGGAAAAGAAACAAGAATGATGGCTGAAGGAATGGCTGAGCAACATGAAAAATGGTGAAAACAGTGGCAAGGTCATGGTGTCCATGCAGCTGCTGCCTCCAGGCTCATGTGCCAGCTCTTCCAGGGCTTCAGGACCATCTCCTGTCCTGAGTACAGGCAGGACTTGCTGCTCCTTTGCCTATGAGCACAGAGTCAGTTCCTGGCATCACATGAAGCTTGTTTCAACCCAGGCAGAAAGGATAGTCCCACCACTACTGGCCTGGACTGTGATCCAACAGAACCTGACCACATGTATGTGGGCCAGACCAACATGTCATGTTTGGTAAGTCACTCAAATTATTGTTTGCAGATGGGGATACTAGCCTGGCATTCCCATTCATCAGTGCACTCTGCAGTGAGCACCTAGAGACAGATTTCCAAGCCTCGGTGCTCCTCATGCCTGATGTGCAATGGGAGAAAATGATGTTTGCTTCCAGATTGACAAGTCTGTTTTTAGCAGATGGACTTTTGTCCCTTGATTTCTCCTGAAGATTAGAGGAAGATTTCACTTTGCTGCCTCCCAAGGGAAAAGCTACACATGTGTTGGTGACAGCCCAGACCCTTTTCTAAAGAGAGTGAGCTGCAGACTTTCAGGGTTCATTGCAGAGCTGAGGAAAAGGGTGAGGAGGAGTAAGAAGAAAAGTGAGCTAGCCACTGGAGATGATCTCAGGAAAGAGCCTGTCTCTCCATCAAAGCTGTTATTTTTGTAAGTATGCCCATTTTCCCATAATTACACTGGTTCTGCTCTGCACAGCACTAAGTCAGGGTCTACTGATCGCTGTCCAAACTTCTGCTGCCTTCCTGTTTGTATTAGGGTGCCAGCATGGGTTAAAAATGAGAGAGTAAGACTGCCTCAGTATCTGATTTACCCCCTTTCTTCCTTCCATCTTGATTTGGGATGTACTGGTCAGCATCCCCCAGGGAGAGGATTAATCAGGAACAGACAGCTGGCAGCTGCCTAACAAGGCAAGACCATGGCTATGGGACGAGCTGCAATTTAGAATCTCTTGCTTTGACCCTGGTACAAGTCCAAGACATGCTTGCTGATGCATCCCAGCACTGACACCCCAGGAGTTGGCACAATATCAGCACCCCCAAGGCCACAGCTAGCTCTGGTCCCAATGTCACATTGCTTCAGTGCTGAGGATGCTTCTGTGGTGAAAGGCTGCCCATCCCTGTGATTCCAGGGGCAGCTCCAACTCTCCAGCTGCAGAAAAAGCCTCCTCTCCACTTACAGAGAAGCTCTCATTTCAGGGACCAGAGCAAGGGAAGGCCATTCCAAAAGGGCAACACAACATCTTTAACATTTGGTCCCTGGATGAACAACAGCTGCACCATAAGGAGGACAATGGGAAGGTAGGACACAGCATCCGATCTGCCTGGCAACCCCTGCCCCATGCAAAGCCAAGCTGAGTGCAGAGCAACAGTGTTTGTGCCAGGGTCAGTCCACTGCCAGGGGCTTCACCTGAAGACTGAGGTGCCCAAGCTCCTGCAGCTATTAATACCACAGGGAAAGGGCAGCAGATCCTCCCAAGGTGGGCAAGAAACAGAAAGGAATTGTGAGGGTACAAGAGAGATGTGAACAGGGCTCAGATATTGAAGGAAATTAGGAGCAGAAGCAGGGGGTACTCTACAGAAGAATGGGGCATAACTCTGAAGAGTTTTCTGCTTGGGAACCCAAAAGGAAAGAAAACACTGGATCAGACAACCCTGGGGAAAATCTGCACTTTGGGCTTACCCAGCTTCTTCTGCAAAGTAAGAGCAGATTCAGACTTGCTCAGCAGCAAAAACATAGTGTGTGTTACACAAAGAAACTCTTGCCCAGTCATACCACCTTACTGTGAGCCCAGGGGTAAGCAAGTACTGGGATGATTCATACTTCTGGCCTTGAAAACACCTCATGACTGTGCAGGGGCTAAAATGACAGTTACCGTCACCCCAAAGGCTGTCACACCCAAATAGCACTCAGCCAGGCAGAGCCTGATCACAGGAATATCTAGTGAGATGCTGCAGAACACCATTTCTACCCTCTCAAATCCAGGAACCATCCAACCTTGGATGGGGGTTGGGGGGAATCCATCTTTGTTCTTTTACAATGTTGCTACAACCAAATGAAAAATAGCTTAAGCCTAAAGTAGATGGACATTCATTTTCCTCCTATTTTGTTTGCTTCCTTCTGTGGGCAACAGAGCATGCACAAGCTTTTGACAGTTTTTTTTGCATTCCTCAGCCACTGTGCACAAAGCACCTTCTGATACCTTTACAGACCACTGGTTTTCCAGAAAGCACCACTGGCAAAACAGCGACAGAGTTTGACAATCAGAGCATGAGCCATGGATTCACCACAGGCAAGTTCTTGGTAGTCTCTCATGGGGCATCTAGGCCAATTCTTACATCACTCATGATATTTTAGGGAATGATAAAATATGAGCTTTTTCTCTGCAGACCTACTGCTAAGGGAGAGTCTTTACTTACAAACAGATGAATAATGAGTATTTCTCAGATTTCTTGAGACAATCACAGTTCTTCCCCCCACCATTTAAAACCTCAACAAGGAACATGGAGAGACAGGAGCCCTCCTCCCTACTCTCTGCAGGGGCAGACAGCAACATCACACAGTGCCCAGCACATCCACCTCCCTGACTGCTCCATAGGATGGGGTGTCCATCCTGATGTCAGCTGATGTCAGCCCTGATCCCCAGGTCCCTGCAGCCTCTGTGTGACTGTTGTGCTTTCCTTGGTTATCAGCTGACTCAGTCCCTGCTGGAAGTGCTCTGAATAGCCCTTCCATGAAGGGAGAGTATGGCAAAGGTCCTGCTATAACATGACATACCCAATCACTACTGAACATAGACACTTCTAGCAAACAAAGGCCTTTTTCCACACCTCACAGCCATAAATTATGAAAGTCTTTTCCCACATCACAGAATATTCTGAGTTGGAAGGGACCCACAAGAATCATAAAGTCCAACTCCTACATTAATGCCCTGTACAGGGATTGAACCCACAATCCTGGTGTTCTTAGCACCATACTCTGACCAACTGAGCTAGTCTTCCCCCTCCCATTTCCCGATTCTTTTTTTAAATTAATGCAATTAGAGATCTGTTCTCCTTCCATGAGCACTCAAAAACTTGAGTGAGCTCAACACAATTATGCCCCACATCTAAAACCAGGTAGGCAAAGAACAATTCCTGGATTCCCATGTTAACCTATTCACAGCATTTCAGACCCTTCTGGACCCCTGGGGTTCAATGCTGTCACATGGTAGGAAAGATGCAGCAGCTCACTCAAAGCAAGCCTCCACCTCAATGCTGAGTGTGGCGTGGGTAGAATTAGGGAAAAATGGCAAAAACAGTAAAAGGAGAAGAAAAAAAGGCATAAGACATGAAAGAACAGCAAAAGGAGGGTAAAGACAAAAAGGGAAAAAGGACCTTACCTCCTGGTGAGTCTAAGCAAAGCAGAGATAAATAGCAACTATGCCTCAGAGAAAACAGCAAGAAGCCCATTAACTACAGGAACATCAAACAAACAAACGCTATCACAACAATGTTGAAAACCAAAACTTTTGGGCTTTGAGAGGGGGGGAATACTCTCAAACTTTAATTATTTTATTTCCTAGTGGTACAAATCTAGGGCCAAGCAGATTTCTCCCAGAAATCTCCATGTCCACTATGGCAGAGATAAGAGTCACCTTTGTTTAAGCAGAAGCCAAAAGTTAAAGAAAGAGAAAACTGAGAAATTATGCACTCAGCCCTTCCCAGCAAGAGCAGAGAGCTCCCATTACACTCCTCTTCACTCCCAGTCATTCAGGGCAGCTAAACCCCAGTCCTAGATTTGCTCAGAAAAAGCCATGAGGCACTTACCTTGCTCTGTGCAGTGACAAGGACAGGCAAGTCCACAATCATGGGAAAGGTATCAACCAGGAAGACAGAAGGAGGCTTCTGTGATGGACCCATGCTGCAGGGCAGAACACCAGCTCCTCACTGTGTGCTCCAACCCCAAAGAAAATATTAAAGAAATTCTTCTTACAATCCAGGCAGGATGTCTGCCTTGTTTAATGCAAAAAATTCAAATGCTACTGGGTTTCACCTCTAATAAGAGGAAAAGCAATGGTTTGACTTCCTCTACCAAACCCCAGCTGCCAGGGTAGAGAACTCAGGGAGGACCCTGCATTTTCATCCTGTCTCTACCACTCACATGATACAGATATTTCAGAAACATCCCTTTGCTTTTGCCTTTGCATTTGTACAACAAGAACCTAAAAGTCAGAATTTTAGCAGAGTGTGAACCAAACAGATAAAAACAGAGAAACGGAAAGTCTTTCTAACGACTAAAAGCCAACTACCTTCCCACAAAGCACTCGAACTCCCATTTGCTGCTTGTTGATCCTCAGCCTGTGCAAGCAATTACACCCTGATTGCTTTTGCTGATTTCCACAGTTCTTCCCACCTGAGAGCCAGAGCCAACAGCTGGGGCTTTGTCTGTGGTCCCTGAGAACTTCAGTGCTGCCAGAATGTGCTGCATAGCCAGCAAGGCTCCCTTTGGAAGCTAGGCATGATCTCACGAGCTCAAGGTTAAAGCATTGCCCTTTGATGGGCTGAAGATAAGAATTAAACGTTGTGGCTTAAGGATAATTTTGTCAGCATGTTCTTTCCATTAACAGAGATGGGGAGATCTGTGCATGAATGAAACAGCTGTTTCACCCATCACCTCTATGATGAGGACAAGGTTCTGCTCCTGAACTTCAAGCAATTCCTCAGCACACACTTCAATTCAGCCACAAATTAGCCCTAACCCTTGTGTGCATCTTACTCACCCGGCTGTTCTGCATCTAACTTCTCTCAAGACTCCCCACCCTGCTTTTCTGAAGTCTTCACTCCTGATGTTGGCTTTCCTGTTTTCTTTTCAGCTGGCCTTATTTAACTCCTTCCTTGGAAGCAATGCTCTCCTACCCACTCCTCCTCTGAGTCAACGCTCTTGCTGTCAGGATGTTGCTCAGTTACACAAGCGAGCTCAGGGTCAGTGCTGTTGCCCTGCACTCCCTTCCTTGTTTGGAATAGTCATGTCCAGACATGGATTATGAACTCCTAGATATCAGAACCATCTTACTTTCTTCTTTTTCTTTAAGTGAATGCCTATGTACCATATGTAGTTCTGAAAGATGAATGAAAGAGCACATGGATTATGAACTCCTAGATATCAGAACCATCTTACTTTCTTCTTTAAGTTAATGCCTATGTACCATATGTAGCTCTGAAAGATGAATGAAAGAGAGCTTTATAAGGAGACCCTTGGATATGGTAACCTGCTGGCTCTGTAATCAGCTCTTCACCATTGCACAGCGCGAGGAGAATGTGCTTGTGTTCCACGGTGTTGCTTGTGCCCCCAGAACAACCTATGGAGCTTCTCAACAGCTCTGCAGTGACAGTGTCACCCAAAGAGCTGCATACTCTTGACCAAAAACCCAGAGCTTAACAAAAAACTGCACCCAGACCCTGACTTACCTATTGGGCTTTGCAGCAAAATGCACAGAAAATGAAACTACCAAAAAATGTACAGAGACACAGTGGGGGCAATATATCTTTAATTTTTTTTGCTTTTGTTTTTTAGTATTACAGTATATTCTTATAAAAAGATACAGATAAAAAGGACACTACAGGATTTGTACATTTAATTCACCTATAGTCTTAAACTGACTAAGAAATGAGGATAGGCCAAGGCATTACAGCAGCACACAACCTCCCACTTCAGTAAGCAGCACTGTACTTTCTAGCTTGGCAGGCAGGGCCACCTCCCAATGTGACCTGCGAGTTTCAAGCTGAGCAGGCTTGCAGGGGAGCAGAACGGCTGCAGGTGGGGATGACTTGGAAGGGAGGCGTTGAGCACAGAGCGGCTCAGGTACCGAACATTCCTTCACAATTCTAAAAACTGCAAAGAGCTTTAAAGAGACTGTTTGAAGGCAACATGAAGGGGGCAAATGGCTTGTCAGAGAGGCTTTTCTAGATCACTTTGCTCAGAGCTCCTAGTGGGGTAGGTTGAAAAGACCATGCTCTACATGAGCTGTGGTAGAACATCCTGTAAATAGACAAAACTGTCTAAAGGAGAGTTTTAGTCCAGATCCTACTTTTAATTATGCTGATGTAAAACCAGAGCAACATGAACTGTTTAGTGTGGATCAATTCTACATTACTACCCATAGCAGAAGACTCTGGTTTGGAACCATCCAAACTCTTTCATTACATGAGTTTCCAAAACACCACACTGGACTGGCATCCTGCTCAGCACGCAGAGTGCACAAATGTGGCCAGCTTCAGAGAATACTGGTCATCAAAACTACTACTTAGATTAGTAGATAGCTTTTTTAATGCATTATGTAAATAAATATATAAATTCTATATTTTCAGTTGGCCAAATTGTGTTATCCAGGTTGGCCACTTCTACCTTTATAAGAGAAACAAGGATGGCCAATGGAGACTACCTCTTTTCATGGCAGGCAATCAGAAATCTCCTGTGTCAAGCACAGGAGCCAAGGAGCCATGGCCAAACACCTTCTGATTGCCAGAGACTCCATGGGTTACAAACCAATCAGTAGAAAGATTTTGCTTACCTGAGGTAACCTGGGGAGGTGGGCTGGAGGAGGAAAGAGGTAAAGTAGATGAAATAGTTCTTTGGCCATAAAGATGGGGAGGAATATTAGCTCTGAGGAAGGAGAACTGTCCCAGTTTTTCTCACTGGTGTGTTAAATCTGGTGAGAAGTTAAAGGGTATGAACCACTTTTGGCCATCTAGCCAAGCTTCTCTGGAATTAAGGACCAAATTTGTGTGGAAGGGTGAAGTTTGGGCATGCAAGTATGCACCTTAAGTCTTTTCAGTCTCCTCATCATGACACATGGTAAAAAACAAACATCTTTTGTAGAAAGTGGTCTAAAATAACCAGCTTCCATCAGATCACCACAAGCTTTAAAACGAGAGCTTTCCCACAACCAGGATTACCAGGGGCAGAGTAATTACGACAAAAGCCAAAAGGTTTTTTTCCTCCCTCCCCTCCCACACCAAGACTGCTCACCTGCATCCCCTGGCCTGGCTCAGCTGGCACAGGAGCCAAGCTAGCTCTCCAGCTGGTGTAATGCCCTGGCACGGTCTCAATAGTCTTTGCTGTAATGCAGTGTATACATACATACAAACATAGCAAACTAAAATAAGGCAAAATAAATAGAGGTGTCAGATTTACAGGTTCCCCTTAGAGATTCCTAAAACACTTTTTAAAAAAAATCATTTAAACCCCCAAACAAACAGACAAACAAAACCCAAAACAACCAACCTAGAAACAAAACTGCATATATCATGTACATCATCTACTATACAACGGATCTCATTTCCCCTCACAGAAACTCCTGACACAAGCTTCTCCCGTGCAATCCAGCTCAAAGTGTGATCTTTCCTAAAGAAAAGGAAAGATTTAGCCAGTGGGGCTGATCATTATGGAAACACCTGCCCCATGGTCTCCCACCAGGATCCTTGGCAATTCCTTTCCCTTCCTCAGACATTGTGAACACATTACAGAAATGCTTCTGAAGAACATCCAGGTTTTTTTCCCTACTGAGGAAGTCTCTCAGCCCTGAACACTAGTTCTACTTCCGTTCTCATAGGGAACTGGTGCCTGTACAATGGCTGTGCTACAGAGCATGGAAGAGTCTTGCTCCTTGAAGTCACTTTACCTTGTAGCATTTCTAGAGACACAACAGACTGTGAAGAGTGACTCAGTTAAAAGCAAGCAGAAGGGGGAGGGAGTCTTCTTCAGTGTTTTCTGGGCTCATCCTCATGCAACCTATGCAGCAACAGTGCAGAGACACAGACATGAGTGAGCACTAGACCTCTAGGGACAAATTCTGGAGAGTTAGGAAGTACCTCTTCTAGGTGTGAGGAACTTCATCATGAAGTCAGCAATCACTGTATTTCTGCAAGAAGTAGAACACGTTTTCAATTATGCCTTTCTTTCTCACATCTCCTCCTTCTCCGCTTATTTCCAATCACAGAGTGACTTCTCTTAAAATGCTGCTTCTATGCACAGGTGCAAGGACAACAGCAGACCCTAGCTCTTCTCCAGCTTCTCCAGTGAAAAAGCAAACCTCATGTTTGCTTCCTAAACCTACTCAGGAATAAGATTTTCCTTTCTCCTTCAACCTGGGAACTCAACTACAACTGCTGAAGAAGAGAGTATTTTATATGCACTCACAGTACCCAAGAGATGAGAAACATGGACAAACTTGGCTTCAGCAAGAATCTGAGGCCAGGCCCTACAGCAGAGCCAATTTTTTCCTTATCTTCTGTGTGGGTAACCTCATCTCATACAGTACATAATTTAATGGGCCTCTCTGCTTGTCACCACTTGTATGAAAACACTGCTTGCCTCAGTGTGAAACTGAGCTTTTCCAAAACCTTTATGAACTTTCACCATGGAGTCAAGAGCCTGGGGGACTGTCCAGCACACTGAATGAAGCTTTTGCCACCATTGCTGATTCAAAACAGGGAGCCTGGGGCACTGGAGTGCTGAGAAAGTTGAGCTGCATTGAATCAGGACATGACTCTGAGCTTTCTGTCCATCCCCTTAAGGATCCCACAGCTGATTTACAGGAGCTGCACAAACTCTCATTATTAATGTATGAGTTAAAGAGGTGGCAAAACCATAGCAGCTTTCTCTGACTCCCAGGGTGGCTGGAGTGCTGTTGCGTACCATCATGCAGGACCTCTTTAAATCAGGGCTGAACTGTGTACACAAAGGGACAGAGGATTTATCACACTCTCTGCTTTTGCTACATTTGTGGCCTGGCAAAGTGACTTCAGTTTCAGAAAGCACAGCACAAACCTGGTTTGACAAATACAGGGGCAGGGGAAATGCTGTATTTATATTCAAAGGGTTTGCCCTGAGGTGTTTCTTCTCTGGCAGCTGCCACACTGACAGTCTGCCTTATCAAACAAGTACCTGGGGAGCAAGCAAGCAGCTGTACTTGCACATCATCTTGCACTAGGACTGACCTTGGCACTACACATGAAGTTCTGGGTGAGTCCTAAACCCAGGGAGAACAAAGAGGGAGGAAAAGCCCCTACAATGTTCTAATGCCTAAAAGCATAATCTTTGGAATTCAGGGATTATTCAAATTTAAACTCAACTGTATACCAATTTGGCACATATTACCACCTCTCATATGGCTTACATGGCATAGGTTACATGGCATGCTTTAAAACAAGACAAACAAAAGGGCTGGGATATATAGCAAGTCTACTTCAGGGAGCAGCAAGGAGCTTGTTAATATAATTTACAAGAGACATTTCTAAAAATCCATTTGTAATTTAAAATAAAAATGCTTAAAAAAGTGAGATTTTTTCTTAAACTTTCAAAAACCTTTATGAAATAGTCTTTCTTCTACAAGGTGCTTGTGTCCACTGCAATAGGCATTGCTGTTAATAGCTAATCCCAGAAGGGGAGTGGGATGGTAAGGGAGGAGAATACACCCAGCTCTTGTAAGATACCAGCTCTTTACGATGAGTATTATACAGAGGCGCGGCAGTCTGGAATGTCCTAAATAGGGAAATTCAAGGGTGGGAGACTCAAAATCCAGTAAACAATGAAACATCAGAGTTTAACAATTCTGACTTTTTTGCTTCTCTTCTCTCAATTCTCTTTTTTTGCTTTTAATAGTTTACATAATTATTTAACTCTCAAAGTGTTCAGAAAACCACCACAGTTTGCTTCTCCAACATTGTAGTGTGTAATACTGATCAGGCAGCGTGCATTGCAGAGGAAGTTCTGTTCTGCAGACTCAGTGCAGAGCCTGAGGTTAAGTGACATTCAGAGAAAAATCAAACCAAATGATTAAACTTCCCTGGGATTCCTTGACATTTTGTGCTATTGACTAATGCAGCAATTTGTAGATGGTGGGTCCCTCTTCTCAAATATTCTCTCTTTTCTTCCTGTCTAGGAGAAAGAATCCATCACCAGTATTTCTTTTTGTCTTTTCCTTCTCCAGGGAAGATAATAAAAAAAGAAGACAAGTTTGAAAAAAAGGTAAAAAAAAAAGGCCATGACAGCCCACACAATCCAATCCCTTTTCTAGAACCATGAAGACACACAGAATTCAAGCCTCTTCTTGGGTTCTTTGCTTTTCTGCTTATATATTTAATTCCTATAACTTAACTACATATTTATTTGTTTCTTCTGAATTAACTCCAAAGCCTGCTTGGCTTACACAATTCTGTGTCCTCCTCAAAAAATTCTCAGTTTTAATTATGGAGCTCTCCCTTGGTTCATCCCAAGTGATTTCTTAAAAATGAAAAAAGCAGTGTGCTCCAAGGCTCTCCTTTGACACCATTCATACCTTTATGAGTGACGTGGTTCCCCTCCTCAGCAGTGGAGGTCAGACTGTTGGACAGAAAGACCAGTTCATGCCAACAGCAATCACAGCTAGCATCAAGTGGAAAAGAAATTTCACAGGCAGTGAACCTGTTTGCTACTGGAGACCTGTGGATGATACTAGGGAGCTCCCAATTTCCCATCTTGCACGAACAGATAAGAAATTTTCCACTGATTCTCTACCAGCCTCCAGCAATGACAACAGGCTCTACAGTTATCTACTTGTTATCCCAACCTGGAAGTGGCTTAGTTTTCTAAAAGAAAGCCAGAATTTCTTTCCAAGAAGATGCATTTCATAGCTTTGAGACTCAACCACTGAGAAATTCCAGAAAATTCCTTCTAGCAAAGCAGAATCCAAAAGACTTTTGCAAATTATTGTTTGTTGATCTTGATTCTTGATTTTCCTTTTGTTACAGAAACAGAAGACTTCTTTCTAAGCTTCACTTGCTTTGGATAGTGTAGGCCACACAAAAATACTATATAGGACATGAGCTTAAATGCATTTTTCAGGTGCTAATCAATGGCTTATAAAATTCAGTTCTAGAAGGGAATTGGAAACTTGAGACCCATATCCCAACAAACCCCTGAAGGCCAGTCTAGTTCCTGAAGAAGTGATAGCTGTTTACAGAGTTGGTCTGAAATTAGTCTTCCCTGTTATCAGCAAGACGGAGATCATGACTAGCTTTTACTTTGGCACACAGAAAATTAACTTGTTCCAGCTGTGAAGCTGTCTGCAAGGCCCAAGTACTTCCTGTCATCACTACGGGGCCTTTGATGACCCAACAAACTCCCAGAAGCAAATCTGTCAGCTCTGCATGGCCCAGTCACAGGCCCTGCTGGATCCACAGAGGCACTTTTATAATGGTTCAAAGTAGGAGCACAGAAGAAGGGTGAGAGGAAAGCTGATCATGGAAAGGTAACGTCTCTAGCTACAGACCAAAGCCTTTGGGGCAGCTGTCAGCCAGGCGCCATCACACACATTCATCTTCCTTGTTTTGCACTTTTTCAACACCTTCTTTTGGTTGATTATTTCTCTTCCTCTTGTAATTAATAATTTAGCTTTGTCACCACCCGCTCACGGCTTGTCTCTAAGCCTTGGTTCCCCGAACGCTTGCGGTTTCGCTTGAGCTTGGATAAGTCTTTGTCAAAGACTTCACCCGACCTTAATGCTGACACCAGGTCATCAAACTCTCCACTCTCTTCAGAAATGCTTCCAGCTTTTGCTTTCTTTTGTCGCCTCTCTTTCTCCCTCTGTTCTTTTAGCTGTGGAGAAGGACACAGAGTTTTAGGATTAGCTAACCAAGATGCCAGATCACTAGGTACACTGCCAAGAAGTAGCTAAAATGCATCAGCACAGATTAGGGGAAAAAAAGAGTAGGAGCTTATCCACAAGGCCAGCACCTGTGCCAAGAGCAACAATAAGCCATGCTGGGCTTCTCTTCCACACAGGCAAGAAGAAAGCAGGAGAAATGAGGAATGAGTAGCAGCACACGTCTGCCTCACAAAGCACAATCGGCCTGCAGCAAAAGGACACACAGAATCTCTCCATGCTGCTGCTGTTTTTGCACTAATTTTACAGCAGGATAGTGCCAGCTCAGTTCTCTCTTTCCACTGCTCAGCTCTAGAATCAGTAGAACTGGCAAGGGATGGTGGTGGCTATGAGGAAGCAGGTCGCCCACTCTGAAAATGCATTGCAGGAAGACTCTTTCCATAAGGCATCCCTCACGGCATACTAGGCCTATGAAACCATCCTACAGTGCTTCAACAGTGGGCCCTGAACTTTCCAGGCTGGCTGAGAGGAAACTTGAGCCTATGTCCTGGCATTTTATACCTGTGTCTAACAGTAAGGCTGGAATCCCTGTGTTTTACCTCTCTCCTCTCCTGAAAGAAAAAAAAACACTGCTTTTGGCTCAGCAAACATTTAAATCAGCAACTCCCCACAGCGCGGCCTGGGGCCATGGCAGCAGCGAGGGCTAAGGCGTCAGCAGGGGGGAAGGAGGCAAGGGACTGCGAGTTCTCAGACAGCACAGAGGCTGAGCTTAGAGGGGGAGGCTGGTTCACACGAACCCCTGGGGACACACACGTCTGTCCCCCAGCAGCAAAACTGACAAAGCTCTCCTGCAACATCAAGGCCAGACACGGTCCCAGTAATGAAGGCATTAAGGCCAGCCAGAGACAAATACTGCTGGTGTGGGCTGCAGCAGGTGCCAGGGCATTTGCTGTGTCACTGTGCACTGTGAGATGACAGGCACACAGCAGATGATGATGGAGTCTGACTGGAAGCTGACCAGCTTGGCAGGACCGGAGGAAATCTGGCTTCTTTGCTTGCTGCCCAAAAGCAGGATAGTCTGGCATGGGGTGGTGGCAACCCCATCCTGCAAAGTCTCAGGGCAAAAAAGCCTAGGCTAGATTTGGTATCTGAATCCAAAAGGGGATAATTTGGGAGTCAAACAGTACATCCTCCAGAGCTGATGAAACAGCAGGGAAAATGTCATATATAAGAACAGAATGATGTTAAAGAGAGTTGTCAGGGAGAAGAACATAAAACAGTAAGAGGACGTGAGCACTGGAATTTCTCTCAAGGCATGAAAAGGTGAGGGAAGGAAACATCTTCATGTGCCCAGATCCTCACCATGGCCTCCATGCGTGCCCTGCGCTCCTCCTCTTCCTTTTTCTTCCTCATATTCTCCAGATCTTGCTTGGCCTCTGCAAATGACTGTAAGAAAGTGTCGAAGATGCCAAAAAATTCATCTGGCTGCATCTTGCCCTCGGTCTCTCCAAAATGCTTCAGTGCCTTGGCATACTGTCAAGGGGGCAGAAAACACAAGAGCCATAATTAGGTATGCAGTTTGGTGAAGACAGCAAGGATAGCTTATGAATAACCACACCATGTAATTCAATACCCTCTGAGCATTCATGTGGCAAGAGTAGAAACTACCCCCAGCAACAGAAGTGCTTCTCCTTAAGGCAGGTGCTTCCATCCTTGAAGAGTCTGCTCTCCTGGATATCCTTCGGGCAACATGCAGCAATAGTGCTGGAGAGCACTAACTGTCCACTGATACAAAAAATGACCATTAGTTCCTGAGGGCAATACAGTAATTTCAGAGGATGACACTGTGGCCACATCTTGGCTGCAGGACAGTCAGGCATGGAAAACAAGTGAGCTAGCTGGGGAAACAAGTAGTTTTAGTCCCTACTTTCCCCTTCCATCTTCCCTTCAAATACACTTTCAAAATGCCTGGAGGTAAAAGTTTTTTGCCATAAAGCTACAGTCTGTCCTCTCAGAAACCTTCTGCCATGTCATCCATCTCTCTGGAGTCTTCTGAGTCAGGGTGTTGCCCGGGAGAGAGGAGACTATAGACAGACAAGGCATGAGAGAGGGGCAAGGAAAGCAGCCAGAGCTCCCGGGCAGACTTAAAAGAGAGTGAATACATCACAAGTGGTTTTTATTTTAAAAGGCAAATGTTGAGGCTGCAGGACACATATGGAGGCAGCCAACTGGCAGGACTTCAGTCACAGGGCAGTCCTGATGGGGATATGGTAAATTCACAGCAACCCTTGGCTCTTGGACATCAGTCCTGCAGTAGTTGTACTCTTTCCTTTGCACTCTCACACTCCCAAGCATGTCTCATTGCTCACCAAAATGCACTCAAATGCAAGCACATATAGTCTGTCAATGGCATGTACACACGTACAGTAAGTGCTGTGTAAGGACACACATCCATTGCCCAGCCACCACTCCTCAGTGCTGCAGCAAGCAGCCCTAGGAACACACTCCTGACAGCTTCCCTAGCATTCCCTCTTGCACTTTAGCAAAGAACCACAGAGCAGAAGATCATCCTTACAAACTTTTACATTTACCAAACCAGCCTGACTGTCTTCAAGCTCTCTGATGCATGTTTTCAGCCCATACTGACACAGGCCAGCTTCCCATTCCTTATGTGAGTGCTCTTGCAGAATGGAAAAGACTGTAAGAACAGTTCAGGCTCTGATCCCAGCACAAAATGAGTTTGGAAGCAGGTCTTATAAACCCTTCTGGCCCTGTACCAGGTAAAGCATAAACAATGTCTCCCAGTCAACTGCAGGGGGAAGAAATCTCCAAAGAAAGCAACTTCCTTCTGGCACAGCCTGAGAGATTCAGCATCTCCCCTTCTCTGCTATCCCTGCCAGGCCCACAAAGCAGTTTGAAGCAATAGATTCTTTTTTCTTTCTTTAAAAAGGCTGTGTTCTCAGCCAGAAACAAACAAAGAAACCCAAAGAATCTTGGAAAAAAAGTGTTGGAAGAAATGCAAATTGCTTTGAGCTACCAAACATGGCAGGAGTTGAAGGAAACACTACATAGAAACAGCAACAGATTACTTCTCTGTTTAACTCCTTTTTTCTGAAGCCTCTGAAGACATTCACACAAGTATGCACACCTAGACCCTCTCCCCACTCCTCTCTGTAATTTTATCTGTATATAATACACACATAGGCTTTTTGAATATTAGGGAAGTGCAGCAGTCTACAGTAACCCACAATGAACCAGCACCAGCTCTTTGGCAGAGAGCATACAGGCTGTAAATACCACAGAAGGAGATAAAGCATCTCCGTATGCTGTTTTCTCATCTTGCTTGCTTCAGTGTGACAATCAGCTAGGGAGGCAGAAAAGTGCCAGAGAAAGACTTCAGCACAGGCATTGCCACCACTCCTTGAACACACAGAGCACCTGATGCTCATTGCTCAGAGGGGATGTGCTACCTGGAATCTCTTCTCACCTGTCATTAACTCCTGTGAAAATTGAAAGTAAAGCATAAATTAAGAGCAGTGACTAGAGCTGCCAGCTAGAAGGAAGGCTTGTCCAACTGCTGCAAAGCCTGAAGTCAGGGGCAGCTCACAGGAGACAGCTGTTGCGCCTTGTAATGCACTGCCTCCATCCCGTGTTCCTCCTGTGCTCAGCAAAGCTGAGTGAGAGGGCACACAGAAATGAGCTGGTTGAGTCCATTAATGTCCACAGGGGTTTCCTAGTCACTTAAGGAAGCTGGAGGTTGGAAAGGCAGAGATTCCTTGCCTGGGACTTTTGGATCCTACATACATGGAAGTCTCCTTTAGAGGGTGGTGTTGTCTGCAAATGTTCTGCACAAGGCCTGTCACCCTACTAGGACCAGCTAGTACGTGTCACACTGGCAAGAGGAGCTTTTGCCACTGCCTCCCCACTGCCACTCCAATGAGGAACAGTGTCACTGTGCTGGAAAGTCTCAGCAGCCTGGGAGCCTTCCAGACACACTCATGAGTCTAAGGTGTTGTGTTGTTTAAGCAGCAGCAAGGAGGCTGAGAACAGCCTGTCATTGGTGCTCTGTAACACAGGGCTTAGGAGGTCACAATCACTTACTGTAAAGCAGTGAAAGACAAAAAGCAAAAAATCTGTGAGCTGGATGACCTAAAATAACTACAAAAGGAAAAATCTGGAGTTCACTAAAATAAACATTCTCCTTCTTTTTCTACCCTCTCTGGAAAAAAAGCTGACTGAGCAGAGGAAGGCAAGTCAGGAGATCCAGCTTCTGCTGCCAGCTCTGCCCATGATGTGGCTTGGGAGCTCATGCTTCCTTTCTGAGGCTTGTGTTCTCCATTCATTACAGAACAGAAAGTGTCGCCCCACTAATCTGATACAGCAAATGGCAAAAAGCAGTTGTTCACATCTGTAGGGCACTGCACTAATGTAATGCACTATTGTAAAGAGGCACATGCTGTCTTTTCACTGCTTAAACTACAACAGACCCCTCTGGCTTTATTACTTTTTCTACTTCTCTGTAATTCTGGTTCTGCAACCACATGTGCTTTTCCAAAGCACCGGAGCTGGGATGAAGGGCAGTGAGCTGCTGCAGACAGCCTCCACAATGCTGTCAACAAAACCCAGGCTTCTACTTGCCCATAGTGGCTAAAATCACACTGCCTGCCTTACTCAGGGCATTAAGAGGCAGAGTGGCACAGATCAAGGTGCTCTGGATCACAGCTCTCTCTTTTGCTCTCTGTCACGGGATTTGTGTCACTGTGTACAGATTGCTTGACTGTTCCATGGCCAGATTCCCTGCCAAACAACACCAGCTCTTGTGCACAGTTGTGAAACCTGTAGTTAAGTCCTCATGCAGGAAAAATGCTTCCCAGAATTTTGCGATGTCCTCTAATATTGTGGAACAAGGGCTGAAACTTGCTTATTCCTGAAGTCATTTGGGGACAGATGACATGGGCAAAAGCAAAATGGAAAACTGTGTTTCAGCAGGTTTTCCACTGTAACACAGAATGGTATATCTATTTTCATTAAAAAATTCATTTCTGCACCATAAGGGCCCCCAAGCTCCATGATATAACAGGTCCACGAGCTCAGTGCCAGTTCTGTTTCCTCTGCCAAACTTTCCACTGAATTTATCCTCTTGCCAAAGCAAATCGTTTAGACAGTTGTTTATTTTAAAAAGCCATTTTAGCAAGGAGAGGGAAAGCGGGACAGCAGCACACACAAACTTTGCTATGCTTGCCAATGAAATGTTAAACAGTGGCAGAAGACCTCTGGAAACGGCAGGAATGGGGCTCTATGAGGAGAAGGAAAAACAGCCATGATAAAAATTTCCTGCTGTCTATGCTGTCTGCTGTTGCGGGAAGAGCCAATATGCAACTGAATTATACCACGCAGCCATGGAACATGAACTGTATTCCTCAGACAAGTGCTCTTGAGTGTGCTCTTATGAAGACACCAATTCACTACTGAGGCAGGTCAAATAAATGTCTCTTCTCTTTATGGGACAGCATCAGATCAGTTAATGGAAAGAGGCCTGCCAATTTCAGGCAGGACTGGGCCCACCTCTTTTTGTGCCTAAATGCTCTTAAAGGATTCTCCCAGGAGTTTAACACTTACATTGAGTTGCAGGTGCTTTAAACTTTTCTCGTACATAAGATGCCAACCTGCACTGCAGCATCTGAAGTTCTGTTACTGTACAACAGCTGTGTGATTTATTTACCAAATTTATTTGTAGAATACTTCATCTTGGCATTCTCAATCTCTGTCCTGACACATGCCTTACTCATTTCCCCAGTGGCTCACAGAAAACACCAGTCTCCAAAACGCACAACTGAAGTGCACAGCCTATAATTAATACTATAACTATAACTAGCACTTGGACTATAGCATTTCTTTGTGCTTCATAGCATTCTGCCATTAATGAGTATTTTCTTAAATGGTTTTCACTCAGCAAGCTTTCACTGCCTTTCTGTTCTTCAAAACAGTCACTTAAGTGCTAAGCTTATTAAATGTATGTGTAGATTCTGAACTCCTTTCTCCATCATGATAAATACCTTGCTTGAGAGGAACTGTCATCAGACAGACTGGAAATGGACACTTTTCTTACCCACCTTGCCCAGGCAGTAATCTCCACAGCATCTCTATAGAGAGGCTTAAGTCTGACATTTAGCACAGGAATGGCAATATCTGAGCAAGCAGACTTTGTACTCCTAACAAGATCCGAAGTGTCTTAAAAACAGGTTTGTTATAAACCAAGCACAAAGCAGAACAGTTCTCTGGAAGTCTAGTGATCTAAGTTCATACCTGTCATTATTTAAGTACATAGTAAAGATTAATATAGCACAAATGTCACCTTTTTCAACTAGAAAAATAAAATTCATACCATAGGAGGTTACTCTTCCTCTGCTTGGGCATTTTCATTGCTTTCCCACAGGAAACAGAGAAAAAAAATTCATGAATAAAATTCAACCTCTTCTTTTTTTGTTTAAAAAAATCAATTTTTCATCTGTTCAAACACATAAAAACTGGTGAAGGATTCCAGGGCAGAGTTTCACTTTCTCCTGCCCCCATCTTCCAGTTTATGGGAAATCGCAGAAAACATTATCCCTTGATCTAATCTATATACTCCCTTATAAAGTGGTATTGAAAGTGCGAAAAACACAAAAAGAACAAGAACCAGCTGTGCTGGAAAGCCTGTTTAGAGTGTTGGTCTAAGTTTTCAATCAGTTCTTAACCAAGCCATCTGTTTACTGCATGATGATAAGTACAGTTACAAGGCTTCCTCTAAAACATGGATGCTTGCATCTGACAAGCTGGCCCTTTAAATTTAAAACATCACTTCCTCCCCATGGCCACTGACTTTGAACAGTTCTATTCAAGCAAAAAGGCCAAAAAGGTCAGTACCTACATGGGATTGTGAAAAATATTGTCTGCTGAGAAGCTCAGCACCACACCTTGGTAATGGATTGTTTCCATCACTAAAGAAATTACTTTTGCTAATATTGATTTTTTTAAAAAAATATAAAACTTCCCCAGTTTGCAAAAGATAAGTTATATTGTTTTAAATCCCAGCTGAGAAAATATGGCTCTGATTAACTCATGGTAATCAATTAACCACATCTATATTTAGGATATCCAACTTCAGCTGTTAAAACTAGGGCTTCATTATTATTAATAAATCTGTGAGTCAGACCAGTTCTTCCTAGGCTCATTTGGATATTGTGCAAAGTCCTCCCTGCCCCACTACCTTTTTTGCTCAATTATCTTTGCTTTGAGAAATCAAAAAAAGAACAGGACAATCAGATGCCTTGGTCCTTCTCTTCCTTTAATTGGCTAGTTCCATTATGTTTCCATGGTAAGAAAAAAGCTTGTGATTCAACAAGCACAGAGAACCCATTGAGGTTGGAAGAAGTTATAAGCTTTGCGAAGAACATCTGGTTTGTTGAAAATTTCCAGCTTTTTCCTTTTTTTTTTTTTCTTTTTTAAGAAAGAAAAGAGGAAAAGAGGAAGAAGAGAGGGCCAAAATAATATGAAGCAAACATGAGAAATAGCTCAACACTGGTAAGGACAGACAGTTCCCTTACTGGAGTCCAAAAGCAGCTTTTTGCCAGTGGAAGAGCCAAAGCCATAGGTTGAGAAAAAGTTGGAATGGTGTATGTTCAAACATAGCAAGGGTGTGTGAGGAGAAGGTAGAGTAACGTTTCCTAAGCATGTTATAGTCATTAAAATAAAACATCTCTTTATGTTGAGTGCTTTATGTTGGCTATGTCTAAAAAAGCGTACAACAGCTTCCAGACATACTGGTCTGTCTGCAGGGAGTTTCTCTGGTTATTTTTAAAGCAAAAGAATGGCATTTTTCCTGAAAATGTCTGATCAAGGAAACTTGCATTGCTGTGCTGAACATGTACCACTTGCTGGTTTTTAACCCCCAACTGAACTTATAAAGAATTTGCATTGAGTTTTTGTCCTGATGTGCCAAAAAGAAAGGAGCACCATCATGTTTAACACCAAACCAAAAGTGTGCAGTCTAAGCCATGGACAGGGTGAGTATCTTTCAAAAAATGTGTGCCTAACTATAATGAAGTTGAAAATTTTACCCAGTCATAACACAAAAGCCCCCAGAACATAGAAAACCAAGTTTTTCTCAGTAAATTTAGTGGGGTCACAGAATGGGGTTTTTTTTGGGGTTTTTTTTGGTTGGTTTTTTTTTTTTTTTGTGCATAGAAAGCCAGTATGGTGTAAACATTATTATACTGGACGTAGCATGAATTTTCTCAAGAAACATGACAACAATGAAAAAATGGAAGTGTTCAGGGCCAGGCTGGAGAGGGCTCTGAGCAACGCAGTCTAGTGGGAGGTGTCTCTGCCCATGACTGGGCAGAGGAGGTTGGAACTACATGATCTTTAAGGTCCCTTCTAATCCAAACCATTCTATGATACTATGAAATAATTAATCACGTTATTCTCCCCACAATTTTTTTAGTGGAGTTAGACTGCCCAGCTTTGCCCTCTGAGCATTGCAAGAGGTACTGCCTCACTGGTGTTTGCCAGGGCAGCCCTCAATGACAGCCAGTAGCTCCTGCGTTTGCAGCTGCAAGTCACTATTACCAAGTTTATCTCCACAGTAAGGAAGTGTTTTTGAATCACAAAATAACACCATTGCAGAGGAACTGGATGAATGAGGAGTCTTACTGTCATGATCCTCAGCCTATATTTTTAAAATCTAAATTTTTAATAATTGGCGTACTGATCCAACAGCACAGCTTTCATTAGTAATGCAATAGGTCCTTTAACACTGAAAGGACTGACACCAGAGGGGAAACAATTCAATCCAAAAGAAATAACCCATTTGCTTCATATAGCCAAGCACTTTTAACGTGCCAGCCAACAAGGGCAGATTTGCCATTACATACAATTTACTTTAAAACTTGCTCTTCTCTAAACATTTTCATATGCTTATGATCTTTTCATATAAATTCTTCCTCATTCAGCTGAGAGACAGAGGGACTAGTGCCAGATTCCAGCCATCAGCAAAGAACAAGCACCTCAGATGTACCAATCTGGTAATGGAGGTGCAGACAGTGAAACGACAAAATGATTGCAGCAGCACCTGAAGAATAAACACACACATGGTACTGGGTGTGTAAGAAGAACCCAAAAACTTCAGACAAACCACACATGTTTGGGATTTCTATCTTTGTACTGAAATACACCCAGTAACAGAGGCATGGAAAAGATCAAGCATAGCTGGTGTAGCACTGTACCAGCCACTGAGAAGAAAATTAACTCTATCCCAGCTGAAACCAGGACACCAAACTACCAGGTACATTTTTAAAGGAAAGAGACAAAGCACAGATGTCCCTAGATGAATGAGCAAAGTGGAATGCAGTCAGAAGGAGAAGGTAAAAAGATGTGAAGTCACCATCACTAACAAAGGAACCCTTTATCAGCAATGGCTTAAAAGGCATTCCCTTCCACACTGTGGCAAGGTGTGGTATCCTGTAATGCAGGATATTGCCACTGCAATTCTATGCCACACAAGAATAATGTGAAAGAAAATTAGAAAAAGTGGGTAAGAGCAAAATATGTTCTAAACGGATATAGACCACATTAGAAAAAATAAGAAACTTCAGCCTAAACAATTTTCAGTGTCTATTAATTTTTCACGGCAGTCCCAGTACATTAAATCACTGTTTCCATTTTAATTCAGGCTTTTGACTGAGCTAATGAAACTCTAATCACTTCAAAAGGAATTCTTACCTTGTCTCTAGCCTCGTTGAGAAGGTCTTCTAACTCTGAGAAGCTAAAACTGGCCACAGTGATGAAATCACTCATCACGGGAACAAACCTGTCCCCTGATTCTCGCATGCGTCTCTTCTGATAATCCAGTTCCTAAAAGAGAAGAGATAGAGACAGGCAAGTGTCAAAGATTCCTCAGTGATGAGGAAGGCAGCAGGACACTCCATCTGTTTCACTCACGGCAGAGCATGCTCTGCTCCCACATTCATCCAGAGCTCTAACTTAGAAACCACTTTCTCACTAAGCCAGAAGTTTTTAGGCAAGAGAGGGAAGGTCAAGGTGGGATGAAGGAAGGTCCTGGTTACAGTTTCACTTACCCTCAAACAACAAGCACTCCCAAGAAAGCCATCAACATGGTAAGTTTCTAAAGCAACTTTACAATTTAAGCATCACCTACATGAAGTGCTGCATTTTTTTTCCCTATGCAAAATGACAAATGATAAAGAGCTTTGTGTAGCAAGTGACTTCAGGATTTTTAGTAGTGAGTTTTGCTCCATTGTCTCTTCCCATGCTCAATCAAAATGCTGTATACTTGGGAAAATGTGCTCTAGATCTCCTCTTTATTTCTCTGAAAAGCACCAGGTGAACAGCAAAAAAGACATCAAAATTGGTTCTTCCACTGAAGGACAAGTAGACAGATGCCAGGTCATTTGTTAGTATTTGTCTAAGCATTAGCTTGGACATCATAAAAGTGACAGTTATAAACTGGGGATATTGTGCTAAGAAGAGTTATGGAAAAAGTAAAAAGAATACATAAAACCATAGGAAGCAATGATCTATTTGTCTGCTACCTACAAAGAGAAAAAAAAACTGATTGCGAGATTCATTCTTTCTGGCTCAAGTTTTTTAGTTTTAAGCCAAGATTACCCATAGCTATCTCTTCACTTACTTTAATCATCATGCTTGAAACATGGACAGAGCTACAGAGCTGCTGAAACTGACTGATTTGTAGTGAGACAGGATGTCTCCCATGTCTGTGCTTGGCTTGTGTGCTGTTGACAGTCTCATGGGGACAATGAAATTGTAATCGGGGCATCCTCTTTATTCTCAGCTGAATAATCAGTGGGAATGATAAAGCCTGACTTTCTCTGTAGGGAAAGCAGCATGAAGCAGCAGGTCAAGTTACAATCTGACCCTCTGTTCCCTTTGGGAAAAAACCCTTTTGTGCTGGCTGCAACTCTAGCTCCGTGCATGTTGGGTGCTCTCTGTTACTACTCATCAAAATAGTAGTTCACAGAGCCAAATGGGTAGATTTATAAGCACCTATGGGTAGGTTTGTAAGTATCTATGCTGAGAAACATCTTGGAATTTGCTCCACACAGTGCTGCTGAATGCCAAGAACTACTTTGGCCATCAACAACCTAAAATCTGACATGATACATCTTTTGGTCTGGTGTGAGTTGGAAAGAGAATGTAACCACCACAAGGAAAGACCACAAAAGGAGAAAAGGGGCAGGAAAGGCAATGTGGAGGTGGCCAGCGAAAGCCCACAATAAAGAAGTGCTACTTCCCCTGCTTTGCATTAAATCCTCTTCTCTGGGTTTCCTAACAGATCACAAGGGACAGTCCTGGGAGCACTGCTCAGTACATCACTTAGCAGTGAATTTTGTCTACGTTACAATCACTTTTAAATGAACCTTACAAATACCAGAAATGTCACTTCACATGCTTCTGAGATTTTTTTTTTTATTTTCAGCCACTTCCATTCTAATTTTGAAGCTTATTTTAACTGAAAGTTGCTCCACTCTCTCCTTCCCCCTTTCTCTGGCAGATGAGTATAACAATTTTGTCATCTTACTCTGTTGAAAGCTATGGCATTTGGGACTATTACTTGAGAGCAGTGTTTTTCAAAGTAAAATGAAGATTAGGTGGTCCCTTTAATTTCAAATTCAGTTCTTCCCTGCAGAATAATTATCTCAAAATGCAAGAAAACTTTGAACCCACACATGACTACGTAATCATCCAGAGAGCAACACCACAGAATAATAAATTCTTCTGAATCTTCTAGAAATGGTCTCTACTAATCATAGTGGCACAACAGAGGCTGGAACTGGCCCTGGTGAGCTGGGCTGCTGGTTCTCTAGAGGGATGAAATGATTCAGTCATGGTAGTAATTTCTCAAGTGGTGGTTATGATATTCTTGCTGTATAAGAGAAGGGCTCTGCTGACAAAGTTCCCTTCCATTACTTATCTCTCCTTCTGGAAGCATCCTACACAAAGGCAACAGCTGTATGAATGTCTTGAAAATGAATGCATATTATTTTTACACAGAAGCGAGCTGCAAATCCAGGAAGCCAAATGGTTCATAGTACCTTTAAGAACATCTGACTATGAAACTATTTTTAGCTTTCTATTCTTAAGGGGCCTTGAAGAAACACCAGTCACTGGAGCCAAAGCTGTGGTGAGAACACACTGGAATAGAATCAAGAATCACACCTTCCCCTCCTCCCCCTTCCACCTGACAGTGATCTTCTATTGTTGCTATAGTGCTGCTTTTTACACGCCAGAAAACCACAAACTGAGCAAGCAGACTGGGAGGTGCTGGCAGCCTCAGAAGAAAAATACCATGGTAGGCGGAAGACTGAGGCAGGAAGATGGTGATTGTATGGGAAGGAGAGGTTGCCCATGGAACCCATGTATGGAAAAGAGAAGAAAAATCAGCTGTCAAGGCAAAGGGACAAATAATCCAATGAAAGAAAGCAAAACAGAATTAGGTACTCACATTTCAAAGTGGGGGAATTGTCTGTCCCAGCCAAATACTGGGCCTCTCTTCATGTCATGAACTCCATGTCAGCCTTCCCTTTACAGGTTCTTTTAATTCCCAAACACTGTACTCCATGTATGGAGCAGTATTTCTTCTCATTGCTGTATTCTCCCTTACCCCAACAGTCCAGAAATAAGGTTGGGAAAGTTTGGGTTTTTTTCTTCACAGGAGGATCCCTAGTTAATTAAACAATGAACTGCTGGCAACAGCCAGACAGCCTGGGGGCCACTGACAGGACAAAGATACCTTCCTCTACCCCAGAGGCAAAAGCAAATTCAGGTCACATGAAAGAAAATTAAACTCTTCACTGTCTTGTCTCATAGTGAATGAAAAGTACTGGAGGGTCCTTTTAGTCCCTTGTAAATAGGTAATCCTTGCACAGAAACTACCCAATACAATTTCCAACTAGCTTTCATTAGTAGAGGAGAAATTCCACCACTGTTGCTTTGCTTGCCAGCTCAGCTGCTTCATTTTTAACTAGTTTCTATCCTTCCCTTTGCCTTCCCAAGGAGTGCTTAGGATAGAAGATAGGGTTGCATATAACAGAGCACTACCTGCTTACTACTACTCCAAGAGCCATGTGAAACACTTGCTCAGCAGACATCCATCCCTCAGTAAGAAAGAGCATGAATTTTATTTCTTCTTTCAGTCCATGCCATTTTTCAAACTGTCCTTTTACTTTCCAGGTTGAGATCAAACAAGCTTTTCATTAGCCTTAACTCTGCTAAGATCATCAGCAGGAGCTCCACATGAGAAGCTTTTATTTGTTTTTTCTTGGTTAATGCATTCTGGAATGGAATGGAAAGGAATGAAAAAAGAAAGCCCACTTTATCTTATCATAAAATATATACTGCCCCTGATTCTGAGAGAGATATTGTAAGTGTGGCGCTTTGGAAACCTTCAGATACTTACAGTTTCAACAGCTTTCAATCCAGTCTTTATGTTGTTGACTTCCTTCTCCAGCTCTACCAGGCTGCACAGGAGACAGAGGCAGAGCAGATAAAACAAAAAGAGCAGTGTTACACAGGGGTACAGGAACTGTGCAGCAGCACAGACCACTGGCCCATCACGTCTGGTATCCGGCCTCTGGCACCAGCCACGCCAGATGACTTGAAACGAGGGGAAGGGGATCTGTTGATGCTCTGTGCTACTTTTTGTATGTAAGCTGAGGCAGGCCCTGCTCGCCTGTGGTCACACTGAAGACTGGGATTTTCCTGGGAAGGAAAGGGGAGGTTGCCCTCAGAACATCTGCCCTGCAAGCTGTGCCTGACCCTTCAACCAGGAGCGTACGCCCCACAGCCAGCTTGCAGTGATCAGCTGACACACAAGCAAGGAACACAGCTTTAGCACACACTTCACTGGAGTCTCAGATTATCTCTACATATGATTCTTACACCACATAACTACTAAATCCCATTAGCAGTACATTTACATGTGATTTTTTTTTTTTTTCTCCCTCACAGTTCAAACACTGTTTTTTCCATCTGCACTTCTACCATATGGCAGTCCGGGCCAGCTTACACTGTAACTGAGCATAGAAACATACTGTTAATGTTCATACACGCTTCCCTAGACACAAATGTTACACTGAATGTCTGCTCATCATATATAAATGTGAGTTTCTTTTTTTTCTAGGAAAAAAACTCACATTTTTCTGTGATAAATATAAGTATTTGATTTGTAGATAACTAGTGAGTACCTATTTGTGAATCAGCAGGCATCACCTCCAAATATTTGGGGAGTAGTAGCTTACATCTCAAAAACACCATTAAAGCTTTAATAAATGCCTTTCAAGTGTGAAAATACATTAATTTTTCACTTGTCTTTCATTAGTTGGACTAGTTCCATACACAAAGAATCATGTCTGGGTGAATAATATGCATAATATTTTTTGAGCAGTGCATTGGAAAGAGAAAAAAAAAGTTTGTATTTGGGGGGCTGGCTTCTGTATTCATTTTTCACAAATACTTCCAGAAATGGACCATTGACTTTTTTCAGAAAGTATGATGTTTTTCATATTTCTGTGCAAGACTGATATGTGCAGAAGTTTGAACAATCTGAAAAAGATTTACTATAGCCTCTGTGCCTAATTGACCCTATCTTAGAAACAAACCTGCAATTTCCCAGAAAAATAGCACACTTAGATGAAAAACATAGAATATGGTGAGTTCAATCACAAGCAATTAGAATGTCTGATTCAGAAATAAAGTAAATACAGGAATAAGTAAAGTTAAGTAAAGCTATCAACTCAGTTATTTACAACAAAGGCATTACAACTGTAAGGCTGGCAACAGGTTTAGAAGACAGAAATGAAAAAAAAATTATGATAAGTAAGTTAACAAAAATCGCTGGGAACTTCAGCTCTGAGAAGTAATAGCACTGGACTTACTTGACTTTTGCTGCTTCTGGAAGATGCTGCAACTCAGATTGGATATCTAGGATATCTGGATAATTCTTTTCAAAGATCATAATTAAGTAGTGCAAGAGCGTAATGTTCCTAAAGAAAACAAAATAAAAACAGAAGGTAGAAATGAGAAGGAAGATAGTCACGAGAAGGAAAGGATGGTGAAAGGATTGTGATAAATCTGAAAAATACTTGAGTAGGAAATGTGCTTGTTTGAAAAAAATAAACAATGTACCAGCAGTCAGCAGCTGTGCTACTGAAAGGAAAGTGCAAAGGATTGAAATGGATTAGTCCTTTATGGACCATCCTTCCTAAAACCTCAAGCAATATTATGGATTCTAATTTATTCTGGAAACACCAGCATGCTTCCATCCATATGGGTAGATGGTGTAACAGAAAAGAAAATTGCATAACACAGTATAATATTTGTCACCAGATACTTCAGAGAATAAACAACTAAGAGTACTAAAGGGACATTAACTTTGAAGGCAGAAGCAAGCTGTTTTCAGAGGCAATGCAGGAAAAAAATTCCAGAGCTCACTAAGGAGAGAAAAAAGTTCTTGAAGATTGGAAAAACTGCAAAAAAACTACTGCAGTAATGAAACAGCTGAGCTTATGTGTAGTGGTCAGGCTCACTAAGACAAAACCAAAGGCAGTCCAAGTAGGAGCAGATAGAATTGAGATGTATGAAGGATGCAGGACAGGGTTTAAGGAAATTTGTACAGTAAACAAGGAATTCTGCATGTAAAGAGAACACACAGCCATAACAGCTACTTTAGGTGGGTGTTACGTGGTTAACCAACAGGGAAGATAGCAGATAGCTGCTGCTTCACTCAGATTGGAACCTGGGAACTGGTGAGAGAACACAATCTGCAAAGGACACCTAATATATGGAAAAATTAAGGCAAGTTACATTAAGGCAAAAAAAGAGTTCAACATTAGCTATCCAACCTTAGCCTTGGAATAGAGAAAAGGACATTTTGGTAGTCAGAACAGTACTCTGTTAGTTCAAACTCTATTAGGTAGGGATGAATTTCTTATGATATTTTACTGCCATCATTCATTCTCTCACAGCCTGAAGTAATTTAACCACAACTATGGTCTCAGCAGGTCTTAAAATTCAAGGAAGGGGCAAGTTAGTTTTAGCAAGGAGTTTCCTTTCTCCAAGGAAAACTTCTCCAAGGAAAACTCCAAATGCTGGAGTTAAAAAGTCATATTCTCTGCCCAGTCTCAGATGGATTAATTTCCAGAAACAGTATGGGGATATGGGGCAAAACACAGAGTGACTATAAAGCCCTGCAGTCCATGTCAATGAACAGTAAGCTCCACAGTCCCAAACCAGCTGTTTTCCTTATCTCCCTAGATACAACCAGGATCAGTCTCTCTGAGCTATGCCTTGTGGTTTCATCAGTAGTGTACACAGAGAAAATGTTTGTGACAGTCCTGCATCAGAAACATACTCCATGTTTCACAGGAGACATAAAATTGGGCTCAGATTTTTTTTTTCTTTTTTCTTTTTTTTTTTTTTTTCAAAACCATGGCCATAAAACTTTGGTAGAAAGAGAAAACTCCATAAAAATCCTCCTCCTCCCCAAACTTATTTCAGTTTTTGTGAAGTATATTTCGTCATCTATGCATAAGGTCTGTAACATCAGATGGACATTATCCAGAGAAATGGCAGAATTTGGTTGCTGTGTTAATAGCTGGTCTTAATTGCTGCAGAATCTTTAAGAGTGAAAAACACTATTTAAATGACAAATAAGACACAATTTTCAATTGTCTACAGAGCAAAAACCAAACAAAAGCCCATTTTCACTACTATGCTAAGAGAAGCAGCAGCACAGGTACCAATGTATTTATGGCCTTTCACCCCACCTGTCTATGCTGGATTTGGTGTCTGCAATTTTGTTCAGGCTGGAGACTTTGAAGCCATAAGCGCTTCCCCTTTGGCCCTTGTTCATGTAATTCCCAAAAGCAAGAACTACTTCCAGGAGTTGCCTCAAACGCTTGCTTCGGATGAGTTCTTTGGATGCCAGAAGAATGGCTTGAAGAGAGAGAAAAAAGAAGAACAAGTTATAGTGGCTGTTTTTAACATGCTTGAGCCCATAATTTGAAATACCCTGAATAGCATTTGCACAACTGCTGCAACTCTGTCTGTGTGCTGTCCTTCCTGCATCCACACACCCCCGGAATGAGGACAACTGGAAGAAAAATGCTCTACAGCGAACTTGTAGGAAGCTCCTCTGAACATAGGACCAAGGCTGCTCTCCTGTTACCTCACACTATAAAAGCATAGCCAGTGAGAACAGAGGGAAGGCTAGTTTTCTGAAAATGTAGAGTAGAATACACTCACTTCTTCTCTGCAATAACCATGGACGTGGTACAGAAACCACACACCCCCCCCCCTTCTAGGTTATACATTCCCAGAGCATCAGTGTCCTGAAGTATCTGTTCTAAGTGCCCATTAAAGAGGGAAGTGCAAGGTCTTGAGGGTGAGAAGGGAAAGTTGACCTGCACAGAAAGGCTATGAATGTTTTTGGCAGCTCACCACAGCCTGACAGCATGCTGTCATATTTGTCGGGTCGTATTTACAGTGTAACAATCATGGAACAGACTTTATTAAGTCAATGGGTGAAAGAAGAGTGTCAGACAGAACTAGTTTCTTAGACACGCCTTGGGCCCGCTGGCTCTACAAACACAGCATGCATGTACCAGCACCTCCTTTGAAGACAAGCCTCTCTTGACCTTCCCTACCCCTCTGCCCAACTCTTAGAAAAAGCTTTATTAACCATACCTTCCACTTTTGGTTTTGCTTCTGCCAGCCTCTCTGGAAACTTCTTCTTAAAGAATAATGCTTGCAGCCGCTGCTGGTAGTGGTCAATCCTGCATGAAGGGCACAGGAAAGCCAACACTGAACCGGAACTCTTGAAGCCCAGGGCCAGTATGCTCCCCACACAATCTAATGGTTGAATGTTCAGTACCATGAAGCCAAGGCATGGGATTATGGACATAGTTCAAACAGAAAACACTACATAATCAACTTTGTTATGAAAATGGTGGACCTCAAGTCACGTTTTGCTGTCAACTGAAAAGGAGCTGGAAGAATTCCCACTATATTCAAAATATAGTCATGGGAGATGCCAGCTACACCTCCATTAGCAGAACAAAATGTTAATCCTAATCAGGGGTGTAGCAAAGTTGGAACAAGAAAGAGGGTCAGAGGATGAGGAGATGAGATAGCTTAACAGAAAAAGGGATCTATATGAAATCCTGACCCCTGGTTACATTACATCTGACACTTGGATCTGCATTCCTTTTTGTGAACAAATTTAGGCAGAGGAGGCACATTTCTGCTGGTTGTCAGGGCACAGGCCCTTATGCACAGAGAGTGCTTCTTGTCGATAAAATTTGTGCATGAACAAAAATATTTGTAACATTCACAGGCTTCTGGCAAACACAGAGTATAATGCTGGCCCACAATATTGCACATTCCCCTGCAGTGCCAGATTATCCATTTTCAATAACAATTACAGCTGCTTCCTGCATGCACTCTCCCATAATGTATCAAACAGACCTGCTCATTTCGAAGAGGAAACGATCTGCCCGGGCCATGCGCTCAATTTCGTGTTTGTGCTCCTCCAACAGGTCAGTATCACTCTTTTCAGGAACGAACTTCAGTAGCTAGAGTGAGAGACACAAACCAAACACTGAGATGTGAGATCCAAGGAAAATGAGAGGGGGACAGAGGAGTACAAACAAACCCTGGTGGAATGAGAGCCCTCAGATTTCCCTGCTACCACTGGGAAGCATTACATTGACTCAGCCGTGTGACCATAACTTCAAAAAAGTGCAGCTGTGTCTACAAAACTGACCTCTTCTAAACCCTTGCTTGCTGTTCTGCCTTTATCCTTCACTGACCCCATTAAGATTAATTTTTAATTCTATGGGGAATTTCCCATTTCAAAATCCTAAAGGCCAAGTGCTACTGCAACTTACCCAAGGGGAAGTACAGAGACAACTTGATTCCCATAGCACTACTTGGAGTTTAGATCGGTGCAAACAAGAGCAGGATGTGTCCCTAACACAGTGAAGTACCCATCGTGCCTATTGCAGAGTACACACAAAGCCTCATCTATCTCTCTCAGGCATGCCCTACACTGCTGAAACAATAAACAATAATCAAACAACTAGATATGCGTCTGACACTGGCTGCTATTCATATGCTGACCTTAAAAGCTCATACTTGGACAGATTTTTGACAGATCTGGTGGCAGTTGTGCTTTAGTATGGTTATAAATACTGCCCTGCACACAGCCTCAGCTAACACCAACAAAACCTGCTCACAAGGCATATGAAGTACTCTGCCTTTTACCACTTGCTAATACTTTATTGCACTCTGCAAATATGTGATATTCAAAGGCGCGGAGCATCAGAAGCTTGCAGAGACTTTTGGAGCAGCTGTGGTCATTCAGATAACATGACAAGTAGGCTATAAACTTCCAAAATGGAAAACTTTTTTGTGCATGATTAAACACTGTGACTGCACAGAAAGAAGGAATCACATTTATTAGACAGTTCATAATTATAATGTTTTGCCCACTCCTAAGGAACTTTATCACGTCTCTTTGGTCAAAGCACCATCTGTCACCTTCTATAAATGGAAATTGGGAAATGGTGGTGTAATTGTGGGAGGTTTTTCCTTAAAAGTTATACATTCAACCAGGTGGTGGGGATGGAAATCCCTGGCTCCTCTTCTAATGTTCCTGTGAGATCCCTTCTAGTCCTGGCTCTAGTCATTCACTTACATGGCCTGGTTCCTGACACTTCCTGATAGAAAAGGCAGGTAAAGAAAGGAGATGAAGAAAGAGAAAAGGAAAACAACAACAAATAGGAAAAGGAAAGCAACAATAAATAATCAGCAAGAAAAAGTAGAGATGGGAAAAATTATGGAATAGAGAGGACATAAAAAGAAACCTCATGCCACCCATAATCATGCAAATTTTGCATCAAGAAGAGAAACAGTTACACGACAGAGGTACACTGGACAACATTGGGAAAAATACGTTACTCATGCTCTCCTGTGCAGCTCCACTGACATGACAGAGCCAAGTTCTCACCTGCAGAAAAACAGCAGTGCCAGTACACACAACCACTTGAGAAAAGGCAGTGGAAGACCTAAAAACAAGTTGTATCTGACTTTAATCTTTCTCACCTGCTCAAGCATATCTTTCGCTAGGTCTTCTTGTTCATCCATCTTCAAGATTGCTTGTCTGATTTCTTCATTAGACAGCTTCAACCTTTCAAAAGTATCAACGTTGTGCCATTAGTGCAAAGCTTAAGTGACTGACAATTGAGAAAGTAGGAAGCCTGAAATGCTGCACTAAACAGGCAAGCTCTACTGTGAAGCTGCTATTCTAGAATATTCAGTAAGAGGAATAAATCAGTTCTAAATACAGAGGTTTTATGGATAACATATTTTTATCCTCTTCAGCTAATCAAACACACATCAAAAATCAGATGGTGATTAATAACAATCAGGTCCTTCTAGATCAAAAGTACTTCCACGTTCCCCCACACCGGATACCTCCCTCATTAAGTTATTTTGCTATAGTAAAACCCTTCATGTCCATGTTACTTCTGACTGTGAGCTCATGTAACATCCTGACTTGTGAATATTAAAGCATCTCCCAGAGTAACAAATAATGGGACTGAAAACTCCCTTACTGAGAAAGAGTTTACTTGCAATAAAACTGCTTGTGCTAGGTAAATTCACGCTGTCACTAATGACAGATTACAAAGGAACAGACAGCATCTGCATATCCATGTTTCATATTGTCAAACAAGCTCTGAAAACAAGAGCTTTTAAATGTTATTTGAGGTACTAAGATTACACTCTCCTTACCACCTGCTCCTGTCAACCTGTGCACAATTGGTAGGAGTCATCAGCCACAACTGAACACAAAATCAATAAAGAAAAGAAGTCTCAGAACACAAAATCAATAAAGAAAAGAAGTCTCAAAGTCTCCACTCGAAATCCAGGAGGAGTCAAATTTTGTCAAGATTAGGAGGAGTCAAAATTTGTCATTACCAAGATGTTGTTTGATGTTGCCTGAAATGAACTTGGTTGTTCTCAGAGCAGATGTCAACAAAGAAATGCACCAACCCCAACCCATGATATTCGGTCATTTCGGGAGAGTAGGAAATATTGAAGTGAACCATAAAGGAAAAGCTATCCACAAGAAAATCTCCATTTTGGGACTGAAACAGCAGAGTGTAAAAAGAAATATTTGAAGAGTGAAGTCTACAGTCTCCATGAATGCTCTACTATCAGTATAATTAATTTACAGTAGAAAAAGAAAATGCAAATATGAGACAGGCTGATGCATGAAGCAAAATGTTTTAGTCTTCAGTACTAAGAAGTTCCATATTGAAATTTCATATTGCCATTGGCATTTGGATAGAGTCACATTTTTGGAAAAATATGGTAAAAGCAAAAGAAAAAGTTTTTTTGTTTTTTTTTACAGACAGGAAATATTACTAAATATAAGAAAATTAAAATATTTTAATATTACCCAATATATCCAACGGCTGGAAACTAAAACGTGAATCAACAGACATTTGAAATCTTGTATGTATTACATCTCTGAACTAATTGCTCTTATTGTGTTCCAAGTTAGTCATCATGTCGTCTTTCCACAAGGAGGGAAAACTGATACCAGCTAAGCAAGATAAAGTACTGAATTTCCAGAAAAGCTTCATAATTGGTCGATGCTCAGATGAGATACAAGGATTAATAGCTGTACAATAGAAAGGTTGGAAACTTCTTATTTCAGGTCATTAGTTTGACACTAGATGAAAAACACAAACTTCAGTACATGAGGTTCTGCATAAAGCTCTACAGCCTCAATCAGAAAGCAGGACTAAATAGTGAATTGTAAAGTCCATGGCTATGTGACTCTGAACCAATCAAACACTGTGACCAAAGAAGGACTAAAACTGGTGGCTGTGGGCCTGGTCCCTAGGAGTCACATACACACACGCCCAAACAATTCAGCGCCTGAAGGTTTTGAAGTGCTACATTTTGTTGATTATCTTTCCTTTAGAGAGCACCTTTGCATTTTTCAGAATCTGCAGTCTGCAGATTAGACTTAACTTGTAACACAGGCACACAGACTGTGAGAGGGAACGAAATAAAGCAACCTATTAACACCAGAGTGGAGGGGTTACGTTGCTACTTTCACAGAATTTACAAAGAATGAGGGTGCATTTTCATGTTTTCCATGCAAATAACACAAGCAATTACTCACTGACCACCCATTACACAGTGGAAGTACCTCTGTGTGTGTTTGGGGATGCAGTAAACAGGACCAAATAAACAGGTTTGAGGCACAGCAACACAACAGCGTTGCATGTATTACCACTGATCTTGCTGCTCTGTCCAGAAGGCCAAGGATTCTAAGGATTCTGTTTGCTGCCATTCATCAGCATTAAATACTCTTGAAAACATCTTCTGTTCAAAAATAATTGAGAGCCCCAAGGACAGAGAGTTATACAAACACTTTGATTTCTTGGATGATTCTGTGCCCCGCCAGCCATCAGCAGAAAAACATCTGGTTTGAATGGTTTAGCCCACAGTAGAGAAAAGCAGAAAGCTTGCCAGTCCCCTGCCGAGAAGCAGTTTAACTTGGTCACTTACAGGACTGCAACGGGGTCATGGTGCCTGCAGGTGTGCATCCTAGATTATTACCAATCTAATTACTAGTATGGAAGGATTTACAGCAGAACAATCGTACTCTTACAAAATGGGCTTGTTATTCTTCTGGGACAGGATGCCTTTCAAAAGAAACAATGACACAAAACACAGATCTTCCCATTTACAAACTGTCTGAATAATCGGCCAAAGAACTGTTAATCAAGTGATTCTTCTTGTATTTTCAAAACTCATGCCCAGCCATGTAGCAGATCTTAAAGATGGCCAGCAGTAATGTGAAACAGATGTGCTGGTTTTAAACAGAAGCAGGTGAACTGATTAAAGAAGAACCTAAAGCAGATGTGTAAAATCTTTCCATTTAAAACTGAAAAGAGGCATCCCTCAGAGCCTAAAACTCATATAAGAGAGCAAAATTAAAGTGGAATTATGGCCCAAAAATTTACACTACAGAAATTACATTTTGGTATCTATTGGAAAGCTGCAATGACTTTCTTACAAGCTTTGCAGATCCAGGCACTCTTCCTCCAGCTGCTGGAGGTAACTCAATTTGGAACAGCATACAATTCAAGCTATATTCCCTCTGCTTACACTTCTCGAAATCACGTATCCCGGAATCACGACACAGGAAGTAAATGTGACCAGAACAAAATACAGTGCCCCTTTGCTCAGCTGCAGCACATTCACTCATAGCACAAATACTGCCTGTTTTTGTTCAACAGGAGCCTGACACTGGCCAGATGAGGAAGGAAAAGGATCTTTACTGAGAATACTCCCTCCTTCTTCCCTCACCCATACATCTGGTGGCAGTATATGGAAGTCCAACTGCTTGAGTCATCTTCAAGCAATGTTAAAGCTCAACAAGTACCAAATAACTTCTGATATGGTACTTAGCCTGCCTCCCTCTATCCCCTCCGGCGTCATAAATAATCTCTATTGACTCTGCAGAGTAATTCATCACTAATCTCCCCAGGACACCTCGACTGATTTAACACCAGCTTCACTTGCAGACATCAAGTGGTTTATTGTTTCGTCCTCTTGGAGAACGCTGGCAGCCGGACTCAAACATGCCTGGGAGACATGTTGCAGTTTTACATCAACTTCCCTTACAGACACCCAGTGCTCAGTCATTTTTCTCCTTAAATATATCCATTGATTTAACTCACAGCAACCTCCTCCCTCTCTTTCTCCCTCCCATGAATCAAAGCAAAATTCTTGTCACTCATTAACCATCTCCCCCTCCATGGAAAAAGTGAGTTACATCATGGGCTTGTTCCTTGGATTGTTCCTAGCTTTTGAGAAGGAAGCATACTTTCCCCCTAACAGAGAGATGGAGGGGTTTTTCCAGCTATGTTAAGTTCCCATACCACTGGGATCACAGACCCACTGCTTCTTTTACCTTAGAGAAGAGGACTGATTATCATGTATCAAGGACATTTTATACCTACCTACCACTGAAATACAGTGCTCCCAACAGATGCCAATAGCAGTAGCTGTGACAGTGACAGGCACTGATTGATACTCAGCTATGTCTTAAGGCCAGTTTGTGCAGCTCACCCAAATCTTAGCTTTTAGTGACTGCAGAATACTCCATCTCCACAAAGTCATTTCACACAGGCTACTAGTTAATTAATTCCAAAACTTTATGACTGAGACATGAGCTTTCTCTAACTCCTGAGCTCTCCTAAGGCTCTGTACAGCTCCCAAAGTGCAGGCTTTTCAATATCTATGTTTTGGGAATACTGATTGTCACTACTCTGTAAAGGCCTCCTCTCAGAAGCAGCATTCAGGAGGCAGGCTAGTCTAACTGCACATTCAGCCAGAAGACAGAAAGATGAAGCCACGCTTTCCACATCCTTTTATCTCAGCTGCCCACTCATCTCATTAGTGAAGACAACAGTGCTTTATCCTTTGTGGGACAACAGCTAGGACATTTTACCAGGTACATCTTACACCATTATACCAACATGTTGGGGAAAAAAAATAAACACCAGTGCCTTTTCAGAACATTACTGTGAAAGTATTCTGGCAAGTACAGAAAGAAACAGTATTTTCTTTTCTTGTTCTCCTTCAGCATAAGCTCATGAGTGACCAAGCAACTTTGCATTCAAATACTCTCAGATGCCTTCCAAGAAGGATCTGAGGATGACTATGTTTCTGAGCCAAGAGAAGTAAAGCAGGACCAAATATGGAAACCCCAAATTACCATGAGATATTGATGAAGCAGTGGTTCACCTTTTATCACAACCCTACCTTCAGGTTCCTAGTTGTGATCTCAGATTGGATAGCACTGACTAATGTGTTCAGTTTGCCTTGGAGAATCATACTCAGCATAGCAGGTAAAGCCATTTATTGTGGACCTTTATTTAAAACCAAAAAATCTCTACAGGAACCCAGCAGGCACTGGTTACTGCCCAGTGTTTTTCAATACATCACACTGAGGAACAGGAATGCTGAGTCCAATCAGCTCTTTCTGTATCAAGATGTGATCTGTACCCTAGAATATCATACTACTTCAAATTTACTTTAAAACAAGGGTGAACACTGAATTGTCACATGGCAGAAAAGCACACAGGGACTGGGGCAGTGCAAAGCTGGCACACAGAGAGTGACATGGACTGAACAGCTTGTCACCTTAATGATTCAACTGAAAGAGTTTAAAAGCACTGAGGAGGTACAGTGATGTGAGAAAAAGAGTTTATCTCTTTCGTGTTCTCATTGGAAATTCTGCCCAAGCCTTTTTATTTCTCCCTTGCTGATGTTTGAATTGACAAAGCCACAAACATTTGATAAACCTGCCTGCTAGTACCTGTCTAATGTCACATTCACATTTAAAACTATTCTTGTGTAGTCAGATTCTGCCTTCTGCTACTACTGGTTTTACAACATTTTGCTAGCATGCCCACTGTTTCCAGCCTCCAAGGTTACTGCCGGCTCACTGAGCCACAGAAATAACAAACTCAACACATTATTTAGAAGAACATTGACATAATTATTTTGCTAGATGGCATGCAAAATAATTATGTCAATGAAGTTCCGTAAGTATAAGTTCAGCCTTCTTCCAAGCAGGATGTCTCTAAGAACTGAATGTCTCCAGAGCATTTCACAGAGCAAGACAGTCAACAATACATATATTGAGCATGCTCTGCAAGAACATTTAAAGAAATGTCACTACAAAAACAGAACAGTGAAAATATTATCAATTACTTAAGTAATGGAGGCAGGGAGAAGCCATAGTGGTGAGAGAGGTCAGAGAAATTTCCAGCTGCCAGGTGAAAGTAAGGAAACATAGGGATCTGGGATGACTCTTCCAGACCACACAAGTCTGACAACAAAACTCCAGCCTGGAGGAAACTGAATACATCAGGAAATTCATGAGAGATAGCAGATTTCCACTGTAACAAAAGTAACTATATATTTGAAAAACCATTAAGAAAGCTAAATTTGAAGCTGGTGGGTGCCTGACCTCACTACAAACAGATGGTTCCATGCCCTGGTTGAACTATGGCCTACTGGAAGTACTGTGAGAGAGACATATCTTATGCTTTTTTAAGCCTTTGAAGATGGCCTATGGAACAGAGCTTTGTTTTAGATCCATCAGACTCTATTAAACAGGGGCAATTTCATCCTTTCTCTGCAGGAAAACTGAAAGATGCTACTGTCAAGTAGTTGAAAGAGATATTTTTTTATGGAAGTAAAGATGAGATGAGGGAGAAAGGTTTATGAATTTGTTAGATGTCAGCAAAAATCAACTAGCAATTCAATTTTCATCTCTTCTCAGCCTACCATGCAGTAGTCTCTGCAAAAGAAAGCAAGAGACATCTATTTCTCACTCTTGATAGGTTTTGGCTTGTTGGACCATATGAAATATGAGCTCAGCCTGACCCCTTCTAACACAGTGTTAGTAAAACAAAAACATTTGAGTAGGGGAGGGAAAGAAAACCCAACCCATACAGCTATTTTACTTTAAAGGACATGATGGTTTAGTGTAAGCAAAGGGGGAATAAACTACAGGGTTATATGCACAGTATGAGTCAATTGGAAACAGCTGTTGGCAGATATTGTGACAACCTGAAATCTGGGGCTGCAGCTTTGGGTTGCAGAAACTCATTTTGTTTGTCACCAGTTTTAAATCCCCTCTCACTGCATGTGTGTGCACACCCCCATGCTCGTATATGAGCTGTGCTGCAGGAGCAGCAAGTGCATGGCAGCAATGCAGTGCAGTGCAGGGATGATTTGGCTGCGAGTGTCTCTTCTTCAGGGTCTAACCTCAAGCAGGAAGATGTGGAGTAATGAAAAAACCTGCAAAGGGCTTATAAAGCCTTTTCAACTATTGTCTGCAGCCATTCTTCCCAATTCCTGTCTTTAATATTAGAACCGTATAACAGCAAACTGAAAAAAAAAAAGGGGCAAGAATGTAAAGGTGCTATTTTAGTTCTCAATGATTTTTGCTTTTCTGGTTGCATTTAAAAGGGAAGTATGGGGAGGAATACCAATCCTGGGCCAACCTGAACAATATTTCTGATATTCTGGATGTAACACTATCTGTTACAAACATTCAATTACCTAAACCAGTGGGATAGCCCTGGCAGGTGGTGTTTCCAATACCACAGCAACAAAGTTAACAGAGCACAGTGCAAACTTGCAGGCTCCACAGGGACACCACAGTCTCCAAATCTCTATCCTCCATGTTAGACCTGCTAACAATAAGAGCAGGATATTTCCTGGTGGAGAAGCTGACAGTCACAAAACACAGCTTTTCACCTCTGGTTTGAGTCCAGACTAGCAGTTCAAGTTGCACTAACTTCATGGCATGCCTGGAGTGAACACATGCCATGTATCTTGAAGTGCAAGGTTCATGCTTCAATGACCTTACTGCTGAAGGCAGTAAAAAGAAAGACAAAACACAGAAATTGTCACCTCCCTCTTTCTGTTTGGAAAGGATTCTTCTCAAGGTAAGATTGCTCAGACTTGCACACCTGAGGAGGTGAATGTTGAAAAACATGCATTGCTGCTATCCACATTGCTTTTGGTTTTGTGACAGAAGATTTTTACAAATTAATATCTAGTGCCACATCAAGTCATGGACCACCTTCCTGGATCCTCCTCAGCCCAGCCAACTGAACACATGATGTTACCACTTCCAGGAAATGGTCCACCTGCTTAGAGAGTTAATCTGAACCCCAGACACAATTCAGTAGTCTGTCAAATAGCATGAAAATCCTGGTGCCCTTATGCTTCCCCATCCCTCTGTCCCAGCCTCAGCCAGTTGCCAACACCAGCAAAGATGTGTTGGCAACTGCTGCAGAGAGAGAAATGTAAGCCTTTCCTCAGTGAAGGTTTGGACGGTGGAGGTCCTGCTGACATGCATGCTAATGCCACATAAGTAGCATAATGAGAGCCTCCATGGGTTTCACTAAGCAAGGGAAAGAACTCACTCCATTCCTGGTGGTCTGGCTGCAACCTTGCTTTACCTATCAGCTTGCTACAGCAGACAAGCATCACATCCATATGAACCCATATTTTCTACTGCCCAATGAAACACTTTTGGTGCTCAGTACTGCCACAGTTTCGTCAGGTTTTGTCTCCAGCCTTGCTGTCCCTCCTCTGGTAGGAAAGGCAACTTTCTCAGTTTGATCAGTGTCTGAACAAATCGGATAGTGACAGACCTCAAACCCAGCACTCATGTTGGAAGAGAGGTATGAAAAAATAGAGGGCCATGATGTCACTGCATTTGAATGCATTAGTCATTGCAGGAATAACATGGAGGCAACTCTTGGCTTCAAAAACCTAATTTACTAATAGAAGACTTAATTCATCACAGAATATGCTGATTTGGAAGGGACCCACAAGGATCATTGAGTCCAACACTTTAGTAAATGGCCCATACAGGGATCTAAACCGCAGCCTTGATGTTATCAGCACCATGGTCTAACCAGCTGAGCTCATCTCAGGGTCTTGAATATGAATGCCTGTGTTTGCCACTGTTCTTACCACAAGTCCAAAATGAACACCACACTCAGCTCTGCTGTGTTTCAGGGAGAAGGTCAGAGCAATATTTAGAAAGAAACACACAGAACAGAGACAAATGACAGAAATAGAACATGGGGGACACATTACTTAGAGTGAAGTGCAAGCACTGCCAAAGAACTGCTTTCATCTACCAATGAGTACTGATCATTTTCTGATGATGAGTCTTCTGATAGAAGCTGATGCCCACCTGTTTGACACACAAAATGTGTGTGTGTGGATATTTTTATTAAGTGAGATAACATGTATGAGAAACATGCTTTTATGACACTGTAAGAGAGTCTGAGGCTCTGCAGGTATTAAACAGCAGGTCTAGTTGGGAAAAGAAACACATCCATTTGTTTAACTTCATCCCCTCTTGCCTCTGCATTGATCATGGCACACCCTGTGAGCTAAGGCTTAGCACACTTACTTGGAAAGGAGAATGACACAATTCTGTGCCCTCCGGCCATCAATCACAGAGAGCTCTTTCACCTTTCGTGTGGAGAGGTAGAGGTCTTCCGTTGAGCCCATCTCTTTCTGCATGTATTTCAAAAGGGAGGGAAAACAATCAGTATTATGTTTCTCACTCAAGACTGATAGACTTAGCTCAGTGTAATGAACAAATCCATCCCAACCTAGAAAAATCCACCCACATGATAAGAAAGGAATACAAAGGCAGAAAGCATGGGGGTTGATCCTGTGATACTAGACAAACAGAAGTCATTCATTAACATCTATAAGCTCTTCCTTAATCCCAAATACTGGACCTGATTCTGGCCTATTGGACTCACCCTACCAATAATTACATTATGGTAATGTGAAAAATGGGCATGATAGGAGAATCAGGTTCATTATGATGAAGCTCACTGGTGTCACAGCATATCCTTCAGCAGATGCCTCCTCCAGGGGTTACACAGCATTCTTGAAAGGCTGCAGCACAAGCAATAAAACCCCTTTGCTGTGTCTTATGGCTGCCAATGGACCTGACCAATCCATCTTATATGAGAGATGCAAATAGTAGGGCAAAACGTCATTTATCTTACTACATATATCTTACTAAATGGTAAAAATCTAAATTTAAACTATTTTCTCTTTTAAAAGCTAATTAATACCTTTAATACAGAAATCACCCTTTTGCAAAGTTGTCTGTATAACCCCATTGCCATAATCACCTGAAAAAAACTTGAAAATAACAGTCCATAATATCTGTCATAGCACACAGAGATAAAATATTTGCAAACTCAGTCTGACCACCTAGTTTTTATTTTCCTAGCTAACTGCTGCTGGAACCATTTTAAAAAATGCCTTTTTATGTCATATCCATAATGTCAGGCCTTGAAATTTTGTGATTTACCAGTATAACATAGCTTTGAATGCACCCATCAAATAAGCAACATGACTTCTTTTTTAGCATACAACAGCAAGCATGCTGAGCCAGATCAAAAGGTCCATCTGCCCCAGCATCCTGTCCCTGGGAGTGGCCAACAGCAGATACTCAGCGAAACATGTCAGATTATGGCAGAATTCACTCTCAGGACTCAAGGTTCTGCAACTCAAGACTTACTTACATCAGCATGGCTAATCTCTAAAGAGATTTTGACACCCAAGCATTTGAGAGTTCAATGTAAATCATAGGTTCGTACTGCTAATTTTCATTTCAGTTATTGTTACAGTCAGCTACCACAAATGTGTGCTGCTCCTGGATAGACAAAGGACTCATTCAGTTACATCCAGAACTGTTGCAGTGAGCCACCACCAACAACAGAAAGTGTCTTTTTTAAACAGGTACAATTCACCAGCTGAAGACATGCACTTTGTAAATTCTTCTAGATGTGCCCAAAGCTTGGCAGAAATAAAATTGCAATGCTACTCAATACATCAAATAATGTTTCCAAAAAAGGCAAAATTCACACTGGGTAAATTTATTATTTCTGAGAGAATAGCTAACTATACCAACAAGAGGAGTGCCCTCAGTATGATCTGGCATGTAGAGATTTCAAAGTTTTCTTAGGTTTTCTCCGTTTGGGGAGGAAGACAGGGGAATATGGAGATGGGCAGCTGTTGAAAGGACGAAAGCTACTTGCGGGTCTGTGCTCTTGGTTTAAGAGCTTCACTGTTCCTCACTAGCTAATATTTGCAGACAAGGACACCTGGATAGCGACAAGCATCTATCCCAAAGAAAAAGAAGTTTCAGTCTTTAGCTATGTATGTGAGATAGGGGTTTAGCCAGCTTTCTTTAAAGCCATCCAGCAGGAATTCATACAATATTGTCCATGCCATTTCCAATTCCCCAACCTACAGGGTTCAACACAGATGAATAACTTGAACTATTCAGACATTGCTCACTCCTTGGTCATAAGGGCTAGACTCAGATAAAAATATATCCTCTTCAACTCATATTGAGGAGACAGGTATTTATAGCTACTTGGAGTCATGTGTAAGCAAAAGCAGATGAAGCCTCAGGTTTTACCAAAGCCAGATTCCAAGCTTAATTCAAGGAAAACAGATTGCATATGGATGTCCATATTTTCTCAGACACAGAAAAAGAGGAGCAAGGGGGCAGTGGCAACTAACTTTTGTGAGAGAGCCCAAGCCCTGAAAGCAAGAACAGTTGGAGCTGGTGCCAACCAACAAAGATGACTAAGTTTTATGCCATCATCCTTTACTGACTTCTTATCTGGAATAACACTATGTTATGTGCTTCAAAGAGTATTTCAGATTTGGTATTTTAGTTGCAAATTCAAAACTCAGCTAAAATTTCAGTGCTGAAATGACTATACATGTGGAATGTGTTCATCACATTGGTGCTTTGCTTCAAGAGCAATTTGATTTTGGTTAGCTGAGGACTCGTACTATGGCAGCACCCTAGCTTCTGGCAATTATCAATTCTTCAGAGAACTACATCTACCATATTGACTTGTTTTGATATGCTGCCATGTTAGCCTCCCCCATGTGGCAAAAGTTGTGACTAGAATTCCCAAATACAGTTACCTGAACACTTGTCGTGAGAACTAATTTCTTCTGAAACCACCAGAGATCATATCCGAACAATCCTTTCCTGATAGCATCACTCTTACCAAAATCGTTGCCAAGAATTTTGCTTGAGAGGTAGCCAGTTTAAAGACATATGCATAACCCAATATCTCTATCTAAACACCATTTTAATATTTTGCTGAATTTTCTGAGGGTTTCAGCTGTCCATTTGGAGCTCTCCTGCCCCTCAGATGGCACAAATCCTTCTGCCAAAGTGCCCAGTTCTATGCAAAGAAATATTTCCTTTATCAGAAAGTCTGTGGCTTTCTGATGTATTGGTACTGTCCAAAGTAGACAGAACAGAAGTAGGAGCAGTGGGAGGAAAGGCTCTCTGAGACACCCTTTTGTTCTCCTCTCAAGAGAGTATTATTACTTTGGTTAAGGAAGAGTTCGCACTGACATTCTTCTTTGTCCCTGGTCTTTTTCACTCAGGATCATAAAAAGGGACTACAGACACCAGCAGTGAGATATAAGCAAGTGAAAGAACACAAACTACCTCTTATCACAGAAATAATATAGCTAAAAGAATTATTTGTACCACCTTCCCCATTAAGAAAGCAGAGTGCAAGGGCATATGAAAGAGTAGCATGAGCTGTAACCCCATAATGGCATGGTCCAGGACTTCACACACATGGCAAGAAGATCAGGAAGCAGACAATAATACTCACCTGCTTACAGGAGGAGGGGTTAGTTAGCAGGTCCTATGCAGGCAGCAGTCGCAAATAACGAAGAAGGAAACATGCCAAAAATTAGCACAGAGAAAGATACAAAGTTTAACAAGGCAGCTGAATTTAGTGTGAACACACACTGTTTTCTAAGAGCGTATAATGCTTAGCAAGTAATACTGGCCCAGATGATTCAAAGGTATTTCAGCATTTCTTTGCATATTTTAAATCAGCAGATGTCATGGAACTAAGAGTCCTAGGTCTCTATTATTTAAATAAATAATATTTAAATAAATATTATTTAAATAATATTTATTATTTTATGAAAATAATAAATTTGGTCTCCAAAGCATAAATCTTTTAGGTCTTTAAATATTAACTAGGACAATGCTTAAATACCTTTACAAATCCAGTCCAGGGCCTTACTGAAAGAACTGCCAGGCTTGTAACTTGAGGGTCAGTTCTCCTCTCCTGATGCACAGGCACAGTTTGTGGGTACTAAGAAGTATAACAAGCAACAACTTGTTTCAATGGCACGTTATACCCTTGAACAACTTGTAGCCAAGTATTTTGAAAGCGCTCAATAACCACCAAAGAGGCGGTACTGCACTTCTGGAAGACAGACTCCAACTATTTCATGACTTACTCATTACTCCAGGAAAACACCAGCTATACTGAATCAAAAGGTCAATATTAGACAGTAAGATTAGAGCAAGGTCAGAAGACAAGTGCAAGAATACTTGGTCCAGCATTCTGTACACTGGATAATTTTGCTTTGCCTCATAGCCACCAAAAAGGACATACTGGGCTTGAGAGAGGAGAAGAGACCCTCTGTCATTAACAAAATTAGGAAATAGAAAAACATTTTAATGCAAATGAAATGGGAAAAACATGAAGGTCATGCTAATAACAGCAAAGAAAGAAATGTCTTTATATCTACTCATTCAACATTTCAGATGCAAAAGAACAGGGCTCTGCATTGACATTTTTCTTTACAGACTTTTGGATGAAGTTTAAAAGTCACAAACACAGAATAAACACACACTTGGTCAGAGCGGAACATTTCCGAAAGTAAAAGAGGAAAAAAGACTAAATGTGAACTGAAAAAAAATTCTCATAATTTTTTAATTCAAAAGCAATTTTGGTTGCCTGGTCTTAAAAAAAAAGAAAAAGAAAATGATGACGACTCGATGATTGGAATCCAGTTCACACTGAAGCAAGTATGGATGAAATAGGAAGTATCATGTAAAGTAACAACAACAAACTATTTAAGGAGAAAAAAAACCCCCAAAATAATATAAAAACCTCAACAAAAGCTGTAAGGGCAGCAAGATGTCTAACAGCGTAAAAATACAAGAAGCTTACATAAGTGTTACTCTAATGTCTGGAGCCACTGTCATAAAGTGTGTTTAATGAGGATGGAAGAGTACTGCTCAGAGACCCACGGAGGCAGGGGTAAGGGTCAGGTTAGTTTATGGCTGAATAGCTCAGGCTGCCTTCCAGTGATTGGTAACGTAGTCATAAATATTATGATTCTAACTGAGACCAGGACAACTTCGGCTTTGGTTTTTGGGGACAAAAGGAATCAAGGCTTTGCAAGGTCATTTCTAGTGAGGAAATTGCAAGGTTTGCACCTGAAATATTGGAACGGAAGCTCTTGGGACAGGTCTAAATCCAATCTCTTAATAGCACTGAAGTTTTGTGTGCCTTTCTTCCCTTCTGTGAACTAAGATCTTGTTTCAAGGAATGTGATTTACAGAAAGAGAAAGTGACCCACTGAAAAAGCATCAGCTATTTACAGAAGCAGAATGAGAACTGAAATCTCATCATGCAACAGTTAACATCACATACTTTGTTATTCATTATGTTTATTGGATTAGATAGAAAAATAAAAGACAGAAGGTAGAAGATGGAAAATCCAAAGACAAGGGGTTGGATTGTAAATTTTAAGGTACTGAGTCAGTTAATGAAGTATTTATCAACACTGTAAGAAATAAACATAAAGGTTGTTTATGGTAGTTGGGTCTGTGTTTTTTCCTAAAACTTCAGAGTAATGATCCAGTTCTGCAGCGTACAAAACATTGAAAATATTCCAAAAGCAAAGGAAAGCTGGGGGAGTTCAAGGAGTGAAAGCACAGTCTTGTCTGCTGCTAAATCTCATTCACTGGAGATAGAGAGATTGAAAGTGATTTGCTTTCCAAGAAAAAGAGGATGGGAAAGAAGGTATTCTAATAAATGGCCACTTTTAAAGTATGCTGTTGGTTCTATGATATGTAATTCAGACCATTTCTGTCACCTAGCCAGTTCAGGCGGTTGGCTGTTTAAGAAAAAATAGACAAAGCAAAAGACAGGTAATAGTCACCTTGCTCAGTGCTCAGGGAACTACAGCCTTTTTTCTCTAGATGAAGGGGAGAAACAGGAAGTTTGATATGCAAACATAAATGTAAAGCTCAGCAGCTTTCAGAAGTCAGTGGCCACTGACATTAACTAGAGCATTACCTGTTAGTAGGTTCTGTCTCTTAAGAGCTGCCTGTGAGCATGAAGTATGTCTGCATCCGAAGTTTAGACCCTGCCCCATGTGTCCATCCCAATTTCCTTTGGTCTTCAGAGTTTTCGAACAGTAGCAGAGCATCAAGTGATGCAGCCTGACTGCAGGTTGGCAAGGGCTCAGACCACTGTCGTGTATTCATTTCTCCTCCAGAAATTCAAGACAGAAAAGTTATGGAAGAGTTCATTCCTACCTGGTGCCTCTGATATGCGGAGAACATCTTTTCAAAATCTTCTAGATCCAGCACCTTGAATGCCTTTAAATCATCAATCTCATTCCAGATCGTGCCATGGATCCTCTCCTAAAAGGAAAGGACATATTTTAACTAGATAGAAAAAGTATTTATCTAAGACCATCCAATCCATTTGGATAGATCATTCTCTTCTACTCACTGGTCACATTGCTATCTACTACTGTTGTCATTTGAGAGGACACGCTTTGGTTCAAGAATCAAAGGAGAAAAAACAGTGCTCCATTTGGGTTTTTTGTTTGCTTGTTTGGGTTTTCTTGTTTGTTTTCAAAATACTGTTTTGTAGTTTTCATCACAGCAAGCCTCTAATGAAAAGGCACATTCCAAGACTAGCAGACCACATCTCAAGCATTATCCATGATCCCACAGCATATTTCCTTTCAAGAATGGCCATCTATCTAACACGATGATTGTGGTAATGCTGAAAGGAGTGTTACCATCAGGAGGAAAAAGCTTAGGAAAAGCACTGATGCATGACAAACCCCAGACACATCTTCCCTTTTTGCAAATTTTTCCAGGTTCTTTTGTTAAGCCTAAAGGGTATGTGGCTTTCATTATGTCTGCCTGTGAAAGTAGTTTAAATTATTATCTTATTTTAGTTTTAAGCTTTTGAGTCTTTGAAGTCTAATTGTTTCCTATTACATGAACTCTCTTGTCTACATGAGGTCTTTGTCAAGCCAGATAGACACAAACTATACCCAGATCCCCGAAACAGCATCATTCACAGTAACTGGAAATGTTCACAACCCTTATGATGATACATTGTCCTGAATGCCAGGAATCCTAGCTGTTTGGCAGATGATTAGCATGGAGGGACACAGGCACAGACTTCTACTCCTACTTGCTGTCAGCAAACCCAGAACAAATAGGCTCCTGCAGTACACCAATTAACTAATCAGCAATCATCCTAAACTAAGTGAAGGTCTTGGTCTCCTGCTGACAGGATTCTCAGGACAGTTATCCTTTCTGGCAGAGGACACAAAGACCAAACTACATTCTCCTTCCTAATGACTCTTAAGGTGCATGTTGTGTGGGACAAGCTTTGGGTGGCTTTGGGTGCTCTTCACACCACTGACACTACTATTCTTAGTTAATTTCGTTTATTAAGTGCATATTTATTGTACTTGATTAACTGCAAAAATAATGAAAATTCTGATTAAAAGAAAAAAGAAATAGACAAAAAGACTTATAAAAAAAGACCTAAGCAAATCCCAGGAGATAAAGAGCCAGCAGAACACTGATGCAGAGAAAGCCAGGGACCACAAGCAATAGCAATGAAACCCTCACACAGGTCCAGCTCTGAAGTATCTGACTTGTACCTACACAGCAAAGTGTGTTAGCACTTCATTATCAGAACTAATTAGGAACAGGCTCTACTTCCCATTCAGAGTCATCAAAAGGAATGAGGGAAATGTGCTAAGCCACAAGGCTCAAGGAGCAAGGAAAAAAACCGAGGAGGATAAAATGAGGGGGAAATAAAAGTGTGAAGTGTTCTGGAGGAAATTCCTGGCAGGGTAGACACTGTGGAGGAAAACCAACACCCTTTCTCCAGAGGCAGCCTGTGAATGCCTGAGGGTAAGGAGGGGTGTCTGCAGTGCTATTCACAGTGAGAGCATATCCTAGATGGGAGCAGCACCCATCCCTGAGCAGGTTCACCAATATGATTGTATCATCCCTTGACAATCAGCATGGCTCTTCTTTCCATAGCAGAAAGAACATGTGACTGTAGCATGGCAAACAGGTCTGAGAGGCTCATCTCAGGCAAAGCAATAGGAGACAAAATTAATTTTATTTTTATCCTAGCCCTGAACTCCACTGTCAATCTTAGCCAGAAACATCCAGGCAGAGTGATCATTCTCATTCAATTTCCATTGAATGTAAACCATGAATTATAAATCCTGAGGGATGTATTTGAACAGCAGAGCAGTTCTCTGAGTGCCTCACTGTTTCAGACTGTCCAATCAAACACTGAAATGGTAGAATATTTCTTGACAGGAGTCCTCAGAGTCATCACCGGGACAGAGCCCTGAGGATGCCAAAAAGCTGTTATGCTGTGTTTGGCAGAGGCTGGATGTGACTCAAGACAGCTACTCATGAGTCTTGCCCATCTACCTGTCCAGCTGCAAAAATCTCATGGGAGTGAGGTTTCCTTGCTAATGGCAAGAACAGCAAAAATGTCCTACAGAACAGTCTAGTCTGAATGAACTGCAAAGGTGCCAAAACAGGAAGTTCTGGGACTCAGAAAACGACTGCACAGAGTAGTTCTCCCGCTGCTTTCCCAGGAAAACAACCCTGTGAAAATTATTTCAACTTTAATTCAGATTCATTTTAAGAGCCTGATTGAATCTAGTCCTGTACAGGATGGTTTGTATGCTACTTGTAGCAGAAAGACAAATTCCAAAGTAGCACCCTTTGGAATAGTGTGCACAAAGAGAACTTTGACCAAAACAATTAAATTTTAGGGCTAATGCAGTCAAAGAAAAATCAAGGCAGGCAGAGGCATAAACAACTTAACACTTGCAACGGGCCTCTCCCTTCTATTTCTACTATAAGCTCTGTCCTTGAAAATTTTTATGTTGCTGCCAGATAACTTCCCGGACTGAACTCTTCATACACAGTTTACACAGTTATGGATTAACTGGCTGATAGTTCCTTGTCATCAGCCAGAGAAGACAGAGCATTTTAAGAGAAACAGACTTGCATAATGTGGTTGCTATGATAAATGATTCCCTCAGCACCATAAAAATATTTATGGTCCCTAAATAACAATTTAAAAATAAATACTTTATTCTCTGTCCCTAGAAAGAAAAGAAAAAAAAGAAACTAAAACAAAAAAGAGCAGTAATTTTATCTGTAATGTTTTTCTCTCCGTCTTCATTTATTTGTTTATTCATTCTACAAGTCTTCCAAGATCTGTGGTTCCTGTGCTTTGGAAAATTTTGGCCCACTTGGAAAAGCAAACCCTGTGACCTGTACGTCCCAGCATCCTCTAATGAAATGGTGACACATACCAGGTCAGGAAATATCTTATTATGAGAAAAAGTATTGACAAGGCATTTGCTCTATCAAGCTGATTTTTTGTATGTTGCATTTAACAATTCATTCACTGTAGCAGTTGCATCATTCCACCTTTATAGTGAATCCCAGTTTGCTGATGGACCTAATGGCATTAGAAAATGACAGAGTTTCATGGCACTGTAAATCATATCAAGCTGTCCTCTGCTACACCTAAAGGATGATTTTATTTACCCTGATAGATAAAAAATTATATTCTGGAAGGCATCAAAGTCCATCATGCCTCAGTAACTTCACAGCATGAGGGAAAACCTACAGTACTTTTGTTTGACCTGCAGGTTCAGAGATACCATGGAAACGATGAGTCTTCTGTGAATACTGGAGCAGGCAATTCAGCTTATTAGTAGGTTAATATTTGTAGACTATTAACCAGAAAAGTGGAAACAACTTAAAATTTTAATTGAGAATTCCATTATGAATCTGAAAAGTTATATGAACAAAACACATTTCTCAAACTTTTCCCTTCCTATTAGGTCCTTTCTTCAGTGTGAGAAAAATCCACTTCAAGCAAAAGCTGTATTTTTGCCTGGTTTTTAATCAAGACAGCTATTTGATTTCATTGTAGGCCTAGGCACCACCACAGCTATTATGAGTAGCTTCACAATGAGATTTTGAAGAACTCTTTCCATTTAACTTTGAGTCTCTAGCAGCATCCTTCATCATTTTATTATAAAATAAAATAACCATAAGCTTCAGTCTGCTTTTAGGAAAAAAGTTCCAGCAATCAGAATCATTGATAACATTATAGAAACATTAAAAAAAAAATAGTGTCAAAATGAACATTTTCTGTTATGTGACTGACTGATTTGGGAGATTGAGTTTGCTGGTTTTGATTTGATTTCTGTGTGCGTGTTTTGAGCTTTTTAAAAAACTCCTATATGGAATGTAGAACAAATACCTTTCTTATGAAACTATTCCAGTCAGGTCTATTTAGGACTGGCTAAAGAAAGCCTCTCTGACATCACTGATGAGAGTCATTACCAGGACACTTCATGGGAAGCTGCTTCTAAAGCCATGAGATAAGAAGCAGAGCAGTTGAAGGCTGACTTGATTTATTCTGAGAACTTCAAATCAATATATTTATATTTATCAAATAGGTAGCTATTAATCCATACTTCCAATTTTCTTGAAACCAGTCTATTGCTTGGATTCACCATAAATGTTTCATCCCTGATTGACCTTTAGTGTTGTGTAAAACTCAGAGTGAGAGAGCACTCTTGCCCAGAAACAAAGAAAGGAATCCTGCCAGGATATTACAGCAGTTATATTGCAATATCTTTTTCTTAAAAAACAGAGGTCCTTGGCACCAGCATTTCTGTAGTGCTGTATGAATGGAATTCACAGACAATGCTACAGTGCTGTATGAATGGAGCTGTGGTGTGGAAGGACTTCATCAGAACTCAGCCCATCCAGGCATCTAAATGTCTTTGCCACTGGTCATTAGCTTACATCAAAACTAGCACGAAGTCCTTAATTCTCAATGGAAATTAGTGGGCTGTTGGAGTTTCCTTATTATAAGCACAGATCCTTTCCAGTCAAACCTTTTTTTAGTGGTGCCCACGGGAACAGTGGACAATCTGTTATTGTCAGCTGCTAAGAGCCTGACTATATTTGATATTTCTCCCAACACCCAACAGCTCAGTTTTTTTCTTCCAAAGACAAAATCAACATTGGGAAAAAAAGGTGTCATATGAATTGCCCTGGAGAACAGCCTTGATTCCACTACAGAGAAAGTATATTGCAGACAAATCCCTGTCAGCCAGCCTTGTCCACACTCCTGTTGGCTTTCCCTTACTCCCTTGAGGCAAGCTGCATGGACAGAGAGGATTTTGCCCGCATATGGGCTGCCTCAGTCACCTTCACACCAGAAAAATCTCCTGAGAGAGACTCTGTACTAATTGCTTAGAGAAAAGTGATCTAAATAGTATGCAGAGATAACGAAGAGCTGAATATTTGAATACCTACTTGCAGCTCTAATTTAATGTACAGCTGTTTCCAATGCTGTGTTCCCTCACCTTGCTGTGTTTCGTGTATTGCTCCTGAAAATGTTTTTGTGGGGAAAAGTTGTACTCTTGTGAACTGCAAGTTAAACCCTACCACAAACCACAAAAATACTGTGCACACTTCTAAGCCTCAGTTTCCCAGGCTCAAAAAAACAAGATGTGCTGCTCTCAGACAGTGTGCTTGTTTTGAATCCTCACTCATTCCAGTCTGGCTACTCTGACAGCTCAGTTCAGAACACCACAGAAATGCAGCAAAGGTAACAAAAGGCATGACAAAGCCCATCCAACCTACTCATGACTTTGTGCTCAGAGGATTTATATCCATGTAAATAGAAAGATACCGAAGCAGGAAATCTAGGATAAATGAGGAAGATGACCAAAACCTATCAGTTTCTCCAGCAGCCAGTGAAGTCAAATCATTCCATAACAAAGTGTAACCCAAGTAACAACATGAGACACCTGTATTGACACCACAACCTCTGCCATTTTGCAGAGATCATACCAGGTTCAAAACACTAACACTGGTAGACACTCTAAAATGAAGGCCCCACCCTCTTATGCCCCTTTCCCCAACTATTTTGCCTTCCACAAAATAGTGTCTTTTAGCCATCTCACCACCCAGGTCTTCAATTTTATTAGCACAGCTGCCTTCACTCTTATCCAGAGGGCAGGATAAGCCTACAGTTACTGTACACTAAACAGAAACACCTGTGACGCTCTCTTTTTCATATAAATTCATATATATACATGTATTAGTTATTATTTCTTTTCTTCAGAGCACCAAGTTCCATGTTTTGCAAAGGAAAATAAATCCTCGTCCTTACATTCTCTCCCACACCCCCCACGTGGCCTTGACAGACAAGCACAGACGGTGCAGCAAATATTTCACTTCACTTTATTTTAAAGAAAAGGGGAGAGGGGGAGAGAGAATTCTTGTGGCATTCCAGAGGTCCCTGGACACTCATTCCAAATGCCGGAGTTGGGCCCTGGGTGAGTTTCAGTCTAAAAGAGAACCTGGGTTTCTAGGCAGAAATCCAAACTCAACACAGACAATTTTTCTCTTTCTAAATCAGTAAAAAAAAATTAAGACCTAAAGAAAAAGGGAGGGAAAAGAAGAAGGGAAAAAGAGAGAGAAGGATGAGAGAGAAGTGAAGAAGGACACCAAACCAAGGCAGAAGAAAAATGAGTGCAACAGGAAGAATCCAAATCTTCTGGGTTTTAGGGGTTTTTTTTGGGTTGGTGGGTTTTTTTTGGTTTTTTTGTTTGTTTTGTTTTGTTTTGGTTTTTTTTTTGGTTTTTTTTTGACAACCTGGAGTTTTATCACCTACAGACAGAGTAGACAGAGTTATAATCATTCAAGGAGAAAGGCAGCTTCCCTCATGAACAAGGCCATGAACAAACAGTGAGGAGAATCAAGACACCTTTCGCTCCTTGGTGATGGCTCTTGCCAGAGTAGAGGTGGCTCGTTTTCCAGATGGTTCTCACCATGTTTTGCCCACATTGTCTCTGGTCACTCTTTTCCCTGGTGTACAAGTGAGGGCAGCTCCGGTACACCAGTCCTGGAGATGTCCAGCTCTCACTTAGGTATTCAGCCCCGCTACAGCTTTGCTTGACCAGATTATTTGCATGCCCAGACCTATGCAGATCAATCTATCACAGGGGATGCACTGCGCTGCTGGAGATCTGGGGATACTCCCTAAATACAATTAATGACTCCTACTGACCATAGCCCACAGAATGCCACTTGCTCCTATGCCACTTTGCATTTTGTGGCATTAACCAACCCTGGGGTTGGTTACTCTGAAAGTAAATCAACTGAGTAATGCAGTTTCTTACCTCACTCAGCTTAGCCCAGTTGAAGGATTTCAGTGGATGTGAAGGCTGCGGGATAGATTTCTTCTTCAGACTGGGGCCACTGGTGCTGAAGGTGGTTGTTGAAGGAGGGGGCACCCCCATGCTGAAGAAGGGTGGTGCTCCTGGTGGAGGAGGAGGTCCTCCTGGTGGAGGTGGTGGAGCAGGAGGTGGGGGACAGCTGGAGAAAGGCAGAGGAGGTGGCAGTGGTGGCAAATTCTCGGACATATGAGAAGAGGACAAAGCTAATGGGCCACCTGGAGGAGGGGGTGGTGGGGGTGGGAAGGAAATGCTGCCCCCTTGCTGGAAAATGAAAAACACAGAGAAAAAGAAAGCAAACAGTTTAAAAGGCACAATAACTCCATGTTGCCAGCTGATGTGATTTTGTTACGACTCTCAAAATATTTGATGTTTTCTTTAAAGCCTTCTGCACTCAAAGCCATGCAATAAAGGGAGGAATCTCAGCTTTCATTTAAGAGAAAGTTTCAAGCCCACGGAGTTGTGGAGAAGAGCTTGAAAAAAGAACCATAAATGGCTCAGAAAAACAGAAAGCTAGTAAAAGAAGCCAAAATGTATTATTTTCTTCTTATGTATGAAAAAAGAGAAAAGTTCAATCTTATGAACTTTTGAACTCCTGGGTTTAAAAGCTAAGGGTTTGAAACACTGAATACCTGTCATTAGGCCTCAGTAATGCAAACTGGGAGAGGGGAGGAGGGAATGAATCTGCTTCCTGCAGTGTCTAACTTCTCAGGGCTGTGTTCTGGTGGCTCAGGCACACTGCTGGGGTACAAGGAGCATCTGCAAATGCCACTTCTGCAGAACTCTGAGACAGTTCAGATACTCTTGCAGCATGATAGGAATCCTGTTTCTTATATACTTTTGTATCAGGGAGGTTTCTCTCTATTCCACTGAAATAACCAGGGCCACCCCATTCAGCAGTGAAAATTATGGCTGGAGGAGGACACACGTGCCTCAGCAGCTCCTGCAAGGAAGGTGGCTGAGGAGAAGGAATGGAGCAGCCCATGCATGAGCCATTTTACACCACCAGGTCAGGGATTTTGGTCTCAGCTAAAAGCTGAACAGCTTCTAAGTATTCTCTGTTATGACCACAGATGTGCTTCATGCATAACATGCTTTTGTTCATCATTCACTAGTTAGCAGCCTTTAAACAATGACGGGGAAGGCTCCCAGTCTCATACCGAGAACTCATTAAGTTGAGCCACCAGATCATTCATCTGGTCTCGGGTCTGGCGCAGCTCCAAGGATTCCTTCTGCAGCTTGTCCTTCATTTTGTTCAGTGTCTTCATCATTTCATCCTTCTCCTGGGTCTTTGTTTCACATTCCCGCTCCTTCTTCTCTAGCCTGCTCATCAGCTCTGCATGGTCTAGGGGGAACACACAAGTGGGACTGATGAAACAAAGCTCATGAACAATCCCTGAGGAGATGTAGGTTATGCTGAAATAAAGCTGACACTTCTGTCAGCTCAAGCAGGGATGTATAATGACAGCAAGAAAAAGAAAATAGATCCTGACTGTCTTGACAATGACCTTCAGTGACCAAGACAGCAATGCCTAAGTTTCAGTTGGACTGTAAAATCACTTCACGTGAGGACTAAAGGAACCCCCATCCTGTGAAACACATAAACTGATCACCATGACACAAAATGTCTGCAAAAGAAAAAGTTGTGCCCAGCACTGCTGGTCACTGCTCTGTGGGTGAATTGGGATCAGTTTCTTTGCCTTAAGCACAGAGGATGAACTCACCTTTCCGGAACTTCTCTGCCTGATCCCTCCACTGCTTGACCTCATTTTCATTCACCAGCCTGAAAGATCAAGTGAGATCATTTAAACTTTTCCTGAGCTACCCAGGTTGAAAGACAAGTGGCCATGATGTGTACTGACCAGCGAAACTCAACCTGGTAAGTGTACAAGTTTATGCAGGATCACACCAGTGGTCCTTCTGGATCCAGATTCTACTCCCTAGCCTACAGCTAATAGGAAAAGGATGCCTCTTTACTCAATGTCATAAAAAGGGATAAAGGAATGTCTGTGGAAGAAAGTCGTGATACATTCCTGTCTTTAGGTAATGCCCTCAATAGGCCAAGTCTACTTATTATGAAAGAGAGAAGTCATCACTAAAGTAATCACAGCTGCTAAGGGTTACAAATTACCCCATCCTTAATATAAGATCAGATTGCCATTGTTTTTTTCTAATCTCTGTGGTTCTATTTTTTCTTTCTTAAAAGGAGGAAGAACACTTCTCTTTTGGGTAATACATCAGTAACAAGGCAATTCTCATATCTCATTGTGGCACAGCTATTTCCTACTACTGACAGAAAATATGCAGGGCATGCTGGGGATTGATTAGATATGCAGAATGAGAAGTAGCTATGAAAGCAGAAAGGGAAGATCAGGCATGAAATCTACAATGAAGTCTGGTATCCAACACCACTGTATTTTTCCAAGACAAAAAATCAGTTTTGATTTTGGCTCACACCTATAACAAAAGGAACTGTAAAACTTTTTGTATAGGAGAATTTGGTTTCATATAGGACTTATGTTCTATAAATGTTCTTTTCAGTGGATAATTCGGAAGGGTAATGGGCCATGAATTACCTGCAGAGGCAGTTGGATGAAATGAAGAATCCAAAAGTTTGGCTAAAAAAGGACTGAGAACAGGGAAGTTGAGAAGAGAGCCAGCTCATGTAGCTAGACTTCTCAAATGATGCATCCTATGGGAAAAAATAATGGTAATGCCCTCAACCAAGTCTGTGGGTGAGAGTAAACAGACATTTTACGAAGAGATAGGAGGTTTTGTGTGCCAAGTGGGGACTGCGTTCCCCTATTTGCAGTCTTTCTCAACCATGTGCTCACTAGTAGGAATGGGATCTACATAGAGATTATGACATTATTTTTACTTTTTAGTATCAAGGAATGCTTTCATGAGCATCCTGAATTTAAAAAAGGCACATGAGGAAGCCTTGTTATAAAGTCATGAGCATTTTTTCTGCTCTTCATACCACAATAACAGTTACTTGAAGTCAAATACAAGGACTTTGCTAGGAAATACTGCCAAGCTAAGATGTCATTAGAAGGAAACTACTTAGAAGACTAAACGACTTAACAAGACAATGAGAAGCTGTAAGTTGAATACGAAAGTCTCACATATGATATTTTATTTCTTAAGCACCTGCATATGGACCATATCCTTATACCTGCATAAAAGAAATAATACTAAAGCAGCTTACATTTTAATGATATTTTTGACATTGAAGTTTTCCAATGGAGCTATATCTGGATCATCTCCTCGTTCATCCTGAAGAACAATTTGTTGGAGTATTCTGTCCAGCAGCTGCCACTGCTGGAAGTTTCCTCCATTTCTCTTATCTGTAATGAAAAAAGACCAGCCCATGAGATCTTCCAATTCCATGCCAAAGTGCACAGACCTGCCAACAAACTGGCATTCTTTCCTCACCTTTCATCTCAGTCCTGTGTGCGATGAATTACAGAACACAAAGACTAACTCTGAACAGTTACTAGCAGATTATTTACAAACACCTGGCAAACTGGGACAGCTCATAACAGTCACAGGCAACTTTGTGCCTGATGTGCACATTCAGGCTATGCAACCCTTTTGACAGGTTAGCTATAAGCTGCACACTAAATGTCTATAAAAAGGATTTCCTTGTGATAACTAACACTCAGTGTTTTCTGGGGCTTGATGTTGAGGTCACTGTAGAAACAATGAGATGTTCTATTTGCATGCGTGGTTATCTTCAGTTCAGTGAAATTTAACCAGCATGAAAAATTCATACAAACATGACTGGAAAGTGCAGAGATAAAGAAGAGAAATTGAACCAAAGGGACTGATCCCATGGATATCCAAACAGAAGAGCCAGAGCAACATTAAGTCCACCTCAACTCTCTAAGTTATATAACCTAGATCTTTAGATTCTTTAAAACTGCTCCAGTACAATCCTACCCTGGCCTAACAGGATTTAATCTTTCTGCCACCAAAAATCCCAGTCAATACATAAAGCTCAAGCTCTCTCCTAAAGAGTAATATCAAAGAGGCCACTGAGACAAAGTATTTCTCAAATTTGTGCATTGCCATACTTGAATCTAATGAGAACCTGAGCACATATCACATTACTTGCTGAAAAGCACACCTCAGTACATCTCCCTCATGTTCCTTTCTCGGTTTGACTGCTCAAATATGGATGAAAGTCATGGAAGACCAGCACCTCATACCTAAGAGGATCAAGGCAGGCAGTTCTTTAGTGATCTTGCTGTTAAACTCTGGATGCATAACTGAATTATTTTATTGCACTTAACAAGAAGATTCTTTTCACTACCTTTGGAAACAAATTCCAATATTATTTTTTACTTTGCATTTGGGAGCTCTCCATTGATGCACTGCCATGAGATAGCATCCTGAAGACTTACTGTGGAATTTCCCAGTGGCAGAACGGCTTTCAGTACTGTACTGTTTCACCAGAAAAAATCCTCAGTGTCTTTTTTTAATATTCCAAATGCTATCTTTTTCTGGGAATTCCCTGATCTATAGCACAAGGGCTCTTTTTTAAAACTTCTGATTTAAAATCATTAAAAGCTCTGTCAGTGACTAACTGGAATGACTCAGCTACTCAATTTTACTTGCAAGTGCAGAGAGGTCAAACTACTGCCCTAAGTATTGCAACAAAAATTTTGCAGTGTAAGATACCAAGTTCATTAGCCACAGCCAAGCACTGAATAGGAGACAATGGCAGTTTGTGCCCTGGTATCTATGAACACCAGTTTCACCCAGTTCTTCAATCCCTTGCTCTGGAAATCTGTAAACGTACTCACATGGCATCTGCAAGCAGTGCTGGAGGATGGATAACAAATAGGGATAGGCATCTGTATGCTTCAATCTCTTCTTGATCAACTCAAACATCTGAGAGGCACTTTTTGTATCAATGTGGATCTGAAGGGAGAGAAGAGAAAAACCATCCATAGTAAAAGCCTGATTAACTGTGAAAGAGCCAATCAATACAAAGACAAGCAAATTTTCCAGCAACTGGACTTCTGCAAAGTCTCCTGGCAGGTCCAGCTGCAGCTTCCAGGAACAGGCACAAGGGTCTTTGACACCACCATTGTCATCCCTATCCAGTATGGAAAAGATCCCCAAAGTAAAAGGCTAGAAAGGTGGGAGCCATGCAAAGCCACCAAGAACTGTTCTGGAGCAAGCAAAACATTTGGGTCCTAGAAAGTGGTGGCACAAATAGTAGAAGCTAAGCAAGAAAGGATCAGTTGTTCTATATCTGTGTGTGCAGCAAGAGCTGCTCATAAAGAAAGAGAGGACTGAACCATTCAGGACCCTACAGCTTTTTATTGATGCTAGAGGTTGTCTCTATGTCAGTCTTTAAAACCATATATTCTGAAATACTGATCCTGTCCACAGGCTCTGTGGCAACAGTTGTCAGCAGAGTTACATGCAATCCTGGGAAGAAAGTCAGAAAACAGCCCAAACTTTACCCATAGTCCTGCAAAGGGGATGTCTGAAACTAGAAGGCATCCAGATCAGGACTGAGAAGCTGAGAGCATGGTTGAGAACTACCTTCACTCCTGAACATTCAGGCAAACAAAAGAAATTTTTTTAGCAAAGATACTCATCAGAAGCCCTTTGTGTGACCACTGTTTTCACTGTTCACACAGTGCAAACGTCCTGCTTGCTAAATGAGAAACAGTGAAAACAAGAGCATCAGCCACTCTCAGCATCATAGTCAAACCTTAGTTTTAGGGAGCACAAAGGAAAGGTGCAAGAAGCATCCCAAATGGATGCAAGTTCAGCTTTGGCAAGTTCACATACTATAAAGAAGAACTTACCAGGTCAAACCGCTTGGCAAGCTCCAGGTCATCTTCATTTCTGACCATCTCAAAGAAATCTAAATGTCTAAGAGGAAACAGAATAACAAAACATCTGCCAAGGTTCATGGCATGATTCAGACTTAAATTAAGTGTGTCACTAGAGAAGCAGCAAAACCTCAGTTCAGCTAGAACATGTGGAAATTGGCAAGCCTTTCTACCTGAAGTGCTGTCACAGGTATGCAAGGCAGGGGGATCAGTGACAGGCCAAAAGAAAAGGCTGGCAGAGGTGCACACACTCTCTAACACTGTGTTGAGGTAAGGTGCAAAAAAATAAACCTAAAATAGGAAAGGGATATTCTGGTTTTGATGAATGCAATGCCTGCAGTGATATTACAGTTCTAAGAAGTCCACACCATACTTACTAGCCAGGTATTGGATCATTACAAGTTGTTTCTTTTAAAGAGTGAAGCAGAAATGCATTCAGTGGATCAGTTCTCAACAGCCTCTAGATATACATATTGATAAGCACAGCAGCATGACTATGTCTGGATCTGGGTGACCTGCTGAGTGACACATTTGACCATCTGGACTTTTCTTACATAGAGACTGGAGCACAGCAGATGATGTGGAGAAAGGCTGTGGCACATTCCCCTGTACAGATCTGGTACAAGAGTCTTTGTAATCCAGGCATCTGAGATCCTCTCAAAACTTTGTTATTCTCCTAACTTGTAAAATCCAACTAAGTCCCTCCTAAACACTCCTAGTTACTGTCCAAGGAATACAGATCATCTATAGGACAGATTTTCTTATTCAAGCTTATAATGTTGCAGATCAAAAGCATCATTCCTAGTTCCAGCTCTGCAGCAAACTGCAGTCATCCAACTTGGAAACTCAGAACCTGCACTTAGACCACACATACTCAGTCACAATGAAGTCAATGAACTACTGGCTTCCCTGCCTCCTGCCAGGACAGGCTTTTGTTTCAGTTTTGCTTCAAGACAAAACAATTAGAATATTTTTTGTATTTTTCATTCAGACTGCCACTCCCCACTGAGAAGAAAAGCAATTGAGGAACTCCTTTGCCACAGCCTCTGCCAACTTAGTATGTATGGTATGTATGTTTCCCACTTCATCTGCTGATGTTAATTTCAGGACAAATATATTTTTTAGGTTTTTTTGGGGTTTTTTTTTAGGCAGTCAGTTTCAAGAAGAGACAGAATCAGCTGTCTCAAATAGAGAAGAGTTTCTAAGAAGTATTTCTGCTCATCAGTAGCTGTTCTCAGAAAATAAGTCTTACCTGTCCAGTGTAGCATTCTCGTGTCCTCTGAGCTTGTCAATGACAGGTTGAATTCCCAGCATTAGAAACTCATATCGGAGATGCAATCGGAACTCCAAATTGTCCTTAAAAAATGTGGGAAAACCAAATTATTCATTTTCAAAAGCTGTCAATCACATTTTAAAAACATTTACTTAAAACTTCATTTCCTTCCTTTTTAATATTCTCTATCCTGACACCAAATTCACAGGATTAATAATTCTAGTAAAGTAAGTAAAAAAGGAATTAATGCCTTTGCCTCCATTTCACTTAAAAGTACATTTATGTGCTATGAATTTTGCATATGCAGTCATAAGGACAGCATGTTGTTCCATAAGGAACAGAAACTACTGGCATTTTCCCTGCTAGTCCATTAGAAGTTCCCCTCCTGGTTACAGATGAACAGCATTGCAGTCTTCCTCCTATTTTTTTTTCTGTTTATTTGTCATGAAACCATATACATAAAACCACATACTCTGACAAACCTTCTGTCATCTATTCAGTGGGATGTTACAGGATTCCCAGAAACAGAGACAAATACATTGTCAGATAGCTCTCATGAGCTTGTTGTCTTTTGTGGTTTTACCAAAAAAAAAGAAAAAAAAAAGCTAATGTCACAAAAGCAACACTTTTAATGAAATAAATTAGTTTAAACTATCCTTCAGATTCAAAAGGAAATCTTGTTAATAAAAGTGAAACAACTGGGCTTTTTCCTGAAATGTTTCCCTTTGATATTTTAAAATTAAAATGCTTTGACTTTGGCTTTGAGTCAAAACAACTTAACATTTCTAAACATTTCTGAAGGTAAACCAAAATATTTTCTAAAAAGGCTGGAATAAAAAGGTAAATGCTTTGCAGTTCTTAAAACATACAAAAAAAAAAAAAGAAAAAAAAAGAAACTCCACAAACCAACCAACCAACAACCCAAAGTAATCTCCAGTGTAAGTAGTCTCTGTTACATAGAAGAAGCTCGAAATGAAACAATGTGGAAGACAGGAAGACATTATAAGACTGATCTTAACAATTAAGCACTATTTTCCACAAAATATATCCACTCGCAACCACAAGATTTGTGACTTAATCTACTAACTATTTCCAAGGTAAACTAATTTAAACATAACATTTTAGAAAGAATTTCCAGGGCAGTGACTCACCTCACCAGCACCTGCATTCAGAACAGCATTGATAAAGGACATGATGGCTGTTTTGAGGTTTACTTCATCTCTGTATCGCCCCATGCTTCGGTCTAGCTCATTTAACAATGACTGAAACAGAACAGCAAGCTGGGTTAGAGGACATAAGCTAATTTCTTGTAGGATAGATTGCACTTCTGCATACAGGGGGAGATAACTGTAAAAAGAAGCTGTCTTTTGAGCAATGAAGCCTATGCCTGAACCTTGAAAGATTTATCCTTGTTCCTTCACTTACCACCTTTAACATGAAGCAGACAATTATCACCTCTTGGTAAACTCCATTTAGGGATTTTCAAAAAACAGGAATATCCCCTGTGCATACAGCTCCAAAGCTCAAAGTTCAATTACACACCTCCATTGGAAGTGCGGATAAACTCCAGTTTCCATGTTACAGACTCATGGAATGGTTCGGCTTAAAAATGACCTTTAAAGATCACCTAGTCCTGACTCCCCTGCCACAGGCAGGAACATCTTTCTGCCAGATCAGGCTCCTCAAAGCCCCATCTAGCTTGGCCTCGAACACTTCCAGGGATGTGGCATCTAAAACATCTCTGGCCAACCTGTTCTACTGCCTTTTCACTGTCATCATAAAAGCACCCTCTTCCTTTTACTCATTTAATCTCCAGCATTTTATAGTTTAAACCCTTTAGCCCTTGTCCTGTCACCACAGGCTCTGGTAAAATGCCTTTCTCCATCTTTCTTATAAGCTCTGTTTATTGAAAGGCTGCTGGAAGTTCTCCCTGGAGACTGTTAACCAACCCACAGGGGGTGTTCAGCACAGGAATGCTTTTGGTCTAATTTCTGCATACATACTGATATTTTACCATAATCTTGTGAACATCAGGAGACAAAAGAGAAAAAAACTAGATAAGTAACACTGGTGGCCTTTGCCGTATTCAGGATTAATTCCGCTTGAATATTTACCAAAGAGGTTATATGCAGAAACTGATTAGCCATGAAAGCAACTCTACTTTCAGCTGTGTGCTGATCACCATTAATAGTCTCTTCAGGATCTTCTATGATCAGTTCATAATTCCAAGGATGATTTTCCTTATTGAAAGAGTAACAAATTCCACTTGAGATCTGCGAGTTCAGCTGTATGAGTCTCACTCCAGCATAAATAATAAATGCCTTACACTCATGTATTTGTTTTGCTATCACACTAAAAAAGAGAGAATTCTTTTTAGTCTCCCTAAGAAGTTTTGACCATAAAGAGGTAACAAAGACAAAAATAACTTTTTTGTGTTTGGCTCAGCAGACCATCTAAATAACATTTTGAAGCTATGATGCTGAGTAAGGAAGTTCATTTTCCTCTAGTCAGTTTTTGTCCCTGGTTACTGAAAGTGTTCAGTCACAGCAAAATCTTTCCTCTGCTACTCACTATAGGTCTGTCTTGTTTCCTATAGAAAGCCACAGAGATATGTCTCAAGAAATAGGAGGAATATCCTCCTGTATATTTTTCAGGGGAAAGAATAACCTCCTGGCTTCATGCTTATTTTTGTGCAAAAATATTTTGACCAATTGTACACTGCTACTGACAGCTGTTTTCACATCTGAGCATGGTATGTTCATTCTCAAACAAGCTTGATTTCATAAACTCCTTTCTCTTACTGGTTCTAAATTTCCCATCTGGAATTTTCAAATTTCCCTACTCCAGGCATTTGAGTTTCAATCTTATCCAACACCCCAGTAACTGTGTTATGACCAAATAATATTTTGCTATAAATGGGAACGAGTCTTACACAAAAGCACATGAAATGCTCTACTGAGCCAGACTAGCGGTCAGCTCAATCCACCACCCTATCACTAACAGTGACAATCAAAAATTATCTGAGGAGTCTTTAAATTCACCAACAAAACCAACTGTTCAACTTGACCAACAAGCAGAAGTGAAATAAATGAGATAATTCTATTCTGTTACTGCCAGATTTGACACTGAAATCCAAAACACATGTGCCTTCTTGGCATAATTTAATTAGCCATCACTACAGAAGCAGCAAAACCAAGGATGGTTTTTCTGGTTTTCTTCAGAGACTTCATTCCTATCATACTTTCCCACAGATTTGTAGGAACATGGTAGAATCTATGAAACAGCATATCAGGTACAGCATCCAGACAGGTTGCAGGATGCTAACAAAAGTTTTCTATCTCCCATTTCAGAACACTGAACTAGGAGCAGAATGCAATGGGAGGCAAACCAAATTCAGGGCAAGAAACCCAAAACTCTGTGTTGCACTAATCCAATTGAAGAGAAGCACATCTTCAAGTAATTGTTCAGCTTGAGAAGGAAACACTGTAAGTTCTTGCAATTCCTAAAAATCAGTCTACACCCACATACTGTGGCCAAACTCCAATATCTCCAACTCTTTGCAAATGGCTGAGGTTCAAATCTTCACTTGAACATTTCCTGTGAAAAAGATTTCACCACACCTCTTGGCAGCCAGTTCTGTGGCCCAATTGATCTTACGATTATAAAGGGTTTTCCTACTATTTAAGCAAAACTTTCCTCACTTAATCCCATTATTCCTCATCACTGACAACCAGTAGGGTTTTATTCAATCTGCAGCAAACCTCAAAAGACTTTGGTTGAGCCCTAAAGGGAAGAAGGAAATCAAGGGTGAATACAGCCTTTTAATTTGTTCCCTGTTAGATCCTCTACTACAATTCCAAATTGATCAGCTTTCTCCTTACAAATTATAGTCTGTACTGACAGTGTTTGACAAAAACCAGGCAAGGGGCTCTGGAAGGAATGCTCCTGGCCTCCACCTTTTCAACTGACAATATCAAACTTTCTTTATTCATTCACCTCAAGCTTCAACATTTCTAGCAGCATTAAGAAGGAAAACAAGAGCTTTCTGCCCAAAGCAGCCCAGTTAATATTTCCACTGGGAAGCAAAATCAGCTTCTTTCAGACAGTATCTAACACCTAGGTTCTCTGAAGACTAAAAGGAAAATTCTTTCTCTCCACACGGATCCACAGCTAGACCAGTGTTTTAAATAGCAAGCTATGCTAGAAGAGCACTGGAACATCCTGATAAATTTTTTTTGGGCCAAGAGAGCATTACGACTTTGCAATATTAGTTTTGTCTCAAAACATGGCATGTTAAAAAGTATAATGTGACACAATGTCATGACAGAGAAAAGGTGGGGAAGCAGAAATCATAACAATAAAGGCAACAGCTTAGGGGAGAGAAAGAGTGTGCCCCTTTCACAAGGGAAACCTGTCATACATAGGATAATTCAGACATTCATGACTTTAAAATCAGAGACTCTTCTTTCTCAGTTTTCATAGCATTTTATAAAACTCCATCTTCACAAGAAAAAAAAAAAGACAAAGTAATGTTTTTATGTTCACACAGTGAGCCAGTGACAGACTTACACTAAGCACATGGAAAAAAATCCCAGCAAGGACAAGAGCTCATCTTCCTGATTCCACATTTCTGCCCTGAGGATTTACTGTTTGGATTTCAAGTGTTTTCTTTCATCTCTGTTCTTTAAGGGGCAGAGTAGGATTTATAGGCAAAGTAGCATGTTTCAAACAATTGGATGAAGACAGAGTTTTCCAGATTGCCTCAGGGAGGAGATTGAAGGCATGCCCTAATACTACTGTGGTATTTGAGTACAGAAAGAGTATTACTCTGAAGAGGACAATTTTCAAGGAATATCCCTTTTGGACATTAAAGTGAGAATCATTCCAGGCAGAAGTGCATTATAAAAGAAGGATCAATAATTAAAGCAAGCAAAGGGAAGAGTTCAGGCAGGAAGACACAGCAAATATGAGAAAATAGGAATAGTGACTATATAAATTGAGACACAAAGTATAGAATCTTGTTGCAAGTGCAAGGATGATTCTGATAGACTTATTAATACATTGAATATCAAAGAGACAGGATGAAGTTGCGGTATGAAAAGGTAATTGAGTGAAGACTGGAACCTCAACAAAAAAGAGTAAATTGTGGAGAATCTCCCCAGGTCTTTAAAGTGAATCCTGACTGAGGTTAGGGCCTGACATTTGTAGTCAGTAGATCAAATGCTGGCAATTTAGAAAGAAATAGTGTTTTACCTCAGTTTCAATTCAGAGTAAAGTCTGATTTATTTTTTTTCCATAAGGAAATACTCCTTCATATTCATATAAGTTCTATTTATATTTTCCATTCACTTAATAAAAAAAAAATTAAAAAGAGAGAACACATCAGGAGGCAAAGACACCCTTTATGAAGCATTTCAGTACTGTTTGATTAATGGTTTCAGTTGATATTACTTGGTGCAATTTAGTTAAGTTAATTGGGACTAAAAGCATTCATAATGCTCAAGAATTTCACTGTCATTTGAATTTTGACTTCAGATACCCTAGCATAAAACTATAAGTTTTCTATTCGAGTAATAGGAGCTATTGCAGGACAGAGTTAATGTAAATCAGGTAAGAGCCATACACAGCTTAAGTCACAGCTTTCCTTTTCCACTAATTCACCAGTTGCTGAGTCTTCTGACAACTTTTGGCAGCTGTACCAGGTAGCAGGAGTTGTGTTTGACATTGACTGGCAATAACTTCTCACATTCAACAAAATATGCCATGTTTTATGTTGCTGTGTTAAATACATGATCTCTACACTCCACCACACTTGTGCACACTGGAAATAATCACTGTTTCAATCTAAAGGTGTCAGCAGCAAGTTATTCAGGAGCTCAAGTTTCAGATAGTTCTCAGTAAATCATTCTGAACCTCTCTTCTTCTTACAAAAAGGAGTGGAAGCAGAACCATGTACCCCAAATTATTACTCCTCACAACGATATGCCTCTTCAAAAGGAAAAAAAATATTTTGGGGAAAAGTCAATCTGTATTAGTGTTAATTACATTAACCTCCTGAATCCCCAACAGACATAGTGCTGTTCACCACAAGTGACATGAAGGAGAATGGGACACCTAGGTTTACTGCTACCTGCAAGAGTTGAAAATAAAGCCAAACAGATAGTATACAAAATGCCAGCTTCACAGATGAGGAGGAATAAATTGACAGTAAGACGGCTAAACAGGATGACAAATATTTTCAACCACTGCTGTCAGGAAGGCAACTTAAGGAAAAGCAACATTGGCACTGATATTTTCAGAGATCAGCCTCACCTGTAAGTTATTTGTTGGACATTCCAATAAAAGTGAGCTCAGTACAATTTCCAGAAAGACCTGCACTTTCACTTCCCAAGAACTGAGCTGACTTCCAAAATTTGACATTACTTCCCTCTTACATATTGTGTCTCTAATTTGGCTGCTGTCTTGCAGAGCTAGATATAAAGACAGCAGTGCCTTTACAGTTCCCAGCTTTCCTTCCCCCCACCAATTAGGATCAGTCTGCAAGGATGGACCACAGAGGCAAAGGAATAAATTTCTACTCCGAATAGTTTCTCCTGTTCCTACAGTTTAGTCCACAGTTTTATAACTTTCACAGAGAAAATTCTTGGGTTTGGGTTCTGCCAGATTTGCCACTTGCGGTGGATAACTTTCAAAATAACAGTGTTTAGGTGTGGCTGGTCAAAGTCAAGCTGCAAAATATGAAGTTGCTGCATGCTCCACACTTTCTGGACACTTCAATATACCAAATGATGCTGCTAGATGCTCAAGCTGCAGGAAACACAGCCCCCAAAGGGTTCTGTTTCACATCTAAAGTATCTCTTCAGATACTTGCAAACTCTGGGTTATAAAGATTACATTCAGGACTAGGATTAAAAGAGGATAGGAAAAGGCTTTCATTGTACGCTACATCTTTGAAGCATACAGGAAAGGTAAAAAGCAAGCATTTTCAGCTCATCCTCCTTTTAAAATGGCTTCCCATATTCAAGTTACAGTGGATACTTTTCCTGACAATAAGCTGCAAAACTATTCTGAGACAGTGGTGCAGGAGGGCAAGAGGCAAAGAGATGGAACACTCTTAATTTTAAGAGCTAGAGTATCAGAGAAACTTCCTCTAAAACGTAAGAAAGACCATGACCACATTTTTTTCCTCAGGATTTAAAAATCCCCAGTCTCTCAGTTAGAAGAATAACTGGAGATGGATGAGGAATGTCTTTGGATGAACACTTGCCACCTCAAAATTAAATTCAAGCTATTGCTGAGTGTATCGGAAAATCCCATTTCAGTCTCTAAACACAAGTATTAGTAATTGCAAACAAGAACACATTCCTTCTGCTAAATAATTTTGGGGGCTGGGTGGGGCTTCTTTTTTTTTTTGTTTTGTTTTACTTGAGAAATAAGAGTATCCATTTATCTTTCATTTTTTCCTGAATGAAAAAGTCTTTTGACAAGCGCAGCATTTAGGCAAAGTATTTTTCACAAGTGTAAGAGACTGGTAAGCACCTGCAAATCATTCCACCAGATTCCTCAAAAGCTACCACATTTTACCCAGCAGTGTCTTACCTCAGTTATTCAGTAACTTTTAAATCAACACAGAAACAGAGAGAGAGAGAGAGAGAGAAGACTCGACTAAGGTAAACTCAGCATCTCTCCATAAGGGCTTATTAAGCAGAGTCAATTGGTCCAGTAAGGGCAAGTTAACACAGGACCACAAGTACATAAGTTAGGCTTATGAGTTACTGCTTTTTCAACAGCAGCTCAAGTTATCCCCCACCTGTCTCCCAGGTATAAAAGAATGTCATATTAATTCAGGAAGGTTTCTTTATTTTGGCTAATTACTAGAGAACAAACTGACTTTAAATGTTTTCCTTCCTCTCCATAGGCAGCACCCAATAATCTCCACATCCTAGCTCATGTACATGGTTTACTTCCTGCACCTGCACTGCTCATTCCTATCTTCCTCCTGTACTAAAGAATGGTGACACAGTCTTATGACTCCAGCTGTAATCTCTTCACCTTCCAAGTTTTATTACAACTATAACTTTCTCTATTGAAGTAGTCTCAAGAGCTTCCAACTGAGGCCGAAAGGCCCCCACTTCTGGAGCCATACATCATATGTGTCACGCTTGCATATTGAAGACACACATCAAGTCTGAATACACAAGCAATGCAAATGAGGCAGTGCACATCAAGGGATGGACCTGACAATGCCAAATACAGGTTAATACCAAATCAAGATCTCCTGCATCCCTGGCCCAGGTCTGAGTCACAGTCAGTGAATCCCATAGGGTATTTGGTTCTAATACAAACATTGGCAGCTATTGTCCATCAGCACAGACTCTTTCCCCATTCACTATTTTATTAGCCTAAAATCCATTAGCTGAGAAGGAGGTAGGAGATAATGAGTGTCAGGCATTGGGATCCCATGCCTGTTGGCACAACACAACTCTAATGATTTTATCTAAGGAAGGACAGTAAATGGCTTAGATTATCCCAAAGTTAAGGAGCCCCAGCTTCACACACCACAACAGATTTTCCACTATCTTTTGGTAAAGGTGCTAAGTTCACTGGGAAGAGGAACATTATAGTAGCAGCCAATAGTTTCCACGATAAAAGCCTGTCACTGACCTACTTCAAGGTCTCTGAGAATGCATTTCTCTTCTGTGATCTGAATGGGAATTAGAATTATTTGAGCCAACAATTGTTAAGTAATGACGATTCACAAGCTGACTGCTAAATTGCAAGTGAAGTGCCTCCACTATACATAATTTAATTCTTCATCTCCATTATTTAATCCACAATTCTTTCATTACTAAATTAAGGATTTAAAATCAGAGGCTCCTGAAATTCTGTGGCTTCAGCTTCTAGGACAGAACAAATCATTACCATCCTAGAAATGTCATCAAGCTAGAGTATGAGCAGATAATCAGCTTTCATTTAGCAAAGCAAACTTCCGTTTTCAGGCAAAATATATGGAATTTTAAGTTAGTACTAATGACAAGCAATGTCTTTAAATATAAGTATAAATATGCACATATAGTAATAACTTGAGGAATTTCCGTTCCTAAAACAAAATGATAAATATTATCTTTTTACTACTTAGCAAATTTGCAATATATGCACTCAAAAATCATTCCTGGCAGGGATTCCTCATTCTGGGTATTTCTGTCCAAGTATCCTGCTTTTACCTGGAATCTTGTCCTTTCTGCAGCATAGACTTGGTAGTGAAGCATGGCTTGCAAGACTTTTTTGTGACCATCTGGTACCAAACAGACAGCCCCTAGGATCTCCAGCACAGCAATCTTGGTCTTTATGTTCTCAGTCCGTAAACTCTGGGATATGATGTTGATACTTTCAGGATGGGCTAGGACATGAGCCCGTCCTTGGGAGTTGTTCATCAGTGCCTTGATACACCCTATAACGGATGTGTGGATGCGGCTCTCCGAAGTCTCATAGTCCATGCTCTTCAGGAAGTTCAGCAAACAGCTCAGGCCATCCAGCTCAATAAACCTGGTCACAAACCTGAAAAGAGAAAAACCAAAAAAACAAGTTGGAAAAACAAGGAAAACAGACCAAAGGCACTTTATTCAAAAGACACCATATTATTCAACCCCAGATCCTTAAAAGCTGGCTAGTTTTCAGCCTAAACTCACAGAACAATTCCCAGGTATTTAAGAAAAACAAAGCAAACAAACCAAGAGAGAAAACATTCCAGCTAATAATGGTGTGTTACATAGTTTCAGGGTAATTATATGCTATCATCTTACACTTCTGTTTGGTCTCTGTGTTCTTTGTTGCAGTTACCACCAAACACTGCTGTGGTTCACCTCAACAGCTGCTGCATTTTCAAGGCCGAAGGGATTCTTTTGAATTGTTCCATCTTACATACGTGCTAATACACCCAACACACAGACTTGTCACCACACTTCTAGTTATGAGTTCAGATTACCTTGAAAACCATTTTTAGGCTTAGCTCTAACTTTCAGCCAATACTGTTTAGAGGTTCCCCCTCCAGGATTTGGGCACAGTGACAAAGGGGAACTCATTCCCACTCTGTGCGTCAGCCATACTGCCTTCACACTCCAATCCCATGACATATGTGTAGGAACATGTTATATTTAAAAGTGGCATGTGCTTCTGTAAATGGTAAAAGCTCCTCTGCTTTTGTTGAAAACCAGGGTTAAAAAATCCCAACGGGTCAGTTTAGACCATGCAAACAGCCCTCAGGACAAATCACTAGAAAAGGATGGAATTAGATAAGTTAGTTCAAACCAATCAGTCTAGCAATGTTTTTGTTTGAAGTTCCCAGGATTAAAAATGGGGATTCAAAGACATGGAAAGAGCTGCAAATAATTTCCTGAGATCGCATTGTTTGCCTCCTCTAACATGTTGCTCAGGTAGGTACAGTTTTTGGAATATCTGAATGCAAAGCCATGTGCACCACACTTGAATATTCAGTCTATAAAAAGGTACACAATGATTTGTTCATCCGTGGCCACACTTTGAACAGCACAATATAGAAAGACACTTCAAGCAACTGAAAAGGTTGCTAATAATTGCCAACTGTGTAACAAATGAAAAGTACCAAAATTCTGTGTCATTGCACTTTTACGCAGTCCATCTTCTTCCCTAATTCTTTTTCTGTCCATGACATGCTGTTACTTATAATCAGTAATAATGGAGACACCATGCTGAAAGACCAAATTTCAGCGGTCTCCATACATGTCCCGGTACCAGCAAGAGAAACCCAAACCATATTTATATTTCTCTGGATAATATGGATTTGACACATGTATGGCCTTTTGATGGTTACGCTCCACACCACAAAGGAATTTTCAGAGTCTACCTGAAAGTTACACTCACTATGGTGATAGATTTGCCAACTTTCAGTTTATGTGAGCCAGCAATTTGACCAAAAATATGGAAAAGCCTGGTTCATTCAACAAAGGTTCGGCCTAATGTTTGGGTTTTATTAAAAACTGAATTTCAAAGTGACTATCAGAGTAAGGGCACACACAGGAACACGTGCACACCAAAAATGAAAACTGAACCCTGCTAAGACAATCTGCCAACTTTGCAAGCTCTGCTTGCACATTCTGTGGATGCATCATTTTGTCTACCCTAACAAATCATAGGAGCAAAAGACCCTCTCTTGCTAGGCTTGAGAGCAGCATCAACATTGTGCACCAGGAAGTCAGTCAAAGCAGTTTGTTATTCAAACTGATTACAGAAAGATTCAGATTTAGTTACGTTTCTACAATGCATTTAGCTGCTACCTTGACAAAGAAGACTGAAACAAGTGCACTCATAGCTAGAAGACTTGCGGCAAAGGATTTATTTGGAAAAAAAATAAGCACAAACTCAGCATGCTACTAAACAATGATGCAAATGACTTCTGATCAATTCCCTGGGCCTATAAAGAGTGGAGTTACTGTTATCTTTACTATGGATGGGCTACTTTAAATTCTTCTCCTTACCTTCAAAGTTCCATTCTATACTTTATCTGTTCCCTCTGTCTTTTGGGGGTTGGGAGAAATTTTTTTTCCCCTGTTTTTTTAACTTCCAGCGCTGAGGGAAGACTTAAGATGAATATATTTCTGAAGTTACAGAGCAATACTGATGGAAACATCATAAGAAGCAGCAGAGCAAAGGGTCTCCTAAATGCACTTTGGGATTGAGCACACAATCAGGACAAGACAAGGAAGGCACTACAATTTTCATGTATTTTTGCATGCTCTGATGACTATGTGAAAAAAAAAAAGGGTAAATGCACAAAAGTCACATTGTCCCAATTAAGTACAAACTCACTAAATTGGCAGTGCAATTTTTCTCAGACTCTAAGGATGAGGTCATTGCAAAAAGAAGGCATGCGCTGGAAAGCAGTGTGTGTCACAAAACTTGATTAATGACATAATTTAAAACAATGTTGGGACTTTCCTGTACTATTCCTAGCCCAGAGAGCAAACAGTGAGTTGTGTTACTCAATAGCAAGAAATCACCCTTCTATTTCAACTCCAGTCAGGAGCAGGAATCAAATTATGATTTTCATCTTCCTTTTTCTAAACACTTCATTCCTTATTCTCCAGAAAAGCCAGAAACCATGCTGGGGGAGGTAAAGAAATGGTGAAAGCAGTTCCTGGCCCAACAGATACTCTCAGTATGAGGATTTGTTCGGTGTGGGGAGGTGTGTGAGTAAATGTCTGTGGAAGGTAGAAAAAGGAGTGGGAGTTTAGCCAACAGCCTGAGAGCCACAATCCTCACACTGTTGGTGTTCGTGCATCTGTCTGTCTCTATGCAGGTATCTGTGTGTATGTGCAACAGCAAAGTCAACTTATTTAAGTCAAGAACCTTCTCGTACACAGTACACAGCACACAGCACATGTGTAACTAACTCCTGTCCTACACAGGCCCTGTGCTGCAAAGTAAGGTCTTGTTCTAGACTGGGAGGTGTAAAGTTAAACATATTTGCCAATGCATTCTGGCTCACACATTCAAATACTGAAATGTAAATAAAGCAGAGTGTGTTTTAGTAGGTGCTAAACAAGCAAATTAAAGACTAACCTCACCTCAGACTCTCACTTGACCAGTTTAGCACACTTTAAAAGGCAGGGCACCTCTTTGCCTTTCAAGTTTTAGAGAGTGCAGATCAGAATGAGTTAGCTAGCTCTAACAATAAACCTTTCATCCAAATACAGATGTGGTGGCCAAAGAGGAACTGACCCACTGATGGATTCCAAGTGTTGGAGGTACAGCTTCTCTGTAAGACTTGATCCAGCTCAGGAAAGACAGAAAGATCATATACTGTGGGTGTGCAGAGAGCAGGATGTCCCCACCCTGTTAACAGGCAAGGCTACACTTCCCTGCAGCACTAGTTTTTGAACCAGGGGGCACACATAATCCTGATAACTACTGAACTGCTGAAAAACTCAGCATCATGGATTTTGCTTGCTGGTTGCATAACTGATCCTCTTCAGTATGCACCTGGATGCAGCACTGCTAAATCAAACAAAAAATAGCAGGAGGTAAATCTGAATACAACAAAAGGAGAAATGCAGACAGTAAAAAGAATGAGTGATGACTCAGACTAAAGGAGGTACTTCTCAAGGCTCCAAAAAGCAATTTCTTTCCCAGTCCCTTTTAAGTTTTTGCTTTTGCTGCACTTCTGAACCTCCATTTTGCAGCACTAAAATACCAAATGAAAAGCCCTTCTCCCACTGCTTCTGTCCAACAGTTTGTCATCACAATTGTTTATAGTTCTGAGTTTTTACAAACCTGAAAGAAAATGTGTTTCTTTACAAGATGCAGATGTAGCATTTTTGTTCTCTGTGGCTGGGATTGTTCCTTTGCACTAGGACATAACCTGGTTTTATTATTTTTGGGCAGCTCCTAGATACCAAACAAGGTCCACTTGCTCAAAGGGGACCACAAATTGCCCCAAGGATACTCCTATCCCATTTTCTACAACAAGGATAGGAATTTGAGTTTGGATAGGTCTGCTTTACTTTTTACTGTTAGAACTGGTGGGTTGGAATAGAGACAGAGCTTGGTAACTACTCTGCATTATCTACTAGAAGAGACACAGTTTACAGTAAAATAAAACAGAGAGCCAAATGCATGTATTTTTCTTCTTTTGATCCCTCTGGATCAGAGAATTCAAGCAGAGGAGCCTATTGGTAAGCTGTCAGAGCCCCTGTGTAACCTGCTATCACAAAGGGATTCCAGACAGTTCATCCTGTGTGAATTTAGGTCTCTATTTTCTTCAGAGGCCTGATGAATAGAAGTGGCAAAGAAAACACAATTTGATATCCAAATTAAACTAGAAAGACTAGTATTTTGAAGGCTGAGGTATCATACTGCTTATGAGAGGGATTTGATGGAGCTGAGGGCCTCTCTACTGCAACCTTTCCATCAAGAAGAAATTGGCTTGTTGATCAGGCACTGGCATGCAGCCCATTTGGCAGCTATCGAATTGAGTCGCTGGAAATTAGTTGAGACACAGGACTTAACTCAAAATTTGGCTTGGCTTAACTGTTTTTTGTTGGTTTTTTTTTTTTAAGCCCCACAACCATCGCCAGTGATTGAGAAGACTTTATAGGGCAGCCCATAGATGCTTGTGCTTTTCAGGGTTATTACAAACAGATGAAGCAACAGGCTGCTGTCAAGGGGATCCAGCAGATGCAATACAGGTTGGAGAAGAAAAATCTTGCAAGGCTTTGAGCAAAAGAATTTGCTCAAATGCTCATTGCGCTTTCTTCTTCTCTATTGCTTTGCCCTCAACAAGGAGTTTGGGCTGTCTATTCAAAATGACACAGCAGAACAACCAATAGTGGCCACCAAAGTGTTTGCTTTGCTGGACAAAGCAAAGAGGCCCTGCTGCTGTGGCTACAATCAATGAAAGCTGTCACCTTCACAGAGCATCATCAAACCAGCTCCACGTCAATGCAGTAATTTTGCTATATCAAGTCTCAATAGCACATGACCTTGGTTTAAAAGCCTGGAGAGAGTTGGAAGCTTGACAGTTGCCTTAGCTTCCACTTTCACATAGATCTCTGCTTTAGGAGAGTGATAGAGAGCATCAAACAGTCACTCTTGACTTAGGTCTCAGTATAGGCCACAACTTCTCTGCTTCCACATTAAAAGCATTCACTCTATTAGCTTCCATTTTCACATAGATCTCTGCTTTAGGAGAGTGATAGAGAGCATCAAACAGTCACTCTTGACTTAGGTCTCAGTATAGGCCACACCTTCTCTTCCACGTTAAAAGCATTCACTCTAACCACATGTAAAATTCCAAAGCCTGATATATCTTTATGCTTGAGGAGCACCAGAATGATTTTGTGCTTCCTTAATGTCCATCAAAACATAAAATAAACATAGGTAAAAACCAAAGAAGCTGTATCCAGTAAATTTTTTTGAAGATTATTAAAGGGAAAAGCAATCAGCACTTAGCTCTGCAAGAAGTCCCAAAAAATCTTCAAGTCAAAGTAACTGCAATGAAAATTCTTTGGGATTATTTTCTGGATTGTTTTTATTGATTTATTTCATTTGTTTGGTTAGGATCCCCTCCCCAAAAGAGAACTGTATCATTAGGCCTTGTACTGAAGCTCTCTGAAACTATGACTTCAGCATGGTGTGGGTGCAAAAGTATCTGGCCAATAAAAAAATCATTTGGAATTTTTTGATTAAGTGTTTCCTGAAATCATATTAACTAAAGTTATTGTTTCTCCACACTGTTCTTCCAAGTGTTAAATTCAAAAGGTTTCTGTGCTAGTTAGTTTGTTATTGTTTAGAACTTTGTTCCCAGAAAAAGAAAGATGAACTTACCTTCAAAGACAGTACACAATAAAGTCTCTTTACATTTTTCTATGCCACAGATACAACACAGAATGGGAAGAATGCCAAACCAGGTGATGTCAGATGGATTAGCTGCTTTGTACTAAACAGTTCCCATTACTAAAGATAAGGGGAAGCTTAAATTCAAAGTTCAGAGTAGAGGCTGAGACTTTGCCCAGAGTGAATCAAATTACATGGGATGTGCAGGGGGTTATGAAGACTAAAATCTGATCTTCACAGTCATTACTTGCGTTTGCAAATATCTGCCACAGATTTTTCACAGTAGACTTTGTCTTTTATTTTCCTGAAACTACATGTTTCACCATTAGTGTGACATTAGTTAGCCTCCTAACTGGGCAGACTCAGACTGGAGACTGCAGGGCTCTCTGAGGATTGTCTGAAATCTCAGAGAGGGTTGTGTGAGGTGGGACAATGAGGTTTCTGTCCTTGCCTCTCTTGGTGGTGTCACATCTGACCGTTGGGAGGCAGTGAATTGTGATGAAAGGCGAACAACATTACCTCATGGGTTGAGTCCGCAGAGCTGTCTTCAAGTCTTCAACTATTTTATTTTTCATTTCTGTTTCTTCTTCATCAAAAGCATACAGAGTCTGCATCTGTTCACAAAAGAAGGTGGCAATTAGGAAAGCCTGAGCTGCATGGAAGCTAAGAGACAGGTCAGGAATTATGAAAAACAACTATCCCATCAACACATGCAGAGGTGCCAGCTGACCTCTCACTAGGAAAGCAGTGCCTCAGCTACAAAACTGAATCCAGATGAGGCTGCTCATGTGGACTGGCAGCAGCATATCACTTTGCCACACTGGCTAAACTAGGGTTCTCAGATTACCCCCCAAAAATCACAGTTGCCAGTATGCCCACAGAAAACTGTACCTAATTTAGAGCAGCAATCTGCTGTGGTGATGTATGGACGTGTGAGGCAAAGTTTGTAGGGAGAGGCAATATCTTTTATTAGAGTGACATGACTGGAGGGATTTGGGGTGGAGGGGAAAAAAAAACCAAACCAGACTTATGTGTCAGGTTTCAAAGCATAAAATCTTCTTCAAGTGACTAGAAAGCCTGCAAGTACCCTGAATTACATTTTCTGTGTATACAAGTTTGACTTTTCTTCCCCATGCAAATTGTATCACCAGTTTTAAGATAGTGGTGTTCCCTATACACTTTTCCCTTACTAATTAGGAACACTTACTGCAAAAAGCTAGAGCATCATGAAAATCTCCGTCCCTTTTTTTTTTTTAACAAGTAAACTGAAACACACGAAGCCTAGATTTCCCCCCTTATGCAGCTTGCAAATACTAGAGCTTGCAGTCAACTGGAACTGAAGTTGCTGTGAGAGACTGCAAATTAAGGCGAGAGACAATAAGTAGAATACACACAAAAAATTATGGTTCTCAAAGTCAGATAAACCTTTTAAAAACTGGTGTATCAGAAAATTACGGTTCCAGATTTACACTCAGCACCACTGCAGCCTTGTCATATGAAGCAAGACTCTGCAGTGCCCTTTGCATATATCACTCAGGCTCACAAGTCCCATGTGTGTCTTTTGAAAAAGTCAAGACTTAATGCTGGAAATTCTTAGCCTATAGCTATGTCTTCTTAGTTGCTCAAACTGTAAAATGAGAGGATAAATGACTCTCTTTTTGGCAGGACTTCTTGTGGATATCACTCAGTGGTATCTGGAAAGCAGCTCTGAACCCATTCTCAAATGAATAACCCAATTAAACTAGTATCATCTATCAGGGATCTGATATTGTACCTCTCTGTGGTGGAATCTGAGTAGCTACAATTATGGCTCACCACAGCAAAATATTTCAGTCTTTGTTTTAATGTTTAGCAAGCACCAAAGAAAAGCTTTCTCTCACCGGAACCTCCTTTAACCTCCTCCATCCTCGCCACCAGCCCAACACCTCACTTCCCTTGGAAGGGCTCCCAGTGCTGGCTTTTGCAAGTCATGTGATGCCAGCACATGTCGGATCCTGAGGGTGGCCATTTGGCTGCACGCCGTTGCTGTCTTATGCTGAACAGCTGGCATGGGGAGATGTGTTTAACTCTAGGGGTCCTCTCTCTGATCCACGCTAAAGTCAAATTCACTCAGTCACAGAGCAAGCTATTTCCTGCCCTAATGGAATGACAGAGCGCTACTGATGGAAAATGAGCTGATGATGTTTTATCTTTTGCCAGCATCCCCCAACAGCCAGAAACATAAATTGAAATTCTTAAGCCAAGCCATAAATGATCCCCCTCTTCGAAAAATAAACAGAAATCCTGAACAGGCATTATGGATGGCAAAGTCTTCGGGTGTGATTTGGGGCTTGATTTGTATTTTCTTGGGTGACAGCCCATCTGGTCATCTTTCCTTTGGCCCATGAATGCTCCTTTGAAAAGTTCCCGTTCCTCCAATGGCTTAATTTGTCCTCTGAGCCACTGCAGGGGAAAGCAAATGGATGGTAGGAAGGTGCTCAACAGTACTTAGTTCAGAGTGAAAAAGGCCCATTTCCAAATGAAACAAATACAAATAATCCTGCTTTTGCAACAGAGGGTGACTATGGAAAACCCCTTTTCTAAAGCTGCAGGCAGCCAAGAGCCCTTCATTTCTCACTCCTGTGAATGGCCAGAATTCAAATCCTCATGCCCTCACTAAAGAGACTGGGTTTGCCTTGTGAAATGGCTTTCTCGGCAAGAGTTATAAAAAACATAACTGTCCCTGGGAGACAGAGGGGAGGAAACTGTCATTATTTGAGGTTGGATTTCATTCACGTGGCTGACTGATGAATTGCTTTCCTGAAGCACAAACTGCACTCGAGGACTAATGTCTGCTGGGCTCAGGAGGCACATAGTTACCATCAGTTAACCAAACTACCAGGAAGGAGAAGCAAAAGAGTGCCAGGTCCTCTTCTGGTGCCTAAAAGATAGTGTATACATAGGGCTCTTTTAATAAATATATTTTGTATATTTGAAGTTTTCCAGATCAAGTGCATCACCTCAGAAAGTACAGCATCTATTTATTTGAATTGCCAGCTAAAAAAATTCAAGAATTTGTGAAAGCAATCATTCATGTGGAATTTTATATGTAAAGCTTCAGGTAGCATAAGAAATTATTTTGAAATTTTGCCTCCACATAAAATGAAATAGTTTAGTTTTTTTAAAAAGCATAAATTTTTCCCTGCACCTTATCCTAATGGCTAATCATGCCCCAAAACTGCTGGGAAGGAAAATACAAAGACCATGATGACAGCATGTGGGGAAAAGAGAGAGAGAGAAAAAGAAGGAAAAGGCATAAACCAGCATCAACAATACACTCTATAACAGACCTAATTTTACTTCATAGCTCACGCATGAGAAATGAAAAAGGTAAGAAACAAAAAGAATGAAGAGCGAAAAAACAACCTGGATATTCTGACTTCTCATTATAGTCAGTTGAAATTCAAGGTGCACCACATCTCTAACTACATTTAAGTTAAACTAATAAAATAGTTACTAGAATAAATATAGTTGAAAAAATTATAAATCACAAACTATGAATAGATGTAATTTTATAAAAACTTGAACTTTTATGCAAGTAAGTTTAAAGTAACATATGTCATCTAACTTAGAGGAGAAAGTTATCATCCACCTGCTAAATTCTGCTGAAAGATATATGTTTTTAACCTCCTGTGAAGCTGCACTGCCTTAAATAAATGTTTTCTGAATCAAGGAAAAGGGCCTGGTTACAGCTGTATTTATTAATCTTGACCCATCTCACAATCTCGACTGAGCCACCTCTCCAGAAAAGCTGGATTTTCAACAACTGCTCACCTGAAAGTCTGTGAAAATGTATCCACAGCTAAGATCATAAAAGCAACACAATGCTGTCAGAATTTTTGCTCCCCAGGAAAGTGTGAGCTGTGTTTATTTGTGCTGCCGAGTAGTGTCATGGGGCAAGGAGGGCAGGAGGAGCATAGGAACATTTCTTTACATACTATAATAACAGGGCAGCTGCTCTATTTTTAAGAAAAGAAACTTCTGTGTTTTGATGAATCAGCAGATGACAATGGCATTGATAATGGAAACAGTCTTCTATTGTGGGCATGCACCCTGTCCCCATCCCCAGTATCATTTATAGCACGTAGAGATCAGGGAACTAGACAAATTTGGAGGCTTCGCTTTCTAAATTTAACATGATTAGCAGCTGTCCCTTTGTCTTAATGACTTAATCAGAAGAGAGTGTACCACTGCCTTCCAGTCAGGCTACCTGGAGTCTGGGACAGTGCCTCCACAATTGCACACTAGTAAAGAGATACAGTTTTAGACGTTTGCTGTTGTAAGAACTTGGTTTAAAATATGTAAAAATCTCAGAAGTCATAGCAACAGAAACAATTGTGAGAAGAGAATCGTGCATAAAATGCATGTTTTTTTGAACTGGATCAGGAATCTGTAACTTAAAGTGCTTCCTAACATAGTGGTCTAAGGTTACAAGCAGGGAACGTCAAACATGTCAGGAATCACCACATTGCTCTCAAACATAATCTGTGAAGGGCAGATACAGTGGGGCTTCTGAGAAAGTGATCCTTGAGCACAGGAGCCCTGGCCCGCTGAAATCCACAGAAAGATACCTAATGATATCAGCACAAAAAAAGTGCCACTTCCACTCAATCAGTAAGTAGGAGGAACATACTTGCCAAGCTAATACATATTAAAAAAGGACTTCATAATTAAACAAAAGAACATAAAAAGAATGTGAAAGACAAATATGAAAAGATTCTTACTTGACAAATCCACAGGAGATGCAAAGTTAAATTTCATTAAAAGCAGGATTTAAGGCATTTTAAACTAATATTTCTGTGATTATTACTACCACTTCAGCTCCAACACTTATTGCAATATTTCTAATTAAAATATTGCAATACCTGATAGTGCCCAAGAGACACAGACTGAAATACACTAGACATTGTCAGGCAGAAACATGAAACATGCTTTTCCTTCACAGCTTCAAAGTCAACTCCACTTGGAAGCAGTTTAAAAAAAAATCAAAAAACCACCACTAAATTTAGAACTGAAATTATATGGGACCCAAAAATAACTGTTTGAAAGTTAGAAATCTCAGAGGTCTAAATAATAATGAACAGAACATGTCTTTTAAAGTGTGTTGGAGCTGGTTCTTAGCTGGATTACTCCAGTTTTCCACTGATACAATTTCAGCAAAATCAAGTCAACTCGGTTTCACCTGCTGAAAAATTAAGCAACCAAATGGTAAATCAGAAGCAGAGGTTTTAACCCCAGTGTGTCTTCTCAACACCTTGAGCATAAGAGTGAATCATGAGTCTTGAAGCCAAATAAAAGGTTATCAATCATTCAGGCATTGGCATTCAGGCATGCAAACAACATTACCAGGGCTGGTGTTTATTGGTGCTCTTAAAACACGTTTAAAATTAGAAACATAGGCCAAAATATAGTCTCATTCCATGGAGCTGTTCCAGATTTGTAACAGTGGTGTATACATATTCACTCCAAGTTTACATCAAGATCATTTAAAGACTAACCCAAAAGTCACTGAAATCAATGGAAAAACTTCAGTGGATTCAAGAGGCCTTGGATCAAATCCTTCCAGAAGTATTTGGCTCTGTAACACTGCAAGGTTTCATGCTAATTTTTATTTTTTTTCCTTAATGGCCCTTGTAGAGTAAATTTGTTCAGTCAGGAAATCAAAGCAGAGTGTCATGCCAGCCACTAAAGCTCAATGTCTTTTCTAAAAATAAGTCCATATTCTTTCTATTCCCTTACTCTGCCCCATGAAAATATGGCATGAAGGAAGGTGATAGTTTTGTTTATTCACAACTCTCAGTAGAAAGTAGCTTTTCTTTTATCCTCTTAAGTGAGTTATTATAGCTTGTAAATCTTAGGTTATTTTACTCGGCAAGACATATTTTACCATGACAAATACATCATTGCTGCCACATTTAGCATCCATTAAGACATTAGATTTATGAAATTATTTTATAGCTCATAACCACAATAAAAAAGGCACAGAGAAGCCTGCAGGAATCTAAAATAAAAGCATAAGTAAACAATCAAGGTGTACTACCTAAGATGCTAAGAACAGAACATCTATCATTTTCATCCAACCATCTACCAAAGCTGAGTAGACACAGTACATGAGTAATTGGAGGAAAAGTTTGACTACAAATTCAGTAATAAAACCAAATTTTAAAATGTAAAATCTACCAAATCAAAGGAGATCAGTGAACACTACATGCAGATGCTCTGATTCTGCTGGTGACCAGCTTTACTGGATGTTTCAGGGGAAGAGACACACTATATAACTATTCAACAGGGACGATCAAAAAAGTTTTTCTCAAATACCTTATTGCCCTGTTTTTATCTTACATCTAAGGTGTTATGGCCTTATGCTCTTTTATTTATGTGCTCTTATATTACTGGATATTATCTTATGTAAACAACTACCATTTCTTTAATTCTTCTACTAAACTAAGAACCCAAGTGTTATTTTGTAGATTGGTTACAAATCAACTTGAAAACATAAAAAAAAAATAAAACTTCACCTAGTTTTTAAATAGTTGCTTTTTGCTGATTCATCAAATATTCTCTTCAATTTTTATTTCAGACTCTAATTTGGTTGCCTTCAGTGCTCAATATTGTAGAAATCGAAATGGACATGTTTATAGTGCTTTCAAATATAATGTAATGCTAGAGCAGGGCTTTTTCTTAATCCCCATACTCTTCTTTGTAAGCCCTATTTTAAGTCAGTTATGCCTTTGGGCTAACATTCTTCTCCCTTGAGGACTTCTTCCTAAAGAAACACATCCCTGTTGTAGGAAATCTTCCCTGTTTAGCAGGAGAGGTAACTTACTGCTGCCATGGAATTGATGCGGTCAATGTAGTAGTCTGGCCAGCTGGTAGCAAGCTTATTAGGATCTTCTTGTTCCTGAAACAGAAAGTTAGGCCAGGTTACACAAGATGACTTTACAGGATGAAAGCCACACACAAACCACCTGGGATTCTTCATTGCTCTGCTCTTTACTGTGTTATCTCCCCCATATTCTTGTACAATGTACATGGATGTGCAGCATTTATTACAAACTTTTCTGAAAGTGTAAAGTTAGCACTGTCACTGTGGTATGTCAGATAAAAGGAATCCCTTTCAGCTCAGATTATTGAATGCAGAATAATAAAGTTTGATGGAGATACAGTTATCTTTGGCATCTAAGCAGCAAACCTCAGTCCCTTAAACATATTATGTTTCCAAGTGGAAGGATAGCCCATTTACAGATAGCAGGTTTACATTTTGTTTCTTTATACTGACAGATCTTATAAATTATTTGGTCTCTCTACTATTATGGTAATAGTGGAATTCACCAACAAAGGGGTTTAGCAGAAGCATCTCCATTCATGACACTGACAAAACAGCTTTGTCCTCATCTAGAGAAGGACTGAAGTACAGACACATGTACAGGTCACAAGTCTTTATTTATTTATTTATATATTTATAAATATTTATATTTATAAATATTTATTTATATAATCCCTTGCACCCAACTGAACAACTAAGAAGAGCAGAAGAATTAAACAATGCATCATACGGATAAATATCACTGTACCAAAAGTATGAAAGGCTGGCAAAGTGGTAAGAGATACCAGCTGTATCAACAAATGCTATGCACACACCATGTACCACCTGATGATAATAGATGGTGCAATTAACAACAAGGTGATCTTTCTCAAATTAATTGAGAATTTCTGCTGACTTTCTTTACTTCCCTTTCCTGGCCACAATAAGCAAACAAATATCAGACAAACCCGTATCTATGTTAAATGTCTATGTCTAGAGCATTACAGAAATGTGCAACTCCCTACCAACAGCCAGTTAGAAAGGCCACACCTCATGTTTTTGGTAGACTGCCTTTTGGTGCCCTTTTCTGTGCAGAATAGTATCTAGCGGCAGCCACAACCCTGACAACAGTTTCACACTAGGCAGACCTTAACCTGCCATGCAAAAAATCAATATATGACCTTGACAATGGAAAAGTAAATTAAAACATACAATAGATAAATACAGCATTATTTTTATATGATAATCTTATCATCCTCAAAGAGAACAGAAATAGGGAGCTTATCTGGGAGTATGAAGTAAGGACATTCTGCAGGGAATCCAGCTGAAGTGCTGCGAGTGCTCATGTGACCTTCTGAAATCTTTCTCTGCAGAGAATTGTAACAATCCTAGTGACAACTATAATAGTTTGCAGAGTACGCCTGACAAGAACACTGTCAGAACAGTTAATACATGTATTCTCTATATTTCTCCTGCCTCTGTTCCAAATTCCAAATAAAGAAACAAACACACATAAATTAAGGAATGCCTGAACTCATCCTTTATATTCCAAAATAAGCTACAATACTTTTTGTCCTTAAGATTCTTTAGGGGGGAAAATAAGTATAAATGCTTGAATGCTGCAACTAACATTTCTAGATGTCTTTGTTAAATGTACAGACTGAAAACCATGAGGACAGATACACTAGAAAAAATCAGAATTCTGAATAATTTCCTACCTGAACCCAAACCACTAGACATCTCACAAGCAGAACCAATGACAAGAAGATTCTGATACCCTAAAGTATATTCTGATACCCTAAATTAGCCTATCTGTATCTGATTAGCTTGACAATGAGGCACGGTCCTTGGCATATCCTGCTTTTGACCATTCTCCATTCATTACAAATTAGTCTGAACTCTTAGTCTGTAAATCTTATTCTTTGAATTAAAACTGGTAAAAAATTTGTTTCAGTGGAACACAATGTGTAAGATTTTTTCCTGAATTAAAGCCCAGAGAGAAGATGTACATTGATGAGGTTAAAAACGTTTTAACAGATACCCCCGTAAGCAATCTTCACTTTCTGAAATTGTTTTGGTCTGGAAGCATATTAAGCAAAAGAGTCAATTCAATCTCAGTGGTCTTGCACACTCCCTGCTCACACCAGAATTTTATGGTTGTCAATGTGTGTTTTACTTTGCTAGAATAAATGATAATGTAGATAAAACCTGGCATTCTATTTCAATATGAAGTCCCAGAAAGCTATTTATACTTGAGCATGTAGATTTTTTTCCCAGCCCTATGAAGTCATTAGACTTATTTACAGAAACCTCCTGAGTGACATTTTTAACAGAGAGTCACGTTCACACCTGTAACATCAGAGCAATTGGGGAAAACAAACAAACTTAACTGCCTAAATCATGTGAGTTCTGTCTATGCTAAAAGATTGCTGCACCAGGCTTTCTCTCAAGAACGAGAAGATGAATTAAAAATAAAAAACAATTAAATCTGTGGCGTAGGGTACAAAAACAGGGTGCTGGGTTTCTTTTTTGTTTGTCTGTTTGTTTTTTTTTTAATATATTCAAAGAAAACTGCAAGGCAACTTGAAGATAATGGCAAAACCTTTCCCTTGCTCTTGGAGCACAGAGAAGGGCAAAAAAACCAACCAACAGGGAAAATATATAAAAAAAAAGAGCTTTAATATATAAAGCTGCATAGGTATCAAAAGCTGGAAACAATAACCCATCTGTATAAGGAAAAACATTAGCTGAAGGAATCTATTAAAGCAAAGCCTTCTTTTAGCTCCTTGAATAGTGTAAATATTACATTAAAAAACAGGCGTCAGCTTGTGCACTTTATAAGGGGCCATATCATTCTTCACTGGAGTAACAACTATGTAACTGCTGTGAAAACAGGATCTTGATACTATACAAGCCTGCAATATAGCCAAGGTATTATATAGGCTTTGACACTAATTTGGACAGGCTCCATGACTTGGTGGAAAGTGGAACTTATGACTTCATCCCAACTAGGACTTAATGGAGTTCTGCAAATATTTGGACCATCTGAACCAATCAAAAGAAAATAAAGCAAAGCGTGCACAGCTCAGCTGATCCCAAAAGCCTTTTCTGCAAATCCTGGGAGACCCGATCCATCGGGTAAGCTGTTCTCTGAGACCAGAGACTTCTGCAGGATGCCATGTCAGTGGCACAAGCATTTGCCATACAAAGACTGCCATAACATATTCAAGCAAGCATTACAGACCACTGCCATCGTTGCAAAACTTTCTAAAAAAGTATCTAACACTAGTGTTAACAAGATCATGCAAAAATGTCAGATATTCATCGCTAAGTGGATCATGAAAATGAAAGACATTGTTTATATGGTGCTTTTCAAGATGACTTCAGTGTTGAAAGAAACAGCATTGGGAAAGCCTGTACAGTAACTGCCTGCATTGAAGCTCTTTTAGAGCAAGCACTGGGTTTCAGTTTCCAGTGATGACACATTGCTATTTCACTCTGCATCAATCCAGCTCCTTACATATTGAGCAGATCTCCAGAGCATGTCCTGAAATTCTGAGCATGTCAAAGCGTTACTAAATGTATCCACAGAATTAGCAGCTTTAGAAGACTTCTTTCCTACAGAAGGAGACGGAGGGTATATATTCTGACATGACAATTAAAACTCATTGTTAGAGTCAGGAACACACTGGCACACTCTGACACTAAACCCATTACTCCTTTATTTCTACCATAATTTATGCCAGTTTATTTTTATGCAATGCCAACAAATATTAACTCCCAGGGATCAGCAGGTGCTTGCCATCTCTGAGTGCCCAACCATTATGTGGGCCTTGTCACTACCTGCATACACACACACACACACACACACCCCTGCAATAAATTGCTAAGGATTCATTAAATCCTTCTAACAGGCAAACTATAACATAAAGCTTCCTCCTTGAACAGATGCATCAAGAAACACATCTTCTGTTACAGATGTCACAGGACAAGCATGGGTACTCTTGGGATGACATCTATTCATTAGCAACATGACTTCCTTCTCAATCCTGTCTCTTCAGTAGGGCAGACAGCTGACCTTAATGTTTTGCACTGCTTAGAACAGATGAGAATAAAGCACACACCTGATGCTAGAAAATATAGGTTTAAAACCTTTCTTGAACAGGAAGCCATGACACTGTTCACTGAGCTCCTCTCTGTATCAATAAAAGACAATGTGCAAACATAGATGAAGAATATAAAAGGAGACCACTGTGAGGCCATAAATTCCTGTCCAAGCTTGTTCACTGCATCATGTCCAGACACTGCATGCTCAAGTTCATACTTGGGTGACAAAGAAGTGCATTTCCGTGCAAAAGCCACATTAGGATTAGGGTGGCTCCTCCTCTCAACAACTTTTACACATCTTTCGAGATGACAGAGCTGAAAGATTAGTTATTTTACCTGGTCTGAAAGGTCAGCACCATCACATACAGCTCAGAAAACATAAATCATAGGGTTCAAGTCATAACAAGAAACTTATAAAATTTAGAAAAAAACTAAAATCTATTATCATAGCCCTGTAGATTTTTTTTTCATATTTCCCACTGAAAAGCAATGGCAATTGGAATCCTGATTATAAATCAGGGCTTTTTTGGGAGTGTGTTTGGTTATTTTTAATGACAGTTGACTGAAATTTTAACATGATTTACATCAATTAAGATGAAATCTTTGCTGGATTCTCAGTTTCTTGTTGAAGCTCTCTCTCATTCTTCACAATAACAGCTTAGCTGCTAAAATGTTAATCTGAGATAGGCAGGATTCAGACTCGTGTCCATGTTCTGTTTCAAAGTGAAGGGTGTGACCCTTGCTTTGCACATGAATATTCTGGCCACCAAAAACAATGTGGGGTTTTTGTTTGCTTGAAGGGTGGAAGATGGTTATTACTGGTTCTTCATTTCCCACAAGTGCAACTCTTTTCCCTTCAGAGGCGTAAAATCTCAGCTCATCACAACATCTGCTATTAGTGCTGAATCAGTCTTCCATCACTTTGCACTGCACACTGAACAAAGGTCCTTCAAGAAACTAACATATTGGTTTTGCAGTGTCTCTATCAGTGAGATGGGCAGAAACAGGGAAAATGGGATGCAGACAATTACACAGTACCCAGTTACACAGGAAATCTGAATTACAGCCAAGAATCAATCCTCATAAGTTGTATTGCACTCTCATTCAAATCACCAATCTCTCTTTTTTCATGTCTGACCTACTGACTTTCCTTCACTTTAAGAAGTTCAGCTTTCAAAGAAATATTTACTTGTTTATTAACACACTGTCCAATCTATTGGCTGTGTCACAGTTCAGAACAGCCAAAATATCACAAATAAAAAGTGCTTTCATTAAAAGACACAAAATGTGTTTGATCTGCTGTGGGACAAAACGCTAATTCAGAAGGGAAGCTAAAATGCATCTAAGCTTTTCAGACAGTTTATGCCTCCAAAAAGCCAACCATGTCCCAAGAGATGCTAATTTTGAAACAGCACAGATCACAGGACTGAGCCATTCACTAGACAGATGTGGTCACCACTCCATTTCTCAGACTTCATGACTAGCATTTACACAAATAGTCTCACAGTTTTGGGAAGGAAGCTATATCCCAGCCTTTTAAGCACAATTTACCCAGATTGAGAAAAACAAACATTACTTCTCTCCCTGGAATTAAGCTATTGATGTGCAGATAATAATCCATCTGCCACAAAAGCAGTCTACTGTGCAACTTATTAAAGGAGAATATTCATTAATGACCAGTTGGAGCATGCAACTGAGGAGTTCTAATTGCCTCTCACAAAGGTCAGGTATATCCATACATACTTACAGTTCACTGCATTATAACACAGGGGTATTTTCCTTAACAGATCACAGGGTAGGTTTTTTTTCTTTTTTTGCTTCATTTAGCCTGAGCTCTGCCCTGTTGCCAGTAATTTGACAAAGCTAATTATGACTTCTGATGCTGCTTATTAATAATTCTTTCAAAGGAAGAATCAAAGGCATCAGATTATTCTTTATATTACAAAATACCGAATCATGTCAAATTGTGGAACTCACTGTCAAAAAATAAAGCATAAAAATAAAAAAGGGATACATCTATGAACAATGAGGATTCCTGCTTAGAAATAATTTCCTAATAATGAAAGAAGCTTCAGTGCTGCAGAAATTCACCAGACTTTAGAAATTAAAATGGATTATTAGTCATTTTTGAAAGATAGTTGGCTCTAGTAGGGCTGAAAACTTTCCAGTCAAGTTAAATATATATATTTTTTGGAACTAATTATGCCATCTCTCACTTTTTTTTTTTTTTTTGCTTCCTGAGCACTCAAAGATACAGAATCTCCTGAAGTTCTACCTTACATATGACACATGATGTGCCATTTCCATCCTCCTCTAAAACTCAAAGACACATCAAATCAATTATTGATATTGATATCAGTCTAAGGGAGATGAAGGCCATACTTTTATTTCTTGTCCTCCAGAAAACACAGGACATCCATTGCATATACACACAGGGAGAGTTTCTCACAGAAAATAGACTAGGGTGGCATAACTGGTAGGCAGAAAATGTGATCAGTGCATTGCTTTGAGCTGAAGATAAGAATTAGTGTTGTTTGAAACCTCAGCGTTCTCAACCACTGATTTTAATGTATATTTTAATGTAGTGTTTAAACCAAGATTAAGTTTACAATAAGCATATCTGGCATAAGACTAACAATAGATTATTGATGGAGAGAGTCCTTTTCAAGGAACTTCATATTTTAGTAGGATTCTATAGTATAGGTCCAGTTTTGAGAACTTGTCTTCTCTTTCCTCTTCTTTTGGTGTCTTATCATTCTCCTCAATACAGATAGATGTAAACTTGCTGCCAGCACTGACTGCAGCAGCCTCCTCTTATCACTCACAGATCATACAAGTCTGCTTGTCCCTCCTCAAACATATTCAGCTCTGCTATAGGATGGGAATCCCACCATCCCCAGGCATTAATTTAGGGGTATAGTATGTGAAGTGATCAGGACGATAACTCACCCCTACATTTACAGAACTACTTAATTGTACAGCTGAGGCCACACTGAATTCTTCAGTGATTTGTGCCCTCAGGACAAAGCTTTCTTGCTAAATTGAAGTGTAACAATATTAAACATTGTTCCTCTGCTGAATGTTTAGCCTCTGCCATGGAAGTTGTTCTCTTGTTGAGTAAGTTCTCCTGACTCTGTTGCTGCATAAAGATCCTTCAGTACTATTACCTGAAGTCTATATTCATGTTTAATACCTTTTATGTGCTCTACTTTTCACAAGTCACAAATCAACCGGCTGATAGTTTGCTGTTGATAAGTGTGTAATCTAAATAATGAGATGCCAAATAAGGGGATCCATGAATTCCCTGCACTTTCAATGAACACATTCTCAGGAGCCTACCTTTCCTCAGCCCATCCACTCCTTTTGGATGTGAAGGAAAATGTCCACTAAGGAGGATCCTACCAGTCAGAAGATTGATTGAGTTATGATCATTCTACCCAGAGGGTCTTCAGAAGAAGACAAAACATTTCTCATGGACATGGCCTGCTCAGTGGGTGTGTGGCTGTGGAGCTAGGCTGCATTCCTGAAGCACAGCTCTGTTCCCACAAACCTGCAGCAAGCTTGAGGTCACACCCTGCTGTAATGTGTGTAATCTGTGGCAGGTGAAGCCAACAACTTGTCACTATCCCAGCAAGCACTAAGCAGCAGTAGCAGGACATATTCTATTTCTTTGTTAACAACCAAACTCTGCATTGTCCTTTCTACTATTTACTCTGTGCTTATACAGGTACTGTTTGTACATTTCCATTAACCCCGTTCAGCTTACGGTCAACATTCCATGGAAAGGGACTTTTTCTTTACCCAACCAGCTTACCTTGTCTGCTTTCCAACAGCACTGTTTTTAGATGTATTCCTACCACATAAGAATGTTATCACTTGGACTGCCTCCTTCTTCACTTCCTTTCCTCCCTCTCCTGGCATTTTTTAGGCAATGTGAAAAGCCACAGAAGGGCCCAGATTGAGCCTCCAAGTTTATCTTTTTGTCCTACTGTTCATCTCCATCAAGCAATGACTTAATCTTTTTTAAGTGAAATGAAGTCACCTACAATTCATGGCAAACACCCAGCATGTTTCTTGATGATGGGAATGAAACGTCAATTACTGCACACAGCGACACAGAACTATCAAGGGCACACCCACCTAGAGCCAGCAGAGACATTTAGGACAAGTCCTTCTGGAAGCACACAAGAGCATTTTTTAATGCCAAGTTCTAAAAGGTTTCTCTTCACTGTTCTTAACATGTCCACTGTCTGTTTTTTCTGGTGACACTGCTGGCACTGATATTTTGGTTTGCTTCTGCTCTGGGCCTTTTTTAAAGAATGATGACAGTAAGATGGCCAGGGCAGTCAAAGTATTTTTCATTTTTCTCCGTCATTTAACCCTTCATTATTGAAAAAAAAAAAAGAAGTTGTTGGACAGGTGAACAAAGGAAATAAATACAGTCTGAGAGGCCCACAGCTCTTAAGCTGCTAGCCCAGTATTTGATGTATCACTCAGTTGCTTTATCTCTCTGCCCTTTCCATAAACTCAGGTAAAACTGTTTCTCTCACTTAGTACATCTGCAAAGCATTTGGGGTACCAAGTATCTTTCAACAGATGACTGAATTATCATAGAAGATTGTGTGACTTTCACCTCAATTAAGGCACGTAGATGAAACTGTCACATCTGACTGTGATGAAAACTAAACAACTTTCCAGAAAGTAAAAGGCAATTCCTTTCTTTCTCTTAATGGCTGTCACTATATTCCAACAACTCTTTACTGTGTCCATTTCTAAATTTCTCACTAAAAAGATAGGAATTCAGCAACTCCTGCTCAGTATTCACTAGCTTTTTTAATGCTCATGAACACTCAGTAAAGTTCAGAGTGATCTCTGCCAAATTTGCTTCTCAAACACCACAGAAACATGTTTGTTATTTACACATTCTTTGCTCTTGCATATCCACCAAAGCAAGAATCTGAATGGTGAGAATGGCATTGTACAGAGTATATGCTGTTATCATTATTAATATATGCCATCAGCAGGATGGGCTCATACTTGGATTGTGATGAATCAGAACTTGTGCAAGAGGACAGACAAGGACAGAACATAATCCAGTGGTATCAGCATTTACGTGGACTTCACATGAAGCAGAACTGGACTGCTCACCATTATTTTTGTTCTTAAGTACATCAAATTACACCATGTTTGTAGGATGACAGCTGGATAAACGTTTGGGGTTTTTTTCATGCTAGGGTCAAATCTGCTTCCACTAAGTCCTCCCAAAGCTCCCACAGAAGGCAAGCCAAATGCAAAACAGAGCATTAGGCATGATGATGACAATTTTCTAACTCTGGACTATTTTAAGCTGAATTTTTGATTAGTGTTGAGTTCTAACTTCAACAGAAGCCCTACTAGCTCACCCGAAAAATACAGACCTGCAAAATGGACACAAAAATTCTGCATATTCAGAATGGCAGAACTGCATAAACTACCATGGCAAGTTTATGTCATTTATGTCTTCAGCAGTCTGAACTAAGGAGGTATTTCTTAAGGAGCAACTAAACCTTTTTTGTTGGAGAGGGAGAGGAGAGGGAGGAAGGAACTAAAAATATTCCATGCTCTTCCCATGGGGGGCAGGGAAGAAAATACTTTTAAATTATACATAAATAAATACATAATTTCAAGACCCTGACCCAAGGCAACCTCTTATGCTAGGATAAATAAATGAGTCTGCAACTGTTGGCATTGGAACGTGGAAAACATAAACCAAATAAAGCAGACAACTTGGAAAAACTTATCTCCTCTTACGTCTGCTAAAAGTGGTCTTTTAGGTGTCAAAATTCCAAGCTGTAATAATGGTATAGCATCTGAACTGTGCAGGAATTTCTGCCTTCTTGACGCTAAACTTACACTTGAAACCATTACAAGAGTGATTTCAGTAATAGAGTTAAGAGAAGTCTCTAACATCATCAAGTCTAAGTGTTTCTTCAAGTACACACTTTGATTTCTTTACTGCAGAAGCAAAAATAACAAGTAAAACACATAAAGAAACAACTACAGGAGGTCCAAGAGAAACCATAAAAATAGGCAACGATTCTTCTCAAGTATGCTGACCTGCTTAAACAATAATCAGGGAACATCAACAAATGTATATTATAATTATGTGAGATAAAATGTCTAAATTCATTATATGGAACTATAAAAGAATGAGCCAGTGTCTTACATGAATCCCCACTTGTATTTTTCCAGTGAGAACACATTCTGCATTACAATATGTAGAAGGACATGTATTTAATTTTAGGCTTTACATTACATTGGGTTAATGGTACTGCCCAAATTTGGGAGCTAGTGTTTCAGCCAATGACACACATTAACAGGTACCATCAGACAAACAGCTCTTTCACACCAAAAGGGCCCAAGTACACCACTAATCAGGAAATATGTGGTTTTGCTGCATTTGTGACACTCTTGCAGCATTTTATTGATTTCTTTTAAGTCCTGTACTTGTCATAGGCAAGAGTTTCTGAATTTCATTTTCTTAAGCCTACTTGCATTTATAGCAAAGTCATTTTTGAACTCTTGTGCCTGTCTTCCATACCTAGACTAAAGATACTGAAATGACCCAATGTCAGCATCAAGCTAACAAAATCATTCCAAACATCTGAGCATGAAGTCATTCTGCTAACAGAAAAAGGAACAGATGCTGGTGGGAAAAAAGGAAGTTAACTCCACAATTGCTGGCATTTTCCAAACATCAAGCTGAAGGAATGCCGTGGTTTGCAAAGGGCAACATCCTCCCACTGTGACTTCCCAGCATTATGAGATTTCCAGTGAGCCCTAGGGAAACTGAAAGCAAATCTATTTTCAGGGAATTAATTTGAGAGATTCTACATTTCAGACTATTTCACCAGCAGCCTTCTAAGCTAAGGAAGTCATGCAGTCTTCCCAGACAAAAAGAAACCATGGATCCCAGGCACTGAGAGGGAACCAAATAGCATCTGCTACTGCCTGTTTCAAGGAGATGGCCTCAGGGCAGTAATACAGGACATTGCATGAAGGCTTATTGACGTTCCCTTTCTTTATAGGGCCATACAGCTGCTTTCTTAGTTTGATTTATGAAAAGTTTAGAGAATGACAAATCAATTTAGGATGGAAGGGGCCTTGAGAAGAAGGAACCCACGCAGAGCTGATGTCAAAGTTAGATCAGGTTGTTCAGGTCATTGTCAAGGTAAATTAAAATGTTGTCTGAAGCTGAACTTCAGCCACAAACTTCCAAAGCATTGGTAGGAAGAGAAACAATTTTCTGATGTACCAAAGACTTAAGATAACATATAATTTTTCATATCCAGTGTGGCTTTGCTGGTCTTTGCCCTGTGGCCATGAGACACCCTCATTGATTAGTCATCAATACTGCTAATTGTGGGATTGCTTACACTAAGCACTCAAAATCCCACACAGCTTCTTCAGCCTCCTACTGCCCACCAACTGCTTTTGCTGTTAAGCTATCACACGTGCTGTGAGGGTTACCCTGTATTTTCCAGACTTCCCAGGGAACAGAGAGTAAAAGTACCCACCCCCACATCCACTCATACTCCCCTTCAACACTTCCTGCAGAGCTGAAAGAAAATCTCTCATGAAGTCACATCCAAGACTCATCACACTGTGAGTCCTTACAAATGGCTTCTCAAATACTGCAGCAAACCATCCTGTGTGTTCACGTCTGCAGCTCCCAGATACCACATATGGAACAACAAGTCTAAAGAAAGGAACTTATAAGGGACACATTAAATGTTCCTTAAAGCTATAAATCCATTACCAAAACAGTTTAATATTCCAAATCAATAACAGATTCTAAGAGTATTTCAAAGAGGAAAAAATAATGCAAGATAGAATTGAAAACAATACAACTTCAAGCCACCCACTTCACTTATTATGGGACAACCACGTGCTTGGCAGTCTTCATACAGAAAGGATGAACCCCAAAGGGCTTTCCTAGCTCAGAACAGACAATACAAAACCAAAAACCCACACTCAGACAACACAATAGTGTGATCTTCATCTGGCATACTATAGCACTAAATGAGACCAGATGAAAAACCATTTTCTCTCTTCTTTAGGGAAAATGTATCATCTCCTGAATAGCTCAGAACTCGCTGAATGGCAGATCCCAGAGGGATCTAGTGGCCCAGGGTCTAGTTAGAGGCCTTTCACTAGTGACATCCCCCAAGGTTCAGTACTGGGCCCAGTATTGTTTCACATGTTCATCAATGACTTGGATGGAGGAGCAGATGCCTCCTCAGCAAGTTCACTGACAACACCATGCTGGGAGGAGTGGCTGATATCCCAGAGGACTGTGCAGCCCTTCAGAAGGACCTCGACAGGCTGGAGAGATGGACAGAGGAGAACTGTCTGAAATTAAACTGTAAGTGCAGGGTCCTGCACCTAAGGAAGAATAACCCCATGGACCAGCACACAGCTGACAGCTGTGGTTGACCTGCTGGAAAGCAGCTCTGTGGAGAAGGAGCTGGGGATCCTAGGACAACAAGCGATCCATGAGCCAGCAGTGTGTCCTGTGGCTCATGCCCTGGTGATGCCACAGCTGGAGTGCTGTGTCCAATTCTGGGCTCCTCAGTACAAGAGAGACGTGGAGCTCCTGAGTGGGTCCAGTGGAGGGTAACAAAGATGATTGAGGGACTGGAACATCCCTCTTACCGGGAAAGACTGAGGGATCTGGGCCTGGTCAGCCTGGAGAAGGAACAATGGAGAGGGGATCTTATCAATGCCTATCAGTATCTGAAGGGAGGATGCCAAGAGGATGAAGCCAGGCTCTTTCTGGTGCTGAGCAATAGGACAGGAGGCAATGGGCAGAAACTGATGCACAGAAAGTTCCACCTAAATATGAGGCAGGACTTCTTCACTGTGTGGGTGACCAAGCATCGGAATAGGTTGTCCAGAGAGGTTGTGGAGTTCCCCTCAACAGAGATATTCAAGAACAATCTAGACGCAATCTTTGCCACATGCTCTAGAATGACCCTGCTTGCCACAGATGATCCCACTGGTGGTCCACACCCATTTTGTGATTCTGTGATATTAATATGTATCTCCTACTTTAAAGCAGGAACCTGAAGAAGTGAACTCCTATCAAAATACATCAAGTGTAATGCAGTCTCCTGCTCTTAGAACCTCCATATGAAGACTTAAATGCAAAGGAAAAACCTCAGGGTTTGGAATAAAAGCCCTGCCAGTTCACTTTAGCATAGAAATATTTCACAGAAGTAACTGTCTCCACCTTAATCAATCTAAAACTATGCTTCACAGTGCAAAACCACAGATGTACAGCAGCCCTAGAACAAAAGGTAAGTGCAGAAATTTGTACTCACTTCTGAAAGCTTTCCCTAAAGGCAAGGAAGACTCCAGATTTTATATTTGCATCCGTCTTGTCCTTCATGCTAGGCTATGGTAATTACATAAAAAGCTGCAAAAGCAGCTTAGATCCCTCCAGCAGATTTCAAAGTATCTTAGTCTATATCCAGCTGCACAATATCAAGCCATACTTTTTATGGTGACATTTTGCTGACAATCCAAACCTCAAGGGCAGAGCTCAAACAGAAACTCTCTAAGAAAGAAAAAAGCACAAACCAGACATGTAGACATTATCTTCAATAATGCTAGACAGGCAATGTGGGACCAAAGTGGGAGTTTGTGAAAATGAGCTGCAAATGGTATAAAAAGATGGTAGTAAAACACTAAAATTTGATGTCCCACTAAGGCTAGGATTCTCAAGAGTATTTCAAAGCCTATGAGGATGCAGCCATGATTTTAGGAAAAGAGAACTGAATGCAAAGTGATGGTGCTTTGTGAGAGAGGTGTAAATCTTTTTAGGAGGACATCTGGGGCACTCTGCACCTGGACTACAGTCTCAGTGGTTCAGCATCAATCTCTGACTTAGTCCAAAGAACCTGGAGTCCTTAATGATTGTGCAATGCACAAAAGTGCCTTCTACTCTGTCCTTCTGCTCCTTACAGTGAAGTCACCCAAACCCAGAAACTTCACCACAAGATCATTGCAGAAGACAGGTAAGTACAGTAAAGAAAAAGAATGAACAATGCTTGACTTGAAAATATATTCAGATATTTCAGCATGTATCTTAAAAAACAGGGGAAAGGGGAAAGGGATGCTGTATGCATCCAAGGCATGTGTAAATAGTGCAGGGTAAAAGGTATAAGGTGATGGCATGGCCAAAACATTTCCAAAAAGTTTCCTAACTACCTATTCTTTCCTTCAGGTAGAGAGAAATGCATTATGCATAAATGTAACAATGACAGTTCTTTGAAAGTATAAAACAAGTTAAATCAAAGACATTTTGGAACCAAGGAGTTTCCTGACTCCTACTTTTATATCTAGTTTATTAGTTTTTTATAGTCATCAGGTAGACAAAAAAAATAATTAATAGATTTTTTAATAATTGCAGAGGATGCTGTCATTTTCTGCATATTGGCTGTTACAGACTATGGTTCAGGTAAATTTTCCTTATGGTTCAGGTAAATTGTTATATCATATTTTGCTATTGTGGAGAATCTATTTCCCATAATAGAAAAAGCAGAATATATTTACAAATTATAAGTATGTACTTTTTCTCAGAAGCCATGAATGTCTACTTCCAGAAAGCTTCAGTTGGCTGCCTATTACCTCACTACTTGAGTTTAAATAATCTCACTTGAGTAGATAAAGCACAATCAATTCAAAGCAACCATGCTAGGATATCACTAAAATCAGAAGAGTACAAGATAACACTGAAATATTTTGGAGATCTCAACATATTATTAGAATTGAAGGATTGAGATTTTTGTTGGGGTTTTTTTGTTGTTGGATTAGAAATAAGCTGTATGATACAGCTTGTCCAGTCTGACTCTACTTCGGAAAAAGATTTGCTACCAATTTTTTTCCTCAAAGAAAGGCAGAAGTGAAAAAACCTAACTTGTTTAACTGTGCAAAATGTGTGTGCTTGCTACTAAAATCTGCTCAGCCAAAGTCATACAAATTAGTCTCTGGAGGCAGGAAAGGCCATAAAAAGAAAACAACTTGACTTGCTTTCCAATAGCAATAACTCTAACAGCTTGTAGGGCTGTTCAGAAGGCAATGAGCTGCATCCAAAGCTGAAGCAGTGCAATACCTGCATTTTTTTTTACACTTTTTGGGATCCCAATATGATCTTGTTTATAGATGAGACAAATGAGCTAACTTTTCTTTCATTCCATATAATTATTTGATTGGTATTTAATGAGGTTATGTATGTCAATATCAGCTCTTGGTAAAACAGCACTGAAGAACACTGGTTTTCTAAACTTTGACATTGGAAATTTGCAAATAAATAGATTTGAAATCTTGATCTAGTCTTGATTTAATTCCTGCAAAACTTATATCTGGTAGAAAATCTAGAGAGGAGTTACAGAGGTGTTTTATGGAAGCCTAAATTTCAGCTTACGGTGAGACATGAAGATTATTCTAAACAGAACCAGAATAAAATACTTGAACTTAGGGAGGATGTTCTAATTTGTATTTTCTACACATGGCCTTATTTAGCAATATCAGTGGAAGCTCCTTCTACAGAGGAAGAGGCAATCTAAAACATGAACTGGCAGTTTGGGTAGGGGGTCAGGGTGCCATCAGTGGTGACTAATCAATGATTCCTCTGATGCAAATCAAGCCAACTGCATTTCTCATTGTCCATCCTGTACTGATTAATGTCAAGGTAGAGAACAGCTGAGATTGAGAAGACATGAACATTTTCCAACAGACCAGCCTTTATTCCTTGCAAATAACTATTCCACAAATAACCGTGAAGCACCCACTAGAGCTGCTACCTAGAGCTACTCTTTTAGGTCAAATAATTGGTGATCTGTTTTTAATACTAACAGTCTCAAATATGAACCCAGACTAGCCAAAAGTGACCAAAGCAACCATGGCTGTGAAATACTGTGTGAATGCTACTCTGTGGGTATCACTCACAATCATGAAATTCTGGTTCAGAATTCAGCCCCTTGATTATTGTGGTGTGATGACTGGCAAGCTGCGCCCTGGCACACAACTTTCAGAGCACAGACCTACCCGTCTTCCTCCATTTCTTCAGAAAGGCTTGACATTAGGAACAGGTGGAATGAGTTTTTTAATACAATAGTGACTTTCTGCCACCACATTGGAACTAAATACCACAGAAGACTACATCTAACATATGACTGCCAAGATAAACGTGTATCTATAAAAATGACTAATCTTCATTTTTGCAAGGACATTTGTTTATTTAAGGCAGCCCACTAATCTCACCACCTTTAGAGAAATCAGGAAGCTCTTGACTTTCCATTACCTTTAGACTAGAAAAGGCACCTGAGATTAACAATTGTGAGCACTTGGCTCAGTCTGCACTTCTTGACCTTGTAGTTTGTATTGTTTCCACTTGCCGTATCTCAAAGCTTGGGGCTCTGCTTGCCAAGAACCCAACAACAGCAAGACAGAGCCCTCTGAGGACTTGCCCTGGGTAGCTGGAAGTGTTCTGCCAACTAAGAAATTGGCCCCTCGGTGGCTAAAATTAGACTGAAAATTCTTCAGGGAAAAGGGGGCTTTGCTTTCAAGTGAAGCCTGGCACAGGCTTCTCTCTCACTGCAAAACAACAATGATAGGTGGATTAGGTAGCAGGCTAGAGAGAGATGTCATCACCAATCACCTGACTGCCTATGAGGGAAACAACGAATAACACTGGACAGTTAAGGTTTCAAATAATTGAAAGGATCTACAATATAATGAACAGACATCTGGCAATGGTATCCCATTCCAGTTAGCACATCATTTTGGATAGCTGGAGTTCAGCTAACTCAAGTTGCATTACAAGTGCATTATGAAGATTTTCCAGTATGCAGCTTCTTTATCTTTGGAAGTCTTTAAGACTCTTATAGCAAATCCACTGCTGTAGAACACAGGAGAAAACAAACAAACAAACAACCCCAACAAAAAAAAAATCCCCAATGTAATGGGTGAATCCAACCAATATACTAAATACATTAAAGCACAAATCTTCTTGCCAAGGCTGACTGGTCCAGGAGGTGAGATGTCTCTAAGACAGCTACCAATAGATCCTCTCCCACCAGAGCTGAGCTGGCCAGCAAAAATGTAAAGCAGACATTAATCACAGCAGCCTGCACCTTCCCTGTGAAGGGAGAAGAGAACGGAGCCTAGACTGCTCCTGTGCTCTATTGCTAGCTCAAAGCCACTGCAAGTAATTGATTTCTATTAACTTCCCTGTGTGAAGTTTAAAAAAACCCCAACCAACGAACAAAAAAATCCTGAAGGTAAAACGGCTCCTGTGCTCTATTGCTAGCTCAAAGCCACTGCAAGTAATTGATTTCTATTAACTTCCCTGTGTGAAGTTTAAAAAAACCCCAACCAACCAACAAAAAAATCCTGAAGGTAAAACACCCTGATTGGACCAGTTTTCTTTAATTACATGGTAGGAAAGCTCACTGTCCCCGCTCGGAGACAAAAAAGCAGCAAACACATCCTCCAGAAGGACCGTGAGCAGGAGTTAAATCTGACAGGTTCAGTATTCAAGTCTAAACCTCCTCTTCTACCTTCTGTTATGCAGACTTATGTTTAAAGACTCAGGCTACCCTAGCATGACTTGCACACTTGGGAAATAAAATTAACCAACAAACCCACCACATCTTTTTCCTCCTAATAAATACTTTATTGGGGTAATCTTCATTTCCGACCGTGTGCTTCCTAGAGCAGCAAAACTCTTCCAATGCCACATTACTGCAGAAATTCCTTGCTTAGAAGTTTCCCAGCAATGACACAACTTATCCATTCACTTGGCCATCATTCTGCCAGTGAAAAATTATTAGTGTTATTGATCAGCCTCTGATTTATCATCCCTTTATTGGTTTGTCAGAAATGTGAAGACCTTGAAGAGAGAAGTGTTACATGGAAAGTGATACAAGCTGGTGTTCCTACATTTCCTACAAACTCTGGAAGACCTTGAACTACCAAGTTTTAAGACATCACTATTGCTGTATACTTTACAGATACTTGAAGACATTCTGAAAGACTTCAGCAATACCTTTTCTATTTTAAGCAACCTAAAAAAGTTTTAAAAAATTCCTTAATGCATTTCCATGGTAGTTGTTGTTTCAGCTCAAAGAGAAAACAAACAAACCAACCCAATCCCCCTCACAAGCCTCAAGCAAACAAGAAAACAAAAAAAACCCCAAACTATTCAAACTGGGACAGTGTACTATTTTAAGATGTTAAGGTCCTCTTCAGAAATCACAAGTGCATACATTACTTATCAAAAAATTGTGCCATATCCATGCTGATAAAAATCCTTCCATCACTTATTCATGTTCTTGAGTAAACACCAGATAAACACATAGCTGAAATCAAGATGCAGTTATGAACATGCACACAGAATTTATTGGTGAGCTACTCCAGTGAGGACAACAGTAGTACCTTCTTTTTGCTGCAGTAAATCTGCCATTTCTTCTCCGGAGGGAGGGCAAACATAGCCTCTCTGTTCTTGTCTGTGAGATCCAATTCATCCTGGAGATTGAGAAAAAAAAAAAAATAGAAAAAAACAGTCATCAGCTGCATTGGTAAGTTCTAATAAGTTAAGAGGTTTCTGGATCAGGCATGTTTGACTAGCCTTCAATCAAGAGGACTTAGCAGCTCCCAAACACTCCAAAAATTATTGGTTTAGTGATGATTTCCTTACTACCTTGAATTCTCGCTGTCAGAGAAGAGAGGCAGCCTGAACCTACAGAAAGAGGCAGCCTGAACAACTCCCATGTCAAACTTCCATTACTAATGATCAGTGAAGGATGGGAAGGATCACATGAAAGGGATGGAGTGAAAAACTCAAAACACTGGATTAGGTGACACGGACGCTCCTTACAACACTTAGAGAAAGGCTGAAAGTTTGATACATCTTTTTTCCCTGGCTGGCAATACCAAATTGCTCTTGCATAGAAAGAAAATAGTTCAATTTCTCTATCTTCCTAGCAAAGGCCATGAGACAGCTGTCATGTCATCACCAACCTACAGGCTGAAATGTTTTTCCAGATGTTTGTTCTCTAAACCATACAGTCCCCATCAAAGACACCCAGCATTTCAGACATAAAGGACAGAATTCCACAGTGCCACATCGGGTTGATCAGAGCAGCATATTCAGTCTCTGTTAAGAAAAGTGAGCTTAGTAGAACATACCCTCTTAGACCTGAGCCAAGTTTACAGTAGTAAAATGAAGGATAATACTGTGATCTGGAACTGAGCACCAAATTCCACAGTTTCAGTTACTCCTCTGTAAAAGGTGAATAACAACAGACTCTTTTCCAATGCCCGTCTCTAAAACTATCAAATGAGAGATTGCTACTTCCTCTGTGTTAACACAGTACTGACCAGAACAGGGCTCCAATCAAAGCTGCCAGTTTTAGGTGCTAATAAAGAGAATTAAACAAAAAAGAATGGTCCTCAGGGCAAGCAGACTGTATGAAAAGGGACAGATGAAGATGTCTAAATTAAGAATTTCAGTAATATGAAGAAAAAGTCTTCCAGCAATGTTTCAATGAATCAGTTTTGGCAGGAGTTTGAGGTTTTTCCCTATGTGTTTGAAATATTTGGAGAAGGAAGTGTCCAGGGGTCCTGTATCAAGATGACATTGTGGCACTAAAATGCTGCACACACAGATTCTGGCACCCACACTAACCTCGTCCAAGCAGAGACAATACCTCTTTAACTCAGTCCAACAATGGCTCATTTGGAAAGTGTTCAGGGCTGGGAAACTTGTGAAAACAGTGAGCAAAATTGCACACTGAGCCTGGTAGCGGCTGCTGACAGATTTAAAAGCCCGCAGAGATTTAAGCTGCAAAAAGGTACAAAAGAAATGCAAACAGTAACAAGGTGAGGTCAGTGCCAGCAGCCCAAGGTAGAAGAAGCTGGAGGGTTATTTTAAACAAGAAAAAGTTTAAAAGGAAAAAAAAATTAGCTGTGCAAAAAGAGTGCAAACCATGTGGAAATGTTTAGTGTGAGTTTCCAAACAAGGGGGCAGCCAAGCGAGGCAAGGAGTTTTATCCTTGCTATACACAATTAGAAAACTCAGGCCAGGATCACATTCTTGGGGGGAGAGGGAGAGTGAAACTACATGTAAGGCCTTAAGACAAGCAAAGGAATGCTGTTAGAGGTCAAGCATGTGGAAGGGAAAGGAGGGGCAGATAGGGAATCAGAAATGCCAAGTTTGGAAGAACCACCATAGAAGCCAGAATATACATGAGCTGTCTGGGCTCAGCTCAATTTTTAGAAAAAAATGCAATTGTTTTATTGACCTGCTTAATGCATAGAAGCCAGAATATACATGAGCTGTCTGGGCTCAGCTCAATTCTTAGAAAAAAGACCTGCTTAATGAATCTCTCTTTTTTTTTTTTTTTTAATACAGTGCAGCTAACTTGGTTTTTTAATCCTTAGCTCTTTTTCTGAAGTCTGCTGGGAGATCAGACAAGAGCAGAAGCTCTGCACAGAAGCTGTGCACTGAACTAAATGAAGATCTCAATCAATATAGTTCAAGACAACCATTACATCAAAAAAATGTACCTATTGAATAAAACCACCCTGAGGACAGGATTATGACACTGCAGTTTCTAGATACTGCCCTGGATACCGGCAGTATTCAGGGACATAAAGATAAATCTTCTTTCAATGGGACAGTAAGAATATGCAACTTCCAGTCACATAATTTTGCATCATGGCATGCTTTTCAGGACAGAAGCCTAGAAAGTTAGTTTGAAAGGGTGGAAGATCCAGAGGCAAAATAGTGCATCCTGCATTATTGTGACTCAGCATGGTAGAGGAAGTCATCTTCAGAAGTCATCACATTAGCTCAGGTAGCATAGTAACAAGGAAACTGTTCAGGGTTTCTAGGCATAAGGGGATCACCAGAGGTAGACCCAAACACACCTGCCTGGAAAACAGCACATGAAAAATGCCTTACCCTTAATTTTCAAAGTTTGTGTGTGTCTTTGCTGGGAGGTAAAATGCTGGGTTCTAACACCCAGGACAGATGGGCAGGGAGCAAGCACAAATATTCAGCAGAGAAAGAAACATCTCCAGAACGCAAAACAGCAGTCAAGCTCCTCAACTCAATTTCCTGTATTGTTCAGAAAGGTGTGCTCCTACACTGAGAAGGAGAAAGGAGTGGAAAGAACTGAAGAGGCTTGCATGTCTTCATCTACCTACACCATCAATCAAAACCTACCCTATTAAAAAAAAAAAACAAGAAACCCCTGCAAAATACAAGAGGCATGAGACCTTCTGGAACTTTCCAAATCATTTTACCTCTGCCATTCTATAAAAAATGAACAGAAGATCACTGTGACTTCAGAGGAAAACCATGGATCTAGCTAAGAAAGAAGACCCTGAATTAGGCAGGTTATTCTTCTGCTCTGATTCAGGATCCTAACAAACGGCACATAAGGAAACCTGCTGCCTTGGAGGGAAGCAGAAGGAACAACAAAAAGAATAAATTTCAGGAGGGTAATTTGGTTTGTGAATGGGTCATTCTGACCCAATGACTGAAGCAGATCTGTCAGCATATAGAAATTCAGACTGTAGTGATGGCAAGTGGCTATTGAAAAGAGAACAGAATTGCCAAATTTGGCAGGAAAGGGGAAGAACAACAAACTGAATGCAGCCATCAAGACTGGGGTTGGAGCCTGATTAAGGAAGCCAATGTGATTGAATGCTCAGGGAGCAATTCTAAAGGGCAAGGAAAAAAGGGTCGGCCAGAACAAATCATGGAAAATTCCCTTCTCCAGCACCTGTGCAAGTTTCCCAACAGAAACGCAGTAAGTCCCCTTCTACACCTTGGATGGGCAGCTTGGTTCCAGCAATTCATGCCAGCATGACCCTGCTCAACAGAACTCAGCCTCCTGGCTCTTGAAAATGCTTGAAGTTGAATGAAACAGAGATTAAAGGGGTATTTGCCAGGCTGGACTGAGGAAGATGCAAAGCATGCCCAGTTAATAGTGTGTACATTTCTCTCCTTCATTTATTTCCTATTTTATTTTATCCAGTGGTAGTTACTTCAGTTAATTTTCACTTTCTTGTGGGCATTTTATTTACTTACGCAGATTGAATTTCAATGATAAAACACTTAAAAAGAACTGGAACTGGATTTGAGGTTCAAATACTTCCAGTCCAGTTCTCAGGCCAAAAGAGAAGATGGCCTCCATTCAAAATGGCTACAACCCAAGGAAATAAGAGACAGAGAGAAAGAAACAGAACAAGGAGGAATGGGTAGGAAACATAAATCCAGTATTTTGCAGGATTTAAAACTACATTATGTCCCTTGTTTTTGGGAACATTCATCAGAGCATGAAAGCTGGATTTGATGCTGGGCAGCCACCAGCTCAGTAATGATACTCAAAGCTCTAAAGAAGCATTTCTCACCTAGACTAGGCAGTTCTTTGTTTAGTGACACAAAATGAAATTAATAAAGAGAAAAAGTAAGATTTTGGTAATGTAGTAGAGTGGTTCACTTGGAGAGAGACCCACTAAAGAAGAACCCTTAACACCTACCAACATGCCTGCCTCTCTAAAGAAGAAACCTCAAGGCCATAAGTACACAGAGGACCACAGCTTCTGGTCTCCAGCATCCCCTGATTTGAAGTCAGAGTCATGGAGGTCAAGAGGCCCAAACTTGGTTCTCCAGTGATATTCAGGCACTCATGGGAGGAGATATGCTCAGTTTCAGTTTCTCATTCTACTCATCCCAGGTCCATTGGCTGCTGGACTTACTGATCATGGGGAGTTTCACAGTGACTTAAGGTCAGACAGCTACTTTGTTTTGCAAAATACAAAAACCAACAAACCAAAACAACCAACCAACCTTTACAGGCTGGCAGTTGTTTTGTTGTTATTGATGTTTTGTTTTAGCCTCATAAATGTTTAATGAGTCATGCATAGCATTTCCAGTATTATGAAACCCAGAATCCTCATATGATACGTCTACTCCAGGCAATAACTTGATTAATATGAGCATAACAAATATTTTGCCAGAAGGAAAAGGACATTTTGTTTATTTTCTTATGTTCTTATGTTCAGTTGGATAACTGTCTTATTTCCTCAATTTCTTATAATTTCAGCTACAGAGAGTTGCATTACACTTTTAATTTTTTACCTGTAGGTCACAGTTTCTCTTACTTACAGGGCTCTTGGGAGACTATCCTGTCTATAATTATCATCCCCAGACCTGTGTTTCACATTTAATTGCTATTTTTATGACTGAGAGATGTCAATGACCTATAAAAGCATATTCTCATTTTTTAAACTTTATTTCTACCTACAAACATATTCAGTCAACTATTTAAGCATTATTTTAAAATTATATACTTGTATGATCCTCAAATGAAATAGCTTTGACACGAAATCAATCTTTATTTTACACCACAGAATCCAACACTAAGAAATAATACATAGGCAAATAGGCTTCAACACTTCCATTGTTCAGGGCTGCCTATTTTGACTGTCTGATTACAGCTCTCCTGCATTGATTGGTTCTTTAACAGCTGATGTGTACTCAAGCAAAAGAACAGCCAGGTATTGACATTAACAGGCTCCTTGGGAACCAGATGGCATAAACTGGAAAAGCTCCCCGGAATCTCCACTCTTCTTTGTTGAACTCAAAATGGAAACTTTATACCTTCCAGAACAGATGAGGGCAGCAATTATCTGACCTGTGACCAGCACCAAACATTTCAGAAGGCTGTGTGAAACTCTGCAAAATACTAAGCCACAGAGGTAGCTTTGTAGATGGTTAAACATTTTCCAACTCCCTACCTCAAACAGCCTGGCTGATTTTGTGTTACAGGTGAGTTATTGTCTCTTTCAAGATGGTGATAACAATGCTATTTGCAATATTTTGTGCACAGTTTGCTCCATCACACCAGCATTACCTTTAATGACTCTTTGTGAGTCATCCAATAAGGAAAACTGAGAATTTACACACTATAGGACAGGCTTCACAATTTGAAGACTATTTATTTTAATAACTTGCCTGGAATGCTCACTTCAAAAATTTAGGTTCCAAGGGTACATTTATTTTCACATTATATCCACTGTATGAATTTTATTTTAATTCACTGCTCTTACCTTGCTTGCTGTTCATATTCCCATATTCCTTTCATTCCCACATTCATATTCATATTCCTTTTTTTCTCTCTTGTACACACCTACCATTTTTTTCCTCTCCCTAATCTTTTTCTCATTCCCCTTGACCTTTTTCACCTGTCAAGTACAAATGCACTCTCCCTCATCCACCTCATCAATCACTCTCTGCCAGTCTCTTAACAGCACCAAATCCACCCAAGTTACAAAATCAATTATAATGCACTGCTGCCAGTATACATTCCAGTATGATACCTGCTACTTCAGGTTCCCCAAGGTCATTTATATAGATGTCTGTCACCATGTCCCAAAAGAGGTCACATTCCAGTTCCACCAATGCTCCCAACTTAGCACAGCTGACAGCCTTATGCTCTGAACAAATTTGTTTAAATTTGTACAAAGTAAACAATGACTATGACACACCGTGGGATCCTATCCAGCATCCACTGGCAGGCCCCAGAGAAGGTTCATGTTCATGTGTAATTACTTCAAGAGGATCATTGATGGTGGGTTAATCAATGCTGAAATGCAACTCAAGCAAGCACAAGACCAAAGGCACTAACATGCCTGGGACTTCAGAAGAAAGAAAAGCAGTGCAAAGAGATCGGGGCAAGGTTGTCAGCAGCATACTACAAGCTTTTGGAATAGAGAATCCTATCCATCATAACTACTACCACTTTAAAAAATGGACTGAGTAGGACTATATTGCTAACGCGTGACTGAAAGTTACATTTTCACATTAACAACAGCCCCAGGAACATCTATATTTCTGTTCTTGCTGCCTATGCCAGATTCCATTGGCAAATAAAAAGCAGGTTAGTCTGGTTGCTCACGTTCAAGCTGTGCCCACCAAAAAGGGAGTAGCAGAAATGCCCTTGTCCTAAGTCCAGGGGCAGTTGTCCAAAAAGCTGCTTCAGAGATAAGTGCAGCGAATGAATAAAGTAATGAATCAAACCAGTCTTACTCAGATCTCAGTCTCTTTGCAAAGAACTTACGAATCCTTCAAATGGAAGAGATAAACCTTCCCTATTTAATCACTGTGTCTACCTCCAGGGGACAGTATAGGTTTGTTCCCCTACAGTTTTCCTACCACTGTCTTGTTTATTCCAGCTCCCCAGGCTGACATGCAAGAGGTAGCCTGCAGGAAGAATGTTCATTTCCAATGCTGTGGAGGTCGATGAGGCATTCTGAAAGACTGCCTGTCTGAACTATCAGTGAATGAGGCTCATTTGACTGCACAAACTACCTACACTCTAGTAGAAACTGAAGCAATGAACAGTGCAGAAGTTTTTGATCAGTCAACAGCATTACCACCCACACAGCCAGCATATCTCCAGGTGAAACACACTGGGCAAAAATTCCCACTGAGGCAGCTGGTATATGTACTAAGCCACAGATAACCCATGAAGTAAAAAGCAAAATGAACCCCAAAACAAGCCAGTCCCTCCCCTCAAGCTCCTCTATCTCATCCTAACCCTTTTAATTAAAAGCAGCCTTTATAAGGCACACAAGCAGCACACTGTGAGAGGCACGGCAGTAACATTTTGATCCATTTTACAACTGGTAAGAATTAGTAAAACATCATTGGGTTGCATGTATTTGCATACACATGGTATGTGTATGTGCAGATATGCATGCCTCCCACACCTTACATACACAAGAACTATATACATAAGGCATATCATGTAACACTGGCCCATACCCACAATGTTTTATCATTACATTTGTGCATTAGGAAACCACTGTGCTCACATGAATTGCTAACACAGCCTGTTGGCAGAGGAAGCAATGTTTACATTTCAGCTACTGCCACGGATCTGACTGTAAAGCAGAGGAGCAGACAAACAAAAGCCTGCGATTCCCATTACACTCTTTTTTCCTCCTTGCTTTTTCAAAAAGTTGCAGATTTAAAACCCCTTCAGTACTAGGGGCCCAAACCCCTTGATTCTCAGTCATAACAGTACAAGACAGAAAGCACCTGATGTTTACATACTGAAAGATGTGTTTCTCCTCTACTGTGCCAACACAGAAGTTACTTATTCTTAAGGCTTAGCAGCAGCATCCATCAAAGGCACTGCTTTTTGGTAGAGAAATTCTTCACACACAAAGTCAACTAACATGGCTCCCTCTCACCCCACAAATGCACCCCTCATTATACTGCTTTCTTTTTCCCTTCTTAATCACTGGTTAATTGCTTCTTTGTTTCCTGGAGAAGAGCTAAATCCTGTCCCTCTCCTACTCCTCAAAGTTCTCTGTGACTTAACAGCACACAAGTACACATAAGCAGCAAGGCCTGTTGTGGCAATCCCCTCTCACAGGCCACTTGAAGCAGCATCTGCTGTTCATTTTTCTGTCCTTCACAGGCAAACCACATGCTTGGGACAACAATCTGCTGGGGCAAACAGAAACAGAAAGAATGAGGAAAACCAGTACCTTCAGTACTTCATGCAACAATACACACAGGTGTTTAGAGAGAGAAAAAGATCAAGACTCAGACACGCACTCTCATACGCAGAGCTATAATAAGGTAGAGCAAGAGGGACATTCCATGGATATGATTGGGCATATGAAAACAAGAATGCAAAACAGCTGTCTATCATCACAGTTTTTTCTGTTAAGGTGGGCTGCATGTCCATGTCAGTGAACTTAAATGGGCCCAAAGAGAGGGACAGGGATGAAAACTGAATAGTCAGGCTCATGCCTAATCTAAATCCCTGCTGCTGCAATTTAAGCCTATTACTTCCGGCCCTATCAACCACTAATGTGGTAAGCAGATTTTTTCCTTCCTCTTGATAACAGTTTCTGAGGCTGTTAAAGACTCTTGTAATGTCCCTTCTCAGACTGCTCTTTTGAGGCTAAACAAACCCATCTCTTTCAGTCCTTCTTTGAGGATATGTCCTCTGGATCTCTCACTTCTCTTCTAATTGACTTCTGGCCTTTACCCGGTCAAAGGACATCTTTCTTGAACTGCACTGTTCAAAAGTGAGGACAGTGGTCCAGCTGAGACCTTCCACAGCTGAGTGCAAAGTTTATTTCATGCATCTTCCAGATTGCCCTTCTGGTTATAAACTCCACACATTCTGTACAGTCAATGACCTTTCTTTTTTTATAAAACCCCTCAAAACCTCCATGACTTATGTTCATTCATGCTCAACTATAATCCCTAGGTTTTCTCTGAAAAAGTGTACCTACTTTCTGCCCTGAATTACCAGACTTCCTATTAAAAAGAGTTTTAACTGTTCCCCTTGAATGCCATCATTTTTTCACATAATTTTCCCACCTTATTTTGAGCTTATCTTTTAACATATGTACAGTATGGATATGTGCCCAGTGACACACTCTAGAGAGATGTACTGCTTACTGAGGGCTCATACTGGGGATATCACTGAGAGACTACCAAGCCTCATATGGTCTACTGACTATTATCCACTGCTGTGGTTTCAAGTGGGCATAAGTGATACGAGCAGGAGCAGTCTGAGAAGTATCCAGAGGGATTACAGAGCTCTGGGAGCTGTGGAAAGGGACTCTGGAGGGCAGGTATCTTTTCCATCAATTCTTCTGGTCAAAGGGAAGGAGTTTGAAAGGGCCAGTTCAATCTAGTAAATCAACTAATGACTACAGCATCAGTGACACCAGACATGTGTTTGCAATTTAGACCATGGAAATCACTTTGAGAAACCTGGTCTGCTGAGGCTGACAGGTCCACCTGTCAGAGAAAGGGGAGAGCATCTTCAGTTATCATGTCACCAAGATAGTGAAGAAGGCTTTAAATTAAAGTTGCTGGGGAAGGGGATCCTTAATCTGTCCACTCCTACGAATTTGATGTCAGTGTCAGTAATAGATGCCCAGATACTAGACAGGGATCACGTGTCAGTAGGAGACCAGCAAAAAGGAATTCCAAGCACTGCTGCTCAGTAATAGATGCCCAGATACTAGACAGGGATCACATGTCAGTAGGAGAGCACCTGGAGAGCAGCAAAAAGGAATTCCAAGCACTGCTGCCGGTAACTCAGAGTCATCAGAGACCCTACTAAAATGCCTCCATACAGCATGCAGCATGGGCAATAAACAAGAGGAGTTTGAGATGTGCACACACCTGCAAGGCTTTGATCTCACTGGCATCACAGAGGTGGCTCCTCTGAGCTGCAATGGAAGACACTTTACAAAGGTCAGGTAGAGGTGATGAGGAGGCAATGGTGCCTTCTATGCCAGTAACCAGCAGGAATGCGTGGAGTTCTACCTAGGGATGGAGGACCAGAGGTGGCTCCTCTGAGCTGCAATGGAAGACACTTTACAAAGGTCAGGTAGAGATGATGAGGAGGCAATTGTGTCTTCTATGCCAGAATGTGTGGAGTTCTACCTAGGGATGGAGAAGCTGACTAGAAGCTTATGGGTCAGGATTAAAGTGAGGACAGGGGCAAGGGACATTACAGGGGAGTCTGCTGTAGGCTGTCTGGCCAGGAAGCCCTTCTATAGACAGACAGCAGCAGCCTCATCACAGTCACAAACCCTGGTCCTCCTGGGGGACTTCAACCACTCCCATATCTGCTGGAGGGACAGCAGAGTAGAGCATAAGCAATCCAGGATTTTCCAGGATCATGTTGATGATCATTTCCTAATAGATGTGCTCCGTATTTCATCATCCAGTCAATTAAATGAAAACACCAAACAGAACTCAAGCTGTTATACCTCTCCTTGATACATTTTTTCACCATGACAGGTTGCAAGTTCTCCGGTACAAGTGCCAAATTCACCTCCACATTCTGATTATATACACAGTACCAAATACCTCTCTCGAACAGCTTCCAGCATCAGCATATATAACACTAAATAAAAATAAAATCTGCTGTTTCAGCACAGTGCCCATTTTCCACCCCTTATTTCCTTTCCCTCCCCTCATTTCCTCCCTCCCTTCCCCCTCCCTGTGCCAGGGTTTGTTTTTCATGCCAAGGTCCTCTAGCTGAGACCCTGTATGGGAAGGTAGTTGTGGGAAAGGTTATTAGGAAACTGCCATCTAAACTGCTACCTTTCCGGCTTCCACACCCTCTCCCTCCCTACAAAGTCCCCTCTGTTCTGTTTTAATACTAATGAGTTCAGAGGAGGTTCCTAGGCTGGAGCAATTCACAGTCTAGACTGTGCCAAAGCACACAGGCACACACCTCTCTGATCGCTTCCTGCCCAAACACAGTCCTGCTGGCTCAACCTTCAAAATGTGGGCTGGGGATTGCAGCTGCTGTGCCAAAGGCAGGCTGAATTTCCAGGGGTGTCAGTGCCACCTACTCCTCCCCTCACAGCTTTATCCTCTTGTGTGCATCCTATTTGCCATATGCCCCTACAGAGGAAAACAAGGGTAAGTCAGAGCTTGGCTGACCTTTAAATCTCTGATAAAATATTACGTAAAAGGGCAGGAGGAACTGAGACGGTGGTTAAGAATTTAATGAGCAAAATTAACATCTTGTTGAGCTTTGGTTGTGCAGCTTAGAAAGACATGCTTAAACTTATACACAGGGTAAACTCACAGGAACTCTATTAAATCAACATCATTTTCTGGCAGAAGTTCAGGTTTACACAGACAAAAGCAAAATCAGAAGCTAGCTTTAGTTGTTCTCTTGCCCTCTGAGTTATTATTCCAAATTTGGTAGTGCAAATGAGAAATCAGAATGCCCCAAACTCCATTAAATTGAGTGCACTTACTCTGGATTTACACCAGTGGAAAATATTAATGAAATAGCCTCTTTTAAATTGTAATAGACTAAACCTCTGAGGTTAACCACCTCTAGCAGTGGTTCACTCTATATTCTACAGCATGAATTTCCAACATAGAATAGACTGAGAAGTTTATCAGTCTCCTTTTCATTGATTGTTAACTTCTACTTCAATAAATAGAGATGATCTGTTTTTACTACCAATCAGTCCAGACCAGCGAGGATATCATCCACATATGAGGTTTCTGTTATCTCCTCTGGGTTGAAGAGGAGGGAAATTCCACAATTCTCTTCCCTCACATAAACAGAATATTTCCTTAGTCAGACAGTGAATTGAAGGCATGACAGTATATTTGGTTATTCACTCACACCCTGTCCTGTCTCATTGCTCAAGTATTCTGATAAGCAGAACAGAAACTACTGCACTGACATCACTGGGCTTAAGAAAACACCACCTAAAATGCTTTTCTCTCCATGTTTCCACTAAAGAAATTATCAGAAATTTTCACAAAATACAGCAAAAAGAATAAGAGAAGAATGAGCATGAGCCTGCATTGTCTCCTAACAACAAATCATAATTGCATTTAGTATCTCGTTAAGCATTTGTAATCCAAAATTCTTCCACATCATTAATGTATAAGCCAACAGCTTCACACCAACCAACAAACTTGTGCAGCTGTTCCTCTCTATTCAAGATGTAATGCTGAAACACAGCCACTAAAGTAATCCCAATGGATTTTCCATGACTCAGGGATCTCCCTGGACACCTTCCAAACTGCGAAACTGCAATCTGCTTTCCCCTTGTAATTTCCTTTGGAGAAGTTATTCTTCAAGCCTCCACCTAGTAAACTATTGCATAACACTGCTGTGCATGCTGCTAACCTTTTCCAAAGGTTGTTAAGTGTGGGCAGTCTTTCCTTTCCTTTATGTGGCCAACTGCAAAATTAAAAGACGCCCTGAAGTGTTTTCAATGTGAAAATACATAGAATATACAAATGTCAACTAGGGCCTTTTTGCATACACCACTGGGTCTACAGGAAGGCTGTAGAGTCTTGCATTAATTTCTCCCTACTAAAAGAACAGGGCAATATCTATGACAGGAGGCAGGAATAGAGATTTTCTCCAAGTTCTTCAATTACAATACATTTGCCATTGTACTCCTGTACTGCTTATAATCTACACATCCTTCATCTTTTCAGCCTTTTCAATCTGGCTACAATTATGCATTAAACCTGGCCTAAGAAGCATTACTATTCCCTGTTTCACACAAGTGAAAAAAACCACTCACAAATGCATGAATTTAGTTGTGTAAATTTGCAGGGATAGCTAGGAAAATGCAATGTCCTTGAAAAGTTTTCCTCCCATCAAACTTACAGACAGCAAGGTACCTAATGTTAAAAGCACTGGGTCAGTGCTGTTACAGTGCCAGGTGGAAGGCATCTGTCTGTACTGCCTAAGAATAAAAAACATCAAAACACAGCAGAGTGGCAGTCTGGTGTGATGAGTGACAGAAAAAGCACCTTCTGACACTTGCTTTCCATGTGCTGGTCCCACCTGGTGCTGAAGGATGAACAGAAGGACCTCTGCTGTATTTAGTGACATCAAAAGCTTCTATTTACCTCATGTGGAGCAAGTGCCAGGAAACTGCTGACCTGAAAACCTTCTGCCCTAAAAAGGTGCTACTCCATCCACCGCAGCTGTAGCACCTTGTGCTCTCCACCTTGGAGTCTTGCACACCAGGCAAAGAAGAGGCCATTTCCCTCCAACAATGGAAGAGCAATCCCAAATCACCTCAACAGGTCCCCTAAATGATAAACAACCTTGAGTACTGTTTGAAGATAAAATCCACCCATAGCAGGGCACAGAGACATGACATAATTACAAACCTTTTTCCCCCACTCTCCCTCAGGCTGTATGATACACTATCAGAGCCATGATTATATCTGATATAAATTGTTACTAGGTGAGCAACTACAGAAACTACTCTTAGTCAACATACTAAACACATGATACTTCATTATTGTTATCATCTTCTCCATTCAATTATCTTATTTTGTTAACATTTCCTCTTAAACTCCAGCTACAGTCTACCTCCCTAAAGATAACTACTATTTGGCGAGACGCATCCCATGCTGTTTCTCAACCTTTTTTCTTCACTGGAAAATTTCACTGCTTTCCCAGCTTCAGGTGAGGAATTATTATAAATTTTTACGAATTTATAAGGTCTTCATTGACAGAGGGATCTCGCTTCCCCTTTCTTGCTGACATCAGGCTAAGTATCAGAACATACCTCCTACAATATCTCATATCTGGCCCTTCCTCTGTAAGCTGAAGAAGAATAGACATCTGTCATTCAAACTCCCTTGATCACCATTCATTCACTCCAAAAGCACCACCAAAAGATCATCTTGGCCTAACATTCATTCCATATCATCTCCATCTTTGCAATCAGTCTTCACTCTCCCTTCAGCACCACAGGCACTTCATTGGTTGTGTCTTTTTCTTCAATGCTGTGCAAGACACTTTTCCTTCTTATCACGATCTCCTGTTCAGTTACAATCTGGTCAACTTGGTCTTTGCAAGACATAGTACCTTCCTCTTGTCCTTTATCGCACGTGCATTTCTGGGTGGCACCTTCTCATCCCATGTTACCTTTGTTATCAGTTTTATAACAATCTCTCACCTTTCCTTAGCAGATCAAATCTAGATTCAGATACTCTCTCCAGAAGGTGAGGGATGAGGTCTTAATAACAGATTTCTAAGCCATCAAATAAAACTCTGAAAAACATAAGACACTAATAAAGATAGCTAAAGGATGGAAACCACAGAAGGGCAAGAATCATACTCAGAGAAGCCATTCCAAAATGTTTGGGAAAGAGAACATCCCTGTACTGCTGCTGTTTATGCTATTTCTACTGAAGACAGCCCACTCTCTAAGTCATCAGGCAAAGTGGCAGGAAATAAATGAGAATGCTGGTGCAATTCTAGAAGGAGGGTAGAAAATTGTCTATTCTGTATCCATCCAAGTAAAGCTGGAAAAGCTCCAGAAAGCTGAAATACAGATAAGTTAATTTGATCCTTCCAGCTAGCACATATGACTCCTACTATCAATATCATCTCAGTGTTTTATCACTTCAGCAGCCTTCAGGCTCAATCCACAAAGTTGCTGACACTTTGTTATAGCCATAGGGGAACACAAAAACCATTCAAACATTAATTATGCCTTACTAAGGAAAAAGGCCAGAGTAGAGCTTTATGTTATTTATTTTTCTTTTTATATTATGCTGCTTGATAACTTGCAGCTATGCTAAAACATGAGAATATTAGCAAATCAGGTGATAGAAGTGTTAAAAACACAAGGCCACAAGATTTCTGAACATTAAGCATATCTACCCTATCCATGATTTCAGGGTTAGGATATCATGACAGCTCTCAAGCACTCAGTAGAGGGAAGACATAAGATTGACAATTTAGCATTTCCATCCTCTAGTGGTAGGTCTGTTCTTTCCCCTCCTTCTGTATCCCAAGGTACATATCTATTGTGGTCCCAAAATCCAGTACTTCTCCTCTTTTTCCCTAGATGTGCTAGATGCATTTCTTTGCATGTTCCCATGAAACAACAGCACTGCCCTGTTAAAAATGCATAGTCCTGTGAGAGCTTCCTCAGGCATTTCATGTCTACTGCAAGTATATCATTCTCAGAACACACCCAGATGTGTCCAACCATGACCACGACCCTTCCCACTTTGCAGAAAGGCAGTCAGTATGCTCTTCTTGGGATATTCAGAAGCCAACAACTATCACAGACACAGAAAATACCACACAGGCCAAATTTCAGCCAATGGAGAATGATGTAACTCCACTGCTGTCTTCAGTGAAACTGAACTGGTTTACATTGGGTACACCTGTCCATAAGCTTTCTGGTAAAGCAACAAGATCTACAACACAGTGTATGGCTGTACGAAATCCTTAAAACTGCACAGGTGCTTTGGTAACACCCCCAGCTTCTTCACACCCAAAATCTCACACATAAGACCAGGTCTGGATTTACATTTGTTTACACAGCCCTATTGATTCTCAGACACGGAGTGGGAGACCTGGCTCCTGTGTCATGTTCCTCTCCCAGCAGCCTGGTCTCACACATTTGCACAGTGACTGCTGCTTCTTACACAGCTGGTCCAGGAGCTGGGAGCTGCCAACCAGCTGCACCCGCTGAAGGGAGCCTAAAGTGAGAAAGTGACTGGTGCTGCACTCAGGGCCATAAGCCTGTCCCTATCACAGGAACCCAGACGCGGGAGAGCACCTGAAAGGGGAAGCTGTCTCTGCCACAATGCTTAAATGCAATATCTCTTATGGATTTGGACTTGAATTCAACTACAGAAAGCTTCTTGTAGTGCATTAAAATCAGGGACTGGTGCACATGTATTGCATACGAGACACATACATGTAAAGGAGAACCAACATTATGAAAAACTCTTTCTGTGGAGCAGGAAGAAATAAAGAAACATATTCCCTGCATGAATTTTTTTTTTTTTTCAAAAAAGAGAAACCGTGAGTATGCACAATCCTGGACTATGCTGGACATAAAGGAATTTTGTTCATCACCACAGACTTTGATACCATGAAGAGCTTTTGCTTCCTGAGCCTCAGTACCTTTTGCTTCAGAAATTTTAAACCACACAGATCTTTTGCCATTAATATAATAGAAGACACTTGTATCTGAATGCGTGAAAAATATTGATCTGACAACTATAAACTAAGCCTAGAGAAAAGGAAGTTTTTGTGGCTTGGCCACCATCAGTAAAGAAAGTGAATTTCTGCCTCAAAGTTTTGGATTTTTTCTGCTTTCAGAGACACCATCTACTCAGAGGACAATGCCAAGGCTTCTTCCTGGGTACGAGCCTCTTTTCAGGAAACTTCTGCCTTGGTCTCACCAGCAGCATTTTCTTACAACCTCCACTGGTTCATCCTCATTAAGTGCAAGAAAGGAAGTAATAACTGGGGTGGGGAGTCTCCACTGAGCCAAGGCCAGCAAAGCCTCCTAGTCTGCTGAAGTCAGAGCTCATAAAATACAAATAAAAATTAAGGACCTTTCCAGCTGTCGATTGTGTTTGGCATTACACTTCCTGACAAACTAGGTAGATTAATTAATTACAGAGAAGCACAGAAGGGATGAGGGATGGGAACAGGGAATTAAATAACTTCCTCTTATGGGAAAAAACAGAATAGAGGGACTTTTAAATTATGGTTGCACAGAAATTTGCATTTAGCAACAACTCAAAGCTGCAGGCCAGTCAGAAGCATAATCTGAAACTATGATTTACATGCAGGGCAAGTGACACAGAAAGTAAATCCTTGTATTCAAATGAATCCAGCATTAGGACAGAATGACTCAAAAGACTAACAATTTGAAACTAAACACTCAGATCTTGCTAACATGCATGAACTTAAATGAGAGTAAATGTGGTTATCAATGCACATGACATGTGTTTGGCGGTTGAAGCAAGGACCTAACATGCATTTCTTTCAAGGGGAAATGAAAGGATTTAAATAAGCTTCATACATAGAAGATGCTTTTCTGGAAAGGTGTTGCAGCATACTGGGAGCCAAGAGACAGGACAGGCAACTCTGCATCTCTGCTTCCCAGAAATATTACAAGAGAGCTGGAGGAGAAATAGGGAACTGTCTTCTTCAAGCCCAGCAGCAAACACATTAGAAACAGACCTGATGCCCCCTTGTTCCTACACACATTGACATATATTGTCTATATTCACATGAAAGATCACAGTGGAAGCATTTCTTGTACTTTTTACCACATAAATACTCTTTCAGTTTGCAGAGCCAAAAAAAGGGGCCTCGCAAACACTGCCACAGCTAGAACTTGGCAAGCTTGAGTGGGACTGGTGATATATGGGAGTGCTTATTCAATGTGGTGAAGCCTAGTTTTCATCTGAGCTTTATGTTGTATCCATTACACTAAATGATCTGCAAGGGAGAACTAGGCATGAAGGGAACTTGCTGCTTCGAAGTCAGCTGTTTGCAGTGGAAACCACTACTTCAGTTTAGGTTTGGATCTCATCTCCCTGTAGCTGTTGAAGGTATGTTATCCAGTATGTGCCAAACTTATGCCTTGCTCAGAAATTGCTTTGCTTCCTTTGACAAAATAAATAAACAAATTCCCAGATACTTCCATGCTTTACCTTTCTTTCAATATAAAACTCTTTTCCTTCCTTTTCTCAACTTTCACTCCTCTGGGAAACAAGACAATCAGAGAATTTTACTCTCTTTTAAGGCAGAGAAGGAACAGATGTTAAGAGATTTCACAGAGAAAGCAAAGATCAGAATTTTCCCAAACTTTATGCTACTGATCACTTCATCCAGTGCTAATATAAGCATGTCTGTGGTGATCCCACTGTTCCTTTGCCTCTGTGCTGAGAGAATTAGCACAGATACCAGTTATGTGGATGGTTCATGTACTCAGAGAACACTAATCAACTCCCTTCAGCATTCTGGCACTAATGTGCTTACAAATACTAGCCTGGTGTGTTGAGAAATCAAGAGAGCACCGTAACACACAGAACAGGAGCCAACATCAGCCTACTTCCATAGTGCTATTTCAGGAGAAGATGAAGACATTCATTTACTTCGGAAGGGATTAGTTCACTGCCATTTTTTCCAGCTAGATACCTTGGCTAGTTCATCTTTAATTCAGAAGGTGAGCCAACTTTGATGCTGAGGCATTATATTTCATATAATGAAATCAGAGGTGATGAGATGAAAGACCCAGAGTTGAATTTAGGGCTGTGCCAAGAAGGGACATAGTTCCATGTTCTTGTTCTTGCCCTACTGTTGCAGGGCACTGCATACAGTAACCAAGGTTAGCTTCAATCACGATTCCCAGGATGGGCTGAAGGAAGGACAGAGACCTTGATTCAGCATGTGCTTCTATCTTCATTTAATTGCACTCTGGTAATATTACAGGGAAAATACGGGTTTGATTTCAGTGGTCTTATTGTTCAGAAATATATAGCAGCTACATATCCATCTTCTCTACAAAATCTGAGGGTTTGCAATAGACCACAATGCTAGATCTAGAGAGGGAGAGAGAGAAGAGTGTAGGCTGCCTCACCTGAGCAGCAACCTACCTCTCTCAGCAATTCAATGGATGAGAAGAAATTTTAAAAGCAGGCCAAAACAGATGGTGAATAATTGTAAATTTTTCAAATATAGAGAGTTCATAAGTATTTATGCTGCTCCTCAACTCTAAATAAAGTACCTTTAGATTTTATGCCAAAAGTACCTATTAAGTTTTCTTCTGGAAAAGCCTGTGAAGACAGTAAATGCCAATATGGACAAAAAGCTTTTGTGAACCCAGAAAGTCAACAAAACCCTTCCTTAGGGACTCAGAGAAAAAAAAAAAAAGAAAAAAAAAAAAGGAAAAAACCTGAGAATTCCAAACTGAGAATTAAATGGATTCAAATGCAATGTAAGAGAATGACAGGGAATTCCAGTCAGTATCTCACCTGAGCTAAATGCAAGAATTCTTCAATGGCAGATAAGACCAAAAAGTAAGTAGTAAGCATTTCTCAAATCTTCCCCAGTATAAGAATCTAATGTCCTGAAGGAACTCATTCAAGTTTGGAGGATATAATGATACTATCAACTTTGAAAACCTAAACTCAAAAGACAATTCCATTTCTTACCCAAGGACCTTGCATCTTAAAATAGAGAATCTTGCACTCCACCTTCTCAAATACCGTGATCATCTCACAGTCACTAACAAAACAGAAACAAGAAAAGCACAAATTTTTCACACTGCTCTTTCCTCTGTACTAACATTCTTCATATTTTTTTTTGTTTTTCTGAATCACTAGCATTTAAGTCACCCTTCTTGATATGGTCTCAATTCCAATCTGGGATCAGGCTGCTGTAATAAGAGATCTAGATGGCAAAATCTTTAGTGCCAAGCCGCACACCACCTTTAACCACCAAGAAGAGTCCAAGATTCTAGCAATGAACACAAAGTATCAGAATCCACTGTGACAAGAATACACTGCTGCTAACAAATATGAACAAGGGCACAGAGAAGCTGTTCCAAATAGATCTTTTTGCCAGCAGGCACAAAACCATTTTGGAGCCTGCCATCAGACCATTACCTGCAGCAGGACTTTACCAATATATGGCACTATGGAAACAGAAGTGATGCTGGTCACATCAGCCTCGATGGTCAAGTAGGGCCAGTTTTACAATTTGCAAGGTACAGCAGCAATCCACACACCCTGCTGCTCAGAGCTTCTCTCTGTGCTTGTTCAATGAAGGGAATATACTAAAGCCAGCTATTATGTCCTCTTTCACAAAAACAGCCTTTGGAGGACAAAACTTGTGGTCAGAAATATTTTTGTTTGTTTTGTATTTTGTGCATCTAGACTTCGGTAAGAACTTACCTGTACTGTTACCACTGCATTCATCCCAAGGCAGTCACTGCCAGCAGATGACCTGAGAGCTGGTACATCATTTCCTGTCTTAGCCCAAATCAAATTATTCCAAATCACCCTAAGCCATCGTTTTCATTCAGACCTACTCTCTGGACATGTTCCTAGTGGAATAAATCAAGACAGAGTTTAGGACCTATCAGGAGTAACTTTTTCTGTTTTAATTTTCTAATTAATCAGACAAGGCAAAAACACAGCATCCAGCTTCAAGTAACACATAAGCCTAGAATTGTTTTTCTGGTTGAACGGCAACAAGAGCAGGCATTTCAGCTGAAATCAGCATCAGCTTATCATCTCACAGTCACTGCCTTGGTCAGAGTCCAGCCAGGCAGCTGCCAGTACATAGGTGGATGGTCTGGGTACATCTCCCAAACAGAGCAGCTCACACACGTGTATCTGCCTCAGTCTGGAGACTACACAAGCAAGTTTGAAAACTTGGAATGGGTCATTCCTAATTTCTTCCCCATCTCCAAATTCACTTTTCATGGTATTAGTTTAAGTAGCACAACAATAGCAGAAGACATAGCCCTGATCCTCAAAATGCCAGTTTTCCTCAGAAAGGGAGGTAGAAACACACTGAATATTTACTAGATTGGAAAAGTCATCACAAGGGAGACTTCTCCAGCACAGCTATGCTCAGTTTTTCTTGACATTAACTCTTCCATAGGAAAAATGCCCCAGATTTTAACTGCAACAAGGGAAAAAATAAGTATTTTAAAAATTCATTCAACCACACCAATGTTTCATTATACCCTTTGCAGAGCAGATGGCAAGATGATGCTATACCCCCTGGGCCTGCTTCAGGGAGCCAACACAAATGCTCTTCTCACTACAGATCTCTGATGATATTGGTGTCATCATTTCACTTGGGGATTTGGGTCAAAAGGCTTTACACTCCAATCTGGTTTTTATATAGTACAAGTGCACCCAGACCAGACCCTAACGGATAAGCAGCAGGGAGCTAGCACACAGCACAGAACTCTCTCAGGCACTTCCAGGTCGCTGATTTACACTGGTGCATTTACAGACTGAATCTTTCTAATCCAATTAAAATCTCATCTGAGCTGTCAATACAGATGTAGCCTGGTTTATTTTAGTGTCTCATAGAACATGCATTAATCCAGACCTGTGGACAAACTAGCCCTTCTAGGCAAAGTCTCCATTTTGCCAGCCCAGTTTCCAGCCCAGGTTCTCTCGCACATAAAGCCCTCAACTGCTCTTACATTACCTGTCTAATCAGGAACTCCTATGGACATGCACTGCCATCCTATCTGGCTGCTTCATTAAAATGTGTATGTACACCATTACTCTTCTGAAAAATAGCACTTTTCTCTCCCGTATCACTTCTCATGCAATGATGGCTGGGGTGCTATCATTAAATATAAGAACTGAATATGATCTGTTTTCGTTTCAATGGCTTCATTTGTTTGAAATGCATATGCCAGTTACAAACTGTCAGCACATTTAATAAGTTATAGCAAAAACCAACAACTCTCAAACTACTGGGGCCAAATATTTTTACAGATCATCACATATACTTGCCATTAAATTTTGCACCAGAAACATTATAAATTATATTTTTTAATAGACTTCCATAAGGCAGCTGTGAGCTGTTTTGCCACAAGCAAGCACATGGAACACACCAGTATTTGGCAGACATAAAACTAGAAGTTAAAAGCATCATTAATACCACCACAAATTCTCAAACTCCCCATAAAACTGATACCCTTCTCAGTAAGCAAAAGCCCAGCAGCAACTCAAGCAGGTCTTTCACTCTAACCCAAAGGTAAACAAGTTCAAGGTTTAGCAAGCCAAGTTCAGGAGCAAAGCGCATCTGTTGGTGACGTCTTTAGCAAGGCTAGATTGAATGCTTCAATGGATCCTGGTACTGGAGAGATCTGAACTTTGATACAGCAGTTTGAGCTTTGCATGTGAAAACCAACCATTAAGCAGCATCCAGAAATAAATTGTCAGCAGAGCAGATTACAGGTTACACTCTTAGTCTTGAGAGATACCTGTCACCACGAGGAATTCTCCACAGTCAGCTGCATTTTCTAAGAGGGATTCAAGTAGTCTCACATAAAAAGAAAACTGGCCTAAATATAGACCAGAATTTTGTGAAATATTTCCGTAAGAGGATATTCTCCACTTGCAAATTAGTTCAAAGCAAGTAGACTCTTCTGCTGAACAATTATTCTTCCTGAAACAGCTCCAAATCCTATTGACTCATTCCTATGCCCCTGCCACAGAATACTGAAAATCCTAATGGATACTGGGGAAGTATAAAGTTAATGGAAAAGAAATCCATAATAATTTACTATGTACACAGAAGGCAACTTTCAATTAAGGAAGCCCTTGAGCTGAAAACTGTTAGAGGGTTGGAGAGCATCCTGGAAAAGACCACCCTATGGCTACACCTTATAGGCTTCAACACCTTGTATTTTTCCCTAGCCATTTGCTTTGGACCCCATCTTGAACCTGAAGCCTGGGCTAGGTTGTCAGACCACTGATCTGACAAACTACAGCTGTCCCTGTATTTGATATGACATACCATAGTTGCCCATATACTAACCTCCAACTGCCTATGCAAATGACATGGTTCTTTTCATTGCTATAGTATTTCAAATCTATGGTCTTGGACAAGAATTTATTGGGCTAATGTTACAAGTGTAACGTAGGAAGACTACTGGCAAATTCCCCTAACGCTGAGATCCAGTATTTTCTGTTCTATTCCTCACCTCAGTTGCACTCCTCAGGCATATACATACTTACAGATATCTTGCTTTACATAAGCTCCAGTCTCAGAATGTTAATGAGAAACCTAATCAGCTGCATCAAATGGGCATCACCTTTACGACACAGTTTGCAAAACAACCCAGCCCTATGACCTCTGCTTGTGTTTTGCATTCCGGCTGAACAAGAAGACAAAGACAGTGAAGTCATTTGATGCCAGGCATGAAAAGCAAGTGTCTGGCTCCTGGAGTCTGCAACATTTACCACAAAAGAAAACAACAAAGTTCATCTGAAATAATTCCTTCTCTTCCTGTTTATGGCTGTTGTTGCAACAGCACCATTTCAAGGTTCAAAGGCAGCCGTGTGATGAAACGTAATTAGCATGGTCACCTGATTCTTATACCTCACCAGCAGAATGCTACTCATCAACAAAACCAAATAGTCCCCTACTTTACAGATCTGCAAATCCTAAGATTCTTCACTTCATTACACTATACAGCACATTTTATCCCAAAGTTGTAAACAAGAAATTGACTGTCAGCTCTCTCTAGAGAACTTGAGAGGTTCCTTCTATATGCCCAATTCTACATAGTGCTATGAGAATAAATAAGCACATTTAAACATTTTGTTGTACTTATACCCAGTGCCATTATCATCCATCCTGTCTTTCTCCTATCAAGTAACTAGTCATAAAAGAATGAAAAGGTTTTTTAAAAAGTTTTAACAGAAGCTCTCTAATAAATCCCTTAAATCCTTTTATTACCCCTTTAGAGGGAAAAGTCCATCCATCTCATAAATATATCAATCTGTCAGCAGAAACTTACCACAAGTTCAGCAAATCTGGCATTGAGCTCTTCTGCTGGTGGGATTGGGACAGAAAACTCAAGGAACTGGAGGGGATTATTGTCCTTGAGGTTGATTTCAGGGAGGTCGCTGCCTCCAAAACAACAAAGAAACCCCAACGCATGACGATTCCTCTTCCGGGGGGCCATGATCATGGTGTATGGTGCTATCTTCTAATCATGTTCTGTAGTAAAAACAAAACAAAACCAACAGACGTTAGATTATAAAAAGGACAGTTGAATCTGTGCAGCTCTGTGCAGTTACAATGGCTGTCATTGGAGTAATAGATGGAAGAGGACAGAAGGATCTGATACCCAAAAGAGCAAAATAAACACTTAAGCTAGATAAGGTAGCTAGGCCTTTGTATGGCATTAACATGTTCTTCCATGGCAGTGTAGAATCGCTTCTACCAGTTTTTCTGAAAAGGGTTTACAAACTCAGTCTGGAATTTCCCAGCAGCTACATTTATCAGCAATGCTCAGAAGCCAAGGCTGAATGCTACCACAGAGTGCTGGTATTGGCCTTTTTCTCACTCCTATGACAAAGGAAATAAATTATCAGAAGTACAAAAGCATGTATGGAAGAATTTACCCAGAACACATGGAAGAATCTTCCAAGGTATGCCATTTGATCAAAATAAAATGAACAATGAAACAACCATCAATATTTCACCACTACAGAGCCAGACGACCAAACATTCACTTATTCCTTCACAGCCAGGACTATGACTGTAGGACCATTTTGTCCATCCCATTTTCAAACACATGTAAGTACTCTGGGCTGCTTTATGTATTCAGGGAAGAAAACAGCATAGTGCTAATGCGCGTATTCAGATTTACATTTTAGCTGCCAGATCCCATCTTGACAGGACCTGGCTTGAGGGGCTTTGGTATCAGGAGTGTAAAGGGAGGCAGAAGGAGGCCTGAAGGAGAAGCTGGGAAGTGACTGATTTCACTACCACACAACACCGTTTGTGAGCAGCCCATCCAAACAGGAAGTCTCCTGCCAGCAGTTTGAAAGGAGGGATCTGTGCAGTGCACAGAGAGCCACATATTTTGCCCTTTTAAGGGACTTGTTGTTTGACAGCTCGGGGGCTTATTTGTGTTACATTTTTAAGGACTTCACTTTTTCACTTAATCTGCAGAATAAGCCATATCCTTTGAGAGTAAATAATTAAAGCTTGTTGTGAAGCTGGTCTCCCTGGGCACAGGGCAGGGGAGGAGGAGGGAGGTGGCAGGTGAACCAAACCACAGGATGCTGGGTGCTGCATCAGCAACAGCACAGCTGAGCTTTGTCATCAGAGCAGCTGCTGCCCTAACCTGCCCTACAATGCTTTGGTCTGTTTGCTTGCCAGAACAAGGCTGCTTTGAGCTTTCATAGAGACTGAGTAGCTGTGCAAGGAAAAGCACCTTCGGGACAGCAGTTACATAGTGGGACTTAACATACAGAGCACAGCCAGCTCTCCAGGGATGTTTTGTGCAGAAATTGGCATGTTCGCTTAAAAAAAACCAAAAAACAACCTAAGCAACAAACAGCAGCCAAAAAAAACCGTCCAAACCTCTACCCTTATGGCACTATGTGTTGGCAGGAATCACCTGCCCTACTCGATGCTGGGATTAATTTATATAGCACATTCTCTTATGCATTGGAGGGGCATCAACTGCAACCCTCATGCAGCTGAAAGAAAAGCAGGCTGGTAAAAAGTACTGTCTTCTGGCATGCCTACTATGCTTTGCTCTCCATGCCAGCTCTGCAAGGGGTGTTATGCCCCAGCAGGATTCACTAGAGCAGGATGTTGCTGGCTTCAAAAGCCCATTCATAAAAACATTGGGTTCTCACTAGGAGATGCCAAAGGTCAACCTAAAACTGAACTGGTCATTGACACAGCTTCCATCAGCAAAACGAAAATGCCCTCAAATCTATCACAATGATGTGCATGGCAATTTGTGTTTCCTCTCAATAGTAGACACTTAAGAGATTCAGCTGCTAAAAGATTTCACAATAGAGCCTTGGAACTTAAACTTGTACACTACAGACCATCTCAAGTATTATATTTCAAGTGCAATGCCCTTTAAGGATTTGTGTTTCCTCCCATAGTGGACACTTAAGAGATTCAGCTGCTAAAAGATTTCACAATAGAGCCTTGGAACTTAAACTTGTACACTACAGACCATCTTCTCAAGTATTATATTTCAAGTGCAATGGCCTTTAAGACAACCTGGTCATTACTGAGATTAAAACCAATTAGTTTGTCAAAACTCTTTTGGAAAGAACTGAATTAAATGAGACAAACCTGATTTACATGCAATACAGCTACATTTGCATCAATTCAGTTGCAACCAACCTCTGGCCCACTGTCTAAAGGCTTCCCCATCAACCATCAAAGGACCAGCATTCTCTGAGGCATGGACAATGAATCCTCCTTGGAAAAACTGCCTGAGCCATTGGAGTGATAGGACCATAACAACCTTCCTTATGAGCTCAGGTCAAGACCCTGGTATAAACTTCACCAAAAGAGGTACCTTACCAGGAAATGAGAACTATGTGAGTGGATGTGAAGTTCAGCATCTTCTAAAGGGTAAGTACAGCCCTGGTCTGGCTAGCACGGGTTGTCCTGCACTGGATTTTTATTACTCGGCTTTCATCTTAAGCAGGTTCATCTAAGAGCTTGTCAGGCTCCAGGCTTTCTTCATCTACAATGTAGAGAAATACCCAAGCCAGTGCTTATTACTGTGATGTTTTTGACAGAATCTGCAGTTCCTTGGGATCCACATTTGTGAAATTCAAGGCTACTTAATTTTTACTACCCTGCAAAAATATGCAGAGCTCACAAGAAGAGTGAGCTGGCTTTCACAAAGCATTATTCCATCGAACAACTCCTACTCCTAACACTGGCATTTTCCAGGTCCATCTATAAGCAGCAGGCATGAGATTCATACTAACATAGAAGGGTAAAATAACACTTTTGTATTGCTTTCACGCTGTAATTGTGTCGATAGGTGAGCTGTCTAGATGCTTTCAAAATAAGAACAATTGAGAACTGCTACAGAGGGATCCAGCACAGATATTTTTATTTTAGAATCAAATCACTGAAGGAATGAATGAAAGAAATTTCTAAGTTGGAGCACTGTCTCTCTAAAATTAAACCTGCCAGTAAAGTAGATGTCCTTCAGAATCCTGTTAGTTGCACTCTTTATGCTATTTAATAACTAATTAAAGCTTTTTTATTTTTGTTGGTGATCAACAAAATAAACATTTTCTAATTATCTCCAAGTTAATAAACTTTTCCTTTCCCCTCTCTCTTTTTTGCCTTTCCCTTCTCAAGAATCAAATCTGGGGAAAATGTGCTTCTAAATAATGAGGAAGGTGGGAGACAACAAAGAAAATGAAGAAAAGAACAACTTTCATTTTTCTGAGTGGTAACTGACTGCAAAGGTGACATAAAAAATTATGAAAATAACAAAAAGTGGGGTGTTTTGTTCTAATAAAAGTTGTATTGCCTCTCAACTTCAGGCAAGAAAAAATGAAACGTGCAATTATGTATTTCTATATATATATACACCCCCAGTGAGAATCAATAGGAAATCTCTCTCTGGAGAGAATCCCACTATTGCACATAACTCGCTCCCACAGCTCTTCTCAGTTCTACTGCTTTGCCCTTTTACACAACACAAACAAGTTGCTGTCATTTCAACAGCTAACCACACACCCGCTCCTCACAGCAATCCTCTCCTGCTTCCCAGCCTCATCTGTGGTTCGGCTCAGGTCAGGAGTCACAGCCTGGAACTCTGCCCAAGGTCTAATTATAACAACGTCCTCTTCCTCTGACAGGGCCTACGTGTTCATTTCTAAACCATTTGGCCCAGTGACCAAACATAATTTAGCTAATGCAATTTTTTCAACCCTTATCAGAAGTTTTAGCCACATGGGATCAGATCCATGCTAACTGCAACGAGGATCCTCTTTCAATTGCTTTCTAAATTGCTTCATCAGCCTCACTCTTCTGTTCATTCTCATCTCAGAGATTGTAATTTTCATGCCAACATATGCTAAATAAGCAACATTCCACTAAAAGTAAGACACCTGAAACAACTGCTCTGCCAGCAGCTCTCCTGTGCAAGACAGCTGATTATTGTAGATTTTGTCTCACTGTTCTGTCCTTCAACACACCTAACAGCCAGAGCATAACTGTAACTAAATTAGAGAAAATTACTTTTTTATCACCGCCTTTGGATAAAGGGAAGAAAGAGAACTCCGTAGGTAACTAAACACACACAGTCATGCAAAAACAGTTCACAACATAAGGAAGCATTAATGGTAAACACATTCAGAGCTGTATCTCTACTGATCAGCAATAGACACACGATGCCAGTGGATGTAGCCATAGCTCTCACCTGAGTGGGGAGCATGGGACTAAACCAGTATGATGAAGAATCACTGCCCCACACTAGCTTATGCTAGCAAGAAAGGAAATAAAGTTAATAATTTCCATTTCCCTGTAATTTATCTATCTTTGTGGCACGATAAAACATATCCATGTAACGTGTGATCACTGATTTAGAAAAAAATCTAAAGTCAGAGTTGTTTAGAACACAAACCAACTCACCCACAACCCCCAAATCCAAGTTAAGACTCCAAATTATTAAACTATTAAATAATAAACCATGAGAACTTCCCAGTATTAAAACAGCTCCCTAGATCATCACTTACTGATGATGAAATGGAGAAAATAAGAAACATGCTCAAAACAGCCTGAATGTAGATACTGGGTAAAGGGAAAGGGCTTCCTACTGATCCTGTGCTCAGTTCCCTGGACCACATTGCTTCTTCAGTACACAGATGGTGAAATGATGAGCTTCATGGCATGATTTAATTACCATGGGAATTTTCCATGGATGTCACATGTAATGTGACAGATGTCAGATGCACTATATGGCAATTGCAGCGGGGGGGATGGGGGAAGGAAGCAGACAAGCAATCCATTTGTTGCACATGTAATAATAACCCAACTCCTTTGTTTTGGATTTGTCACCATACTAAGGAGCCTCCTGGTCTCCAGTGCACAAAACAGCAACAAAAAGCCCCGTCCTCTTAAAATCCACAAAGTTAAAACCTTATTTTTCAGGGAAGCTTCCTGAAGATCCATGGACACCTGCCTGTTATGTTGGACAGGAAGACATCGGACTCAAAACAAATCAACAGATTACTGGATATGATCTGGAAAAGAGCAGGGTCCTGTGCAGCAATGGCTACTCAATCCCAATCATGGCCCACACTTAAGTTTCCACCACAAGAGAGAGGGCAGCTCAAATAATGCTGTGTATTTTGAAGCCAGTTCATGGATTTTCCTTTTCCCAACACATTGAAGTAAGAGTGCAGAGCTCTTGGTGTTTCTGAGAACTTTGAAAGTCAGTCCAGAAACTCACTTCTCGTTTGTTTTACACACCTTCCCATGAAAAATAAGATGGCTGCTCATTTCAAAGCATTCCACAGACCTAAGGATTTTCTCCTATTATATATATATTTATTTATTTCATTTTTATTCATTTATTTGCCTCAGAAATAAGTCCTGAAATAAGAGAAAAGGCAAGGGCTATTTGAAGGCTGTCAGGTGTAACTATATCTGTGAACCTACTTACTGCAACGTGTCTGTCAAAAATCTCTTTATTTTTAATACTTTAAGGATGCTCAGGATGTGCTGGGTGACTAATGACCACTAATGTTAGTCTGTTAATACCCACAAATCCACTACGTCTCACCTTATACCAACTTATCAACACAGAACAACAACAACAAAAAAAAGAAAGCTAAAGAACTGTAAGAAACTTCTCTTCTGAAATATTAATTTGCAACACTTTCTCTGCCTTCACCTAAGAATGAGGGGAAAAATAACTCTACAGAAAAATAAATAAACAAAACCAGCAACCAAACAAAAGAAAACAGGAAAAACTATACCTGCAGGTTCTTTGTGTTTCTCCTAATCATTAATCTATCCAAACTGTTTTCATAGGAAAACTATTTTAAAAGAGTCAAGATTCAAAACACAAAGCAAAGAGAGCAACAGAGCAGTTAAAGTCAGTGTCATGAACCTGGTTAGTAACAACTATTTTTTTACACCTTATTTCTCACCCTTTAATGAAGTACAGATTAATAATTTTCTATGCTTAAGTGAGCTGACCAAACAACCTATTCATTCTTTCACCTGCTAAGAAGTTATTTTATTTTTGCAAAGGTACTATCACTGTGTCATAGTTTCCTATAACTATGACTTCACACAGGAATGTGCACAGTCAAAACTAATCTGTTCTCCTAGACACCAAATGCTGAGTCTTAATTATATTCTTGTATCTCATTTATGTACAAGTAAATCTATGCATCTTTCACATTTCTGAATGGTGATATGACCACTACAGCTCAGACTGCAAACAAAACAAAACTCGCAGCCTAACTGTTTATCCAGGATAAGTATGTCCCTCATCCCCTCAGTGTCTGATCGTACTACAGATTTGCATTCTAATTTATCAACTCCTCACCGAGGCATGCTTGCCAGCAATTCAAACCACCATGGTGGTGGAATGAACAGGGTTGCATACTGCCTAAAAATATAATCAACCTTTCTGGTTTGCATGAAGTAGTGTGGAGTCCTGTCCTTCTCTCCTTACCCCTCCCCAGACTACTTCCAAGTTCTCTGGTGTTGCAGCACTGCAGTTTCAGTAACATTTACATTGCCTTTCACTTCCTTCTCAATGAAAGTCACTGCTACCAAGATAAATTTTCTTGTCTTCTTGACCATGAACCACATTTGTTGTATTCATATACCTCACCAAAGATTACCCATTCCCTTCTATTAGGAAAAAAAAAGCTGCTTGTAGTCTTAGTTCTCCCTTTCTTTCTTTTCTACCAGTTTCATTCTCTACATTTTCACTGTTTCATTGCAATAGCTTCATTTTTTTCATGACAGCTGTTAGAACTGAAATGGCTTCCTGTAGCCACTTCCTATGCTCACACTATTAAACCTTTTTTTTTAAGGCAGATATTGAAGATAAAAATACTTCTAAAGAGACACCTACTGCATGACACAAGCTGCAAAGACCGCATCACATTTCACATTTGTTTTATTTTTACTGTATTTTACTTTATTGTCCTAGCTGTGGCACTGAGGTTGTAGGTGCTCCAGTGTAGGGCCTTACTCTTCTGCTTAAACCAGTTATTTTACAGTGCCAAATAGACTCTGAACAAACAGAAATAAAAGCAGTAGGCCTGCAAAAAGGTAATCACCTGGCTGGGAGCTGGCCAGGGCACAGCAGGTTCACCTCCCATAATGATGCTGCTGTACAGACAGCATTTAGCAGTGTCCACAAATCCTGCATGAATAAATTTACTCTTTACAAAATAATGGAATTTATGCAGCAATTTCCCCTACCACAGCATTGGCTTCACTAGATGGGTTGGTTTATAATGTCCTTGTTCATCAAATTGCTGTGGCTGTAAAAGCCAATGGGAAACACACTGCATAAAAAGAAAACATAGGGAAAAAATCCCAAATCCCACAAACTCCACAGATGGCACCCTGAAAACCCAATTCTGACTAAGGATAAGACCATGAAGCAGCAAGTATTTTTAAACACTCCCTACAATCCACCGATTTTAATTTGAAATCATTCACATTCTAAAAATATTATTTTTAAGGCTTGACAAAATTATACTGTAATTCTAGGTCCATGAATTCAGGACAAGGCTATAATTCCAGTTTGTGCCTGTGCTACTCAGAGTGTGACTGAACTTCCTTTTCTAGAAGCTGCAGACCTAGACAGCAGAGCCCAAGTTAGCCTCTCAATTTTCTTTACTTTCTTTTGGTGATGGGTACAACAGAGTGATGCAATTTCACAGAAAAAAGTGCCATGGAAGTTGGAGTGCAAGATGAAGCTTTTATTCAAAAAAAGAAATCATAGATTGAAGATTAAATAGATTATGATAACATCAGTTAAGCAGACACACACACTGACAGCCAGAATCAGCACATCACTTCTTCAGCTTCTATGCAGAAGACAACTATTTTCCTCTACAGGAAGATGAATTCCTGTGCCTTTTACAGGTCTTATGGTATGAAATGCCCTTAAAGTCATTGTATGACACTGACTCTAATATCTGTCAGTTCTATCTAATAAGTGCAGGTCCCACAGGTGAAACATCCATATCCCAGAGCAACATTTTTGATCAGTAAACAAGGCAAGGATTGAGTGACCTGTAGAAGAAGGTGTCCCACTCTATCCTCTATTCCGTAAGATCAGGAATATGAGTAAAGCACATTAGCACTTTAGATTAGTATTAAAGCTTGATCTAGGAACTTTAAATCTCTCCACTATTACTATTGGAAAGAGTGGGGTTTAGTTACAAAGGGAGTCAACCCAGAGTTTCCCAGTAATACTAGTGCCACACTGAGAAGAATGAACGCACAAAACCCCATTACTAAGAGCATCCCTGTCTTGTTTGAGTCATTGTAATTTTTCCATTCTGTCATTGCCCAATTATTTCCAGACATGATGTAACTATTTTGCCAAGGGATTTGGGAGTCAAAATGTTGCCGTTGTTGTCATCGTTATCCTGGGTGCTTGAATTTTCCAGACAAAATAAGCAGCTGAGGGCATTAGAGTGCCTCTACTGAGAGAGAAATACTCTGTAAGAACTGCCAGGGTGCTCCAAGAAAAACAAACAAATGGTAAAGGTCCAATTATTTCCATGTGAAATGCTGCTTACTTATTCAGACAATTAGTATAATAAAATTTCATCTGTTGCAATCATAGCATAAAAAATTTATTTCCATTCTGACACTCTGATCAGGGCCACTATGGGACTTTAAAACTCAACTTCACTAGAAATACGTCCACTGGAAACTAATCACAAATGTAGGTGTACAAGTGCTGTCTTCACTATTGACAGGTAAATCAATTACCTGCACTGATAAAAGTTTCCTAAATGTCACACACATTTAGGAAAAAGCAATTCAGTCTCTATAGCAAATGCATATAACTGGGGAAAACTCAACACAGAGACCATTTGGACTTTTACCTGGTTTTTGTGGATGGCACTGAATCTCCTCAAAACTAGTGTTCATCAATGCCACCTGGGAAATCCAGGTTCCAAGCTGCAGAGCTGCCACTTCCCTGCTTAATGCCCCAGCTAAAGCACAGTGTGCTTCTACGTGTCCCTGCAAATCCATACATAATAAAAATGGTGGCTCTCAGTTCCGTTCCACAGACTGAAAAGCCACCAATGTGGATGATAGTTAAAAACCTTCTTTAGTGATCCACTAATGGAACAAACAGCCACTAGATGCAGTCACAAAGGGAACAGGTCTCGGGATTTTTATGCTCACTCCATCTTGGAGATGGCTCCCATAGGTCAAGGCACAGACAGAGTGAAAATGTCATTGATTCTCTATACCTACTTTTTAAACTACTCAGATTGCAGAGTTGTCAATTTGGCACCAAAAATAAATTCCCAGTAGAAAATCAAGTTAAGAAAAGGTCATATACGGCATTTTATTCCAGTATTTTTATTTTTCTTCAACATTCTGACCAGGGATACTCTGGGTTCAATGGCCTGAAACCTCAACATTACGCAAGTAGGTTTGAACTCCAAGCCAGAAGCTTGGTGAAACTGCTGAACTTTTAACCTAACGTGTCTTCATGAAGAATGGATATTTGGAAAGAGCTTTGCTCAAAGATTTTGGGTTGTTTCTGTGTGTATTTTTAAGTGACATCCAGATAAAATATATTTTCTGGCTGCTTCAATATTTTCAGGAGGAGACTTTACACCAACACTGAAGGCTGGTTTCAGAGGCGTGACGTACTGCTTTAGGTTTTGGGGCTCTCAAGTTTCATTGCAGTAAAGTGAACAAGGCTTCCTCTATATTTCTCTCAAATTCTACAGAACTGATGCTCTGAGTGACACAGGCAGTGATCATTTATGAGGGTCTGAGAAGAAAACACTACCTAAAACCAGACACCTTCCTTGCATGGTCAGTAGGTGCTCTGGCCAAGAGCATTATGTGGAAAAGCATGCGGTAAAAGAAGGGGCAGGGAGACCTCCCTTAAAATACACAAATGTGAGGTTCTTATCTACAAAGCAATGCCGACCCATGTGGTCTACAGCATTCTATACACAAGAGTGCAGTACCTGTGCCAACTGTCAGCCCTCCCTCCTTCCATCCTTGAACTGCCAATAGCTAGCTCCAGTCTCCCAGATTCTCATGGCAAAAGGTCATGTCCACATCAAGGCCCTTTAAGGCTCATGATTAAGTTTTAAGTTCTGAAGTATATCTAGGGAAGACTTCCTAGAACTGTAACTGACCTCTAACACACTGTCCTTTCACAAGCGTAGGTAATTTTTAAATGTATGCTCAGATACCCAAAGAAAACTGCCGAGAAGCCGCAGCAAAAGCTTGGGTAGTCTTCTCCAGACTTCTAATTGTCTACAGCAAGTCAACAGCCTGCCTGAAAATACAGCAAGTTCTTTCAGCTTCTGAACCCAACCTACTTGTAGCTTGTTGACAAAACAGGGAGCACACTCCACAGAAAACTTGATTGCAGTATAAAATTCCCTCAGCTCCCCACCACAGTTGCACACAACTGGAAAAAAAAACCTCTTAAAATTCAACAAAACAACCAACCTGCTTCTAAATCACTACTTGATCTGGATTAATAGTCCTCAGACATGATTCATAAAGAAGGCCCTTTGTATACAAATAGAAGAGAAACCTACCTTCTATCAGTGAAAGGAACATGTTTATCCCCTGAGGGTTGCAAACATGTCCAGTGATGTATGTCTTTCCAGAACATGTACCAATACCACTGCTGTTGTCTCTAGTTTTGAATAGCACTGACTTATTTAATAGCTTGTACAGAATTTTATTCCAATCATCACCTGCTGCAGTTTGTCTCACTCTTTGGAAAGGATGTATTTAAAACTTACTTTAATCAATTATTTTTGTTTATTTTATATCTTAAATTTATGGATGGAATACATACAAATAAATACAGTAAGTAGTCATACATTGCTCTGTACAAGTTGAGGTCTTGGCTCTACTGCCCTGGTCACATGCAAGAACATGTCCCACTGCAAGAAAGGCTGAAATTGCTGTTATTCCCATTTTCTACTAACTGAAGAAGAGACACAGTCAACCAGTACCAAAATCTTTCTAGTAACAAGAAGCAGCAGCATTTGCCCCTTTTCCTGCCCAGAAACCCATATGAACAAGGAAGCAATCTCAATTTTCATAAAACTTTTTCCAGCAGAGGGAACTGAAAAATGTTAGAAGCTCTGAAAAATCAAGACCAACTTGGTATTTGGTCTGGGTGGCAAACCCAAGAAGAAAAACCTTATATATAACCCAATGATTTGCACAGAAGCTGGCAGTCTATCACTAAAGTTCAACTATTGGCTGTTGTACCAGTAAATTCAAGATGAAAATGGCATTAATACAATTGAATCTTCATGTTTTACTTCCTCCCCTTCTCCCAGTCATTCGTGTTACAAGCAAAGGGTCTATCACACTACAGTAGTGAATGCTTAAAACAGATAAAATTGTACAGAGAAGTGTATCTATCTCCAAACCCCTGAAAAGATAAACTAGCAGATGTATAAAGCAAACACTGAGTCCATATCAATGAGATACTCTTCTGGGTGAACTCTTCCCTAGTGCTTTTTCTGTCCATACCCTAACAACAGTCAAACACAGCCTGTAAGAAGCATGGCTACTGCCCAGGAAATGTTCTTACTGCTGGGTTTACAGTGTCATCAGCTATTAATCATAAAAAGCTCCACTGGGATAACCCCAGAATTAAACAAATTAAGAAATGCATGTCTAGAGAAGGGAGTTGGTGTGGGAAGTAATTTTAAGGAACGTTGTTTTGTTTGCAAGAAAAAAACCAGTTCCTTAGACAGGAGCGAGTCCACAAGGTCTTACACTATCCTGTTCATGCTGAGATCTCAAACACAGGAAAAAATTTTCTACATTTTTAGGAGGTCATGCATGATAAGGAAACAATTCATCTCCTACAGGGCCTACTAACAGCAGCATTAACTCTTCTTAATTCCCACAGCACATTTCATATCCATATCAATATTGCAGGACACATTTCCTGTATCTACCAGAATAGTCCTACAGCTAAGAGTTCACCTCAGCTTTAATTGCAATATTGTGATGTCATGGTGAACACTTAACAATCATCAGATCCCAGCATGCAACAACCACATCATCCACTTCCCTGAAAGCTGTTCATAGTAGAAGTGCCCTTGAAAGAAGTGATTTTCACACAGAAACCTCTGTGTGAAAGAGGATGTCAAAGTGAAAACAAAACAAGATCCCAAACCCCCACTTTAATTCTGTGATTGGATTCACCTAGAGTAGGAGTTCTGTCTTGTTCATTTGATAGAGAGAAACCAGCACTTAGAGTATCTTGGAAATGAGCTCTGTCTGCACCTTCTAACCAACCACTCCGGACCAAAGAAAGCAGCTCTCTAGGCTGGAGGCAGTGCCTCTGAGGACCAAAATTTGAGCTTGAGTTACTAAATAACTGAAGAGAGGGGAAGCCACTTATCACAAGAAATAGAGCAAAAGGCAAGAGGAAAGATCAGCTTTCTATCTGGAAGGATGCTGTGCTCTGTGGGTGTACTATAGCAAGTTGCATGCTGTGGAAGGACCTTGGTGTGGAGGTAATGCCAGCAGATCAACAAGCCAATAGTTCAGTCAAGAAAATAAATTCATGTCTTTGTACTCAGTTCTTCAAATATTTAGGCTGAGGTTACTCCAGAGGAAATCTCTTTCTAATCAGATACTAAGGGGTTTATACTGTGTAAAGCAAAGTATTTCAGACATTTTTTGCTAAGGAATACCTCAAAAATCATATTTATGTAGGCAAAGTCAGCAGAAAAAGAAAGAAAAGGGTAAAAGAAAAAACGAAGAAAGAGAAGCATTTTATTCTTCTCTTCAGATGGACTTTGGAAGGCATGCTCAAAAATCTATTCATCTTATCAAGGCAGTAATTTCAGGGTGAATATACTATTCAAATTAGGTTACAGAGACTTTAGAAGAGCCTTTCATTCCCCAGATGAGTGAACAACATACACTCCCTATATCGTTTCCTCTTTATGGGTGAAACAGACTCCTATTAATTCTGATGGAAACACATAACCTCACAGAACAAGAGATCAACTCTTCCAAGCAGACCTCAGACTCAGTTAATTTCTGGTGAAATGGCCCTTATTGAAATTGTGCCAGACGGGCACCTGAGATTTATTTTTTTTTAGCCTCCCAAAATATTTTATTTCCTCCAAGGCCCTTTTGAGCTGAATTTAGCAAAGTCAATCCAAAGCATCCAGAGCACCTAAATCATCATTTCCTGACTCCTGGGGCATGTATTCCAACTCATACACAAACTTCAGTAGGGGCCAGTTTTAAGCCTTAGTCCTAACTCTGAAAGTCTCCTGACTACAGATTCCGAAAAGCAATGTATTCTATATGCAAGTAGTAGTTATATGTTTCATCTGTACTTCCATGTTTTCCTTAAATTTTCCATATCCAGGAGTACTTTTCCATGCTCTGTCTAACAGATCAACCAGTTTGCCTCAAGTCAGAAAGAGACTGAGGTCAGTGTTGCCACTGCTTTCAATACCACTAAGCAGAAGCTGCTCTAGAGCTGTGCACCAAGTAAAAGGTTTTCTCACTCTTGGCTCTGAGCAGAGCTTCTGCAGCTGTACCAGCCAATGCCAGAGTGCATAGCTGAGCACCATGCATTGCTCTGCAATGATTTCTCTCTTCAGCTCCCTCCATTCTGCACTCCCATCACCACTGCCAGCAAAGACCTAGATGTGGGTTTCCAGTGTTATCAGAGAGCAGCAGTAGGTAAGCAGCACTGGGTCTGAAGGGGATAACTAACATAAGACACATAGGAGAAGGCAGACTTTCCTCCACCTCCTTTGGGGAAAGAGTTGTTGGGATATGTCACTGTTCTGCATGCCTCTTAATTGGCTTCAAAGAAATATTTTATATTATTTTTTCCTTCTATGTGTAAGTTGTCTTCACTAGCTATAACTTTGGTTCTCAGCTGCCAGTCACTTCTGAGACAGCCCCATGGAAATAAGATAATGCCAGCACACTAACATTCAGGAAATGCTCAACAGCCATTTCAGATGTTTAGCATCAGCCATCCGCAAACATTAAGCAGGCATTGCTATCCAAAGGTACTGTCAGGCTATTGGTGAATAATAAAACAATGTCCTCCTATTCTGCCGGTCAGTTGAGGTCTCACAAGCAACTAATTAATAACCATGTCAAAAATTGATAGCACTTTTGAAAAGTAGAACATATAATTCAACTATTGAGATATGAATCAAAATTCTAAGCTTTGTTCACTCTTTTGGTAACATATCCCTAGTTTTCAGTACAAGGCATTTCTTCACAGTAAATATGTCCAGGCTTTCAAAAACAAACACACATCACCCCCAACACAGTTCTGAAAGAGTAAAATACACAACTTCCAAAGAAGCCTTCCTTTGCTACCTGAAAATAATGAATCAGCCTCAGTCCAAACTCCTGCTAGCTCTGTCAAACTTCATTGACTGCCATTGTAGCAAAATATTGCACCTTAGTTCAAGTGCTCTGCTCCCCTCTAGGTAAAGCAAAAGGGTTTGCATTCCAGCTTGAAAATATTCAGATAGAAGAAATTCCCTTCCTCTGGTTTTATTAGAGCATTGGGAGCACAGGTTTTTGCAACACTTCTTTCCTATCTTCTTCTATTCAAAGAAGCACTTCAGTAAGGAGTTTTAAAGATAGAGGGCTTAAAACAAGCCTTTTTTATAGTCCATATATATATATATATTTCTGTCACTTACTTGTTCTTGTTCCCACCATCAGGCAGACCCAAAAGCCCACAATGTTTTGATAAACACACCAAAAGTAGCTTGGGATGTAAGTATGAAAACATGCACAGCAAGTTTATTTTATGCCGGTTTGTTTTATGGCTCTCTTCCAGCATTTTGGATGCACAACCCCATTAGGGTCAGAGTGCTAAAATTTTCCTTAAACAAGTCCATCTCAAAGGTCCAGGCCTCTTTTTCCCTTTCCACCTGCATCTCAATATTAAAGAAAATAGAATTTATCCCACATTGAAAAGAATAATGATGTGAATGTACATCCCTCTGTAGTGAATCCTCTCCTGCTCAGCTGGGTTCCACCTTCCTTCTTCAGTGCAGTTTCCCAAGTACTCCCAAGTGGGGAGGGGATCTGTACAAGGCTGCTAAGGTGACTAACTGCTTTAGCTTATCAGATCCAAAAGCTGGTGGGATTGAAACTTGAGAGTTCTGGAACAAGTTCAGCAGTATAGCTGGAGCATCTTGGAGTCCTCAAAGCCTGAGTTAGATGAGACAAAGGACAGGGTTCTTTCCAGCATTACATCCCCCACAGAGCCCCATCTCAAAAGGCTCCAATGCTTCAATCCATTTTTTTCCATTAACAGGACATTAAAATTCCAAACAACACATTTTATTCTGTCCATGTCTGAAAGGTATCCAAAATTACACATCCACATTATTTTACCAGATAGTAGAGGCCAATTTCTATGAGATATATGGAAGAAATGAGGTTGGGGGAGGGAAAGGGGAGGTTGAAGAGAAAATAAAATATTGCCTTCAGCATTACTGAAGGAAATTTACGTGTCTTTCTTAAGAAACAGTGCTTCTTTCACACACTTATAAAGAGCTTTTTTTTGAAAACAATTTCCAAATTAACAATAAAGATCTGACAATTTTTCTTTAAGATGGCGGGTTTTCTTTAAGAGGCAAACCAAACAAGTCTTGGAGCAGGGTAGTGGCTGGGCGAGCCATGACCCACCTTTAATTCAAAGCAGATAGATGAGTTCAGAGCAAATGGCAGAGGGGAAAAAACAAAGAGAGGAAAAGTGAAAGTGTGAAATAACGAGTCAAAATATCCCGTTTTCGAAAAAGATGAAGTTGCCATCTGCAAGAGAGGTTAAAGAAGAAATTTAGAATCAATGTGTATGTACTACCAAGAATCCTTTTGAAGGAAGACCCAACTTCCTGGCCCCAGAAGCCACATGCTGAAAATTTTCACATGGTCAAAAGCCAAGAGATACACACCACACACCTAGTGAAGCTGAGGAAAGGGAAAGCACTAGGAAGTGGTTCCCAGTCTAGATGTAACAATACGTATTCATGACTCCTGCTGCCCCTTTCGATACAAGGCTGGCAGATAGCCAGTTCCTAAAAGAATGCTGCAATACTGATCTCAGGAGCTGAAAGGAGCCTCTCAAGAGTGCCTTATCCAGTCTCCTCACTCAAGCAGGACCAGCTAGGGCAAATTGCTCAGGACCAGTGTTCAGACACCTCCACAGGAAAAAAGTTCACTGTGTTTAGATGAAACTCCCAGGGCTTCAATTGATGCTCATTGCCTCATACTGTCACTGGGCACCACAGAAAAGAGTGCACCTTCTTGAAGCAAACAGTCACATTTCCCAAAAGGCCTCTTACCAGATTAGCCCTCTTTACCAACTTTACAGCTCTATGTAATTGTTCAGGGAATTTACTCCTGTGTACAGATCTAGACTCCTTGCATGACAACAGAATATTGCAGAAATTCTCTTGTGTGCCAATGTCTTCTCATGACAGACATGAACAAACTGCAGAACAAAGAACCATGCATAGAATATTGCAGAAATTCTCTCTTGTGCCAATGTCTGCTCATGACAGACACGAACAAACTGCAGAACAAAGAACCATGCATAGAAGAGATGTGTTAGAAATAAAAATACCAGTCAATTTTCCCATAGGCAAACTCATTATATGTTCTCACAGCACAAAAATTCAGAGACAGGGCATCAGTCAGCCAAAAAAAAGACTCTTCATATTTGTAGAAGGTCTTCACAAATTGTTACTGCACTGCCCCAACCTTCCTCAAAATGAAATATTAATGACAGCACAATTTTGTCATTAACATTAAAAGTTGTGAATCCCCAAACAATTTAATACCAGTAGCAACTTTAAAGAAAAACTCTTGACTGGTAACACTTATCAAACTACTGCTTCCCAGTTCTGGTCCTATCCACAACACAGACGCTGTCCCTGCATTCACACAAGTGGTGACAGTGACAAACAGAGTGGACTTGTACATCTACCAGTTCCCATACCAGCTAAGGTAATAGCCATTGGTGTTGCATTGCTCCAAGACATTCCCTGCACATTCTAGTCTACAATCTTATTACTCCCCTGCTTGAGAATAAGTCTTTGTAACTGGTGATAAACAAAACAAATCAAAGCAAAAGAGAAATCTGTTTCATTTGAATTCTCCAGAAGTTTAGGCCTTTACAGAATTTTTCCCTTTGCATGTCTCAGCTGCTTCCAATGAAGTCAGCGGATGTTTGACCACTGATTTCTGTGGGAATGACATGGGATTTTAGCCACAGCAGGACTTCTAACCACTACCACCTATTATTTGCTGTTCAGAAAGTTTTCAGGGCAAATGCTTAGAAACTAGTTGAATTCAATTTTTGCAAGCAAAACCCCAGAAAACCCCTTTCTAAGAGGTCAAGCCCTGTTCCCTGAGGCCTTGGTGCAAGCTGTCTTGGCAGGACTTGTCCTGAGACTGTTGTGTGGAAGATAAGGAATTTGAATGATTTCCTGCTCTGCAGCATATAGCTCCCCAAACATCCGACAGTTTATGTCCCAAGGACTGTCTCCACAGAAACCTGGCTAGAGAGGCCATGATGCTGAAAGTGAGAGTTATCCAGTAGTAAGCAGCTCATTTTCAGTCTTTCACACTCCCCATCCTGCACTACTTTCTAGCTGCCTGTAGCCCTCCCAAACCATATGAGGTTCTGCACACCTCCTCCCAGCCAAGTCTGAAGGAAAGGTTATTAACTTCCACATTAATGCACCAATGCTACAGATAAAGCTCCTCCCTTGAAATCAAACACACTCTCCTGTTCACCAAAATGTCATGTGGTACACATAGGCCAAGTGGGAGTACACTTGGCCCTGACTTGCTGCCCTCCTGCACTGCACACATTGTCTGTCAAATAAGCTTCCAGTCCTTGTGTTGAGGTCTTTTGCACACTGTTTCAAAATCAGAAAGGTTTCCCCTCAAGACAGCCTGATTTTTATCTCAGAAGACTGAAAAAGCCAGAGGAAACCAAAAGCAACCCTCACATTTCACGTCGTCCTAAACTAGAACTGCGTGTCAACCCTACACCAGAAAAACAACACAGCCCCCAAGGACCGTGAGCCAGGTGTTCTCTCTCTTCAGGCAGTCTTTACCCTACAGCTGCTTGGTCTCTTCAGGACACTCACCTGCTAGAGTCTACCCAGGAGGTGCTGTGGGTGAGATTACTTCCAGCAAAATTGCCCAACATCCATTGGGGCCAGGCCTGTCACATGCAGCAGCTGAGCTTACCCAGCCACATCCATCACAGAGTTACTCCTACAGGACTAAGAAGAATTTGGTATGACAGTTCTAAAGGCTGATTTGCAGTGATGCCTGCAAAGACAGCTAGCCTGACCTCTTAAAGGCATATGTGGCCCTTCAAGGCATTCATTCAAAATGGGGATTAATTGAAGAGAACATCTCAATTAGTTGATACTTTTTCCATTCAACTGTATGCCATAAAAGGAACATTTTACTATTTAGAGGACATGCAGGAAATCCCTTCTCTAAATGCACTTATCAGTCTGCTCTGCAGCCCAGCACTCTTCACCACTGTTGCTTGCAAAAAGAGAATTAAACATACAATCTGCATACTTCACTTGCCATGTGTGCAAAAGACATATTGAATTTCTATAATTAGAATTTAAAGAGACTTTGGCTCTTGTCTCAAGAACAAATTTTCACAAAACTAACCAGCTTCCATTTCAATGAAAAACAGGAAGCAAAAATCCAAAACAGTGCAGCTTATTGAACAGACCTGATTTAAAGGAAAAAAAGCTGGCTTGAAAAAGAAAAAAATGATTTTTGAAAGAAAGTGTAAGCTATTCTAGTACTGGGGATGCCTTTTGAGGTATTTTTTTAATGAAAAGGAACAACAAAGACATTTTCACTTTTGTCAAGATTTTCCCTTCTACTAAAAAAAAATAAATTAATACAATAAAGAAAATCTATCTCCATTGCACAGCATTCAACAGCATAAAAATAAAGTAATAGTTACAAACAAATACATGTTTCTGGCATGATTTATCACACATTTTGAAATATCCAGCTCTCATAAGAATGTGGAAACATTTGGGAAAAATCTGTGTTTTCTTCAACATTTGGTAATTCTGAGTACAGACCTTTTTAATGAGAAAAATCTCAATGGAAAAATTTGCATGAGACATACTGAGCCCTTTCCAAAGTCTGACCACCAGCGTCAGTAAGGGAGATGGACAGTTACTAAGACCTAGTCTGTCTTTTGAGAACAGTCACTCAAACAGTCAAGTCCTCTCCAACACCCCTTGGCTACCAGCAGATGCAGTTCTTCAGAAATAGCAATAATTGAGCTGCCAGTTTGGTCAAGGACATGGAAGTTCTCCTTTACCCCTGAGCTCTGTCCTCCACTCTCAACAGGCAGCACAGCACACAGTAGGAGACAGAATAAACAAAACCCACTGGGTTCATTCCCTTGTACCATAAAATACAGGTGAGAAACTAAAAGCAAATCTCTCTGACATAACGTGAGGAGCAACTCAGTAGCCAAGAATCCTTTCTTTTGCTGAGCTGTTTTGTAGGCTGTAATGCTTGGGGAGAAAAACTAAAACGGTGTAAAAACAAACACAAATTAATGTTCTGTATCAATGATTGCCAAAGGGACAGCAGAGCAGGAATTTCCAGTTGTGTCCACAGCTAGATCTTCTCACTTTTTCACTTTTCAAATCCCATTTCAAGAAAACAAGCAAAACAAAAAAAGAAACATCCCACAATTTTAAGACGCGCATGGAAAGTACTGCAGGTTGGTAGCAAGCTAAGTGATAACCATGCAGTGCTAAGGAGATAAAAGCAAAACAGGAAGATATTTCTGTATGTTAGCTGGGCAACAAGTGAATACAGACTGGAATCACGAGGGATGTGGAAGGCAACACTGTAAAACGCTGGCCTCAGGTTTATTTGGCTTCCACTGGCCTCAGTGAGACTTACATTGACCAATCTGATTAAAAAAATCTTACGAACTATAAAGCTGGAAGGGTTGTACCAATCAGCTAGTCTGACCTCATACATAGTACAAGCCACAACATTGCTATAAATTAATTCCTGCCTGAAGTACTATATAACTTTTCAATAGGCATCTCATTTGATTTAAAGATTTCCAGCAGTAGAAAATCTACCACAACTCTCAGTAAACTGCCTCTCACTTTAGAGATTTTTTCACCTGCCAAGTTTCAATTCCCAGAGTCTGGGCCCTGACTTACTTTTTCTAAACTGAAAATGCTATCACCCAATGTTCTCTGTATAGCTAATTATAAATAGTGATCAACAAGTCACCTTTTAAGTACCTCTGTAAATAACTACAGGATAATCATCCATCAATACATGGGATTAATCAATGTTAAATTCTGTAATGTTCCATTTATGACCTCTGCAGCAGTCTGACACATATACAATGGTCACTTGAAATACAGTTCATTCTTGGATCAAGGGAGTTAGTCAAGTTTAAAACAGAAGTTATTTCTTATGATAACCTGGCAGGATACAAGGATGTCACAATACAGGTATGAAGAAAATGATGGTCTGCTTAAGATCATTCAGCAACTACATGGCAGAGCCCAGAATAATGCCAGTTAATTCAGATTTTAAGTCTTCATCCTTGCTCATAATGCCATCTTTCTGCACAGCACAAGACAAAAACTATTCTAAAAACAAAAAAACACATCCTGGAATCTCTCCCGATTTGGAGCAAGGCTTTTGAGCTATTTGCATGCAACTGAAAGCAATATAGAAAAAAATCTTGGTATCTACATAATAATATCCTTCCTGATTACTTTGAGGCAGAGAAAACATACCAAGTAAATGAAACTCATAGGCCTGTACCCACAGTAGGCCTACTCACAGATTCTTGTTCTCTTGAATCTGCAGAGGTGCTTGGCAAGACCAGTTCCAGCAGCCTACTGAGGCTTTACTATCAATTTGATTTCTAGGAACTAAATAGTCAACAAAAAAAAAAAAAGTCTGTCTCACAAATTCCAGTTTGCTAATGTAAACATCATAAAAAAACCACAACAACTTTAAAAACAAAATATTTGAAAGTCAGTTTCCCTTCTTTACTAGCTGCCAAGAGCAGAGTTCAGGGCGCCCTGCTTCTTGAGTTGATGAAACCATTAACACCTACAGCAGCGTCAGGAATGTTAGTCTGCCCTCAGGACTTGGTAAGTAATAAGAAACTGGTGTCAGTTTCACATTTAAAAACCAGTTCCAAGTAATAAATTTCCAATTTCTGATCCGGATGGAAGCCCAGCCCAAGCAGCAGAGCAGACGCTCAAAGCACTTCACTAAAAAGGTATCAACACTGGCAACCATGCCAGTAAGATGCTTGTGAAAACAGTTGGAAGATATCTAACACAAAAATATGCCTTCCTGCAAAACACATGCAGCAGAGTGTGTGGAGAGTTATTGCAAAAAACCCAGTGAACAACACTGGCAGCACAAAAAACTTGAGTCTCTCTTTAGTCAGTTCTTTTGTTGCTACAGACGCCAGACCAAGACTTAGAGAGACCTTGTGTGGCAACATCAGGCAGCCAGTCTGGAAGCCAGAGAGCCAGCGTCAATTACAGGGTCTGTATGCAGCTCAATAAAGAACCCCTTTTATACTCATTACAACACAGTTCTGTCTTCACTGCTGCAAGGGGTGCTACAGAGGAGGCATTAGCAGATGGTCCTTGCAAGAGTCAGAGTCTTCTAACAGGATAAAGATGGGGTGCAACCCTCTTTCCAGCAACATGAGCCTCAAGTGCCTAACAGCACACAGCGATAGCTTTGTCATGGCTCATCTCACTCTTCCCTAAACACAGCTCAGCAGGCACCATCCTACACAAGTTGTATGTACCCATTTCCATTTCATGGGAGAGGGAGCCATGACTGAAGTTCAATACCCATTCATTTATTTCAGTCTGCCTAAGAGAAGCACAGCCAACTTTCTCGTGCACTAAACCATTTGAAGCAACACTTCCCTGACAGTGCTACCTCTTGTCCATGCCCTCTGGGCTCTAGGGCTGGAGAAAGAGATGAAACTTGGCCACATTTCTTCTACTTTCCTGTTCCTCAGGTGAATCACTATTGCGTTATAAGGTGCAGAGGAAAATAAATCCCACAAAGACAACCTGCCATTTATTCTGTATCTGTTTCAAGCTGAAGGCAAACTATCTTTCACCTCCTCAGTATGGGATGCAGAGAGCATCCTAACATGCCAAATGTCCTGCAAGTTTCTGCATATTTTGATGCACTTCTTTTGACACTACTGCTGTGTTTTGTTCCTCCCCACAAACATACGTCAGAATACCCTTCCTGAAAACATCTCCTCTGACGTGTGGTCTTGTGCATTGCTACTGCCATATGCCAATCCTCCTTTAAATTTCACTTCCTTGTGTCCTACCAGTAGCCCAATAGTCCAGGATTCTCAGTCATTTCCAGTCACTTGAATTAGCATCCAACGATGTCCTGTTTACATTTCAGGGCTGTGGTAGAAATAAACACCATAATGTCAGGACATTCCATCAGCAGGATTCCAGCGCAACCATGCTGGGCTGTGACCAGGATGCTGAACCAAGTATGGTCTGACTTTTTACTTTATCTTATTTCCTCTTTCTTATACTTCCATTACCTACCAGACGACGCCTTCTACTGAGACAGACCCTGCAAAGAGTGAGCACACTGGAAGGGTCTTGACAATTGTTAAGTTACTAAACGAGGAACTAATCAGTAAGGAAATAAACACAACAAGCAGGGAAGAGGTACTGGATCACAGAAAAGGATTTTATGTTCTGTCAAACAGAAGTTCAAAGTAACATAATCATCCCTCTATTGCCAGATGAAACTAGGATGTGGACAAGGCAAAGCCATTTCTTGGTTAGATGGTTCCAAGGACTAAATTCTGCTGTCAGCTATGGTATCTGTAAAACCAAAGATGAGTCAAAACTAATTAATTTCAATTATTCTTAATTATATTTCACCTATTTAAGTAGCAATACTTGAATAATCAGAGGAGACATCACAAATGCATCTGCTATTAAACCTCAGCCAAGAGACACTTATTTCTAAGTAGGTTATAAAATTTCCAGACTAGAAAACAGCCTGTTAGCAAAAAGGCTGTCCTGTGGTATGACTAAAAACTCTCTACTTCTCACCCCAGCAATGCACAAACAAATGCTGTCTTCTCCATTCCAATTAGAATATCAAATGTAAATATTATGAAGAAGAATCTCTGAAGACACACAAATTGGATGGCTACCAAGGACAGGCTGAATGCTTTGAAAGCAACATTTTCTGTGATGCACCAGATCTCTCAGAATCAGAGAAAACTAAGAAGGGGAAGATATACCAAGCTTGCATAGTCTTTTTGTCCTAGTGTAAAAAAACTCTACTGAATATTTCAGTGAACCATCAGTTCAATCTTGATTTCAAGTGTTGCCATTTTATGCAGAGTAGAGCTACTGTTCACGTACTGATTCTTGGGGGAATATAACTGGAAACTAGAAGATTGTGCTTTTGGAATAAATGCTTGTTCTTTGGGATTGAATTAGCATTGAAATGGCTCCCTAGCACTCGGGTAAGATTTCTCATCTTCAAGTCACAACCCAGGCCAGAGCTGTCTTTAAGACAGTTTTGTACAATGCTTTAGTCCCACAGATATCTCATTTACTAAGACTGATAGCCCTGAAGACCATTTGGAAACTCCAGAAACTGTGTTAAGAACTGCAATCTGCTCCCTAAATAAAGCAACGGATATAAGACCCACGTTCTGGGCTTGCAATGGTCTCCTTCCACACTTCCAGGTATCAATTAGTAGCCACCATTCACCAAGTGGACCAGACCTGACAGATGCCTTAGGCATGACAACGACAGCTTTGAGAATCTGCCTCAGGTCCCACTGCTGCTGTGAAGATTTTCTGTTCCATGAAATTTGTTCCAGGAGAATTGTGTGGAAGCTAAGCCTCACCACATTTAGACCATGATGCAAGACTCACCTCTTTGTCCAAAGCATAGTGTGAACTGCAGACTCAGAACCTCCTGGCACTTTTCCACGAGCTGTATTTTTCTTTCTCCCTGTCCCTGAAGTTTACAAGCACATTGTTGGAGGCAGGTAGGGAGTTCTGGTACTTTTGCTCCCCCTATTTGGGAAGCTGTTGATTTAAACCATGTGCACACAGTGAAGTCTCGACAAGGACATTATAAATGCATGTAATGATGTGACGGCTGCTGGCGATCAATGGAAAAAAAGAGAGGGAGGAGGGGTTTACTGGGTCTTGGGCCAGCTCCTAATGGACAAGCTTCCACATCACAAAACCAAGCACTGCAGCTGCCAGAAATCACATCAATCAGCCCTCTCCCCAGAACAGCCAGGCAGCAAATGGACAGGCACTGACTGAGCTGCTCTCTCCTAACAAGGTTTCACAGGACTCTGGAGTGCACTGGGCAAGACAGGCTGTGAGCAAATTTGATGTATATTGCCCATGCCTTGCCTGCCACTTTAGCATCTTTAGCAAATACTATACTAACTTTAAAAATAATCAGTGGGCCGAAGTTAAAAATAAATTGCAAGTTGGCTTCCATGAGAAAGCAACTGAGCCAATACCATTTATAGTAATTCGACGTGTCACTGAATAGCATCATTTTTATAAATACACTGAAAGCCGGACATGAAATAACTGGTTAACAGCTCCCTAATCACAAGGGCTTCCTCTGCTACACATTTTTCCTATTTATCCAATGGCTTCTGTTTTATATCTAGTTTGCTAATGGAAAGAGGGGCGGAGGGGGGTGGGGGGAAATTGGCCTTAAACTGATCCAGCAGATGCACAGAGCTGGGGCCTCAAACACTGGCTTCTTTTCTGCAGCCACCAAAGGGCGGTGGGGGAGAGACATTTCAGCAAAATTCTTTCTCTACAGTAACTACCACAGAAACACATTTCCCTCTGTTTGTAGCCACTCAAAATAACTGCAGCTGAAATGCCAGAAGAATATTTTGTGCTCCCTGCATTTACAAGAGAAAGAAATGGGAAAATACTAAAGAAAGTTCCTAGTATGGTGGTCTCAAAACAGCAGTAAAAGGCTTCCAAAAAAGTACTCTCATAAAGAAAGCAAAACAATCTAGCCCAAAAATATTTGTTATTTAATGATCCTAAAGTGTTTTACAACCATGCATAGGAAATACATCATTTTATAAGACTGTTCATCTTCTAGGCTGTGCAAACCATTCAGAGTTTTAGAACAACTCTCTGTCCCAAATTTTTTACAAGTGCCGGGAATGCCTTTGCAAGCATGACTGTGTGCAGCACAAATAGCTATCATAATTTATGAATGTTTTAAAATAATTAAACACAATTTCCTCAGGTATGTTGATTTCTGTGTGCGTTGCTTCAAGTCAGGGTGCACACTGAAGCCTCTGTGCCTGCACAGTGAACAGTTTGCCTTTTGTTACTAAATAGGTGGGAGGACACCTCATACTGGCACAAGACCATAAGGCCAGGAAAAAGGTGAGGGATTCACCATCTACTCAAAACTGCACTTAACCTTTGCTCTGTTTATTTTAATTTTAAGGTGTCTGATAAATACTTTAATCTACAAAGGTGGATGAGGAAGGCACTATACATGCATACAGAATGTGATTGCAAAAGTTGTCTAAAACTCAAGTCAGTAGCAGAAGCAAGAAGCAAACACCTGCCTTGGTTCTGCACCCATGAGGCCCTTAGCTCCAGTGAATAAAGTTTCACTGCATCCCCAGTTCTGTACTGCAGCCTTAGCCCCGGAAATAGGCATGCAAATCTCCTAATCAAACTAAGTCTCTTGACATCAAAACCATGCTTATGTTACTTGCATGTCCTTGCAGTCCTCCCTCAGCATCTAAAGGGACAGTTTTCTCTGTTGTCATGACTTATTCCCTAGTAATTTGTCAACAGTCTGCCTATCCAAAGCATAAGGAAAGAGAGTGGTGACAAACATGGGAAGGCTAGTGGCACTGAAATAATCTTTTGTACTCAAACCAGTGTGGGCACGTAACCCACATTTGCTTAGGGTAGCCCGTGCTCAATGCACCTTCAGGTCTGGGTGAAAGGCATTTCTCTTTGTGAATAGTTGAATTTGGGAACAACTTAACAATGTACCAGTAGAACTTAGTGCTGAAGATCACTTCAGATGCAAAAAACAAACTTTATTCACATGGTAAGTTTGATCCTGACTTTATGAAGCAGGCCATTTATGGCTAAGTTTTATAATTCCTCCATAATGTGTCCTGGTACAATAGGAAACAACAGAACTAGCTACAGCTTTAGGAATGACTGTCTGCAACACATGACCTTTGCCACCAGTAGAGCAGACAAAGGAGAAGGAAAAGCAAGAAGGAGCTTTCAGTGTAACCATGTGAGCCAGGGACACCATGAGGTCTGTTCCTTCTTCCCCTTGGGTCTCCTTTCATCACTTGCAGTCAGCACATAGTGTCCACAGGAACAACCCAGCAGGTTGTAATAAGGAATGCAGTACTTCCAAGAGCAGTTCCTCTCCTCTTGCTAAAGGCAGGGGGAAAGATGTTACCTGAAGTAGTGGTTAGCATTGCTAGTCCAAGCACAGATGCCCTGCCTCATGCTAGATAAGTCAGAGAAGACGGCGGCCCACAGCTAATGCCTTGACGTGCTGAGTGGGATTACAAACCAAGGCCTGCACTTCGTATGAAAAAGCAGAAAGCAGACTGCCAAGACCCCTCTCTAAATATATTTCAAAGTGGGTTATTGTGAGGAGTGTGAGCATTATGATCTCAGCTGCCAACAAGTACTTCTGTGGGAAGCAGTTTGCTAGCAGGAAGGCATTCTCCCAACAATCCAGGCTTTGACCCATATTTGTGCTGTGCAGTTAATCTAAGTGGAATTAGTGCTGATGAAAGGGGCCATATGGACAGCCCTTGAGACAGAAATCTTATTTACCCACAGAAATTTCCATGGCTAGCAGCACTGTAAGATACATCTTACATGCATGTGCCAAAGCCACGTGCACTTCTCTCCAGCTGCCTAAACAAGGACTATCCAACCCCAACTTTCTGTAAGATGGAAAGGAAAAATGTTGTGATTCCTAGATTCACGCAAAGTAATCTAGAAGAGTTATTCTAATGCATTTTTATATAGCTCACAGAATGCCTACCAGTGCATGATTAGTGCCGTGTTTGTCTGGGTCAGAACAGAGGACATCCAAGAACACACCGACTGGTAGTCTCAAAATATTTTCTTCAAATTTCAAAACAAACTCAGTGTGTTAAAACCAAAATGTGTTTTTCCATACTACCACATATTTGCCTCCCTCTCTTCTCAGTCTACAGTTCTTTTAGTGGTACCCCAGAACTGCTTAGACCAAAACTTCCAGTTAAAATATCCTTTAGTTATTATGAGTGTAATTCAGAGAGAAGCATAAAGCCAGCAAAGCAGAAGTTGTGACTGGACTCAGATCCTACTTTTCATGGAAAGCAAGGCTTATAACAGAATTCCTTCATGTCCTCACAAGGCACATGGATTGTGTCTACACAAGCTTTGGAGGACACCATGCATATTCTTCACATGCAAGATAGCAGCATATCACACAGCTGTCAGAGAAGCATCCCTTGTTAACATTCTTCAGCTTGTTTTATGAACTGAGATTTTGCAGAGAAGAGCAAATAGAATAAGCTGTCCAAAAAAACAGTGCTAAATGATGGCATAAGAGTAGAGACACAGACAAAGATAGGTGCACCAGGGGTCCATGCACTGACTGAGCAAACAGGAATTATTTTTCCTCTCAGTTAGATTACATGTGCTGGAAGAACTATGGCAGTCCTGGACCGTTTAATTTCTTAAAATGCAATGGCAGATGGCATTAGCAAAGCTGCAGTTAGATTCACTGTTGTTCAGCATGTGTTAACAGAAACAACATCTGGTGCCCTTCCTTATATTTCTTTTAGTTTTCAAATGGGAACATGCCTTATTTAATTACTTTCCAGCCACCCTATGCAAACCTTCCCACACACACTCCTCTGGTAGATTCCTCTGTACAAGTGCAAGTTGAAGTATTACAGCAGTTCATTGCATTTCGCGTGCTTTCATGCTAACCACTGAAGTTCTGGCTTGACCACTATTGACAGGTACACAGACAACTGACAATCTCATTCCTGCAGACATCCTAAAACCAGGCAAGCACAGAGCAAGTGCATAATGTCACCTGCAGAATGAGTACAGCTTCAAAGACAAGCAGAAAATCTCACTGTTTTCCTGTATCCTGTCATCCTTGACTACCATCTTTGCCTGATGGAAGAACATTAGTCTTTCAAAAGAACATGCAGATAAAGCAGAGGCAACATGACATCTTGAGTTATTCCTGTATGAAGATATGCATATGTGCATATGCCACTGCCCTGCTGCACATTCCAGAGCCAGACTACTCAAGACTTCATTCGTCCCTGGCTTCCACAGCCACAGAGAGGGCTGTATGTTTGAGGAGATAGGGTAGGGATCCACCTGTGGCCAGTCTGCCTTCTGCCCTGAGAAAAGAGACTGACACTATATTCACTTCCAGCTTTCTCCTGAGCTTAGGAGTAAATTGCAATTCAGTAATGAATGAAACACTTTTTTTCCCCAAGAAACAAAGCTCAAGTATTTACTTTGGAGCTTAACCCTCCCTTCCACCAAAGTACTGCACTGGAACAGTTACACACCACGACAGTCTTCCTAGCTAAGGAGCATTTGGGGAAACTCCCAATAATGCATTGTCCAGCCTGAATTCCCACTTGCAAAAGGCTCCAAGCACTAGATCTTTTCCCCTCCAACCAGTAAAACATTGGTAATATCTCATGCATAAAAAACAACCTCAGTCCTGCTTTTTACTTCTTAAGTTAGTACTGTTTCCACAAACTCTGTATCAGATCCTCAGTTTGTTTATACTGAAAGTGCCTTGGAGCAGTGGCAGCTTCTCCTTCATCTCCTCACTGGAGCTTAGCTACAAAGAATAATAGTCAAATCTGCATTGGCAACATCTTCTATGGCCAGGCATGAGGCCCAGAGAAAGTGTCAAAAAATCTCTCACCCCAAATACATTCTCCTACGCTTGCTCTGCATTATCATTTGTACCATATTCACCTCAGAGGGGCTGAGTTTGCCTTTGAATCCATTGATTACAATCACATAACCAAAGCAACACCTTCCCGAAACACTGCTAATACTGGACCACCCAGAATGGTATCAGGAAAATGGCATGAACTATCTAAAACCATTACAAAGTATGAGGCACTGAATTCACCACACAGATTAGCGCTGCTATTTGTTGGTTACAATATCTATACAGATAGGGGTTTATCCCATAAGGTCATCCATTCCAAGCATCTAAGCACTCAAAAAGATGGCAGAGAAAAAGCAGGTACAGAAAAATGGCTGTACTTCTCCCTTCTGCATTAGTCCCCCTTGCAAAAGGGCATTCTCCTTCCCCACATCATTATTAAAAGCCACCTGCAAGTACTGTTCTCCTTAGTGGTCAAGTGATGATTTGTTTCATACACAAATTTGGCTCTACATTTCACACTTTATGCATAAATGTACAGGTCACGCTACCCAGTGCCTGACAGAAAGATATTCCTGTTAGATGAAGGTCAGAATGGCCCATTATAATCATCAAAAATGACCTCTTGCAGAGCACAAACTGCACAATCTCACCTAATAACTTATTCACTCTCTCTCATAGAGGCAGAAACTGAGTTGTCACTGCATGGCATAATGTTTGGGGTTTTTTTCTGGCTCCCATTTATAACAGGCAGGAGATGTCTCAACAGCCAAAGACATCCATCAATTCATGTTTGATAACCATTCAAATTGCCAAACCCCTGGACCCTCCTAACCAAGGATCAGCAAATGCTTTACTAATATCAATGAATTTAGTCTCACGTTATGATTAAAAGAGTCCTCTTTCTCGTAATTCCAGATGAAGAAAAAGAATTAGAAACCATAAAACTACACCTATAAAAAGCAGTATTGGAAGAGTCACAAACAGAACCTAAGTGTCCTGTCTTCATGGTCATTTTGATTTTTGGAACAGTTTCCTTTAAAGTAACTGGGTAATGCAGAACACTAGGGATTAATTTTCATTGTTTTGTTGTCTTGCATAGGAGAGATTCCAGAAGGGATAATAATCACATCCTGTGACCTCCACTATACTGAACAGCAGCAAAGAAAGTTTGATCCCCCAAGAGTTTTTTCATATCCTTCTCCAAAACCCATCAATGAAAGCAGTACAGTATTTTGCATGTATAGTGTATGGCAGGACTTCTCAGTTATAGAGAAAGCAGCAATTTTTTTAGTGTAGGACACCACTGACTACAAATGGGAAAGGAGAAACAAATCCAAGAAGACAAGACAGGGTTGATTTTGGTTCTTTGTGGGTTTTTTCAGGGGCAGAGGACTGGGGGGGAAGCAGTGAGCTGAAAGAAAAAAAAAAAGAGAGACAAAATAAAAGGTCCAACAGAAAGCCCATCAGACTACAACAAAATTCATTGTATTTCAGTGCTTCTAAATGTCTCCTGCCTTTGTGCAAATGTAACACAATACTGAACCTGCAAAATACTACAAGAATTCTTTCTGCAGCTTATCAAACATCCACTGGTCAATCCAGCTCACTGGTAGATTACCAAATTGTAGTTGATCAGGCATAGACAGCACTGACTGTCAAATATTGCAGGCAAAACATTTAGGAATACTGCTCAAATGTAATTTTTTTTCCAGTGTGGTATGTATTTGTGACTGAAGCAATCAGAAAACATTTACACTACCACAAAGCTAAGAAGTTTTCTTTACTTGTAGCAAATAGCTACAAGTTTGCTGCCTCTGGCCAAACTCTTTGCCTACTGATAGAAAAACATGTCTGAATGCAACAGGATTTTTCTTAATATTTCAAAGGTGCCCTTGGTGTCCAATGGGATGCAAGGTGTCAACAAGCCAAGACCGTGACCCAAATCTCCTTACTCTTCAAGACAGCTACAAGTTCAATTCCCATCAACACTACTTGAACTCGGTGGCTTTCCTTTTGACCTGTTCAGCTCATTCTTCTCATTTGCCAGGCGGATCAAATGTTTTGAGATAGATACAGTCTCTTCCTGTAATTTGGTTTTGAACAAATTAAAGAACTCTGGATCTACTCTTCTGAATCCCCTTAATTATGATGTCCTTTCTTCCCTCAGAAACAGCAAATAGGCTCCTCCATTCTGACTGGTACAAACTGTTTGTGATCTTCACTAAAGACAAGTGTTTTCAGGGACAAAGAATTCCTGTATGCACTATGGGTATACTGTGGATAAGAAAAATACCTAGAGATGTAAGATAGACACTTTAGCTAACAAAAAAAAAAAAAAAAGGCTATGAAAAACTGTATTTGTAACCTTTGTGATTTAAGTGCACCTTGAACAGCAGTCAGAAAGAACAAGTCCTCTCCACCACCTTTTTAATTTGAAAAAAATAAAAAAAAAAAAAACAAAGGTAAAGAAGAGAGATATTTTCCTTAAACTCTAACGCAGTCAGAAAGAACAAGTCCTCTCCACCACCTTTTTAATTTGAAAAAATAAAAAAAAAACAAAGGTAAAGAAGATACTTTCCTTAAACTCTAATTATATCAAATGCCTCCAGGACAATGGAGAAGAAAGATTATCTCTGCCAGTAAGTAAGAAATATGGGAATCTTAAACTATGTGATTTGTATAGGATGACTAGGATGTAACACCATGAAGTTTAGCTCATTTTTTCCTCAGCATAATGCTTTTCTATTTTCCTTGCCAAAATCATTATTCTTCAAGATGTAAGTTGACCAGAAGTTGAGAGAAGGGACACTGGCAAGTAACTTATGCAAGGAATGAAGGGGAATATGCACTGGCTTTCATTAAAGACAAAATTCCAGCTAAAATGATTACTTGGTCCCCCTTGGCATGGTTGTTAAAGTGCTACATTTTGCTACTGTAACAGGACTTTCTAACCTTACTGTTTCTATACAAATTTAATATTGATTTCTGTTGCAGTTGCTGCCAATACAAGGTCCTGAAATATGGGCCCCACCACAGTCAGAAGGAAAAAGATGTACAATGGAGCCAGGGATGGGTTAAAGAAAACACAGAGAAGAACATTGTACTTGGCTGTACAAGTAACTCATGAATACATCTTGAGAAATGTCCTGGATTATCAACTGCAATAAAACTCTCTCAATGAGGAAAACAGGGATGTCCTGGAGAACTACGAGTTCTGGTTTTCTGTGTTCACTTCATGCACAGTTTGAAAATATTCCAGAGAGACAGACAAGAGAGTGGCAGAGAGAGAGTGTGGCAGAGAGAGAGGGAAAAGAGAGAGCAAGAGAGAGGGAGGAAGAGAAAGAACACAGCCACAGAAAGCTCATTTTTCCCAGTAGCTAGAGAGAGATTTAAGCACTGCCCCTGTAAGGAGAAAGACAGCAAAACACCATTTGGAACATAAATGGGAGTGCAGGGATACAGAAATAAAGAAGGGTTTTATCTGCTTCTTATTCAGTCAAATTTAAGTGGGAGACTGAGAGCCCAACTGTTAGCTTGTGGGCAGCAGCTCCTCCATAAAGAGCATATTTAAAGAAAGGAAAATGAAGCAAAGCTGAAATAATGATCAAACAATGAAGTGGTCAAGAATTACACAGGTGTATGCTTAAAGTGGGCAACAATTTAAAAGTTATAAATTAAGATACTTTAGAAACAGCCATAAAGATCTTTTCCTCTCAATGCTGGCACAGCACCCTTTCTATCATCTGCCATGGAGTAGTCCTTTTGCCTACCTTTAAGCAACATTTGGCAATATCTGTAAGATACAAGTAAGAAACAGCTTTCTGCACCATTACAGTAGTAATTACTTACCCTGACCTGAAGAAGACTTTCCAAGTTTCCACATAAATACCCCATTTCCTACTGAAACATAATGGCTTAGAATGTGAATGTTTCACTCCCTCCAAACCTGGATGTGTTTGAGTAGGAAGAACTACACAAATTACTCCTTTATATCTAAAGCAATAGAAGCTCATAATTTTCATGTTGCCATCCGAGGAACACTGCACATAGGATGAGTGCCTGCATGCACTTGGATGGAAGACTGTTTCGGGGTTTTTTATATTTCCTTTAGCCGCATCTTGATACAGTTGAAAACTTTTTCAGTCTTCAACTTGTTACCTGTTGGTGTTAGGCTAGTATGTTTACAATTCCTTTTTAAGCAACAACCAAGATTTAAAAAGTAGTCCTTCTAAACTTTGAAAAAATAAATCTAATAGTCTGTTGCAAGTGCTTGTTAAGGGGCTGAATTCTGCTTTATCTCAGGCATCTTTTAGGATGCCTCAACTATATGCAGGGACAAAACACAGTAAGAGTTTTAAGAAAGAAAAAAAGAGTAAGCAATAAACCTTATCTTCCCATCTTCATCATAAAAATGCAAAGCTACCCGTATGGCCCACTGCAAAAGAATGCATTTCCTGGAGGCACTGTGCTGTCTCACTAACACACACATACAAGATGTACTGTACAGATATAGGCTGGAGGTCACAAAATCCCACTGCTGACCAGCAAAAAAAAAAAAAAAATCCTCATACTTCACAGTCAGGAGATTCTCACAGAGCCACATTTTAAAACACAGCAGCTGAGTAAGGATTTTTAAAAGAGCAAAAACATCAAAGCATGATGTTTAAGGTCCCAGAAACATGATTTCTGCTCAAAATAAAAACTGTCTGTTCCCACTGTTTAAAGGAAGAGAGAGTTGGCTGTGGTTGTGGGTTTGTCCAGTGACGTGCATGCACAGCATCACAGTAGAAGTTTGCAGATCCATGAGGAAGAGCACGAGCACACGCTCATACATCCCAGGACAGAAGGGATGCCTGCCTATTCACACACTCGGGCACACGCATGTGATCAGGCAGGACAAAGGCAGAAACTCAAATTCACACACATGCAATTCTTACCTCTTTTCTGTATACAAAACAGATTTAGAGCCTGACTGAAATAGCTTGGCAGTCAGAGAAGAGTGATATTTCTCATGTAGAAAATACCACCCAAGTTGCAGAAGTGATTATTCTTGCTACTCTTCCATTCCACATGCATGCTGGCACTTCTTGCCGACATGAAGTCATAGTATATTCCAGGAACAGCTCTAGCCTTTTTTTCTTCCCTTTTAAAAATTTTTCTTTCTTTTTATTTATTTTTTTAAGAAGCATAAGCAGCAAGTTTACCAAAATTGGCTTAAACCATGAAGACCAAGACACTGAAAGATATGTAGATGCTTTAATCGTGGGACAACCATCCCCCAAGAGAAAACTTGGCAATCTGTGTTCCTCTGAACACCAGCAGAGTCAAAACCACAGTGAGGTCAGTGGATGACTGTGGAAGACAGAGGCTTCTGCAGGCTCTTCACCAGTTTGCCTCCAACTGTATTAATAAATTGGAATTTCTGACATTCATAAGCAATTCAGTAATTTCTGATAGAAACTGTGGAAGATTATGTACATTTTGCTGTATATGACAGCATCAATTGAGGCTCTGAAATGACACTGTGAGTCTTGGATGGCTTCTCTATGCTTTTAAGCCACTGGTACTTCAACTGGAACCCAAATAGTGCTTTTCAGTGATGTGTCTTCCTTCACAGACATTAATTATTTTCTAAAGCATTCTAATGAAACAAAGGATTGAAAATGTGAAGAGATACTCTGCGTGCTGATTGCTGCTACCAATCTAAGATTTTCAATGACCCTAAAACCACAGAATCTAATCTCCAGTTTTCCAAAGCTGTGCCACAGGATCCATATCCTGTCCTTCCAACTTCTAACTGACTAACAGAATGACAGGAGCCTCAGGCATTAAAGCAGTTTTTAGCATGCACCACTGGAATTCCAGGCACAGAATTAAAAGCTGGTTTTGCTTTGCAGTGACAAGAAATGACTCTGCTAAAAAATGCTCTGTAGCAGGAAGGCACAATGACTTGGTCATCTCTGTGAACTCTGGAGATGCAAGAAACACCCAAAAGAAATCAAATGTTACAGAAACCTACCACTGCCAAATGTTGATACATCTTAAGCCCAATGACCTGACAGAGCTGGGAAGAAAGGGCTCTCTGAAGCTACAAAGCCTCATGGCTAAAACAATTAGAAGATGATAGATATTAATCAATCTGTTTCCAGTCACACAGCCCTGGTGGATTAGTTATTTTTGGTGAGTTTTCTGGGCTTAGACTCAAAGCAAAAAGAAACACTATGCATTGCATAAAACAATGAGAAATAAAATGCAGCAAATAATATCTATGGCAATATTGCAGATCTGCTGTTGGAAACTCCTGATTTACTAGCAGGGTTAAAATGACACCAAAATGTTCAGATCAAAGTGCAAAACTGAGGACATATATTCTTTCCTATATACATTTAATCACCAAGGTGAGGTACCAAGAGAAAAAGAACACTTTATCAAGGAATTGAGAGCAAGTCCAAACAGAAGAAGAGTTTTATCAATTTTCCAACTTGCTGCGTTGGTCTCAGTCACACAAGCAGCACTTTCATTTGCTTTGTCTCTAAGCAAAGCTCAGTTGAAGAGCACAAGTTCCTTTTATTCTGAAGCCTGCAGACGGCAAGTAATCTGGATAATTTTTCCAAGCTCAGACACCACAGAAGAAGACAAATGATTGCTCGGTCATGCTATTTTTAATTCCTCTCTCTCTGCCATGCCATCACTTCTATGTCACTTCTACAGAGGATGACAGCTTTCGAACTGCTTCAATAGAGAAGATATGAAAGCCATATTAAAAAAAAAAAAATTAAGTATGTGAAAAGTGTAAAGTTGTAGCTTTTTCTTAAGACCTTTGTGTTTAGAAACATCATATAAAGTTGATGGTCAAAATTTTCACTGATTTTCACTGTTACTCTTAAGAATTCCAAGGATCATGGGTAAAAACCACAACAAAATATCCAAAAATTTAAAGTCCTGCAGAAGGGCACCAGGTGTCAGGAGCGAGGGGATGTTTTCAGACCATCCAGTTCCAGAAGTATCCTTTGCTGTTTAAGGAAGAAAAACATGCACTGCGAAACTGTTCCACTTTCCCTCAGTTTACTTACACACCGTTCATGATTTTTGCTACAATGGGAAGCAGAGGGAAGTAAGAAGAAGAGAGAGAAGTAAAGGGAGGAAAACTGTATCCAAGAGTTTGGTAAAGGTGAAAGGAGTCTTCAGGACAGGGAAAGGAAAAGTCTACACAGGATTATCCTTAAAGTTTATCAGAATCAGCCATTAAATACAAACAAAAAAACCTGTTAATCTTGATATAATAATTATACGGAACATTTTTATTTTTTTACAGTGAGAACAGTCAATCACAAGAACAACCTCCACAGGGATATGCTAGAGACCCCATTACTGAAGGTTTTCAAGATGCAACTGGACAGAGAGCTAGATAATTTCATCTAGGCTTCCTTTTCCACAAAAAGTTGGATCCGATGATTTTTCAAGGTCTCTTTCAACCTGGGCTTTTTCATGAGCCTATAACCTAAACCAAGCATTTGGTTAAATCATGTGAGGTTTAACATCCAGCTGAGTGCATAGTAGATTCTACTTCCTAAAGAAGTACTTATGTGGACCAAGATTGCCAAAAAACCACATGCAGTTGATTTTGTACCATTGTTAAAATTTCAATGTATCATCTGTCCAGTGGTAACAACAAAGACACTTAGTGACAACAGGACTGGTTGGGCACTTACATCTGTGTTCATGTCCATGTTTTTTGGCTTCATCACTATTGATTTTGGATTCTCTGCTTGCAGTACAACAGTATTCACATTACTATGATTTTTTTATTGTACATCTGGACCCAAGCAAACAGGCTGGGTTTGTCATCTTTTGCTTTCTAGTCTTTATGTCTAGACCACTGAAGTTTACACAGAACGTCCCTTCACTCTGCCAGTCTCTAGAGACTAACTTCCAACTTTCCTCCATGCATTTCCTGCTCTGTCCATAAAGAAGCAGAGACAGTTGGAGTCATTAGATGGAGGGGTCAGTGTTGGTGAAGATTAATGAGGTGTTGCAAAGGGGTTGTGACACATGTGGCCATAGACCATCACATCTCTGAAACTTCAAGCTACAAAGAGGTGCACACAGAGGAACTGAGGAATAGGAAGAAGAGACTTTTCCTGCAGAAGAAAAATAAGGAAATATGAAAACAGACATAAGAAAGTGAGACATTTTTAAATCCACTTGGTATATGAGAAACCATGGTTATTTCTAGCTTTAACAAAAGGTCTGATTGTGGTGGATTAAGTCATGGCCTTCTAACTCCAATTTAGGTTACTTGGGTAAAACAGCACTGAAGGATCACAGCAGAGCCTTTTGTAAAAGATAAGCCTGCTTAGAAGTCAGGTTACTTATAAGGGAGGCAAACACGTTTTCAAGCTCAAGACACCACAGGTTTGCTGCCACTGATCTCTAAGCTCTCCAGACTAAAGTTAGCTCACAACTGTCTGTGTGCATCCTGCACTTCCCGTCCTAAACCGTGGTGCCAAAACACCACGCTGTTAAATTGATTTTGCTTTCCATAACTTCATTTCAGCATCAGGTAACATGCATAGTAATAGTTAGAGACAGAAGAAAAGGAGAATAAAAGGCATTCAGTACCATATCTGTCATGGCACAGAATCAACTGGTGTTGCCTCTGCACAGAAATATCATTTCACAGAGATATGGCACATCACCAAAACAACTACTTGTTTATAAGTACTTCAGGATTAAAACTTACTGGCCAAAGTAAGCTTACTGTTTATGTTTTGATTATGTTCTCTAGAGCAAGTACCTGTTTAAAACATCAAGCTTTGTAAATTCATCCACTCAAATGATGTTCTGTGAAGTAGGACAGGAAAGCAGTGATCTTTCTCAGCTATTTTATCACAGACTGTCTCAGATTGTCTCAAAAGGTGACATGCAAAGGGTTATTTTCTTCCTGGGGAAGAATAAACTTCTGGCAAATCTATACCATTTATGCTATTCCTCTGCATGGAAGGTTGAGATAGGAGGCCTGAATGCACAGACATAAGCATAATCTGGGAAAAATGTCAAATGCAGAAGAAAAGGAAGAAAGGTGATAATGGAAGAGTAACCAGAGCCAAAAATTCTGGGAGGACAAATATTTCAAGAGGTCCCAATCAGAACATTAAACATGGATAAGCAAAACCAGTAGCTGTTCAAGTTCAGTAGAAAGACAGCCCCTGAAAAGAACAGACAGCTGAAAGTAAAGAATGAGACAGAAGAAAAACCATGAGGCAATGACAGACAGTCATTCAGTCCCAGATAAATATGGAACTCAAGAGATAACAGTCCATGGGAAAAAAACTACAGGAGATGAATATGAATTTTAAGGCTGTAAAATTCAGCCAGGCCCTGTAATCTAGAAAGGCTGTGGTACTGTTCAGAGCCAGAGCTCTCAAAAACCCTTCTCTCACCACTTGGCAAGGAATCTGATGCCTGTGAAGCTTCAGCAGAGCGTAGCTCAATACAGAAATATCAGAGGCAAGACAATATCTGTAACATGACAAGGGAAAAATTTAGTTCAAGATTTTTGGAAGCAACAGAGATGGTGAGGATCCTTCAAAATTAAACTTAAGCCCATGGGAATATGTGAAAACAACAAAGTTGTGAAAAGTCTGCCTAGGTCACTTCTATGTACTCCATGCACCAATTCCATCAATGTGACAGATGTTAAAAAAAAAAAAAAAGGTGAAGGAGGAAAAAATAACATTGAGACATCTGGGATTTATGGAAGTTTTTCTAATTTTTTGGATAAAACGTATCAAAAACCAATGAGTATATTTTAAGTACCCTAAATTTTCATTTTGACAACTCAGACACCTAAGTTCTAGCTAAGTTGACAGTTGATACCTAAGAAAAAGGTAGGAGAAAAACATTCCTGTACAGCATGATTTGAAGAGGTGAGGTAATTGCACATGAACTGTCCAGAGGCCGTGTATATGTGCATATGTGTAACCACCCAAGATAAAAGTGAAGAGGAGTGAAAGATTTCATGGAACAATTTGAATCTTCTAACCCAAACAAAGAATCTTACATTCACACAAAAGAATGTGAGAGATTAATTTCATCTCTTTTAATTAGGAAGGGAACTTTCAAACTAATTCACCACTCTTATTGCTGTATTATATTACTTTCATGCTAAAAACTCCCTAATTCAGTGCAGTCAACCAGTTTAAGGCTACTAACTCTTCCAGGGAGAGAAAGAAGCGACTCAGAGAAAACACACTGTCAATTTTTGGAAAATGCCACATGCATCTGCAACACACAAGGCAAATATGATAAAAAATTAGCCCCAAAAAGATCATTATATAGAAATCAATCACACAGACTGTGACAGAATAGACTTTCAGAGAAGCCAAAGTAAGAGTGCAGGCACCAACTCTGATGAGGTCTGGATCCCACCCAGAATAGACAGATGATTCAAAGTTGGGCAGAGTCAGTCTTCAGAATCACATACTGCTATTCCACACCACACCAATAAACCCAAATGATATACTTAATGAACCAGAAATCAAAGTAACTCATCCTCTAACCTACCAGTGAACTATATTCCCTCCTACCTTATCCCAAAGCCAAATATAGAATCAGCAAGGCAGGAGTCCCAAGGCCTTCTGCCATTCTCTTGAAGAATAACTAAAGAGAGCAGCACTGCCTAGTTTCTTCTGCAAGTTCCATTGGAAAGGTAGACTGGAGCATCATCAGTTACTCATCATTATCTCTATCTGCATAAGAGAGAACACTTTCCTAATTAAATTATAATGATGTTTGAAGTTAAAAATGAGAGAAGAAAGAAGATCTGCTTTTGGGTTGTTCAAAGGAATTGGGACAAGAAAGGTTTTTTTCTTTAGGTTGGGTCCATAGATGACACTTAGAGATACTGACTTCTTTTTAAGAAAGGGTAAAGTGTCATCAATTTTCACTTCTCTGGTTATAGAACCAGAACTAGACTGTGTTCAGACAGGTTGGGCAGGGCATACTTAGTGTTGATAAAGAAAAGACCCAGTAAACAGTGCCCAGAAAGTGTCACTGAAGCCTGCCTCGGGAAAGCTGAGCTTCATTTAAAACCACTTAAAAAGGAAACACTCTACAAATTAAGACTTGGTAATGAGTAAAAGAAGATCAGAGGCAAAACTACATGCTGATTGTGAGAAAACTCAATTAAGGAAATTGTACCCATCTGCAGTCTTGAAATGACAAGTTCATTTCCAGAAAACCAATATTCCTACTTCACAAGAAGAATCAGAATAGTGAACAGGTTAAAGCCATTTTCATAAACTAACAGTTCTGTCTACATATATTCGTCATCTCTGTCTTCTACATGAAGCACATCTAGCAAGAGGAAGGTTCCTCGTACAAATATGTTCAAGGAAAAACAAGGTCTGAATGTTAGACTCTATTGGGTTTGGGTAGCACTGGCAGGGGTGTGTCAGGACAGGGGCAGCTTCTCAGAGGCGGTGCCAGAAGCTTCCTCTGTGTCTGACAGAGCCAAAGCCAGCTGGCTCCAAGCCAGACGCATGCTGACCAAGGCTGAGCCCATCAGCCACGCTGGTTGTGGCTCTCAGATAATATACTGGAGAAGAGAATAAAAACTCTGAAACAGCAACTTCAGCTGGAATGAGGATATGCACTAGAAACAGCAAAGAAGACACCAAAGGCAGTAGGGGTAGAAGTGATTCAGGTGTAGGATCAGAGATTCCCCTGCAGCCTGTGGTGCAGACTGTGGTGAGGCAGCTGGGACTCTGTAGCCCCTGGTAGTCCATGGGGGAACAGAGATCCACCTGCAGCCCATGGAGGTTCACAGTGGAGTAAATATCTGCCTGCAGCCTGTGGAAGACCCCATACCAGAGCAGTTGGTTGTCCAGAGGAAACTGTGACCCCACAGGAAGCCCATGCTGGAAGAGGATCCTGGCAGGACCTACAGGCCCATAGAGAGAGAAGCACACACTGGAACAGTTTGTTGGCAGGATCGATGACCCCACACAGGACCCGTGCTGGAGTAGGTCACAAAGAACAGCAGCCCACACTGGAGAAGTCCATGGAGAATTGTCTCCCATGTGTGAGACCCCACATGGGAGTGGGGGATAAAGTGTGAAGAGTCCTGCCCCTAAGGAGGAAGGAACAGAAGAGACAATGTGTGATGAATATCACCCTGTACTGCTTGAAGGCAGAAATTAGAGAAACTTGGAGTAAAGTTCAAGAAGAGAGGGATGGGAGGAAGGTATTTTTAAGGTTTGGTTTTATTTCTCATTATCCTACTCTGATTTAATTTGTAATAATTAATCTAATTTCTCCGAGTCTGCTTTGCCCATGGTGGTAATTGGTGAGTTATCTGTTCCTGACTTTATCTCAACCCACCAGCCTTTCATTATATTTTCTCTCCCATGGCCAGCTGAGGAGAGTGACAGAGCAGATGTGGTAGGCACTTGGCCTGCAGCCAGGGTCACCCCAGCATATACTCGCATAATTGATCAAGGAGATAATAACTTTGAAACAGCAAAACTTCTGTCTTGCATAATAGTCTGAACAAAGCTCTAAACCATACCAGTAGAACCAGGTTTGAGCCAGCTTTGTTTGACAGCCAACTCTACTTAGCCACCATAAAAAGATGTTACCTATTTCCCATGTAACTATGAAATTCAGTTGAGTTTCAGAAGAATTATCTTTATATAGCACACATTAAATATAGTCCTGCATAAGATCTACCACAAGATTTTCCCACTTCCACACCTGATAACAGGTGTGGCCATTCTGACTCCGTACTTGGCATTGGCTGCTGTCCACAAGTCAAGGGCAACCCAGCCTTTCACAAACATTAAATGCCTTTGGTGCTGTCACCAGGAAGCACACCAGAAATGACCAAGCAGTCAGCTGTGCACAAAGCTCATGAACATATCTCAAACACACAATGGGGAAAGATAATAACAAGGGCATGAACAAAAACATTTAGCAGAAGGTCCTTACTCAGAATGAAAAATTTTCCCACTGAACACCAAGACAAAAATCACCTGGAAATGAAATCTCAGGTTGCTAATACCAGAGAGCCAAAACATCCCCAAACTAGTCTAAAAAAAGTGCTACTAAAAATATTATTGTAACTGAAAGCCTCTTTAGTAATGAAACCCTCATAATACTCTCTTGACAATCTAACTAGCTTTTCAATTTAAAGTGCTATATCTTGATTTGATAAATGGAGATGCTGTTTTTTGAAAACAAATCAGGTTGTTCAGGCTACATCCAGGTTATATATGAAGTTGGTAAAAAAAATAAACACAACAGAATGCTTTCATTATGTGAGGACCGCTTCAATTAAAAAACATTTTTTTTCTGCTAAGACCATGCTACCCATTCTTCCTCAAATCACACCAAAGCTATTGCATTACTTTTCAAAAGAGACACAGCAGCATTACTGGTACCCTGTGCTTACACTGCTCACATACTGAAAGCAAAAGCTTTCACATGTCTTTTCCTAAAATCATATCATATCCTGAGTTGGAAAGGACCCACCAGGATCACCGAGTCCAACTCCTGGCCTTGCATAGGACACCCCAAGAATCACACCATATGCCTGAGAGTGTTGTCCAAATACTTCTGTCAGGCTTGGTGCTGCGGACAATTCCCTGGGGAGCCTGTTCCAGTCCCCAACCACCCTCCAGGTAAAGAGCCTTGTCCTCATATCCAACCTAAACCTCCCCAACACAGCTTATGCCATTCCCTCAGGTCCTGTCACTGGTCACCACAGAGAAAAGTTGTGTGCCCAGTCTGTTTCTTCCTCAAAATGATCCACAGGAAATTTATTGTTCTGGTCATTTGCCTTGGCCCTATGACTGGATGGCAACTGCAAGATTTAGACAAACAACTGAGCTGCATTTGCAAGCAAGGCTTACAATACCATGCGCAGTATGCTCACTGTATCACAAGTGTATACATTTACTAAGAAATTAAAGAAAATAGAGCAGGAATGTTCATCATCAAGCCCTCAGAGTTCAAACCTGCTAAATGTATTCAGTATCACATTTACCAGGAGGGTGTTGACAGGTGGCAACCTGTCAATAGCAAAGTATTTTGTCATTCCTACAAACTGAATGCAGCCATTTGTCTAACGGACATTATATGGCCTTTAAAAAGCATATTTATTTGTGGCTCTGCCTGTCCTGTATGAACCTTCTCCCCAGGATTACAGACTGGGAAAGTACAACTAATCCTGACCAAAGAGTTCTAACAAGAATTACCAGCAGAACTCAGACTTATGACTCTCTTCCTCCATTTCTTTCTCTGTGCAACAAGTGAGGAGCCAAAAAGAGAGAAGAGTGAGGGACTGTTCATTAGTATTTGATTGAAGTCATTTGGAAGCCACATTTTGGTCTATGGCTGAACTTCAGCCTCCTAAGTCCTTGCAAGTACTGACAAAGCATCAACAATCACCCTTCTCTTCTTTAGTGTCCTGAGAACTCCTTCAGCATCTATTGCCTGTGCATAGGGCTCAGAACCCTCACTGCATCTCCTGAACTGAGCCACGGGAGCTGCGCAAAACTTGTGTTACCTCCATGGGAGAAGTACCTGGATAACATAGGGACCACAGACCAGTATCCTCTCCCAGTTCTGCTACATATCTCCAATGAGAGAATAGAGGTGTATTGATAGTACAATTAATGTCACTTCATCTTGGGAGACTATGACAAAAGGCAATCAAAGCATAAGGGTATATAAGCTAAAATACTGAAAGACTTTCAACCGGACTAATTTCTTACATACAGGCAAATCATTACCATTCCTATTTATAAACGAACAAAGAACCAATTAGTGACTACAAGCCTTTTTGTACAACAAAAGGGTATGCTGTGTTCTGAAAAAGGCACAAGCCATCTCCAGCTAGCTCTACTCACTCTATGCTGGCAATGATTAGAGACATTCTTCACTTGTAAGTTTAGATTCTTCCTGCTGAAGTTCATTAGGATGGATGAGAAAAGAAAGACACTGGTTCTGCTTCTTTGAATACAACCTAAGTCAATTTTAAATGTATCTAATTATGGTCATCAAACCATAAGCAATTCCTGTGATGAATTACTAAAACTGTTTAAATAAATCTGTTGGAGAAGAGGAACAGTAATTATTTTGAATTAGTGATCAGGAAACAAGTCCAAAATATTCTTTCGCACCAGTCCTAGGAACTTAATTCCAGGAGTGTCACAGCATATGTCATAGCTGAGATGGCTACAATACACAGAGTATCACCGTACAATTTCAGAAGGCTTTAACATTCACCCATACAGAGTATCACCATACCACATCAGATAGCTCCAAGTATCTGCCCATACAGACCAACATCATGCCTCATCAAAGGCTGTATCTGCCCTTCTTGTTCTTTAGCCCAACCTTTTATACCCCTCATGTTCATGCACTGCACCTGTGTGCCCTCTGTTCCATTTGCTGATTGCTCCGTGCACCTGGGCTCTCCATGGCTCATTCCTTCAATGCTGCTCAGCTGCTTTTCACAGCGGTACCCACTGGGGATGAGGCTTGGCCACAGCCCCACTCCCAATTACCACAAACTGTGTACCTACACTGGAGGATTCCAGACTTATCTTACTTGGTAAAATCTCAGCAGTGGGACAATACAAGGAGTGCAGGATACAGCAAGCTGTGTATGCATCCCTCTTAGCTACAGAAGCAGCAGAAACAATAAAAGAAGGTATATTTGAAAACTTGCTCTTGGAAAAATTAATGAAAAAATGTCTTTGGTAATCAAAGAAGAAAACCTCAATATACACAGAAAAATACAGACAACTACTTCAAAAGAGCTCTCAACCACTATAGTCTCCTTAAGATGACAGATCTGAACAGAAGTCCCACCACTCTCACACCATCTGCTCTGCCTACCTACTATCTACCATGTGCTGTTATACAGGAGCCAGACCTTTTGTTTTGGCTTCCTCTCCTCTCAGTCTTTTGTCCTGCTGCACCAAAATTTCCCAGTGAACATCAGACATCTTGCCTGAGATTGGTACTTCCCTGCAAAAAGTCCTGGTTTTGATACACTCTGCTAAATAAAAAGCTGTCTTGTAAGAGACATTCATCCTAAATCATATTGCTTTAAGATCAGTAGCATCATGGTAAGGATAGTATAGAGCAGCATGCTGAATGGACTGTGCTTTTTCTACTGAGTTTAAGGGCATTTGAAGAATCTTTTAAATTATGCCACCAAGGACTGCCCAGAGAGGGAAGCTGCTTGGGAATATACTGAGGTCACAGCAAACCTTACTCAGCTTTCTCTTTCCCCTCCATGCCTGCCCTCAAGTGCAGCTTAGCGTGGGATTCTGACAGCAGGAGGTTCCCACTGCAGGCCTTTGGCTTCATCTCTCCATCAGCCTCCAGCCTCTCAGTTCTTCTCAGGGACTCTCCATGCACTCTGAAGAACAAAGATCCCAGGCATTTTTCTGGGGCTCTGGGAGCTGCTTGCCTCATTCCTTCTGAGGAAACAGCTGGAAAGTTGCCCTCAAAAACTAATTTGTGAGCTGCATCCCTTCCAGAAGTTTTATCAGCTGCTTGTTTCAAGCAGGTTTTTATAGAATAATGGGAGAGCTGGACTGGATGAAAAGAACTGGATCAGTGTCTTTGCCTATCCCAGGCACCAGATCCTCAAACCCAAATCATTCTTCACAAAGTCCCCAGTTAAAGCTTTTTACAGATGCAGAAACATGCAGACTACTTTCCCCCTCTTCCCATCTCGCCCTCCTGGACTCAGAGGTAGCAAAATGTTACACATAGTGTCTGCTTTGGAAAACACAAAGAGTCACCTTTTTCTGCTTCTGTCCAAGAGCTGTCTGGAAAGGCTAAAAAGCTCTCAAGTGTAAAGGATTTATCAAACCAAGACACAATGGCACTGATAATGAAGAACATAACAAAGAGATGCATAATTTTAATTATCTTCCCTCTTAGGGTAAAACAGGAGAGAAAGACAAGAATCCTCTTAGATCACAGGAGGATTGTAAGAAAAGGGAAGAACCATTAGAGAGCCCTGTTGGCATAAAACCAAATGGGCATGAACAGGTTATGAACAAATTTAATTTGGAAATTAGAAGCAGATTTATAAACATCAGAGGAGTGAGGTTCTTGAATGGCTTCCCAATAGGAAGCAACAGGAGCAAAATCCATTCGAGACAGAGATTGATAATTAACTAAAAAATCCTACAACATAATTTCCTGCAATTACAAAAATGGTGTACTCCGTTTCTCTGGAGGTCTCTTTCAGTCTTGCACACCTCATCCTCTGCTGAGCCAAGACAGGATAGATAAATAAATAAAAACTAGAGACAAGGTACATTAAAAGTGGAATATTGGCAGGGCAGCTAGAATAAAGGTCCTTTCTTTATTAAGCAATTTTATGGAAGTTTTTTTGAGTGTCATTTATTCACCTGTATGTACTTATGTATTTTCAGGTAAAAATTTGTGTCATAAGGGAAACAGGATTAAACTTCCATGGCATCTATGATCACCTGCAAGGAGCAGGATGGAGGTGAACCCTCCCACCTACCATGCAATCAGTTGACTACATTGTTAGAATTTATCTTCACTGACCTGCATCCAGGGGTTAAAGCTGTCAAAAGAACTGTAAAAAGAAGTAAATAAGAAAATAATGCAGGAAGAATTCAAGTGAAACAAAGAAGTTTCATAGCCAAGAAATGTGTGGATGGGTATAGAAATGATCACCTTTCTTTTTCAGACTTGACCAAAGTTTTGCTGGAAAGAAGTCCCTGAAAGCATTAAAAAGAGTCAGCAGGGAGAAATTACATTCTATTTCTATATTGAAAAGGCCAGGATAATAACACCCTATTCTACACACAAGAAAATGCTAAACACATGAAACTGAAAAAGCATGAAAAATATAGCACTGTAACATAAGAAATCATCTGTGAAGTCTCCTGTAGCACATCAAACATGAGGTATTCATTCATTCCCACAAATGGAGTCAGTGTTGATCTATAAGCTGCAGCACAATATTACACATTTTGGTTTCATGATAAGCTGCAGCTCTGTATTACACATTTCAGTTTCATGCATTTAAGCCAGACAAACATTCCCAGGGGATTGAAAGAACCCGCTACAGTGAGTTGTGGTTCTATTTTGGATCATATCACAGCATAACAAATCACAGTTTCAGACACTGGGATAAGGGGCTCAATAAAGCCAGTAGCATGATAACTTCATGTATCTCCCTTCCACACATGCAGCCATGTGTAGAATCAAATCCACCTCAGGCCTTTCAAACTGTACAGCTACAAAGTAACAATGACTCTCATACCTGCACGTATCCATTATTCATCAACACACATACTCTTAAATACACATAATTTATCACATACCATTGTACAGCAGTAGCTATCTAACCCTGTCCACACACTTCAACACTGTTTACCATATCTGATCTCTTAAATTTAAAAAAAAAATAAGCAGAGAACATAAATGTTTAATGCAGAAGTTCTTTTGGTGGTGCTGGTTTGTTCTGCTGTTTTTTCATTCACGTCCCATTCAAAGTGGTCCTCAGAAGCTGAGTCCCTTTATGTATTTGGTAACCTACCAGCTCCCTGTGACTGCTGTCCCACAAGAAACTCTGAGGGCTGGAATGTTGCACTGTTCCCTTGTTGGTCTAGCAGATTTTTGGTGTCAAAGAGGTTTGCAAATTAAGTATGGAAGGAAAAAAAGGAAGGAAAAATATAAGCCATAACTTAAAGACTGAAGTGGAAAAACAGCCATATTGCCAGTACTCCTGTTGATCTTTGCTCTGTTTCCCAAAGAAATCATGTCAAAACATGCAAGAGCATTAAAAATGAGGGTTTTTTAATTAAAATACCTTACAGCACCCTGTGCAGATTAGCAAAATCTTCTGAAATATGAAAAGATTTCTGTTAATCACTGAGTAAAGATGAGGGACAAGACTTCCAAGAGAGTGCAAATATTTGAGGTACGAGATGCTATATTTTCCTAAAGAATTTTGCACATTAGATGCCTGACTATTCATGTCATTTTGTTCTCAAGCTGAGAAACTGAAAATTTCTCTCTGAGCTATTTTGATTGACTGAGCCTCGGGACACAAAGCCAAAGTAGCAAGCATGAGCATAAGTCTCCAAACTTTCACAGCGACTTTCTTGTCCTCCCTGTCCTTCCTATTGTGCTCAAAATTGAAGCACTGTAGTAGTTTCATTCCCTCCACCTAATTAAGTTGCATTGAAAAGGTAAATGAAAGCAGGGAAAAACAGCTTGTCTAGAGTATGTTTCCATTTTTCCATTTTAATTTCACCTACAAGTCACCCACCTTAAACATGACATTGGATGATTGGCAAAAGCATAACATTATTGCTTAAAACCTAACATCTAACTAGAAGTCCTTGTTTGTTCTTGGGTATTTTCTTAAGTGGAAAAAAAAAATAGGAAAAAAGAAAAGGTTTTTCAATATAAATAAATCCCAGAAGGGCTTCCAACCAAAATGCTTATAGTATTAGACGATGAAAGAACTGTTAGGGAAGTGAACAAGAAACAGGAAGTTGGAACTACCTGGCCAAGTTTCACTCTATAACCTGAGTAGTGTGCCATTAAAAAATAACCAGCACAAAGAGTGAAAAACAGCTTCCAGTATAAATATATACTTTTATGATCAAGTTCTCCATAGATATAAATTTAATTTTTTCCTAGAGAATATGATTAAAAGACAGTCATTGTTTAAATCTCAGGGAAAAGGGGAAGCAGACATATATACAAACAAAAATATAAAGTTTGCATGATATTTAAAAACAGTACCTCTTTTTAAAACATCCTGCCAAAAGGTTTAGTCTACACTACAGTTACTACACATCATTGCAGGTATTACAACAAGCCCTGTGCCACTGTCACACACAGTCCCTCTGTCCCACCCTGAAAGAAAACCATCTGCAGTTCAGAGGCTTTGATTTCTAGATGAGCTTAATGCAAAAGCCCTCATGAAACTTTCCAAAGGGCCTCTGAATCAGGAAAAGAACGCAGAGCTTAAAAACACCAGGCTTGTGTAACACAAGTGGAGTACTGAAAAACCACATTCAATTGGGAGATTGAATGATTCACAGGGCTGGTAATGGAATACAATATGTCCTTCTACTGGGTCACTAGGCTGAATCCATTCTGGATGACAACCAAAAACCATTCCCATTTGATTACTGCTCATGTGAAATGAATTGATCAAAGCTGTCCTGATAAGTGAGCAAATTTGTCACTTGAAACAAAAAGATCCACAAGAACTTCTGTCAGCAAAACCTAACGAGATTCAAGAAGAAGCCATCTCAAAGTCTAAATAGTCAGCTCATTGTCAGGAATCTGACAATGCTGGCAAAAAAAAAAAAAAAAAAAAAAAAAGAAATGAAAAAATTAAAAAAAAAAGAAGTTGAACAGAAATATGCTAAATGTTTGGTTTGATCCACTGACCGACCCAAAACACAAAACTAGAGAGCAGCACTGGGGAAGATGACTCAGCCATGGTTAAAGGTATCACTTATTCTGTGACTGATCAAAGAGACTGCAGTCTTCCAACTCTGTCAGTTTAACAGCTTTCACCAAAAAAAAAATAAATCTAACTCACCAGTGAAGTTGTCCAAGATTTTTTGAAGATAATAATCCTTCAGCTTACTGGGATCTGTACTTAATAGACAGATGGGGTGCCAAGAGGTAGTTCAGCCCCAGCTGCCAGTGCACCTTTCTATTTCAGCAAACCCAGTTTCCTGCCTTTTAGCACACACAAATTTGGCACATTTAATCAAGTAAGTGTTCATTTTCATAAAATATCAAATTGCCAGAAAAAATATTTTGCTTGCCTACCAAAAGATAAAAATTGAGCCTTCGGCATGTTTTCTTAGGAAAAAAAAGACAACAAAAATGTTGCCATCTTAAGGCAAACACTAAAGCTATTACTTTATTTTGGTTCTGTTTCAGCTACTGTAAGATGTACTAAAACAAACAAACTCCTCCATCCACCTCTGTAACTCTGCATCAAGTCCTGAACCTAAAACTGTATGATAATTTCCAGTGTGTAGTCAAAGGCACATGAGAGTGAAGCACTGGTGTGGGCATGCACATACATGCACACAAACACACAGAGTATTTATAAACCCACTGCTGTAAGGGATTTGGCGTTTATTTTTTTAATTAACTGCAAATGATAACACAAGAGCTTTTCATCTGGCATGAGCTTGGATTTCATCAGCTGCTGGAAAAGATTCTCTTGGAGAAATAAAATTACAGTGTTTCTTCATGTTCTTTCCATGGATTTCAAAATAAACAGAAGTATATGGTCATGCCAGTTAATAAAGAGATGTAGGTAAAGTTATAGGTACACCTTGATACACACCCAGAAAGAGGCTGCAGAGCTAGACACGCACAACACATCATATTGGCTAAATGACAAAACACCCAGGTAAGAAAAAAAGCGAAGCCCAAGTGAAAAAGAACTGGACAGTAGCAAAGAGAGCCATTAGCCTTCCTGCTGCCCCTGGATATTACATTATACACAACGTGGCATAAAAGAGATTTCATTGTTTGATGCTCCTTCTGCCCATACGCCTTTCTCACCATGTCACATTTTTCAAATGGAACAATGTGTGACAGCGGGAAACTAAAAGTGATGTAGATGACTTCAGAATTGCTTTTAATCTCTGCTCCATTTCAAAAGTCAGAAGCTGCACTGTGAATCAGTTCCATGGCACACCCCACCCCATTCCCTCCCCCAAAGGGACCATTTGAAAAGATGGTAAAAAACACCATGAGTATAAAACTTAATCTTTTCAATGAAGGCACTGAGAAGTGCAGCCCTTACTAAATAACAGCACTGACATCTGCTACCTAGGTTTTTCCTTCTCATACGAAACCTTTACAATCCATGGTCTCTTGAATTTATGAAAACGGAGGAAGGAAAAATCTCAGCAGTACCTTATTTGGTCCCTAGAAAGCTAAAAATTCCTACCTCTACCTCTTTTCCTCATTTCATGCTACAGAACACACCAACTTGATACATACTTTTGCCAAATGCTCAGAAGATTATTTCACAGGTTTCAGGGTGTAGCAAAAAGAACAAAAGGGATTTCACCATTGCTTGATTTACTGTCTGGCAAGGTCAATGCAGTATTTAAATGTGATAATGATACATTAGGTCACTACCATGCTTTTGAAAGCAAAATTAAAGTGGTAGAGTGCCTAAAAAATTTTTAAGACTTCTTGTTCATTATTTTTACATAAAAGAAATAATACTCTCAACAATAGATTGAAATTAAAGAGAGATTGAAGTTTTCAAGGATTCTGAAGAATCTGGTGGAGAAAAAAAGAACTTGGGAATTGCATATAATAAAAGGAAAATATCAGTCATTAATTGTCTCAGACAAAATGACAGATGTACATATGTGAAGATGAAAATAAATTAATTCTTTGGAGGATGCTTATTCACATGACTATTGACAGATCTGATGTAGTCTACCTGGGATAGTCAGGGCTAGCTACATAGAGGTATCTACTTCACTGAATATATTCTTTGGGGAACACATTCCTGCATTAATTCCTTTCCATATCTACCTTCAGAGCTTTTAAATCTTATTTACTTTCCTTCATATTCTGTGCAAGTTAACATGTTTTGATCTTGCACAGGACAACATCTTGAGAGGTCTCCACTTACAGATAAACTTGTCCCACATGTAATGGAAAATGTGGCATTCCAAACGCTGAAGTAGAGACAGACAAATAAATCAGACATAAAACCACACCTATCACTGTTCAGTATAAAAAAACTACAAAATCACTTCTTAAAGAAAAGAGCAAGTTCCTGTTACCCGCACAGTCAGCCTTTGATATGAAACTGGGGTTTTAAGCTGGGATCCTGGCTCTCCTGTATAAAGAAGAAAGAGGCTTTACCTGCAACAAAGAACAAGGCCAAATTCACCACAGCTGTGTGAGCACCAGCAAACCTTTATAACCTGTGGTAACATCCAGCACTTTGTAAGGCTGGAAACCTTAAATTCTAAGAGAAAGGATTTTGCATTAAGCTTCATCAAATAAACTATTATAAGAAGCTCAAAGATTAATTAACCTGAAGGTCTGTGAAACAATGACATGAAAAATATACTAGATCTCAAGCTGACAGTAATTTGTTGAGTAATCATGAGTCTTGCTCTGGCTAAACTCATTTAGCAGAGTTACTGTCAGTGTAAGCAAGTAGTATACAAGTGCTCCAATGGCAGTCACAAAATTTATAGCACTGCCAGCATGCTAAGTATTGACTGGCAGGTAAAAAGATTAGTGGTCTCTAATGAGAAAAGCTATTCAAGGAAGCTCTGTTTCTTTAATTTAGCATAAATACAGGTGGAGGATCCCTTTACATTTTAAATATCACACGCATATGCCATATTAAGCTAATGTTTTGGGAACTCTGCAGGAGTTAACTGCATGACCTCAGCATCAGCCACAGACAGACTTACAGTGTTGACTCCCAGGTACAAAGTAACTTGAAGTAAACCACTTGGGAGCAAAATAAAACAAATATTAAAGTGAATTTCCAAACAACACAGTAAAAATCAGATCTGGCACATCATATTATCATCTCCATTTGTGAAGAAAAGATTTTAACTTTAAATATAGGCAATTAGGAGGATTAAACTGAAACAACTACAGCAACCGTATTAAACGTAATGCAGACAAACAGTGGGGAGATGCAACTTTTAAGAGCTTAGCTGGACATCAGCAATGGTGGAGGAGGCACTTTGAATGCATAAATTAGCCTCCTACGAAGGCAAGCATCTGCTAGGTTCAAATGTGCCTCAGAGTGTCTGATGGCACTATCATTCTTAATGAACTTGCAATCTGCTTGAAGGGAAGTGAAGGAGATTCCTCAATAAGTTACTGAGGCAGCAGTCAGACACCTGACTAATGCCTGCTAGTTCAGAGAGGAACTGAAGAGGGAAATCTTTCCTCTGATGCAGTAAATTCTTGTTACAGGCCATTCATAACTGGATGTCTAATGAAGCATAAGGAGTACAAAGAAATGTCTGCTTTTGTCTTGAAAAACTACTAACATCACATGGATACACCACCGTACAATAAGTGCTTTACTCTCTCTTGCAGGTAAGAAAGTTGTCTTCTCTTCACATACTCCACTGATTCAGCAGAAGTGGTAGAACTCTAAACTTTTCAATGAGGCATAATAATTGGTAGTCAGAATGACTGTGTTCCATATGGTCATTCAGTTCTTTTAATCTGCTTTGCCCAGCATGTCTCACATTAAGGACTCAAAACCTGCAAATCTTTCCACTCCACTTCAAGTGATTTGTAAGTAACAGGAATACAGTCAGACAGAAAAGTCTTGTTCGAGGCACAACCAAAGCCCTGGGTCACGATAGAAACATCAAATTCTAACAGAGGTTGGATCACAGGGGAAATTGACAGCTCTGGTCCTTCCCTACTGACAAGAGAGCTGCATTAGTTAAAATAATGACTTCATTCCTTTAAAGCCTTTGATTTAGGTAAACCCAAATTCCTACTCCACAAAGAAGAACATTTTACACCTCAGGTGATACATAAGCAAGTATACACACAGAAAGGTGTGAAGAGAGTATTGCTGCATTTTCTAACTCTTTGTTTATATGGGTGAAATATGGCACAACTGTCAGTCTCTTGTAGCAGTATTGGGGTTTCTATGAGGAAAGCTGTGCACCTGGACATGACCCTTCCCCTTTCCCAAACTACTTAACAGTATGCCATTCAGTCATTAGGGTTTACAGTCTTAGTCACTTGTAGATCTCTAACCTTTGCTGTACATCTGCACTGGATACAAAGGATATGTTCCCATGTCAGACATCCAATTCCAGCCTCCAACTTGATTAACACTGAGTGACAGTTCTTCCTCATCTTCTACACCACTACTGAAGTAACATTTCTGTCAAGAGATTCCACACTTTCCCTTCCCTTCTTGATCCAGTATGACTTCACAACACACTCCAGAAGAGATAACAAGGTCATAACCAGGCTCTAATGTATTTATCTTTGTAATTCAGATCATCTTGTACAAAACAATCAAACAAAAAAACTACCCCCAAGACTTAAGGTAATGAAAATTAAAAACATTGGCTGCTCCAACTGGATACTATAGCTTGGCACTAGTGTGAACAATTGCTGGTTTAATGGTTTAAAACATCTCGCCTCCCCTCGATTTTCCCTTGGATTTTTACCAGCTCCCCGTGCCAGGGAGGCTGATGCCGGGTGCAGCAACAGCGCCCTCTGTCCGCCACGGGGGGAATGGCATCTCCTGCCTCTGCCCTCCCGGGGCTGACGATGTCGTTACTTACATTTAAACAAATATATGCAACATTTGCCCGGTAATACTTTGGCATCCAGATTTACACTGACAGCGCAGTTTTTAAAAGCTCCTTCTGCCTGCTGTACAAATCTCAGTGCGTTTATGACTTCAACACGAGACTTGTGTTTACTCTGGAAAAGTAAATGACAAGCCATTTCAAGCTTCTTGAAAGTTGGGGTTTGTTTTGTTGGCTTTTTGTTTGTTTCTTTCTTTCTTTTTTGAGATCTTCAATCATGTCCTAAGGAAAAGCCAATTACAACTCTTACTAGCTTTCTGTCCCCCCATACACAACAGCACTTGCTGGTTTCTCCTTCCTCACTCCTGCAGCAAAGCTTCTATGTGGAAAGAGGATTTCAAAAACAGGAGCACAAACAGTGACAAATCGTCAAAGTTTTTTACACTTTAATTTTGCCTCCATGTTTTCCCAGCTGTTCTGTTTAAAAGTTAAAGAAAAAAAGAAAAATAAAAAAAAGTTTGCAAAGAACATGACAAATTAAGAAACTGGAAAACTGCAGTCCAAGGAAGAGGATGTGATTCTAGTTTGACTTACCAATTTCATCCAGATGTATATTTTCCTACTTGCTTTTTACAGCGGCTGAGCTCAGTGCTCAGGAACGTCCATCCCGTGTCAGGGAGCCAGGCAGAGCGCTGATCCCCGCGCTGGATGCTGCAGAGTATTTAAATGTGAGGTGCCTGCTGCTGCTCCTGCTGCTGCTGCTGCTGCTGCTACGTGCGCTCTCTCGGACGCGGACCAGGAACTGCTTCCCATTCCCCAGCGCCGCTCCAGCGCTGCGGGCTGCGGGAGGCAGGGCCGGCCCCTGCTACTGTGCTGCGCTTTCTTAAAGGGCCCCGCGCCGGCCCGGCGGAGCGCTGGGCTGCGGGAGCGCCGGCGCTGCTCGGGGGCGCTGCGGGCGGGAGCGAGGGGCGCTCAGCGCCGCCGAAACCATCGCCGTGGGCGAGACGCGCCTTCCTACGTGCCTCGGGAACGCTCTTCCACGCAGCTATGCGCCCGAGGTGTGGCGGGGTTTAATCTTGGCTTCCGTGGCAGGAGGCGGCGGGGTCCGCACGGGGCCCCGGCAGCGGGCGCAGCATCCCGGCTGCGGCAGGGACCACCGCGCCCTCGCCAGCCTCCTGCTCCATGACTTACGCTGCGGCACGCTGTCCCCAAACCTGGTCTGCAGCGGGGGTGAGGGATTTCCCCTGGCACTCAGCTCAGTCTGACCTTAAGAGATTTTATTCCCTGTAAGGGAGAGGATATGATTTAACTGAATAAAAAGCCCTCATTTCCTAGTTTTTCTCTCCATTCATTCTCCAGATAGCTTTAGTCCCGTGTGAACCACTGTTTCTATCATGTTCGCTGATTTCTTACTTCACTTTTAACTGTATCTGATTTTAATTGCTAGATTAATGTTGAGAAGTTGTCTGCCTCGTGTGTGTTGCTGTCTGCAGTGAAAGAAACCACATTCTCTGTTAAATAGAAACACTGAAATTCAGAGATAGTAACACCATCTGCAAAGTATCTCTTTTTTTTTCTCATGGAAATATATGGTTTGCTCTTTGTATGTGTAAGACATTCATTTTTGTTGTAATAACTGAACTCTCATGATGACAATACCAATCAACACATATTGCAAGGCAAAGTCATATATATACACAGACAGATATGTGTATCTTTAATGACACATCCAGAGAAAACTAGTTACAGGAGGAAAATGCTGCCTTCAAACTTGCAGGCCAAACCAAACAAGATGAGGCCAAGTCACCACTGTCCTGTCCTCTCTGCCTTCACTTAAACCAATGCACAATAAGCACAGAACAGGTACAAATTGTTTGCTATCCATGATGTCTTTCTTTCTGTTTCTTTGGTTCTATGGAGGAGAACATGGGTACAAACCAAAAACTGAATGCAACCATTTTAATGATAATGGCCCATCACAAACAGGCTCAGTAGGTTCCCGCTAACTACTGGCATGTGTACCTTCTGCTTTGTAAGCAAAGTAGCCATTGGGCCACATGACTAAATTACAATACTCAGCACTATGAGCCTTCTATGAAACCACAGGGACCCAGCAGAGTTCCTCTAGTATGAGCTGTACTATGCTCCTGCCTTTCTCAGCATAAAGCCTGAGAAAGCTCTGTATTATTTACATATGCAAACTACATGCAATGCATGGCAGAACAGATCTTAATTCCATCAGTCATCCCCTCTGTTCACACATTCCTATTGGTCTATTAATCCTCACTTCCCACTCACATCTCTAGCTACCACTTATTTTATCTCTTCTTCTAAGTCCTTCCACATTTACTCCCTCTTTCCCCGTTCTGCATGCCACATACTTCTGTAGCTGATCTCTACCTTTTGAGCTCCATCTAACTGCCTTGGTTCCCCCCTCCTCACCTCTTAACTTCTCAGTTTCTCATTGGAAGAGGAAAGAAGGCCTGAAAGGAGACCTGGGAATGATTAACCAGTTCCTTCTCTTGCATCCCTCTCCTTTCTACAGCAAAGGTTCTGGAGATAGAGACTTGTATCCAGCCCTAGAATCTAACCTGCAGCAGCAGGGCACAGGGGTTAGGCATGCTCACATTACCAAGGCTGTCTCCCTGCTCACAGTTCCACACCGAACCATTTATTATGGTACAATGTAGCAAAGATAAATGGCCCTATTAGTTAAAAGTTAATGAAACACCCTTCTTTAAGACAAAGCTGGTCATCCATTTAGTGCCATAGCTAAGATTATTCTGATATGTTCAAAGCAGGCAGAGTCTGTCTACAAGACAATAGGATAAGGTGCTGCAGTGGATGGGAAATTGAATGGCAAAGATACCAATGATAGAGAGAAACTAGGGGCCGGGGAAAAGCTAAAGTGATGCTCCGCTGCTCCACACACACAAAACAAGAATATGCAAAACACCAGAAAGTGCCAGCAGGAAACTGCCACTGAAAGAATGATCTCATCACCATAAATGTTAAGACAAAAAAGGAATATCTGCAGTTCCTGACATATGTTGCTCCTTACTCTCCTCATAATCCCATGTGAAAGCTGGCCCCCCTCTCACCACAGCATCTGGATGTTCCATTGACAGAGCATTGTCTCATGGCTGCAGCACAACTCCTGTTTTCTATTACTGGCTGTAGGAGAAATGTGTGGTATATTAAACAAGGACATAGAATTTGAATTCTGCTGCATGCTTCAATATTTAGTCACCAGTAAATGAAACTAGGTAATAACTGATTCTTTCTGTGACTCTGCTTGCTCAATTACAACGAGGTACATTAAACTCTGGTGTTACATAATTCAATACTTGCATTAGTAACAGCTTATGGTAAATCCAGTTTTTTATTATTAAATACTGAAAGGAAACTGAAAAGTGTTGCAGTTTGCAGAAATATTTGATTCTGTGGAGTATTCCCCTTGCACAAGAAATGGCATTTAATGGAAGATATTTTGGTGTCTTAGCTTATAGTGGACAGCAAAACCAAAAGTCCTGCCAAATGTGCCAAAAAATAAAAATGTGTGTTTGTTTCTCAGAACAGTGTATCACGTCTACCTTGCAAGGCAGCACAAACACACCTACAAAGGCAGCTCCTTCTAAATTTAGGTATAAAACTATTAAAGAAATCACCTATTTTCACAAGAGTTTCTAGCTTCTGAAGACAAAGGTCAAAACCAAAAAAGCTGTAGCATTATTTGTGTATAAGGGCCCACAATAGTTAGGAGTGAAAAGGGGAAAGGGACATAGAAAATTGTTTGCTGCTCAAAACCGTATTCCTTTCAGAAGACAGAAGCAAAAGCATCTCTGTAGATATGAAGTGTTTGTTAGATCCCTCATCAAAACAAAAGGACACGGGTATATTAATGTAACAACAAAAGTGTCCATTGTGAGAGGGGACCCAGTGCCAGGCTGCCTGCTCCATCTGACAGTGAGAGTAAACACCACGGCTCTGTGCACTTGGCTGCGTGCCTTGCCTGACACCACCACCCCGTGCAGCCACAGGGTCAGCAGCTCAGTCACCACAGGGTACAGGACTAACAGGACTTTCCTACCCTCCCATCATCTCTGCACTCTCTGAAATGCCACACAGCATTTTGAGTCTGAAACACAGAGCAGTGTTACTGCTATACACTGACCTTGGATGTAATGTGGTGGTGGATCCATGGCTATTGTCACTTACCAATGAACCACACAAAATTCTGTCCCCTGTTGCTGAGGGGCTGAAATGAGGCATGTATAGTCAATACAACAGAAATGCATGTACATTTGTTTACTTTATATAATCCTCCTAAATATATATATATGCTTTTTCAGATTAAAGTTTTTCAATCCTAACCTAACCAACATCTTTAATGTTGTTGATAGATCACTTTGACAACCTGCCTTGAACTTTTAAAAAATAAAGATCTGGACAAAGCTCATCTGAAATGACATTCATTATTATTTAAAATTTATAACTTGTAATACCACAAGATTTTTTTTTTGCATTTGATGAGCATATAACGTATGTGCGCACTTGTACATGCATGTATGCATTTACATATGAGTATATTCAGGCAGATGTTTGAGGGAAACTGTGACAGGGTTAGCTTGCATATGATTTATTTCTGGTGTCATTATTTTCCTGCAGCATTCATTACACTGTGGAAGAATACAGTTTGTAAGATGCCACTGCAAACCCAGCACAAGCATTTCTTTTTAGTGAGTTTATTTTCTCAATCAAAAAAATGGTTAGGAATATATAAATAAATTTGATCCTAGGAACTAAACCTTATCAGATCTGTAAAAGTTATATAGTTAATGGAAGTTACAGCATTCAATATGAAGATAATTTCTTGAAAGTGCCTGAAATCAATGTACTAGTTATCAAGCTACTTCTATTAATTGTTCTTAAATGAAAAGGTTGGGTTTCCCTTTCATAAAATGGCCTACACCACATAATTTAAGTCAACTAAAACTGCATTCAAATCTGTATCCATCATAGTAAGATGTTGGTGGACCTTCCTGGAGGCAGCACATTTCAATTTTTGTCTTTTTCTCTGTGTTTTTTACAGTTCCTTGTCTTTTATTGGCCTCTCAAGCCTGTTAAATACTTGCCCCTGTATTGGTTAAGATGTAGTAAGTGGTCTGCACAAGTTGTGTGCTGGCAGGGGAACATGAAAAAGGGAGGGGAGGGGAAAGGAGGGGAGGGGAGAGGAGAGATCAGTAGTTGCTGCATCTTGGATAACAGCTATGGAAAGAAGAAAGGCATTTACCCTTCAAAAAGAAGAAGCTTAGGAGCTTTTAGAAAGTGAGTCATCTTTACCTCAACTGAAAGTAAAACAAAAAAAAAATGCAACTTTTACAGGAGTTGTTTCTTTTCTCCCTGTAGTTTTGCTTGGTATATCTCAAACATCTTCAAAGTGAACCTCCATTTTCAGATAACAGCCCAACTCAAACCCACATCCCTGAAGGCAAAAGAGTCAGAATCAGCCAGAATTAGATTAAATTTCCTGTCCCTAAAACTCTGATCATCTGTAGGCAATTAAAGGTAGTTACCAGTCCCAGACAACTGTAAATATTTGTAGTCAGCAACTTCATCATGGCTTCATTTGCCTCCTTTGAAGAAATTTGTGTTATGTTCACACCTAACACCTTATGACCATTTTGAACATCTTCATGACATCTTGCACAGACCAGAGATTTAGAAAAAGAGTTGTTCAGCTGAATTTCATTTAGCAAATTAGAGGCCACTAATTTGTGCCCTCTAACTGCAATCTTCCTCTGCCTTCCCCATCATTTTGTATTGCTTCCTTCTATTGTGTATATATTTTCCCATCTTCCAGAGGAACAATTTTTATTTTAAAAATCTCTGTTCTACCAAATGTCATCTTACAGAAAGATGCAGGATACAGGCAGGTGATCTGTATCACAAAAATTATTATGAATATCTTGTTGTCTACATTTTACTAAATAAATACCTGAACTAAGGTGGCTGGCATGAGCTTGTCCCTAGACAGCTGTTTCAATAATGATCTGCTTAATGACATCCTTCAATGTTTTTCATTTGAAGGACTTTTTTACCTTTTTGAAAAAGAATCCAAGCTCATTAAGCTGCACTGCAACATAAACTTCCACTAATAGAGTTTGGGCTCTGAATGATCAGGGGTTGTTTTCCTTTTTATTCCCCTGATATACGCACATGGACTTGTTTAGCTGCATAGAGGGGAGGGATGTGGGGGTCTTTTTAAGTTTTGGAAGTGATTAGGAAATACCAGATGTTGTATTGACCATCATTTAATTAGCAATTATCTAGATCAACATGTTTTATTCCAACCAAGAAAAGGGCATCGATACAGTCAGAAGTAAAGTTAGTCTCCAGCTATGAACACAGAGATCTCAGTGACTTCCAGGAAAAACCAAAGTGGTATCTATCAAAGGAACAGAGAAATGGAAAGGGAAAGGCTATTTCCCCTTCTTATTCTGATGCAGGATCTAGGCTAGATACTTTAGTCTTGTTGACTACTGGTTGACACAAAACCAAAATGAAACAGTAATGTCAGTTTTTAAACTGCTCTTGTAACTCTGTGGTCTATAAGCTGACAGAGGCATGTTAAGACCCTAGTGCCAATAGAGCGGCCTTGGGATTTTTAAAATGATACTTGGCTACTATTGGATCCTGAAACAGCTGCTCAGCAGCCAGGGAACTCCAGCTAAATATCCTCCTTTTTGCAGAATTGGTGACTGAGCTGTCCCACTGCTCCTATTCTACCAAGAAAACTCACTTTTTTCCTTTGAAAATTATTTCAATATACCCAGTTCTGCAGGCTTTTAAGTGCTTTGTAGCATCTCAGTGGAAAAAAAGTAGCTGGAGCAAAAAGCCCTGGTTCTAGCAGTGATGCTCCACAGGGGACAACATTTGTTTACTGTATATTTTTTGCAGAAGATTTAGAAGAATTCGTTTCAGTTGGTGTGTCTTGCTAAACTCTGATTACTCATATTCTTGGAAGTTTACATGCAAACTAATCAGCAGCACTGATTTCCTAGTAAGAAGCAGAAATCAATTAGCAAAGCAGTTGACCTTATTATAGAAATTAATTGCAAATGACATTAGTTTCAGTGTTTGATAGCCAAGCTCTTTATTTTGGCTTTGGGGGCTTTGGTGTTTTAGTCTAGCTTGGGTTTGGGTTTTTGTTTGTTTTGCTTTGGGGTTTTTTGCCCTCCCTCTATTACACCACTCTTAACCTGCCCTGATTTTTCTTAAATATAATTTTCATCACATGAAATCTGTCCTACTTTGTGACACACACTTTCCTAAAGGATACTTGACCTTCTTTACAGGAATTCCTGTATGCTTAGGAGTCCTGGAAATGGGACAATGTTCCTACGGAAAGGTGGCTCCTTTCTTCTAGGCAAAGGATGCTGACTTGCTTTCTTGGAAATCTGTTTGACTGTGAGGGTGAGGGCAAGAGAGAAGAAAACTGTCTTTGTTGTACTTGGCAAGAGGGTTCATTTTATAGGGAATGCTGAGCACCCATGCTCCGGTGAGGTGCTAAGTAGTACATGTGTGTTTACCAGAAGGCAGAGTTGCTCTGGAGACAAAAAAATACATTTCTTTCTCTGTGAAGCAGTTGAGTGAAGAGGGGCACACCCAGGTTCTGCAAGCTTTAATTCCATCCTGGCAGTCTGAGCCGGAGGGAAACTTGGTGCATGCCAGGAGAGCAGCACATATTTAACTAGGTAGTGGCCCTGATTCTGTGCAAGATGTTCATGCACAGAGACTGAGCCCCTCAAACCATTGTTTGCTCCTGGACCACTGCACATGGCAGAGAAGAATCTGGTCACCTAGAGGGATGTAGCTAATCAGAAATGAATTACTCAGTTTTTCAAGAGACTTCAAAGATGTAAAATAATGTTTTAAAATTATGGGCAGCAAATCTGTATCTTTTGAATACATAACCATACACATATAGAAAACTGGAGCTGTGAGCCAAACATCCTATTTTGTTTCATGTGACAGAATCTGAATTTAGCACTTGTATTTTTTCGTATTGGTGTCTGTGAGGTTCTAACAGCTGTGGAAACTATTTAGGATACTGACAGAGAGACAGTGTCATGCCTATAGAGACAACCACAGGAAACTTACTGCTCAGTTCATCAGAAGGACAACGGAGCTTGAGCCCTGACCACTGATTTACCACTGCCCTGCTCACTCACATCAGGCACCTTGTTAACTCAGCCACACTCCACACTCACATTACACTCATGTAAATACTGCTGCAGAGCTGGTGTCAGTAGGGAACTGGGTCACGAGACTTCACAGTGTTGCTTCATATAAAGTGCAAATACCATGGGAAGAAAAGGTTTCACATTATTTTGTCTCTGTAAATGACTGTTGCAAGTCTACAAGAAAAAAATAGAAAGGATACTGGAAATCATGAGACACTAGGCGTAATTAGGCTTCATGGACAAATTGGATGCACAAATTCTTAATATACCAAAACACTGAAGGGGAAGGAAGGAAGGAAGGAAGGAAGGAAGGAAGGAAGGAAGGAAGGAAGGAAGGAAGGAAGGAAGGAAGGAAGGAAGGAGCATAAAATCAAGAACATTACTAAACTACCATTTCCAATAAGTCTATTTACTAACTTACAAGAAATGCTCCAGTTTAGACTATAATTATAATCAAAACCAAGTTGATATGTTGGCCCTCAGACAGAGTAATGGTATGACTAACACTTGTAGTACAGCCTAGATACCAGTTCTGTTCGGCTGAAATGGTGATGGGGTAAAAACACTGATGGGATTGGAGGCTACAATTTTTATGCCATTAGGAAATGTGCTGCTTCTAAACACATTTTGTTTTTCCATTATTGGGGCTTGTGAGGCCCTGTTTGCTGTAACTTTGCTCTCAAGTTGAAAAACCATCTTACCACCTTGCAGTATGCAGAAGGTTCCTCTTGCCTGGTGAATGTAGGACACATCATACATGTTTAAGAAAACAGAATTATAGCTAAATGTTTTTTCATGGTATTCTGTTCCTTTCCCATTCCCCATATGCAAATGAGTACTAACCCGGATGATCTGTGTTGTTTCTGACTCGCTCTTCTCTCTCTCTCTGTAGGTCTCTGTTCAGTTCAGGTCCTCACTGTGCAGGAAGCGCCCCCCTTCAGATGAATAAGTACAGCTGCTTTGACTGCAGAGATGATCGTCTAGAGAAACAATTGCAAATAAATAGCTCTTTTAAGCTTTCTCTCAATATAAAAGGCATACATCATACATGTTTAAGAAAACAAAATTATAGCTAAATGTTTTTTTATGGTATTCTGTTCCTCTCCCATTCCCCATATGCAAATCAGTACTAACCTGGATGATCTGTGTCGTTTCTGACTCGCTCTTCTCTCTCTCTCTGTAGGTCTCTGTTCAGTTCAGGTCCTCACTGTGTAGGAAGCACCGCCCTTCAGATGGATTAGTACAGCTGCTTTGACTGCAGAGATGGTCGTCTAGAGAAACAATTGCAAATAAATAGCTCTTTTAAGCTTTCTCTCAATATAAAAGGCATATCCAATGTGTTTTCACTTTCAAATGAAATTACAGAAGAAATATGTACAGAGGTTCCTATATGGTCTCTTTTATTTTCAATGCAGGACTTGTCCACTCAAGCACTGAGCAGTGCTCTCAATATATGCTACAATCAAATCCAAGATGAATATCTCACATTTTCCACTATATCTTCAACACTGATTGCAACTGCACTGTGGACAAATTGATTTGTTACTCTGTACATTAATTTTGAGTATAGGGATCATAAGTGATCATAAAGTAAAAGAAACACCTTTTCTCTGCACATATCATGATTAACATACAAAAGATGTTTTTCAGATGGTACAGAACTACTGGCATTGTCTTCTTTCTATCAGATGCTCTAAATAGATGATTTCCAGGATTTATAAGGAAATCTGGTTTTAATTATTTGTTTTTATCATTCAGCTAATTTTCTTGCTGTTTCATTAGTTTTTATTAAAGCCAAATGAGTGTGCTCTAGGACATTCCACAAATGCTGCTGTACTGCCACTTTAGGAAATACCATTAAGGCGACCTTTTCCTTGTTTGCTTCCCATGGTATTTAACTAAACTCTTTTAGGAGAAACATCATTAGAATTGTCAATTTCTCCATGTGTGCCTTAAGGTTATTCATAGAAACTGTGGTCTTTGGGGGATAACAGAAAAACAGGCTTTGTTTTTCCTTCATTAACCCCATGAAGTAACAGTATCAACTTTAACACAGGTCTATCAACATCAGCCAAATTCAGGCCTCTCTGTCTCTCTCTCTTCTCCCCACCCCCCTATAAGTGCTTGATACTGGTGAAAGACACCACATTAGAATCACAAGAGAGTTCTCTACCTGACCTCAAACTGTATATAGCACAGGAAGCAATTCCCCACCCCCCAAAAACCTTCTACCACAATTCCTGATTTTTGCTCTGCTGTCACTTATTTTAAGAAGATGTGGGACAGTCCATCACAAATAGTAGTTGGACCAAAAAGTAAGTGCCAGCTATGATCACAATTCTTGAGCTGCTTTGACTCAGCCATGAGAAAAAAAAATAGGTATCATAGGGCACAGAACAGTTAAGACTGGATGACACCTCTGGCAATCATCTCCTCTGAAACTTGTGCTCAAAGAGGAGTCAACTAGAGAAGGTTGCCTGGAGCCCCATGCAGTCTGGTTTTGAGTATCTCCACATATGTAGCCTCCACAATATCTTTTAGCAATTTGTTTCAGTGTTTTGATCACACACACATTGAATTATTTTTCTTATGTTTATTCTCTATGTTTCAGTTTGTGCCTATCAGCTCTCATCCTGCCACTGGGCACCACAGAGAAGTGTTTGGCTCCATCTTCTTTACTCTGCACATAAGCAGTCCCAGGTCTCTCATTCTCTCCTCCTATGTCAGATATACCAGTCCTTTAACCATCTTTGCAACCCTTTATTGCACTCTCTCCATATCTTTCTTGCCCTGCGGAACCCCAGAGCTGGACACAACATCCCAGATGTGTCCCACCAATTGTTGAGGAGAGAGAAAAGATAATTTGTCAGCTTTTCTTAATATTGTCCAAGGCTGTTGTCTGCCACAGTGCTACAGTTCAGACTCATGTTGAAATTGTTGCCTACCAGAACTCTGGGTCCTTTCGCACAAGGCTGTTTTCCAACTGGTTGGCCTCAGCCTGCACTGATGTATGAGGCTTTTCCTCCTCAGGAAAAGGACTTAGTATTTTTCTTTGTTGAATTCCATGAGATCCCTATTGAGATGCTTCCAAACAGCAGTATAGCCAACTGGTCTATCCATTTTCTTCCCAGTTTTATGTTGTCAGCGAACTTGCTTAAAGTACAGTCAGTCCCATCACACAGGCCATTAATGAAGATGTTAAACAGTTTGTATCCCAGAACTAACCTGGGATAATCTATTTGTGTGGCCTGCAGCTGATCTGTTTGCTGCTGACCACAACTTTTCTAGCCCAGCAGCTCAGCTATCTACCAAGCCATGACACGAATTACTTATTTAGCCCATAGTTCATCAGTTTTTCAATAAGGACATTATGTAAAAGTGTCAAAAGCCTTACTAAAGTCAAGATAAACAGCATCTACCAGTCTCTCCCTATCTCATCACAGAAGGCTATTAGGATGGTCAGGAATGATTTCTCCTTATGGATTTGTGCTGAGTACTTCTGGTCATATTCTTGCCCTTCGTATGTTTGGAATTGGTTTCTAGGATGATGTATTCCTTCACCTTTCTAGGGATTGAGATGAGGATCCCCATCCTGTCCAGACAACCTTTCTTGTCCCTCTTGAAGATAAAAATAACAATTGCTTTCTTCCTGTCCTCAGGAATCTCCCCCAGTGGCTATAACCTTTCAAAGCTAATCAATAGTGGCTTCACATTGACATTAAACAGCTCCCTCAGCATTTCTGGGTAGTTCCCATTAGGTACCAGGGACTTATTTATTTGTACAGTTCAGTTAAATATTCCCTAATCCAATTTTTATTAATCGAGGGTAAATGTTCCTTATGCCATACATTGTAGCTGACAGGTCTGACAGGCATAGAATTTCTCAAGGTGAGTTCTTCCAGTGAAGAACACAGTGAAGAAGACTTGAGCATCTCATCCTTTTTTAGCTGACAGGTCTGACAGGCATAGAATTTCTCAAGGTGAGTTCTTCCAGTGAAGAAGACTTGAGCATCTCCTCCTTTTGTGTGTCCTTTGCCAGCAGGTTCCCTAGACTATTCAACAGTTGGTCTATTTTTGCCCTCTTTCTTTTGCAATCATTCTCCCTTTAGACACCCTTTTTGTTGTCCTGTGTGTCCCTTAGCAGACTCATGGCCAGGTAGGTCTTGGTTTTCCGTATCCCATTTCCACACATTCAGATAGTGACTCTATATTCCTTCCAAGTCATCTGACAATACTCCTGCCTCTTGTAAACTTCCTTTATATTTAGTTAGAAGCTCTTTGCTTACCTACACATGCCTCCTGACACCTTTTTTTCATTCCCTGCTCATCACTATGAACTTGAGTTTAAAAGACGTGTTCCTTGAAAATCACTGGATTCTCATGGGCCTCTCTTCATGCCAGGGCCATGTCTGGTGGAATTCTTTCAAGGAGGTCCCTGATCAGGCCACAGTCTGCTCTCCTGAATTCTAAGGTTGTTATCTTGGTTTTTGTACTGCTTCCTCCTCTCAGGATCCTAACTCTGCCATCCTATGGTCACTGCAGCCTAAGCTACTCTTTCACACCCCTAGTCTGTTCTTCCTTGCTTGTAAATGCCAGGTCCAGTAGAGTGACTCTTTTCTTCAGCTCAACCACTATCTGTGTTGGGAAATTGTCATCACTCCAAAAACCTCCTGTATTTCTTGTGCTCTGTGGTGTTGCTCTTCCAGCAGACATTGAGGTGGTCCATGAGCCTCCTTCAGTTGTCTGAAGAAGATGTCCTTTACTCTTTTTTTTTTAATCTATAACAGACATCCACCAAAGTTTTGCTTTATTTCCACAATTTCTCACAATGTCTTGTGGTCCATCACCATGATGAGGTAGTGTGAAACTGATCCTATAATTGGAGAACCATTTCATAGCAACATCAGACTCCTCCTCTGCTGCAGCTTTGCTTCCTATGTTTTTAGGGACTACTCAGAAATTCAGAGATATACTGTTCTGGCAGACCTCATGCCCATTCAAATCAATACCACAGCTCAGGGCCAATTTAAATCGGTTTCCCTGTATAGCACAATTCCTTCCCAGTTTGCTGATGTTGATACTTCTTTCACAGTCTCCAGTCTTACTGCTTGGGACTTCACCAACTTAGGTTTTTGCCTTAGACTGGCTAAAACTTAAGGCAGTACTACCTTATAAGAATTTTCAACAAAATCTTTTCACCTCATTAATGTACAGAAACCCTCACATGGGCCTGTTTACTCTAGGGCTCTCTGCTAAAGGTTATCTCCATTCATGTCCTTGCTATCATTTCATGATCCAGTCTGTCCTTTTATTCCCTGAAGAGCTATCTTTAGACATGCAATTTACATGGCATTACATCTTCTCATCCCTGAGTCTAAAAGTGAGGTAGCTTGTCCTACAACATTTGCAATTGTAAAAATTTTTCATTCTGTTGAAAAAACTGGATTTGAACAGGAGACCAAATCTTTGTTCGAACATAAGTAATAACTCTAATCTTACTTATCAAGCAGGCCTGCTTCTTCTTATAGTATTACTTTTGGTATGAGCATTGTTTGATTCAGTATTCACATCTACATCTATCAGTGCCACAGCATTTCACTATGCAATGAAGTGATCCTCGTCTCCACCTTCCTAACACACCATGTAAAAGAACTAGGATGTACCATCTGACAAGAAGCAACAGTCATACTTCTGTGTAATGCTCATTCATCTCAAAGGAAGTTCCTGCCTCAGCTGACACTACGGCAGTGAATGCATGAAGTTCTAAGAAGCATTCCCTGGCAAACTTTCTATATGCAGTCCTAAGTGGTTTTCTTAAAAGAGCTGGCGGAGATGGAGCAGGGAAGGAGAGGTTTAATGCCAAATTTCTTCACTTAATGCAAATATCAACCCCCTTGAGTAATAATTTGACATTCCTTAGCAAAGACACACTCTACATTTGAAATATTTACCATTCCTTTATTTTTTATAATCTTAAGAAAATTTGGAAGGAATGTGAACTGTTTTGGTTTTTGTCTTCCTATGATGGCAGAGATTTATTTATAGCCAGGAACTGCAGGACAGTTCTCACGTGGCTGCTGAAAATTAAAACAGCATGTAGAGTTTTGTTTTGTTTTACTTTTATGCCTTTGCTGCTACAATCTCTCCCTGCATTCCCTAAACCCTTGTTATTGTAACCAGAGCCACATTTTGCATTGCTACAATTGCAGGGTTATGTAAATTCCAAAGGCTTTAAAGGAAAGGGCCTGTAGATTCTACTCTGGCACACAGGGTAGTTGACACAGTTATGCCCAACATCAAGGGAGAGACAAAAGTATTGGTAAATTGTCAAGAGGCAGGAAACCCAAGTCTCAGCATCAGCATCAACCTGAAGTTTTCTGAACATTTAGAACTTACTGGTTTAATTTAAATTGTTTGTCTTCTTATTTTTGGTGTTGTGCTTTGCTAGGGACAGGAAAATTTTCGTCAATCACTTTTGAAAATCTTCATATGTTCTTTCTCACTTTTCACCAGTCTGTACTGGTCTACCCAGAAGAGCTAATAAAAGAAAGTTCTACAGGTACAAATATTTTCAGATCCAAGGAACTGAATATTTTCAATGAAGATAAAAATGTGCATGTTGAAATACTTCGCTTTAGTCATAATTATTTTTATCTTAAAAAGAAAATCACAATGGAAGAGAAAATCCATACTCATAAAAGTTATTAAGATAAGAGTGTAACCTTGCAAGCAGTCTTTATGGCACTTAGGGTGGGAAGAAGTTCAATACATGTTGCACATCTGTGCGCTTCTGAGTAACCAAGCTGTAATGCTGACTTTACCTGAGCATTTCTGTGTGGGCATGGGCAAGCCAATTCATGTCTCTGACTCTGTACTCTCTAAAAGAGGGATAATCATACCTGACTCACTCAGTGTTAGAAGGTTCTGCATAAGCTCATCTTAGTCCCCAGTGTTCAGACAACTCAGCTAAATGAGAAAAATATTTAGCCCACTTTTCCAGATTTGCTTTTATTTAAGTTCTAAATCACCATTAGATAAATCATGTTTAGACCTCAGACAAAAACTAGATTACATTATTCCTGAAGTATGTGGAGGTTTTGCTTAGCATGCTGCACCCCAGTCACTGGAGTGTGCTAATGAGAGCTCACGGACCTTGTGAAAAGGTGCAGTCAGAACTTCCTACCCAATTCAGCTGACACTACAAGGAAGAATGAGGCTGTGGTGGCACTCCAACATGCTCCTTCCTATAGTAAGCCTTAAACCTACTGCAGCGGATATGAAAAAAAACCAAAACCAAAACCAAAACCAAAGCCAAAAAAAACCCAAAAAAAACCAACAAGAAAACTAAAACAAGAAACCCCAAACAACAAAAAAAAAAAAAAAAAAACCCAAAAAAAAAAAAAAAAAAACCCCCAAAAAAAAAAAAAAAAAAACAAAAAAACCCCAAAAAACCAAAAAAACCCAAAAAAAACAATAACAAAACTAAAACAAGAAACCCCAAACAACAAAAAAAAAAAAAAAAAAAAAAAAAAAAACCCCCAAAAAAAAAAAAAAAAAAAAAAAAAAAAACAAAAAAACAAACCAAAACCAGCAGGGCTTGCTGCATTGTTCAAACACATTTTTGGTGCAAGGTAAGTCATTAGGTAAGTGAGATAGAAAATGAAGCACTGGCTCGCACTTTGCAAGCAGGTAGGTCAAGCCAACACAGAAGGAACATTTCAAGCAATTCCTAAGCTGTGATATTTCAAAAACAATCATTATAGTTGAAAAGACACTTTCAGTAGTGTACAATAGTTCCTACTCACCTGGTAGTTACTGTCACTGCACAGGTGGCAATAGCTATTATCATTATAAAAGTGTAGCTGTCTAAATCTGATCATGAAAGACAAGACCCATTTCTAAAGGTGCAGCTACACAAGACCCTTGCACAGCTCAGAAGTTTCTACCGGTCTGGCATGTGTGTTTATTCACTTGGAGCCAGGAGTTGCCCTGTGGAGCTCTGATCCTGACCTTGGGCAAATGACTGAATGCCTCTGCACCCACAACTTCTTTTGAAGTCAACTGGTGATGTGTATGCTCACCAGTTCTGAAGAAAAACCCAAGCCCTACAGGCTAAAGCCAAAATCTGTTAGAGCTGCAGTGTTTTGGGTTGCATCATAAATGATATAAAATTTTAACACAAAAGCTGAAGTATCAACAGACAAGAAATATTTTTGTAAATGCTGTCATGTAATTGTACCAGTAGAACCCAACTCCCAGACACAGAGCAGTGGAGTCCAATGGACCATCTATATTAGCAATTTTTGGAAGGGGACAGTTTGTTCAAAATCTGTGTTGAGTCAGAAACAAGCAACCATAAAACAAAAAGAAACTAGAGATCAAAGTCTGTTATATCAAGCTGCGTTCTCTTGTTAGTGTACCTAATCATAAGTATCTGAGAACTATGTATATTGCTGAATCAAATAAAGCACTGACCAAAAAATGTTACTTCATTTTATAAGTTATGCTTTCTGATAGTCTAAACTGTTGTATTTTTTCCTCACAGATTACTAGTTTAGTGCTCAAAAGCACTGTGGAGCACAGAAAAAAAACCTCTGATATCCTATAATATGAAATTCCCCAGTTTTTTTTCTTAGACCTCATTCAAAATTGATATGTGCCTCTAAGTGATGAGCACTGCTTCATATACCCTTCAGTATTTCATCAAAGTATTAAGCAAGATGGAGTTCACTTAGCTTTTGGCACCTGTGAAGTCTGCAGCCTGTAATTATTGGCCAAAGCAGCATCATAGCTCTTGCCTACAACTCATTCGTTTCCTTGAGTTGATGAAGCCCTTCCTCACCCTCCATGCCTGCATAGCCAACAGATACTACTTGGCTCAGCACAATTAGCAAAGCAGGCAGACAAGGAGACACTTAGTCACCTCTGACACATTTTACAGCAGAGAACCTTCAGTAGCTGACACACGTCAAACAAGGCAAAAAAAAAAGTAATAAAATACTGATAAACGTAACCACAGAGAATTCTGACACATCAGAAAGACCATTTAAAGAAGTCTAAAAATTCCTCTTTCTGATACCAAATGACAGTAAGAATATAAAAGGCCTCTGTTGGCCCAGTGGTTCAGTGTGGTGAGGTTATGCCCATCTTAGATCCTCAGTGCTATGATATTTCTCTGCTGCATAAAGAAAGGAGGGCAAAAAGAATGAACAATGGTAAACACATGGGTAGAAGCCACACAGCAAGAAAAAAAAAAAGTAAAAAAAAAGCAAACCAAGCCTCCAAGCCTAACAACAACAACAACAAAAACCTTCCATAAGTAGGAGTAGAATAGAAGTAAAATTAGAACAGTTCAGTTGGAAGGCACTTAAAATAATCAATCAGTTCCCTGATTGCTTTAATGCTCTCTAATGGTGCAACACAGGTGGGCTGCAAAAGGCAGACTTGCGTTGTCCTCATGACCTGCTATAACCAGCTGCGTCCAAAAATATCTGGAGTGAAAAAGACACCTGACACAGACACGGTAAAAATGACCCAAACTAAGAAGTAGCAACTCTGAGGGTGTGGGAAAGTCTGCAAACAAATCACTGGGTGTGTCAGATACACAGACGCTGGTATAATGTGGTGATTACTGTGTCTCAGTGAATATGTAAAAGTGAGCTTGGTGTTTTAAGAGCCAGGCACAATGACCGCTGAACAAACTCCAGTCTGGCTGCATTCGCCTAGGGGCAGTACAACGTTTGCTGTGACCCTAAAGCTTCATGGGATGTTCAGAGATAACTGAAGCCCAGAGCTACTAAATAAATCCAGCGTGGCATGGAGATTTTCTAGACAAAATATCACAGAACTGGGAAAACTGCTTCTGTGACACCCATGAGTGAATTTCTCCATGAGCTTCACTGAGGCTACAGGGCCCATTATTTCCCACCCTGATAGCATCACGAGATGCAGTGTGTATGATCCACATCAAATGGCAAAACTCAGCCCTAGAAACAGGCCTCCAAAAGGTTGGTGAGAAGCTTTAAAATTCCAAATGCAACAAATATCAGAAAATAGAGAGCTCATGGATTTAAGCTCACATACTCTGTACAGAAAAGTTAAGAAATAAACCTTATAGTTTTGTGTAGCCTTGGTTGTTCCATTGCAAGCAAGCAAGCAGACAAACAAAGATATAGATAATGCACTGGAAAGCACATACCCCAAGTTAATGGCAGTGGTTAGCCAGCAGAAGCAAGCCCAAGATTTACAATGAAGGAATTCCTAATGAAAGTTAAAGAGTTTTTCCCTTTTCTCTGGAGGCATTGGCCCCCAGTCTGGCATCAAACTGTCCAGCTCCCTCTAGCTTCTTTGTGAATTAGGTTTATTCCTGAAGGAGCTCAAGAATCCTGAGACCATGACTAAAAATGGCTCAAAGAAAAAACAAAAGTTGCCTATCTCTCTCCTCCACTGTGTAACCACTTAGCACTGAGTACCCAGAACTGTAGACAGTGTTCCCAGTGTTGTTTCAGCCTAGCTCAGAGACATGTTTCCTCAGCAGGCTATTTGGATCAAAGACTTCAGGCAATGTCCCTCAAAGAAAAGACAAAGCAAAACACAGAGGGTACTTTTTCACCATCTGCTTCCATTTTAATTTTCTGCACTCCCACATGTCACCAGAGTCTGTGGGGTGGTCACTTGGATTCTGGGTCATGTGCATTCATGGCAGTATAAGACTACAAGGTCATCACATCCTGTTTCCTACAATCATAGACACTGTGTACTAGACACATAGTCCAGCAGTCTCCACAGCACATTTATTCAGAAACTATCACACATTAACATGTGCCTTTTCAAGTGACCAATGGGAAGCAATTAGATAAGTTTTCCAGTCTGAAATGAGGCAGCAATTTTCATTCTTAATTTTAAGCAGCTGACAATGACAACTTAGGTATTTCATTGTACAGAGGTATAATATCATCTCCCTGACCTCTGTTCACTGATTCTAGAGATTATAAGATTTAGTCCATTCTGTGGATAAAAATACATAAAACTAGAGATAATTTTTTATTTATGTCAAAATTAGATAAAAACCCCAAAATATCGATGTGCATGTTATCTGAATTGTATGTTGACATATATTGCAAGAATCAAAGCCAGTAATTGAAAAACTGATTCTCAGAGCTGATGAAGTGGCAATCTTACATTGCTTTTTGATAAAAGTACAGTGACACCATATGAAAATATTACTACATTATGATAAGTCAACTGTAATTTGTATTTACAGTATTTTCCTAGATGAGATTCCCATTCCACAGTAGCTTAGCTGCACTAACAGATGTGTAAATCAGAAAGAGTAGGGGCCCCTGGAGATGTCCCAATAGATGTGAACATCATAAATATCACCACTGAAAGTAAGCAGGGGATGAGACAGTGAGGAGTCACTTGCTAAATGTTGCCTCTGATTTAACAGAAAATGTGTCATGAAAGACACAGTAGGGCATTTATAGCACAACACATGTCCCCAGCAGGTACATGAAGCTATTCTAGATAAGTCCTGACACAGCTGGAAAACAATTCATGGGTCCCCCAAGGAAAATTTCAGAAATTTTCAGTCAGAAAATGCATCTGTTTTTCTCCCTACAGCTTAGTAATGGTGAGTGCCAAAGACTGTGTAGCATTCACACAGACTGCCTGAATCCTGCTGACGATGAAAGGCTAAGGTCAAGCTTTGTACTTCTGGCATTGGCAACACATTTCAGGGCCTCTACAACAGAGCCAGAGAGATTCACTCATTGGGACGCCTGACCCACAGGGCAGTAAAAGTATGAAACAAGCAAAGAGGGCAAGTTCATATCTCAGTAGGGCACAGTTGGAAGACAGTTCATATTGGCAAGGCCCTAGCATGGTTATTACTCTATCCCTGCATAACAGTGCAGGAGGATGCTGACACATCAGAGCTCAAGTGAGAACAAAACCAACTGTCTCTCTGTGCACTCAGCTGTTAGAAACAGTTTAATTGGTTCCCGCTGTATACACGGCTGCAAAAGTAGCAAAGGACTGAAGTCCCCTCATGTTTGGTCAAGGTCTTGCTTTCTTTCATCTGTTGTGCAGATGCTGATGGGGGTCACCTGCCTGGAGGGGGGTCAGGATTCTGCCAAATGGATTTAAGGAGGGTACTCACAGTCCAGGCATCCCAGTTTAATGGTCAGTGACTCAGTAAGAAAACCAAGATTGTCTGCACTGGTGGATGGCTCTATTCCTAAAATTTGTAAGGAAAAATGATATCCTGGCAAACCTTCTCTACAGATGTACGCTGTTTTATCTAACAAATAAACCCATTCCACCTAGTAGGGAAATTCTCTTACAGCCATTATCAGCAGTACCTAAGTTCCATAGTCTCAATACAGGCAAAAACCTAAATGAAGTCTGGAGTGTAGGAAGAATGGGAGATTGTAACTAAAGACTCTGGGAAGACAGGAGGGAGGGAGTAAAAATGGAAAGTACGCACTCTGCAACAGGGTGACATTCTTGCCTTCTGGGAGAAATAGATTTTGGTGAATATCTTGTATATAGACAGGAGACTAAAAGCAACATAATTATTAAGATTATAGTGACATTCTTGCCTTCTGGGAGAAATAGATTTTGGTGAATATATGGCTTGTATATAGACAGGAGACTAAAAGCAACATAATTTTTATTAAGATTATGTTGTAATATTTTAATTAGTAACTATGGCTTTGCTGCACAAACATTTCAGAAGACATAAAGATGTATGAAAAAATGGGTCTAACCTACCTGCAGTGAGGGTATTTATGTGATAGTACAGACTCCCATTAGTTTGCAGGCTTCTGAGAAAATTGTGCCTCAGTTTCCCAAAATGCTAAATCCACTAATATTTGTGAAGTGCTTGAAAATTTTCCAGAGGAAAGTGCTGAATGCAAACAATAAGCTGCTGACTTTATCTGCTATATATATATATATGTGATTTATCCTCACATTTTTATACAGTGTATGATTGCAGACAAGAAAACATTCTCAGCATTTAACTTGTGGTCAAATAGGAACAGTCCATTGACATGACCCAGCTGTATCAGAAACAATCTGACTAATGGTCATACAATACCCACAGCATTCAGGGTTTGATCTTAAACCAACGGAAAGTACAGAACTTGCTGTATTGTAGGCTGATGATTTATTGACTACATGTTTTCAGAGGGAATGGACTGTTGTAAGACACTAGGGGGAAAACAATGGATTTCTGTTAAAGGGAAATCATGTTACACCTCTAGAAGAGTCCAGGAAACTTCTACACAAGGATCAGCAGAGACAATGATGCTTAAACAGTTCCCCAGTTGTTTCATTCCTTCTTGAAATGGTTGTTTGCTTTGACCTGACAAGCAAAGGAGCAGAATTGGCAGGCTGATGCAGAACAACATGGATTCCCACGTATTTCTGTCACAGCCTTCTGGAGATTTGAAAGAAAACAGATGGCAGTACAGGACCAAGAGCGTGCTAAGAGATTAATGATTTTTAAAGACCAGCATGATTTACTTAAAAATACCCTAATTTTTTTAATATTTCTAAAGCACTGAGCTTTCCTGGAAAATGGAAGCACTCAAAATATTTCTTAGTTACAAAAGTATCAGCAACAATATGCTACTGATGAGTATGCCTGTTTGAAATGTTTTAAGAAATATTTAAATGCAAAAGAAAATACAAAACATACATAAAAAATAAGTAGAGAAGGGTTAGCAAGTTAAATCTTTTCTGAAAATTGTCACTCTTTGTAATCTACTTTTCAACTGGGGAGCCAGCAGAGATGCTGATCCCTTTTTTCAACATCAAGAAGGCACAGACAGTGCTAAAAATGCAGGTATAGTTTTTTTCACAGCATTCTTGACACTTAAAGGCGTCCAAAATATGAATAAGTTTCTGGAGGTTCGTAATGTGTCTGGTCAGCTTCCTCAGTCAACATCTTACAGATATGACTGCTGAAACATCGGAGGATCTTCACATTGTTTTCTCTCACAAAGACCACAGGAATATAAAATTAACTACACAGAGTCAAAAGTCCATCTAAACCAGTACCATATCCCCAAGTAAAGGTCAGCTGCAGAAGTTTAGGGAAAGCATATTAAAAAAACACATATAATCTGATCCTACCTCTGCTCAGTCCTTTCAGTTTAGGATTTGCAGATAGGAGTACAGCCATTATCATGTTTAATAGTGCACCCAAGATTTTTCACCTCTTCCCACAACTTTGTCTTAGGAGAAAAAAATATTGCCATGTGCTCTTAAACCTTCAAAGATATGCTTGTATGATTTCTTCACAATAAATCCAACCTAGATTGTGCTCCTTGGCAGAAATGTTCCTTCTCTTTTGTGTGTTTGTGTTTGTGTATTTATTTTATGAAACTGTCCTGGGAACACATTTTATAATCTTAAATTGTTAGATCTTATAATGTTAAATTGACCTGATCTTATTCTTCAAAGAGGAATAGGGGACTGTATAATTTCTATCTCTTAAGACTTCACAGCTCATTAATCAAATTCTTTAAGCAGCTAAAAAGATAGCCCCTCCAAACAACAAACAATATAGAAGGCCCCCCAAATTAGGCTTGTTCACTGCCTTGAATAATAAAAGCTACAAAACAGTAGAAATGAATTCTTGTTTATGCCCCCTTTATAAAAGTACTATACCAAGGAGACAGAACAGACTTGCTGGATCTCACAAATCAGGTTTGTCCCCATTTCAAAGAAGAGCTGGGCTGGCACATACATTGCCTGGATTGTAGTCATTTTGGGACACAGTGAAGAGAAAAATACTCTCTAACAAAAACAAATGTGAATGTCAAAATTCATGAGCAGAAATACCAACTTCAGCAATTATTACTGGGAAGTCAGCAAGCACTTGTTATTCAGGGATGAAGCCTATTTCTTTCTTGCTGCCAAAGTTCTTCTCAGTTCCTCAAGGTTACCTCTATTTCCATTTTCACAGTCTAAACACATCCTTCTGATCTCCAGCTCGCATTCCTTGAATTCCAGCAAGTCTTCTGATCTCATCCCTTTCTTATCTACTTCCTTCTTTTTACCTGAAGTCCTTAATTTTTAACTCCAGAAAAGCCTTATCACTGCTACAAACTGGCTGTACTGTCAGAATAAATTTTCTACTAAATCAAAAAAACCCTGAGCTTCTTCTCGTCAGTTTTGCTACTCCATCTTACAGAATCACAGAATATCCTGAGTTGAATGGGACCCACAAGGAGTCCAGCTCCTGGCCCTGCACAGGACCATCCCCAAGAGCCACACCATGTGCCTGAAAGACATGTTTAAATGCTTCTTGAACTCTGTCAGGCTGGTGCTGTGACCACTGCCCTGGGGAGCCTGTTCCACTGTCCAACCACCCTCTGGGTGAAGAACCTATTTCTAATATCCAGTCTAAACCTCCCCTGATACAACTTCAGGCCATTCCCTCAGATCCTGTTATTGGTCACCATAGATATTTGTCCTGTGTCTGGTAAATTCCTACTATTAGAAGACATTATCTGATCACCAGAGAAGCCAAAATCTCAAGTGTTGAAATGCCGTGTAGAAAACTGAAAATGTATATCTAACAGAGAGAATGAATGTTGAGCAACATATAAACCAGACACAAAGACTCAAGGAGGGAAAACCTTGTTTGACCATCACCAGGTACCGATTTAACAACACACAGCACTAAGATGACTTGAGGCTTCTCTACCTATAGCACTGCCCTGGGTGTGATGTGTTCATGTGCCTTTGTGGTTCTCAGCAAATCACAGCTGGGAACATCCTGTCAAGAGTAATAAAACATGAGGACAGAACTGACACACCAAAGTTCATGGGAGCTTCCAGCAACAGGGGACACATTTGTCTGTGGCTTCCACTGCTGTAAACCAGCAGTAGTTTCAGTAGTTTCATGGACCTTCAGAGAGTTCCTCTGCTGCAAGGATTCTGTATGTGAGCAGAATCAAATGTACTCTGTAGATTTGCCCAAGTCCCTCAGCCAGCATTTCAAAAACAGCTTATAATTTTGGCTGCCTCAATTTTTGAGTCTTGGTGTCTTAAAAGACACTAAAAATAAAGAGCCAAAATTACAGGTTACTTTGCACAACTTGGGCCTCAGTTTCTCTGTACTAAGTTCTGATGTTACTTGGACTTACTTAGAATTGAAGTATGGAGTAAGTTTCTTGAATAATACAAAGCTCCAGAAAACTTTCACCATATGAGAACTGACTTGCACTCTGTGTCTCAGGTCACTCAGGTTGGAAGATAACAATTCCTTGGCCTGATAACAGACTTGTGCCAAACAGAAGTAACATCATTGTTAAGTGGAATTGCAGAAATTTGATAAATACTGCATGTTTGTATGAGTACTGAAAACTACTGGTTTCTGCACATGCCTGAGTTCAAAGGAATGTGATATTAGGGATCACAATTAGCAAATGGAAAAGCCACATGAGACACCACTGTCAATAATCAACAAACCAAAAAGCATGGGAAAATACACATAAACTCTTTCATCCAATGAAAATCAGAGCAGTCAGCTTTCTTTTAATTTAGGAACATGCTGTGCTTGCCTGGGGGTTGCAAGGGCAGGGAAGGGAGAGAGGGTCAACTCTCCATAGGACTGACCCAGGTTTGAAAATTCACAGCAACTAAAGTGCTGAAAGCCAAGCCTCCCACACATCCTTCCTCTATGTGTCAGGAAATAGTGTCCCCTGATTGCTCAATCTCTAAGTCAGATGGCTGGCCTGGAGGGACTAGATGGGTTTTTCGGATACCATCGGACCTTGGGGGAATTTTATATCGACTAAAGCAGATGGAGAAAACTCAAACAATTTTGGAGATCCCTTCAAGATGTTATTCAACTCTTGATGAGCCTCCCCATCAATTAAGAGAGTGCACCTCATGTCTGTACTTGGTAAGAAAAATTTTTGTGACTGATTTTCAGGATGAACAGAGCTACACATAAGAAGCACAACTAAAACAAACAGCAGTGATAGCAGCAGACAAGTGATATGGTGTGGTAAAGCCACTAGGCTATCCAGGGAATTTGCTTACTCAGCTCTGTGAAACCATGAGACCTTACTTCGTAACACATAATATAGACTTTTAAAACCTCAGGGCTACACTGACTGTCATAAGCTGCAACAGGCAATAGCTTTCTGTTCCACAAAACAAAACTGAAAAGATGCCTGCCTTGTTCATATTGTGTTGTTTTTTTTTATCTTGCTTCCAGGGTAAGTCCATCCATAGACAAACTAGCAATTTCCTGGCTAGTGTAATCTCATCCAAGTTCAAGGATGCTAAAACCCATGCATTCTCATTGGAACTGAACTTATGTCCTGCCAGATCAATATCTCCCTCCCCATTTTTCTTCCCAGCCTTCCACTCAGTGTGCAACTTTTCTGTTGAACCACAGCTGACAGCCCATAGGGAATTTCCAGACTTGCAAACCCCTGCAGGTAGTGTTGCCAACCTGTTGGATGCTGAGACAAAGGAAAGAGAGAGGAATAATGCAACAGACAGGAAGCAGTCAGATGAAAACACCCCAAATATGGAATTATCTCCTCCTTAGTTCCTCTTCTTACCCTTTCAGCTTTCAGCTCTGAATGTGAGTCCTAAATTGGCTAAAATACTTCAGAGAGACAAACTGTTGAACCAGGTAAAAAGTGTTTGGCTCCAGACATTTGCACTGGCTGTGACAGCTCTCAAAATTTTATTGGGGTATAAAGATTTCTAACAAGTTACTACATCCCTTAAGAAGTTGGTTTTTTTTGGTTTTTTTTTAACAAGTCATTAGGCTTTTGTTAAGAAAAAAAAAGCAGCTTCTTGGAAAAGGAGCTACTAGACCTAGCAGCAGTTTCTAGTTGCTAGAAACAAAATCTAGTAAGAAATAAATTGGGTAGAGGAAAAAATTCTGATATGTCACAGCAAAGTAACTCAGATCCCAGTATGATTCCTTCCAAGTCTGAAGACCACACTTCCAAAGTGCATCCTTGCAGGATCTGCTTTTTGAGATCCTTGCAGGATCTGGTTTTTTTTGTTTTTGCATCCCTACACATGCATCAGTACATGTGGTTATTCTCCAGCTCATAATTTGCATAGCATGGCATCTCTTATTGGGGATTAGACCTTGACCACCTGCCCAGTAAAGGTTATCTCCATTACATTAGCCAGCACGGTGATTACATCAACCTGCAGTTGTTTCCAGCACAGCTAGCTACACTTGCTCAATTTCAATATACAGTGGAGATCCCAGTAACCATCCCTCCTCTCAGTCCTCAATTTTCCTCTTTTATTGCCTTCTCCCTGCCCCAATAACCCACTCTGCCACCCTCAAGAAGAAAAGTATTTGCAGACTTTTCCCAACAAAACAGCCTGATGCAGGGAATGCTGACTTGCTGTGGCCTTTCTTGTGATTGCTTGTTGACTAAAGCCAATTGCTAACAGCATGGGGACTCACATTGTGCAATTCACATGGCTTCTTCTCCTCAGCCCAGCTTTGTGTTTATGCTCAAGGGCATCTCTCCTTCCAGCAACTGCACAGGCCAACAATACTCCCGCTGGCCAAGAGTTTCCTACAGTTACAAGTGCTTGCAAAGTGTGTCATCTTCATGCAGGAGGCCTCAAACTGTTTCTGGGGAAGCAAGCTGCTTCTGTCATGGGTCTCATTAAAGAAGATGCCAACGAAAAGGACAGCTGCCTGCCCAGCTGTCCCCAGAACTGCTCCCTTCTCCACTTGAAGAATGAACAGGCACCCAGATGTGAGGTTGTTTTCAATCTCACAGGAGGTAAAGTTAATTAAATGCAGAATTGAATTTTAATTGCAAATAGATGCAGCTGTGTGCCCCACTGAAAACATCATCTTATGGAGTAGGCTTAGGAATCTCTGGATTGCAGAAGTATAAAAAAAAAATTGCTAAGAGTCACTACTTTTAGTTTGGACTTGGACCAGGTGCCTGTATCAGTATCTGCAGGGAGATTCTCCTTGTAGTAGGTGACTTGTTCATGTATGACCTTCTTACATTTAGGTTTTAGATGTGAGAGATACCTCTTCTCTGCAGAAGCAGAGGGTTGTTTGGAGAGCCCTTAGTATGAAGTGAGTACCAGCTCAAGGTGCTAAATTTGGCAGATTTAGGCAAGTGACTCCCCTGATTTGTTTTAGTATTTTTTATCACCAGTAGCCTGGCAGAGCAGGACAGGACTTCATTCTCAGGGGCCAGGGAATTGTCTGTCATCCTCATAAGGAAAAAAGAACTGTGCTGCACAATATGACAAGGGATTAAAGAGTTAAAAAAGAAATCCTACATTGAGGAGTTACCTAAGGAAGTTGATTTTTGCTGAAGGCTTATTTGGGATTTTCCTTTCCTGCTACCATGAACTAGCTGAATTTCTGTTAATTTTGTAGTCTTCTGAAAACATGACCATCCCCTCCTCGCTCTCCTCAGACCTCCCTCATCCCCTGTCACCCCCACCCACATACAGAAGAGTGCAAAAGCCTGCACTGTCAGCGCCTCTGCATACCTTTGGGAGAAGCAATCAAACTAAACCTGAATTTTGTGTGCTGCCAAGCTGGCTTCAGGATATTTCAGAGGAGAAAAAAAAAGAAGAAGGAAAGACAATCAGTACTTGCAGGGATTTGTTCATGAAACAAGCAAAAACATGAGGAGCTTTGCTGCAGCAGCTGCACTTACATTGTAGTAGCCGTGTCTCTGCGCAGATCCTCCCTGTTCTGCAGTCCCGTAATCCACACAGAGAAATGCCTGTACTGCTCCTCTCGCTGGCACTGCTGTTAGTGAGACTGGAACTGCTGCTGTTTTCACTTTCAGACCAGCCTCTCTTTCCAAATCCTCTGACGTCAGACAGCCTGCAAGAGATATTTATGGAATGAACAATCTAAAAGTTTTTCTAGGTAGAATTAAAACTGCAGTTTGGGGGGGGATCTGTAATTTTTGCACTCTTGGATAGAAAACCTCCCCAAGAGGTTCATGGAGTAAACTGTGGAGAACTACAGATGTGGTTGTATAACTCCGTGGCAAAAGGCAGTACCTGTACTTTTCCATCCATGTTATATTATATCCACACCCAGGCTGTAACTATCTGTCATGAAAGTCCCCATTTGGAAAGTGGTTTTCCAGTCTCTCAGCTGTGCTTAAACAGGGTTTGAATCAAGTGTGACATAGAGGTCTCTCACAGACACACTCCAAGCCCACAGCCCTCTGCTGTGTCCAGGCTTTTATTGGATTTAACCAAAACAGGACTGAAACAGGGCCTTCCAAGCATCTTGTCCACACCTCTATCAGTTTGGCACTAACTCCTTTTGCTGGATTGTTTTCTCAAGCATGTGGGCCGATTTGGCCATCTTCCCTCCTAACTTCAAAATATCTTCTCTAGAAATGTCATCTCAGATAAATACCAGCTCAGGAAGTTAATTTAGTCTTTGATCTCTATTATGCTCTGTGTATTTGCATCTTTCCATTATTCCTTTGCTGTTGTACAGTATGACTTTTCACCTGCTGTGAAAGCCACTTAGGTGTTATGTGGAAGAGAAGAGATGCTGGAGCAAAAAGTGAAACAGTATTAGCATTAATGTTAATCAGTATTTGAAGAGCGAAATGCTCTCGTGGTATAATCCTGCTGAGGTAAGTGGTGATAAATTTGGACTGATAAGACTTCTTTGTTTTTTATTTAGAAGCTGAGCTTGACAATAAGCCTATAAGTATCAGTAGTCCAATCTAAGAGACGAAACAAGTCTGAAGGTGAAGTGATAAATGGTGAAAGTCCTTGAGTGAGCTTTGCTTGATTACAGACAAACCTTTTTAAGAAGTTCAAAACTTATTCAACATTTTCTGCAGGAGTGTACAAATGTGCTGCTATTATAAGCAACTGGGTTTGGTTATTTTTATACCACATCATTTCCATTTGTAAGCAGTTAAGAAGTATATGCTTTGGTACCACTTTTGGAGATGCAATTGCTATTTCAAAATGTGCCAAGGTTCTTTTCTGTGCAACTTACTAGCCAAGCAAATTTACCATTTGGGGCTGTGTGGACTAGGTTTATATATATATATATATATATATATGTATGTGCTTTTCTGCTCTACCATTATCAGCTTCAGTCCTGAGTTGACTATATGATGCTTTTATCCCTAATCAATAAAAATCATCTGATCAACATCAAAAGGCTTAAAATCAAATTTTTTCTGATAACTTGCTAGTGGCAGCTTTCCCCATGCACTGTAATATCATCACTATGACCAAAAGCTTTGAGATACATTCCAGAATAAAATGGTATTTCTTTGAAGAGATTTCCACTTTTATACTTACAAGGTGGGTCTAAGAATCTGGCAGATGGAGGAACAAGAAAATTATCCCAGTTCCAAAGTGGTATTCAGTCAGGCGGAGGAAATAAAATGTTTTTATATATAATGAAAAAATTAAAAGGTACCCAGTTTTGACAGTGCAAACCAAGCACTGTCCAAGTGGTGTTTTTGTCCCCTTTGGCTATGAGATTTTTCACTTGTCTACTTAGCATCAACAAGGATCACTCAGGGATGAGTCCCTGCCTTGTTACGCTGCATGTTAATCTTATTAAAGATCAACCCTGGAGTTACATTGCTACCTGTTGGCAGTTCGTCCCATGTATATCCAGCAGGAACTCTGAAGGGCAGAGTGATTCAGGGCTTTTCTGTAGGATACCCAAACTGTTCCTTGCAGGGAGTTCCACATCCCACCAGATTTCATTGACTCAGCTCCTCTAAAGCACAGTAGGTGCTCCTGGTGTTTGCTAAAGATGAGATGGCTATCCATGACTCTTCTTTCTTCTGTTTAGTTTATAAGATTATATTACATCTTCTCCCTGGAGAGTGAAGTAGGAGGAACATGGAAACCCTGACCACCACACAGAAGTAAGGCATGAATAACCACAGCCTGTCCTACAGGCTGAGCCAAGAACAAATTGTATTCCTTTATTTTGCAAGATTTTGCAGCAAAATTGAAATGCCAAGAAATTGAAATGCTCTGTTTACCCATATGTGACATGGACAGTGACAGTTAACCTGTGTCCAATAGCACATTTTATTTCTGTCCTGAAGGTATATGCCACTTACCATGTAGTTGTTAAAGTAGAAATATTCATCCCATCAGAAATGCTGTAACATTCCAGCTACCGTGGACTAAGACATTATCTCTATGAACCTGTTGCATTTCTATATGAAAATGAAAGGTAGAATAGCCAGTTGTATGGTTGTATAGTCATAGCCTCTGCATGGAATCCCACAGGAGTCAATCCCACAAGAGGCCACAGAAGCCCTTTCTGGAACACAACACCATGATATGAAGAGCACAAAGAAATCCTCTGTGAGTAATCTGTACTCCTGTTTCCTATACTTGAGAATCCTCTCCATTAGATTGGGAATGTGCATGCAAAAGAAAAAATTGCTTCATTTTTAAACAGAATTTATTTTAAAAAATAGTTCTCCCAAAAGATACTAGAGACAGGCACTTTTGGAGGGTGAGGAGGACCAAGTTTGGGCACTGGACCAACACAAGCATAGGCACTACTCAGGCCTGAAACAGAGAAAATACAGAGAACAGATTGAGACCCTCTGCATCTCTTGCACATGACTGAAACAAGACAGCACGTGCCCTTCAGATCCCAACCAGTCTAATGCATGTTCACATGTGCAACTATTGAAGTCGAGTTGTCACTCCCTTAGTACTACATAACAAAATAATAAACCAAAGGAAGCTAAACCCTATTAAAATACTATTCTTGCTGCCATAGTGGAACAGGCCATTCAGTTCACTAATCTAGTACACTGCCTCAAGCAGTGGTTAGATACCTGATGATTCAGAGCATGAAGAATGGAAAACACACTACATCCAGCCAGTTGTGGGCTGGAACATTACATAAGGATGAGCGGTTGAAGAGAGAAGAGAAATTCTTTCTTGAACCCCATAGCTGATCAGTTTACACATTTAAGTATGAGTTTATTTCAGATACTGAGTTTTTTTCCCTTGCACTGGTATTGCTATGTATGTTATTTCTGCATATATTTCAGTTTGGGAAACTGCCAGTTTTTTTTCCAATCCACTGAATTCAGGAAATGCAAAGTTATGGCATATGTTCAAAGAATAGCACACACCAAAGCATGCAGAGAGCTCTATCTTTGTCTTCAGATGCACATAGCCTTGGCCCTAGTTTTTAAATCCACCCAGTGATTTTCCTTTCATTTTGAATGATGGAATTCTATTCACTGTGTACTCTTGGCCCCGGATTTAATTCTCCATTGCACTGACCAGAGGGAAACTACCTAGAGGTCTTGTAGATATCTTCATTTCCAAGACTTGAAACAGCATCATGGCTTACCAAGGATTAGTAAACAGTTTAAGTGATTGGAAGGAAAGCTGGTGATGTGTTGCAGATAAATATGTGCCAGCAAGAAGGATTGTTCCAAGACACTACCACAGCTACCTCTGAATTGTATAAGGGATCATACTCTAATCAGGAAAGGGGGAACAAAACACTTTCTGGAGCTATAGAGTATGTACTTGAGGTGTTTCTTTAGCCACAAAGGACCATGCAGAGCAAGGAAGTGTCTGAGTATCACAGTCAATGCATAGCACCGAACTGACAGCATTTTAGACTCAGTTTCCTCCAGTATCAGAGGCAACACAAATTAAGAATCAGTGGAAAATAAGGCTTACACAACAGAAGGAACATTTCAAATTAAAAGTAATGCAGTGCTAAGTAGAGTAAGACTTACAAAACCTTCATCTCTGCAGTACATTGTGACTGAACTCAGAGTCTGAGGCACAGACTGGACTACTCAAACTAAATCAGCAACTTAGATGGACAGTATTCATATGTGAGAGTAGACAGAAGGCAGCAGTAGCTGAGAACACCCTGCCTCCACCACCAAGAGAAGAGGAGGCAGGAAAGAGTGAACTTCGTCCCACACAGGGAGCTGTGGCTAGGCTCTGACTCCTTTGCAGAAGTCAATTGACCAAAGAGAATTGAGTAGGCAAGACTATTTAGACAGTTGGTAACTAAAATTGTTCTGCAGACATATAATATCAGAATTAAACAACATTTGGTAATATATCACAGCCTGACTAGCTATTCCCAGCACTATCTTAGATCCATTTTGTTTTCCACCAAAAGCTGTATAGTGAATTCAGGCTAACCAGGGTCCTTTGAGAGCTTTGTGGGATAACAGTTTCTTGGCTTCTTTTATTCACATACTGTAGTGACAACTGTTAAAGTGGAGATGCTTCAAAGAAGCCAGAGAAAAGCATATGCACTCAGTAGAAATGCCAGCAATTATATACCATATTAACAGCAATCATCATGTATTACAGGGGAGCCTAGGTAGGAAGGAGAGTTCAATTCCATGGAATGTATCAAATTTAGGTGTCTTGACTGTTGGTTTTTTTTTCTCTTTTATTTCCTAGACATTCTCTTTTCTTGCAAAAAGATTTATTTTTAAAAGGCTCCAGGAAGCCAAGAGAGCCTATTAGACTGGCAATTATCCTGAGTCACTTCCTACAATGGTTTAAAACTCAGAAAATCTTTTTTGTGGGCATGAATGCAAAAGTATATCAGTGGCCCACAGAGTTGAACCAGTAAACCTGAAAAGAGTAATAACTTACAGCTAGTTACATCACATTTTTAATTACATTGAAAAATTGTCAAGGTTGGAAAATCAAATTATGAAAAATTATAAATAGAAAACACATTATGATATGGATATGCTTAGCCACTACCCACGTATAACAGCTGTGGCAGAACATGGGATGGGATCCAGCTGCCTGCATTTCAGTTCAAGACATTTAGCTCAAGACAACTCTCCCTGCAGCTCTTGCCACAGTTGATGTGAGCCTGATGCAAGCTCACCTAAAATTGCAAGCACACAGCTGGAGCTGGCGCTGCAGTTTTTGTGCTTGTACACTTTTAGGTGTTTTGGTTCACCAATGCTCTTTACTGTACTTCTTTCTAATTAAAGAAAAATATTCCAAACAGTTCCAAAACTTTTGCCCATGTAATCCTACTGAATTTTTGAGATATCAACATAATCCCCAAGGTCCCCTGAATACAATTTTACTCCACTCCTGTCATGATATTGTACTTTTCTCCTCTTGTGAAGCTGCTATTTCAAGAAGCAATACAATTTTGCCATGATATATTCATGTGTCTTCTCAGGCAGGAAAACATAGGAAAGTTCTCGAGCTTTGCTTCTGAAACATGCTACAGTATTATGGACATAGGCAAATAGTCTTGGCAGAAGTATTCTTGGAATTTATACAAACTGTAGAGACTGCTAAGCTTCAGCCTCAAGTTTTTATTACCACACCAGCCAAAAGTGACCTTGCGTGCTACCTCACCTGCAGAAGAAATTAAGACAGCCTGTCTATAGAATGAGAGCACAGAATCTTGACTGATAATGCCAAGAAACATTTGCTAATGTTTCAAAATACAAGAAATGAAACAAGCAAACAGAACAAATAAAACATATAGGCATTCTTTTTCCTTTGTACCTATTAAATACCATGACTAAGAAGCCATTCTCAGGTGACATTTAACATTTATTGTGAACACTGTTTCCAGCACCTACACAATAGGCTACTGAAATGTGTCAATTTACAGGATTAAACAGAAGGCCACCAAAATCCAGATTACATTTATTTCTTCCTAGACAGATGACAACCTATTGTTATAAATGTATGAATGTTTGAAGACAGAATACTCATTTGAAGAATCAGGTTTTAGACTGGTCTTGGGGGGGTGGGGGGGCAGTGAAATACGATAGAAGTATAATCAGTCTTCTAGTGAAGGCAGGCAAGAAAAACAGCTTTACAAAAATACACTAAGCATACTGACTTCTCCAGAGTCTTAGTCACTGCTGATTTACACATGGTTCAACATATTCAATATCCCACAGCATGAGGATTTTGTGTCTGAAATAAAGCAATGATGCTGGGTGGGTGTGTGGGTGGGTGCGGGTTACATTATGTAATGGGATGGCTATTGTGCTTAAATTAAAAAAAAAAAAAACAAAAAACCCAAACCAAAACAAACAGACAAAAACACTTCACAAAACTCCAGTGAGTTAGAAACGAGCTGGAAATTCTGAAAAATAAACCAGAATATATCTAAATATATTTAAAGATATCTAAACCCGTGGTCTCCCAAATCCCATAGTGTGGTCCTTAGGATCCCAAAACAGCTTGAAATAAACAAAGTTGGGATGCTCAGCATATTCTAAGACCAAGGTACAATATATTGTCAAATGTACCCATTTTGTTCTGATATAACTATTTGCAGAAGACACACCATTGGTGAAATTATCAGTGATGAACTAGTTAAGATAGAATTTATTAACTGGTTCCACAAGAAAAGGCTATTGTACTTTTGATTTGTCATTTCCTTTGATCATTTCAAGTATAGACAGAAAGGTAATAGGCTTAAACAAATATTTGTATAACTTTTTGTTAATTTCACAGATTTGATGTCATAAAAGTTGTTACTATAAGATTCTTGTCCCAGTTAGGTATAGGACTTATTTAAAACCTAAAAGTTTTGTTCCTTCTCCTCACACCTTCCTCCCCCCTCCATTAATTTGGCAGATCTAGGAATTTAATTGCCCTTGATCAAGCTTGTCAAGACACAAAAACATAATTTGCTCATAAGATAAATTCTTCAAACTTCTGCATACTCAATAGTGTCTAGCTGACATACAAAATTATGCAATATCATGTTATATGTAAGAACTATAATACTATGAAATCATAATAATAGTATATTTGGAGGAAGAGACACTTTCTAAAACCTTAAACATACGATTAGATAAAAATTGCAGCAGCTTAAATAATTTGAAAAATAAATTGAGGGCTGGAAGGTATAGAAGGGCCTGTGAACCTACAGGAAGAGATTAGGTTGTGTGGGGACTGTTAACCAGTGAATTGCAACCACAAGATTACCAACAAAGGACTGGCATTGATGCCTGGCTTCCCTGAAGAAACTGAATGAAGACACGTCTACTTCCTGCCCATCTCTGAAACATGATGAAAACAACTCTGTATTACAACCAGCCATAGTAGCTCTCTGAAGTCATTCCAGAAGCACAGGACCACTGGAGTGCAGCAATGTTTGGAAGCAGCAGGGGGGATCACAAGCGAGTGATTTCTTTCACATGGAATCAAGCCCTCTGAGGATAGTTAACTTATTTGAGAGGTTAGCCCATGAGCATCCCCAGAAATTAGGGAGCGTAAAAGGAATTCAAATACAGGAGAATGATTAGAAATTGGTGAATGAAGTGAACCTTAATGCTGACAAAATAGCATGAAGCAGCTGACTGTGGCAAAGCTGTTTTTTACAACAAATAGCTAAACCAGCTTTTTTTCTTCACACTAGTGTCACAAGTCAGATTTAATGTCTGTAAATCTCTTTGAGATCTTCCAATGGAAATTACTATTCAAGTTTTATAAAAATATTATATAAAGGAAAAGTTACAGTGCCAGAATATATACAATGGATGGATGGGAAATCATTATTCTTCCATGTTTCAAGAATTGTTTGACAAGTTTTGAAATTATTTCTCTGGGAACTGATCTGACTTAAATGTGCTTATCCCTTGCCTTTTGTTAGCTCTTGTTTGCATTTACTGTCCATTAATAATAGATGAACACAACAGCCTAAGGTACTTGATTCTTTTATGAACTGTAGATAATTCCACATTTCAGTCCTACATAACATTAACAGCATAGGGAAAACTGGAATGTGGCAAGAAGCCCAGGAAAAGGCAAGTTGAGTTGAATTGGGAATTAGCTGGAAGGATAATAATCGTGCAAGCCAATATTCATTAAGTAATTTTATGTGCAGCAAAAGAAAATCATGATACACACTTGGCATCTGGAGACTTTAAAATGGTAAGAAAAGTATTTCAATAACTGTACAAATGGTTAACAATTGTGACACAAACCATTTATTTCTACACACCTCGATTCAACATTATTGAGTTTTACTCAGCACTATCCTGAAACTCCAATACATAATCTAAAGAACTGCTTATCAGACAGCCTAGGTATTTTCTGAGTTATACAATCCTTCTTCCCATTTTTCTTCTGCAGCCATCATTTTCCCTACTTCTAAACCATTCACTTCAGCAATATGGGATTAAAATTCTGGAGATGCTTTGGCAGACACTGGGGCTTAGGTAAGCCCTATAAGGGCATGCAAGTATATCAAAACTGTAAAACAAGAATTCAAGCTAATCAATAACTAATAATAAAAGCAGATTAAAAATTAGCATACTTAAATTGCTATTCTGGATTAAATTCATATCTGTTCTTAAACTATTAAATATGAGCCAAAATAACACTATCATCTGTAGGTACACAGTTTGGGGTAATTGGGAGTGGGGCTGTGGCCGAGCCTCATCCCCAGTGGGTGAGCAGCATTGAAGGAATGAGCCATGGAGTGCCCAGATGCACTGAGCAATCACCAAATGGAACAGAGGGCACACAGGTGCAGTGCATGAACATGAGAGGTATAAATGTTTGGACCAGAAAGCAAGAAGGGTAGGTGCTTGCAGCTTTCTGAAGTGGTGTTACTCTGTATGGATGAGTGCTTAAAGTTTTTTGAAATTGTGTGCTGATACTCTGCACATCACATTTGTGTAACACAAATGCAATATGTGCTACAACAATCACTTTCTAAAGGTAAAATGTTTCATCCTCTTGTAGCTTGTGATTTGTACCAGAGTGCATGATTTAGTTATGTGATTTTTCCGATAAGTTGTTCAATGCAAACTGCAAAGAATATAAGCTCCACTGAAAAGTAAAAGTTATATTACTAGCAAATAAATTGCTGAAGTAGCCATGTGACTCACCCAGGAGGACAGTTAGGTCTCAAGGCAGACTTTTGGATTATCCCGCTTAAGAAAGATGGAGTAGTGCTGACCTATCTAGGTGTCTCTTTTGAGTGAAAAAGATATTTTTTATCTGAATGTAGGTAGTAGAGAGATTTGGGGTTGTTTCTTTTGTTTTTCAAGTGGGATTTCTTGTTCATTCATCTCAGTGGGTTAGAATTGATCTCTGAAAATGTAATGCAGTCCTTACATATCCTATTAGATTTATACAATGCAAGATGTTTTTTTCTTGGTCTGAAAAATCGCAGCCTCTTCAAGGAGGCTAACAGCAACTGTTAAAAATCTTATTTGTTGTTTTAAAATTGTCTGTGTGCTAGTCATCTGCAATAAAAAAACATGTTCTGAAGAAAGTCTCATAAATTCATTTATTTACTGCCTGAAGTTTTCATTTTTCATGTCAACAATCTGATATACCTGTTTTCAACTATCAACAATCTGATATACCTGTTTTCAACTATCATATCTAGTACTTCATGTTTATCATCTCTGGAGAAAATCTGGCTGGAGTGTGTACAAACCACTGACCTCTCCCACAGGTCACAGAATAATGCAAACTTGAGAAGCATAGGTCCCAATTTTATTAACAATTCTCCAGTAAAATATATACTATTAGCTTAATAAATACTTAATATAAAATTGCTCCTAACATATATTGCTTGTCAAATTACCACCAAGATCTTTAGGAAGCTTACTCTTTGAATCAAGGAGCCACAATATATGGAATTTAAATATGCAAATCTATAATTCATCATCTTGGTTGCAAGCAACCTGTGAAAGGTTAAAACTCTTGACAATGCTTACAATAAGACATTAGTTTGGAGAAGAAATAATGGACATCAAGTGCAGTACAGTTACTAACTTAGCAGATTTATTCTATTTTCACCTTTGGCTGGTTTACATTTCGTCTGTTCTCTTCAGCCGTAGGTGAAAAATAGGTGACATATGGGTTATGTTACCTATTTTTAACAGGTCACTTGTGCTTGTAATATTAGGTCTGAGACACAGCTTTAATTTGATGAGGACTAATTTCAAATGCAAGAGAATTGCAACTCACTAGCTGGGGATTCATAAGTGAAAGATTCTAGGGAAGTCTAAACAACAACTATGTGCAGCATTTGCGGCCAAGCTAGAGACAGAAGATAAAAACTGGGTAAATGAGCATTTTGTATTTTAATATAGTTATTTGGACAAGAAGTCTGCCTCCTCACATTGGCAAATAACTCATGCCTGCAGTCCCCGGATACCAACACTTGCCCATTTATGAGATTTCTCAACTGCAGATGCATAACATCAACACGTGACAAACCCATCCTGCCTTAAAAGTATCTGGCATTTTGAGATGTGGAATCACAGAATGGCTGGGTTGGGAAGGACTTTAAAGATCATCTAGTTCCAACCTCTCTGCCCTGGGCAGGGACATATTCCACCAGACCAGCCTAAATTTGCAATACTAGTTGAATAAGTAGTAGTAGTATATTTATTTTAAAATAAAAACTGAATGTTAAAAAAACCCAAAACAACCAAAATAATCCTTTTTTCTTTTCATAACCTGAAAATATCTAAAAAAAGTAGGGCTTAAGATACTGTTGCACTGGGGTAACATGAGTGCTATTCTAGTTGATTTCAAACAGATCAAGAGTGCATCTTAATTTCTTAATTCACAGAATTGTATGGGGAAAAGCAGTGTGGTCATGTTTACAGAAAGGCACAAATACATAGAAAACTTCAGTGGAAAAGTTCATCTTGGTGTTTTAAGATATTTAGTGCTTCACTACTTAAGAAACCATTTTCTCTGGCTTCACTCCAGGATGGGCTTGCTAAATTGAACATACTGCTTAATTATTCCACGGCTTAATTTTTTCCTTGAAGAAAAAGGCAGGTACCAACTCTACACTTCTTAATGTCTGGCACACCTGGCTGGAGCATATTATTACATCCAAACTGAAGAACTTGTGAGCCTGTACAAGTATTAGCATAATAAAAGAATACTCATTATGGCGGTTTCCTGAGTTAGTAGTTTCCCTCAGTTTTAGGTATGCTATACTACTTAGGTTATGATGTAAACTTTTGCTTCCTTCAAGATGGCCATCTTTTCTTATACAACTCCCTTAGTCATCCTGTAAAAACATTTCTCATCTGCTCACCCAGTTCAGTAGTGGCCAACCCATCCTAATCCATCTTCTTATGAGATCAACTAGTCTCCTTCAGTAACACTTCATTTCACTTTCTCCTTTTCATTTTTGTTACCTAAACCATGAACTTTGTTTTTACCAGCTGGAGTTCTCCTTTGTACTTTTATTCTAGAGACTCTTTCACTATAGCTCCCTGCATCATGCCCTCTATTTTCACTAAATAATAATTGTGAAACTGAGATCACAACCTTTATCTTTACCTTTTTGATCTACAAAATTTAATTTTACTCCATGGCTGTGATCACCTTCCGTTGCATTGTTGTATTTTCCCCACATGTGTCCTCAATGAATGACAGCTTCTCTACCCTCCCCTCTCACTCTACCCCACACACAGGCTCTCAGTGTTGTTGCTTAATATCATCCTTTCACTCTATGCTGTGCCTCCTCCAGCAACTCTCCAGTCTTTACCACATTATTTTGCTTTTATTTAAGGTCCTTGTCCATACTGTAACACCTTATTCATAGCCACCTTGCAGGTAAGTTTCTGTCCATGATCTATCAATGGTATCAACTTCATTTTACACTTTCAAACGTACCTTTCCCTGTTTTCTGTGATGCTGGTTTTCATTCCCCAAAAGAGCTCTGTAAAGATCTGTAGAATTATTATCATTCTCTTTAAATTCTCTTTACAGCAACAGCTTGATAGGAAAATTTAAGCCTCTGACTATTCTGCTAATATTAGCCACATTATTTAATTTATTTTCCTCTTCCCCAGCATTGCCACCTGTCCTAAACTTAGCAAGAGCTGTTTGGTACAGCTCTAAATTTACACAGTGCCCAACAAAGCTTCTAATCCTTGACTTCAATTCAAGATTACTGTAAATCAATGGTATTCAATAATTGAATTTTATAATGTTTTGTTGAGGGTGATGGAATTTTAATCCTTTTCAAAAAAGAGCATACACAAACTAACTATACAATGACTCTGAAAAAAATTATTCATTCAGAAGAATTAAACATAAGAGTCTACATTTCTCATCAGTTTTCAGATATAAAAGCCCAAATCCTACAGATTTTTCTATTCATAGTCACCTAGAATTTTATCTCTCCTTAGTCAGAGACAAATCAACAATGGACTTTGAAAGGTTTCATAATAGAACATAAATAAGAAATTATTATACTAAAGCTAAAATGTGGGAAGGAAGTGTAGAAGAAATTGTGCAGGTAACATTTGCAATGTGTTAGGTTTATGTCTCCTGTTAACATTTCTCATGCTAGTTTGCAACAAAGGATCCAGTTTACCATTTAGAAGATGAACCCCCCCTACTTCATGCCTCCAAGCGAGAAACAAAAATGCTCAACTTGGAAAAAAATTATTTGTTGTCTGTTGCAGTCAGTGTCCTAAGAATCCCTAAATTTCTCCATGGAATTTTTGCTTACTCTAAAAGAGCCAAGCAATTAAAGACATATAATTATGCATACAGATAAGCCTTAGGGAAGACATTTGTAACCGTGATATTTTCAAAAATCCTTTTGCTAGCATTTTTCTCCTATTCTAGCTGAAAAGCCTCAGAAAAGAAATGTAAACAATTAACTATCTGCTGCTGTGGAATGCAACAGGTGCACCTGTGATTGGTGCATGTTGGTTGTTTCTAATTAATGCCCAATCACAAGCAGCTGCTTGGACTCTGAGAGTCAGGAGCTTTTATTATTTCTCATTCCTTTCCTGTCCTTTCTGATAAATTCTTTTCTCTCTAGTCTTTTAGTATAGTTTTTTGTAAATCATTTTAATATAATATGTACCATAATATAATAAATCAGCCTTCTAAAACATAGACTTAAGATTCTCATCTCTTCCCTTGTCCCAGGAGCCCCCATTGATTCAACCGTAGACACTTTCAGATTTTCTAGTTTGACTGAGTCTACCAAGACACACATTTTTAGGACACATAAAAATGTGTAAGAATGCGAGAACAGTGAAATTTTAAGGTGCTTTCCAAATGTTTTTTCTTAAATACATGAGGATGCAGCTCTGTTTCCTAAGAAACAGACTGTAGCAGTAGCCTAAAAAAGGAAAACATCTCTGTCCTTCTCTCAGGTCTGGACTGTTAAAAGCTGAACAAGGCAGTTTTGTCTACATGATGGCCTTAAACTTTTTAATGCTGAACACAAAACAGAAGAAAACAAGGGTTTGAGGGCTTTGGCATGATACATGAAATACCAAAAAATATTGCCTCAGCCTTTTTACATTCCATTCATATACCTAATATTCAGAAACCTAATTTTCTGTATTACCACACATTTTACTATAAAGGTTGTACTATTTCTGGCAGTGCTCACATAGCAAACTCAACAGATACTGTACCTAAATTTATGCCAGATTTCAGACTTTAATTTCTGGTCACTTAAGAAGCATTTTTGGTCATGTAAAAGATACATATTTGGCATTTATGTTTTCAGGAGCTGGATGATGAAACAAATTCAGGCTTTGGCCCCTCATCCTGCCCCAGGTGATCTCTAGAAAGATTTTAGTGTTCTAACTTCTAATCATTATTAGAAGTCTCAGCCAAATGGCAGGATAGTTGCCAAGAATAAGTAAAATCTATGAAAAGTAAAACTTTGGCAAAAAAAAAAAAAAAGAGGACTTGAAAGTTTGGGCTATTATAAAACTTACAAAGCTGTTTATTTGGAAGCATATTAAGTTGCTAGGTGACATAATGGAGCACAAGTCCTTGAATTGCCAGGTCTAGTATATATTACGATCAATATTATTTGCTAAATGCAAAAAAAAGGACAATGGTAATGGCAGCCAATTCATTTCAATGCTCTGTTACTTCAGAAGACAATGGCTGATCTCTTTAAAAGATGGAATTGCCAGATCCTATAAGTCACACAGTCACATAATTATTTCAAGTACATAGGTTGCTTATGTTGTGTGCTGCACTTTCACAGATCCTGGAGCTGAAGAAAGTTGACATATCTTTGGGGTTTGACATAAACGCAAATTACAAAAATCCCTCAAGTACAAGGTGATTTCCCAGGAAATACAGAAAGATCTCGCAGAGTAAATTTACAGCAAACCAAAACTTTTTATGCCTCCAGCATAAGATATAATGTCTAGACCCGAACGGTTTTTAGTTAGCTGTCACCTTCATGCCTTTCTTGAAAGGCCATTCTTTTATTCTGGAAGCAGCTTGAATCTAAAGTAGCTCCTTGGCTTCTCTGTGCCATAGCATATTCAGACTATCCTATAATAAAACAGTGTGGGCCACTGGCACAGAGTTTACAGCTCAGGCTGAAGAAAGGCACCTAAACCATTTGCAGAGCAGGCTTGGCCCCAGAAGCAATAGGGTCATTCACCCAGCTCCATACTCCAGCTACTGAACATGGGCAGACACAAAATTAATTACAATATTATAATGTCTGATGCCTGACTAATTCACAATCCAGCTAAGCTGCTAAATAACACAGCTGACTATTAAATGTGCAGTTTTCTGTCTAGAAACACAAAATAGTGTACTGCCCTGCATTGTTTCAATTCCAAACATGCAAACCAACATTTCAGTTCCTGAAACTTCAATTAAACATCACAATTCTTTCAGAGTTCTGGAACTGAAATTATTTATGCTTCCCTCACAAGTCCTGATCTCTTAGTCTGAATTCATTGAACACTGTACGTTCTGCTTCCTTCTTGGTTGCAATTATTTCTCTACCTGTAGTCACTTCTGCTTTGAACATCACCTTCAACATCCTCATCCCTACTGACAAGAGACAAAACTTTTTTCATAATTTTGGAGCAATGCCGAGAAGATAATTACTGCTTATTCCATTATCCCATTGCAACGTCCTGTTTTTCCTTCGCTCTATTTAATCACCAAGTAATATTTTCCATTTGTTTTCATTTTTACCCTTTTGACTTTTTGCACTTGACTTTAGATGGTGATCAGCCTTTTTCTATTTTATTCCCTGAAGGCTCACTACTTATGCCTCATGCAGTTTCTGAGACAGTTATTTGCTTAGCTGAGAGAGAAAGCCTTTTCCCTACTGTTTTTCCTATTTGGAATACAAGTTTATCATGCTTTTACCATATCTGAGTTACAGAAATTTCTCTCCTCCTCCATAATCAACTCCCTGATTTTCCACTTAATTTAACTTAGTGTGCTTGCAATCACTGTAACCTGATCCCTGCCACTGTATCCCACCAAAACTAAGGCCAAAAATACAATCATGTTGTTTGTGTGGCTCTTCAGTAACCACTTCACAGAATAATGGGGTTCTGCTCTTACTGCTCTGAGTTCTCATAGCAAGACAGCATCTTTTCCCACTAAAAATTTTGGTTTTTTTCACAACCATTTTCATATTAAAACTAAGGACTTGATGTCCTCAGTGCCTGTAATCATGGCATTTCTCTCCATGGTGTTTCAACTGCATAACGGCAGAAGACCTGCTCTTGAGCCTGACACAGGTGGGCTGAGCCGCGAGATCCCGGCGGACAAACAGGTGCGGCACAAGAGATCAGGCGGGGGATGCCCGCAGCGCTCCGCACCGCCGGGCCGGGCCGGGCCGGGCCGGGCCGGGCCGGGCAGTACAGTGCGTGCGAGCTCCCTCCGCTCGCAGCCTCGAAACTCCGGCCGCGGGGAGCCGGCACGACGGGCTGGGCAGGCGGTCACCTGCGGCAGGCGGAGCCCGGGGGCCGTGTGCGGGCCGCTCCGCGCTCCCGGGGGCCGTGTGAGGGCCGGGGGCCGTGTGAGGGCAGGGCGGCGCGTGCCCGCCGGCCGTGCCCGGTGACCGTTGCCAGGGCCCGGCGGCGGCGGCGATGGTGAAGGAAACGATCCGGGTGTACGCGCGGGTGAAGCCGCTGGGCAGGCGGCAGCAGGCGGGGGTAGGCTGGGAGCGGAGCCCCGGGGGTGCGCTGGGGATGCCGGGGAGAGCCAAGGGGTGCCCGGGGACGCTCGTTCCCCGCTCAGGTGGGGGCAGCGGGCAGACCACATCCCTTTCAAAAGGCTCGGGCGGCTGGCGGGGGTGGCGAGGCTGGTACGCGGGTGCGTGTGCGGCGAGAAGCTCCTGCTGTCGGAAGGCTTAGGAAGTTCATAAAATCACGAAGTCGAGGAGTTTAGGCTGTAACTGTTGGGGGAGTGGCTGAGGAAGTTACAGAAAGGCTCCGTAGGAAGGCGCTTGACGCGCGTCGCTGGGTTTGTGCAGTTCAGCAGTGTTCTGAGCAAGGGAGGGGAACGCGTTGCTCCCATTGTACAGCTGCCCTCCCAAGGGATAATCAAAATAATGAAAATGTTCCTCAGGAGCCGTGCATTTAGGTCTCTTAATTGCCTTCTCATCGCACCCTTTGTCTTGTTGTAGCCTTTCCCAATATATTCTTTCCGATTTTTTGGAGAAGTTTGCACTGGGGGGGCCGTGCTTTTTTGTTTTTTGTTTTTTTTTTTGTTTTTTTGTTTTTTTTTTTGTTTTTTTGTTTTTTTTTTTTTTTTTAATAACATCACAGTTATCAAAGTGGTTTAGTAAGCAAACTATGTCAAAGAGGCTGCTCTTTTGTTTCAAGTGTTATTGTGGTGTTTACATGGTGACAGGATAATGCTGTTATGTGCTGGTTTTGTTGTGTAGTGGTTAAGGGAGATCTGCTTACGTATTATTCAGTGCAATTTGTAACAAGCTTGTCTCCAGACAATTACAGGTGCTAAGCTTAGATGAGTGGTGTATCTAAGGGTAATGCTGTTCTGTTGATGATGTTATTCTGTGAATTAATATCCATCCTTTATTAGAGTTATTCCGTTGATAATGAGGAACCTCTGCCCAGTCTGGAGATTGCTGTGCCACGTGACTTAGCAGATGGGTTCATCAATAATAAACGAGAAAGCTACAAGTTCAAGTGAGTAGAAGCCTTATCTTTGTACCTTCTGCCTTTAGTGACTGATAATGCTATGTGTAGTGATACAGATCTATAAAATCAGGAAAAGTCTAAAATTAAATTATAGTATAGATGGAGATGGGTTTATTTTTATATAACTCCTGTAACAAGAGCAATGCTTCAGGACAGGCTCTTCACCACAATGGGTTTGATAACATTGTCGTACTATTGTCTGTCCATTGCAAGTAATTATGTATTTCTAAATCTCATCTCAAAGATTCATTTATTAGTTCTTCTGTTTTTGCACTTTGTTTTGAATTTGTGTATGAAGACTGAATCAGGACTTGTGTTATCTTGTGATCTAATGAGTCGTTGTAGATTGGCTAAAGTCTTCATGTAAAACATTCTGTTTAGAAACTGTTTCAGACATAGCCAAAGCAAAGTAACAAAAACCAGAAACTGTTGACAGAAATAGATCCTTGATTTGAGAGCATAAATATGTTTTAGGAACTTAAAATCAGTACAGCAATATCAAATATTTTTATTAATTCAACATAAAAGCGAGGCAACACTTTAAAATTTTTGTGATGAATAAAGCTAGATATATCATCTCTTATGATGAGGTCAGAACTGTCTTTTTCCAATTCAGTTATGCTTCATTTCTTATAGTAAACAACAAGTAATTTGTTTCTGTATGCTATTAAAAAAGAGAGCTCCACATAAACAACTGCTGCTTAGACTGATGTAGTTTTACATCAGCTAAGGTAAGCTGCTTGAAAAGAGAGGAGCTGCCCTCTCCAAATGGATTCATATGCAACACTACATTAGTTTGCAGATGCCCAAGCCCGACTTGATGAATGCAGCTATTTCTGTCTGACTTTATAATTCATTAAAAACTCTGAGATGCATTTTGAGAAACCTTATGCCTTATTATCTTTAAGGCCATGTGAGAAGAATTGTTTGAGTTGACTGATTAGCAGGATAGAATAAATGCTTTCATGTTTTGTGTATTGCATTTGTCTGTGGTACTGCATGGGTCAGCATGGTGCTTTTCTACACAACCAGTGTCCCTAAGGCCTTCCTACACACCCTGGGAAGTTCTGTGCAAGAATAGAGTTCCAAACGGGGGAGGGCAATACAGCAGGGCACCAGCAGTATGGGGGGCTGCTGGAATGTATGGATGACAACTTCCTGACATACAGTTAAGCCAATCAGGATATTTGCAAACATGGACAAGCTGTCGAGGGGTATTAAGCCTGGAGGTAGCTTTGACTGCAGTGGCCATGAGATAATGAAATTCAGGATGCTGAGAGAAGGGAGTAAGGCAAAAAGCAGGGTCACAATCCTGGACTTCATAAATGCAGACTTTGGCTTGTTCGTGGATCTGCTTGAAAGAATTCTCTGAGACACATTCCTGGAGAGATGACCAGGAAAACTAGCTGATTTTCAAGGATCACATTCTCCAAGCTCAAGAACAGTCCATCCACATAAACAGAAATAATGCAGAGGCAGCAGGAGGATTGGAACAAATGGTCCCTTCCAAACTCAAGAATTCTGATTCTGTAAAATAACTGCAGATATTTTATATAGAAAGTGACAAAACATAATTAAATATCTTATTGTGACCTATAGTAATTGTGCAGCAGATTGAAGGAAATTGCTTGAAAAAATGTGAGCCTGGCTGTACTGGTGGGATGCTGTATTTGGTTATAGTGTAATCTATTTATCCAGGATTCAGTGTGGTGCCAGTTACAAACACTAATTCTCTTGATAGATTTAAAATACGGTTTATTTTTTTCTAAGCCACATCATTTTATCAGAGGATTTTATTGTACAGATCTTGTCAAAGCAGCTCTGTGTACAGCCTATTTATGTACAATAGCACAACAGCAAGCTGTGGTTAAGGCTACAGGGAAAACATTGTACTAAGTTATGTAAGCCTAATGATGTAAACATTGACTATTACAAACACAAACAAAAATGTATGAATCAAGTACTGTTTTAACATTCTAAGCAATTATTATTTGCTTAATATTTTCAGATTTCAGAAAATTTTTGATCAAGAGGCAAAACAAGATGTGATTTTTGACAGCATTGCCAAACCAGTAGCAGAATGGTATGTTGTTGATCCTGCAAGTAACCAGGGAAAAACTATTTCTGCTTTTGTTGTATTACTTGAAGAAGAGCTGTCAAGTCTTTGTGTTGCTTTTGTAAAATTGGATTGATAGTCTAATTTACTAAATACTGACATGTCTGAATCCAGGAGATATACAATCCCCTGAGAATTTTATGTGTACTAAGGTTCCTTTTTTGACTCTTCAAATAGCAATGCTACTGTTGCCTCTGTTGTATAGCGATAGAAATCCATGCCCAATTCTTTTTTTTTTTATTTGTAATACAAACTGACTCCATTGCCATGGAATAGAACTTTCTATATAGTTTAATGTAGAGGTAAACCTAATGAAAATTTTATCCCCCATATAATTTTCATTAAGCTGGGGACTCTCATTAATGTTTGTGGAGATATTCCTAAGTCTTGTCATTGCTTTTGTTTTGACATGTAAGGCAATGCTTTTGACACTGTTTTTTCCCTTCCTCAATTTTTTTAATCAAACAATGCTCATATCTGACAGTTTGTAGAGGCAAATAAGACTTCTGCATTCATTGTGTGGATTGAATGCCACTCTGAAACGGGTGGATTTTTCAGTGGAAAATGGATTTTATGCCATTCTCTTTGCTCAGTTTACTGTCTATGTTGAAGTTTGTGCTGGTTTTAGTGTTGGAGAAAATCCCATGCCAGAGGAAGCAGAATTTTTGCATAGTGTTTGCTTGTTTATCAAACTTACTGCTCAAAATCCAGACTGGTAGTGAGTTGGGAAGTATTACTTCAAGTGCCAACTTTGTTCTTATTCATTGTCTGACCTATCTCTTTGTTTAAGCCATGATTCTGCAAGTTATTCCTCAGTCTATTGCACAGGCCTCGGTTTAGCACTGTAGGAAAACAAACAATTTAAGTTGGTTATTAAGCCTTTCTCAAGTTGCTACAAGGAAGAAAAATATATCCACCTCTTTATAATTTTATTTTCTTTCTCCCCACCCCTCCTGTTTTCTTCTCTAAAGTCCCACATAAAACAGGTAATTGACAGTGAATATGAAAAGCCAGTGAATTTGAAATTCCATTAGAATAAACTAAATAGACTTAAAAGAATGAATTTAGACTTAAAAGAATAAGCATTAAAAAGAATGCTTATTTTCTCATCCAAAAGATATTTATTTGCTTATCTGACGTTATCACATATGGCTTCACATTAACTCATACACTTAATTTTAAGTATTTCTTGTTTAATGATTTTTAGGATTTTTCTGCAGTCAACATTAAGGATTTAATGTTGACTGCAGAATTAACTCATACACTTAATTTTAAGTATTTCCGGATTTAATGTTGACTGCAGGAAAAAAAAAAAAACTTTATCAAATTTTAGTGTGTTTGGAAAGAGAAGTGTAAAAATCTCATTGTTATGTACTATGGACTTAAAAAAGCTCAGCATATCAAAATTAACTAGTAGGAAACTGGCTACTTTTTTCCCTTTGGAGTGGTTTCCTAGAATATGGAAATGCTTTCCAGTTGGAAAGTTCACCTATACAGTGCTCTAATAATCAGGAATAATAATCTCCTTTATTTCAGTGTTAGCTGATGAAAGACTTGTTTTATATATTAATTTTCTCCATTATGTAGGCTTTAGTTTCAGGGTTTAGATATTTCTTTAAGTACTTGAAAGTACTTTAATGCTATTAACATCAATGGTGTTTAGGCCGACACCTATCTCTAAATAGTTGAGTCTTTGTCTTTAATGCTGAAATTGACTTACAAACCATTATTAATGAAATCAGTATTGTCTGAGAGCATTATAATGAGGTAAAGCTTGTATTCTAAATTGTGCTTGTGTTGTTACTGATAATTTTACGTGTTTTTATAATAGAATTGATAATAATTGAAGTATGTTAATGTTTTTTTATCCACTCCCTTAACTTTTTACCTCTTTGTAGACAAAAATATAAATTTCAAAATATATTCAGAGTAATGAATTCCTTGGCTAATGGAATTCTGAACTGGGCCTGAAATTTGTTTCACTCTGTGGTTAGTGATACCATTTCCTTTTCCATCATAGAATAAGAATTGCCCTGTTTCTCTTAAAGACCACAATTTTTCACAGCAAAATGTCCTTCATTATTTGTTTCTTTCACAGTCAATATTCTCTTGCATGAAAAAGCTGTTGCAAGTGCACACGTTTCTGTTGTTGGAGTCACTTTACTAAGGGGACAGTTTTTGTGTGTGTATTGCCAGTGAAAAGAAATAGCAGGAAAATATTAATGAAATAGCTCAGTAATGTTTTGAGGTTCTTTGTCATGAATTCTTACAGGCCTGAGGAAATTCAGTTAGAGACTTGAATGCTTAGGGAAAAAAAAATCTTGGGCACTGTTTAAACTAAAACCAGAAAGGCAATGCTCAGGATACTAAAATCTTTCTGTTTTGTACTTGGATGGATGGAAACTGGATGCAACTTTCTTTTCTTTTTCTTTTTTTTTTTTTTTTTTCCTTTTTAAGTAGGTTTTCTTTGATGTTGGGCCACTACTTCTCTTTTTGTAAGTCCAGTTACATTGTCATCTTGCCTGTGGTTTCAGAGGCACCAGACATTAGTTTGTTTAATTTGCTTCTTCAGTCAAAAGTGCCAGCCTCTGCAAACCATTATAAGCTTATGACTTCCTTGAAATTTATTAGTTTTTTTCTATCCTTGATTCATCTCTTAGGCTGTTTCTTTTCCTTCTAATTTTAAATATATACTCTTGATAATATTTTTGTGCAGTTTATGAAGCAGCACAAATTCTGTTACCGCATCAAAACCAGAGAAAATAAATAACAGCGTACTTTAAATTTTGCTAATGACTAAGCATTGCTTTAGCCTTACAACTAAACAAGGCTACTCTCAAAATATTTCAAATATTAAATATGATTATGTATGCAACCAGAAATTAAGTAGAAAATGTTAACTGTTTTGAATTAGTTGAGTTTTCAGTTCTAATTTGAACTGAAAACTCAGTCAATGTTTCACTATTAGATTTCTTGGTTTTTTTGAAGAATAACATTTGAAAATATTTTCTCTTTATTTGTCTCATGGAAATTAGAAATAGCTCAGCTGTTTATAAACCTAATGTCAATCACCTGATCTTTTGAAAACTCGGATGCTCACATTTCTGCTGGTTCTGGTTTCTTCTCATGTGCTATATTTATTCTAAGAATTAGCGTCTGTAATATATAAACTACTTCAGGTTACTACCAACTGGTTTCATGGATTTTTTTTTCTGCTGTGTATTCTTAATGAAAATGTAGTAAAAACATTTTTATTAACAATTATTCATTTTATACCTGGATATATTTGTCATACAATATTTAATGCAGTGATCTGCCTCACCAAGACCTGTAGAATATATATGGAGCAAAAGGACACGTTTTTTCCAATGTCATCCTGAAAGAAATCTAGCCTAAACTTTCCCTCAAATTGAGAAATTAGTAATGCTTGCTGTTCTTTCTCAGAGTACAATTATGAGGCAATAAAAAGTGAGAAGTGTCATTGATGTTTCTTCTCAAATGACCATTAGTTGCTTGTTTGTTTTGACATAAATTGTGCAATTTAGAATTGTCCAAGAAGGTTGCTTAATTTAAGTTACAGTTTGACAGCTTTGATTCTGAATATCTTTGTGTCACTTAGCTGTTACAGTTTATGGTGAAATTCTAAATACATTTAGAGATCTTGGTTGAAACAAGAAAATGCATTACTTTTTTTTCTGTAGGAAAACTGAATTTTCTAAGGAAACTTACCTGCACTAATTTCTCAAAAACAGCTACATGCACATTTGGAAATCAGTTTTGTCTCTTAAACATGAGGCATTACCAATTTGGATTTGTTCCATAAATCTGGCAAAGATATGAAGGAAAAAATAGTCATACTGAGATACTTTATTTTAATTAAAAGAAACTTTAGTCTGACCTCCAAGTGTTAGAAATATGTGAAAGCTATGTCTCTGTGAAGACAAATTCTCCTGAAAACTTATTTTTCAGATCCTTGAAATTAAGTTCTTCTTTTTATCTTCAATATAATTTGGAAGGAGGAGTTGGTGGAGTAGGGGTGGAGAGGGCCAGTTTTGCCAGGATTTGGTTAATTTATTTTTTAATATCAATGAATTTAGGTTTCATGAGATAGAAGGAAGGAAAATGAGGGGCACTGATTAAAAAAAAATTCAGGTCTGTAAGAACTGAGATAAAGAGAGGGCCAACAGTATCCAAATATCAGAGATACTGGTGTCTTCTGCTTTTTTCATCAAATATTTTGTAGTATTGAATATTTGTTTTGACCACATGCCTTTATGTTACTGCTCCTTTAAAGTGAAGATGGCAGAACTCAGATAAAAATGATAATATGAAGCCAAAATAAACAAAGAATATTAAGTAAGTTTTTAAGATCAAAGTGTTTTCTTGTTCTCAGGATTTTCTCTTACCTACTTAAAAACACTTACAGAATTTAGTCTTCCTTAATAAGGGTTTTTCATTGTTTTATTTTTTCATATTATGAACTTTGTACAAAACTTTCACTTTGAACTTTTTCAACCTATTAGAATAATTAAGTAAGAAGGGGATCTCTGTAGGTCATCTGGGCCAATCTCCTGAGGAAAGCAAGTCTGGCTTCTAGGTCACATTTCTCAGGCCCTCGTCCAATAGAGATTCAAAAATATCCAAAGATGGGAATCCCACAATCCATCTGGGAACCTGTTCCAAGGCTTAACTACTCTCACTGTGAAGAATATTTTCCTTATACTCACTTGGAGTTTCTTCTCTTGCCACTTGTGACCACTGCTTTGTGTTCTACCAGTGTAAACCTCTGGGAGGAGTTGGAGTCCATCTCTAATGATCTATTGCATAACGTGGTAATTAGGTACGTGTAAGGCTTTCTCTCCTCTGGGTTGATAGGAAACAGTTCACTTGGCTTCTTGTGCATGACATGCTGCAGCCTGAATTCAGTTGATTCTGGCAGGCTCACTCCAGTTTCTTTAGTGCATTTTTCATCTGCCGGGGAGCCCAAAAGTGGGTACAGAACTCAAGGAGGAGAGTTTATTTTCTTGGTTTTTTTGCCAATTTTGAAGGTTACTGTTCTGTTTGATTCAGCAAAAGCAGTGCAGCAGCAGAGGAAGCAGAGTTCTTGGTTATACTTAGGCAAAAGCCTCCCTAAAGTCTCATTAACAATGAGCACAGAAACAAATGAAAAGTTCTGTGTCCGTAAGCTTTAAATAGAACAAATGATCTTCACTGGAAATTAAAACAAAATGTAGTCAGAAAACCCAACCACAATAAAACAACCTCAGTCTGCTTTCAACCTCTGTCTACTGTCACTGGGTTTTTACCACTATTTATATTGTCTCAGATACTCAAGGACAAAGTACTGAATGATATTTTAGACTCTAGTAACTACCCATAAATTGTCTAGCTCTCACTTGAGGAATTTCTCACTTGAGGAATGTTAGGCAGTTGTAAACATAACATATCTATCAATTTAAGTGGAATTGCTTCCATGAGTTATACTTCTGTATCACACTATATTTAGGAATTAGACAGCTTTCAGGAATGAGACAAGGCAGTAGAGTGACTGGAAGTGCCAGTTGATAGCTCTGTAACAGCAGTCATTTAAATGGGGGCCTGAACTAAATTTTCAAATTAAAAGTTCATATCTCACTGTGCATGTTTTGAAATCACCACTAATTACAAGTAAGTTAGAACATGCAAGTTACTTGATAAGTGAGTGAGAATCCATGAGGGGGAAAAACCCACATGGTACTGCTCTCCTCTACATTCATGTGAAAAATTGTCCTATGCTTGATAATGGGTAGTTTCTCCAAGTCCAAAGTGCAGAAGAGACCACATGTCATAACTAATTTTTCATTAAGCCAAAACTGGTTTACTTGAGCAATCATCATTACATAAGTTTTTATGTAACAACACTTGGTTTATTAAGTGGTATCAATGTTTTACTGAAAGTGGAATATATAAGGAACCTTTGCTTCAGCCTTCTGTTTTTCTGTTATAGGTCTCTTTTTCAAAACAAGAGACATACAAAAATTAAGAGTATTCCGTGTTAATTGGAAAAAATATTTGTAGAATGTCTCTTGGGAATTTCTAAGGTATTTGATGTACTTTTGATACATACAGATAAGTGTAAATCCTGTAGTGTGTTCAAGCATTTACAGCAGCAAAAATTCGCTACATTAAATTTTTCTCCTAAAACTCAGTTACCTATTGGAAAGGTAGTTATTGAATTGAATAAGGTGTGGATCATGGTCTTACTTAATACTTTCCAGGTAGAGAAGTCTTTCCCACTTGAGGGAAAGTATCCCTTAGTATTCTGGTTAGAAAAAATACTAAAAGTATTCCAATTCCTGTCTCAAACACTGTTGTTGGGGGAGATTTTTTGATAGTCTGTGTCATAGCTGGAGGTAAAATGAACATTTTTAATTTATCCTATCATGTTGCTGCTGTAATACGATTAGGTTTATTTAGCAGTGGTATCAAATCAACCTCCTTAGTCAGCTGTGTGCACAAACCACCTTTTGCTTGGAAAAAGTGTGATTTAAATCCTAGGCAACATAAAGGATATATTAAATGCTTTCTTTTTGTTTAAACTTGTTGCTGTTTAGCTCTGTAAGATGAAGCACAAACTGTTGTGTTGCTAAAAAAACAACAGTAAATTATCAGGGCTTGATCAGAAAAGAAGCATTCAATTATTTGGGTAAAATGTAAGAACAGATCTAATCCTTCTCTAAATTATAATCATCTTGAAGAGAACATATAATTTGATGATAAATTATAATGCAAAATAAAAGAATAAAGAAGATTTAGACATGCAATAAACAATAATTATTCATACTTTGGGAGTTGCTTGCCTGCAATTTATGCTGTTATTTGCTTTTTTCCCATGCACTCTGTCTTATTCTAATTTCCACCATGCAAAATCTTTTTGCACAGTTTTGTGTTTTTCAATGATATTAACTTTGCTAAAGAGGCTTTCTTCTTGCATAAATATTCCTTGAGCTCATAATACTTGGCAAGCAATCATGATGTTTCTTCATCAATATTTTGCTTTAAATCAGATTTTCTTACAGTGATCAAAAAGACAAGACTAACATTTATCACCCCACCCACCTTAAGATGCAGGAAACATATGTAGATGTGGTTACATAGATGTACATGTTTACATTTCCAACATATAAAAAAAAACCATTTTTTTCTTACATTCAGTTTTTTAATATGTGAAACTTCATATGACTTGACCGCATGTATTTTCACTGAAACACAAAAATAACTATTAAATTTAGAAATGTATATTTACCAAGTGTTGACATAATTACCATTTATGCTACAAACTGTGGAAATACTGATATTCTGGTATCATGAATTAAATCTAAAATATTGATATGTTTAGTTCTGCCCTCTTTGAATTTGCAACTGACTTTTTGGGCCTTTTCTTGGTAGTCATGAAACAGATCTTCCACACATTAATAAGCCATGAAGACAGCTCAGTATATTAAATAAGATTGAAATACAACTTTTTGCAGACCTATTGCATGTCCGTGTTTTCCCTGAAATGTCATGTTTTTTGTGCAACTCTAACAGAATTTGGAGTCTTGGCCAGGTTTCTTTAAGATTCTTATATGCAAAAATTCAGGCCTATGAAATTTGTTCCCATTCATTGCATCTTATTGTTCACAGGTATGAACTTCAAGTCAGACTTACTGCTCATTCATGTGGCAAATTAAGTTGTCCTTGACACATTTAAATTGGCCCATGTTTTCCAGATAACCACATATTCCATGTTTCTATGAGCCGTACAAGCAAAGGCAAATGAACGGTTTGTTCGGAATGGACTTTTTAATATATATTATTCTTTTCTCATAGAAAGTAAGTCTATTGAAAAGTGTTACAAATATGTGCCTGTGTGTTTTAGTGAATAATGAAAATGATTCCTCTGAATTCTGTAATAGAATGAAACAAATATACAAATTTAGAGAAGATTTTAGTCATTGTATTTTAAAGGTTTTTTTCTCTGCAGTAGATCTAGCTTGGTATCAATAAAAAAGCAAGACCCTCCAGTAACTCTGGCAGTCGCAACTTTGGTAAAATATGCTAGAGACAGATCTCTTCAACAGTATTTTAGCTAATCTGTCTGGAAGTTGTCCATGAACTTCTGAACAGGATGCTATACAGTGTTGTAAAAGTGCATGAAAGATCATTTCTGCAAAGCCTCTCCTTGGATCATGGGTCTTTGTGTTTTGTTTCAGGTAGTAAAGAGACTACTTATTCAACAAAATGTCCCCTTAACCGTGCCAAAATTCATCCTTCAAAGAGACAAAGAAATAGAAAATTATGGATATTCTGATGACACCAAGGGGCCATGACTGAAAATATACTTTTAGCATAGTTTTAAGTCCTCACATGACCACCATCACTATCTGTTGTATTTCATTTTTGTGGGGGGGTGCCCCCGGAGGGCTCCCTAGGCTGTGAGTTCGCTGGTAGGCAAGGAGACTCCACACAGCTTCTGAGGATGCTAATTAAATGAGGGTTTATTGGGGGTCCCATCCCTGGGAACAGCATGGTTACTGAGGGAGAAGGGGGGAAGGGGAAGGAAAGGGAGAGCCTAGGGGATAGAAGGGCCAAGAGGGGAGGAGAAGGGCTAAGCGCGCGATTGGTCTCACTCCCACGGTTTAAGAGGCAGATTGAAAGTGGGCGCAGAATCAGACTTGGGCCAATGGGATTACAGATACTTGATGGTTCAGGGCAGGACCACGGGCTTAGAATATACCATACATTTTGGAGGGGTGAGACAGAGCATACCGTTTAAATAAAATGCAATACTACAACTATCCATGTGAACCTGTGTGGTTTCAAATACTAAGTTTAACAAAAATTTGGGGCTTCTGTTCAGAGACTCTGAAGAGCAAAGATGCAGACTTTATCTGTGGGAACTGACATTTGCAAAATAGGTTTTGCTGAAAAGGCAGAAAAAAGCTGCTGGTTCTCTACCGACCCTTCCCAGGCAATAATCACTTTCCTTGCTGTTAGGGACAGCTATAATTTGCAAGTGAGCATCTTTGAGCATCCTTTTGGTGGATGCTGTTTAGAAAATATGCTCTTCTCTTGTCATAATGGGTGTTGCCAACTTTTTTGGTACCTGCTGCAGTTATATTTCAGGATGAAAGAGACAACACATATATTTTCTGCTCTCTATACTGACTTCTAGCATCTGAGGGATCCGTCACTTTGCCAAAGGTAATTAAGCAGTGTAGTTTGATGTTGTTTTCTTAAACAGAATTTTGTGGATGGCTAACAGTTTATAAAAGTTTTTGAGCTTCTTTATTTTCCTAAAGGAATTGTGTATCTTGGGTTGAAAATATTATGTATAAATCTTAAACTTCTTGAATATTTAGTAAATAGGTATTGATTGTTTTGGATTGGTCCATCTGCATATAGTTGCCCTTTCACTGTTGAACTCTCTGGGAAAATGAACTAATAGATTGATGGAGTTTTGATGGGGTTTTTTGCCTTCAAGTACTTAGAAGTGAAAACGAGCAAAGTGTGTCTCCAACAAGTATTTCCTATGGTGATGAGTTGTCCACAAGGTTCATTGCTAGAACATCCTCTATGGCCATTGATTCCAAATGAAGTTACTTTAAATAACTTCATTTGGAATAAGACACATCAGACCTGGAATTTTTACTTAATCCATGTTATCACACACAGACCTTTAAAATTGACATTGATGAATAGTCACACTATTATACTTAGAATGGTAGTTATATATCTTCAGGTTTGGAATATGTTCTTTCATAAGTTTATACATATGCACAAACCCTTAACTTCTGTGAAGTTCATAAGTTTAATTTTTTCTCCACAAGCCAACACAGTAGAAGCTTTACATTTTCACTGCATCTTCCTCTCTACTCTTTTCAGAAGGCAAGGTCATAGTGTACAGCTTGCTTCTGAGTCAAAGGAGTTTGTCAGTCCTGCCTGAACTCCTAGTCCCTTGTCTCTTATTTATGAAAGTGTTTTGCTTCTCAGTCTTAGAAAGGGAATTTGTTCTCCATCCTGTCCTCATGGAGTTGCATGTTGCTCTTAGAAGGCTTTGCCAACAGTTTCACTGGTATTATTGGTAGTCTTCTTTCCTTACAGGCTTCCTTAGCACCTCAAGCAGGTTTAAATTGACTTGATGGTAGCTGTAATACACTCTGAATGAAAGAAACTTGTGCTGTAAATATGGACAAGGGGCAGATATTTGTATATGTAATTGTACACACACACGTATAGATACTCGCACATAAGTTTAAAAAATAGGTTGACCTTTAGCTCAGAATTTAAAGAACATAACTGTGGAATCAAAATCATTTATGTAATGCAATATTAAGATAACCTATAATTGCATTGGTTTAGAAGAATGCATTATTGACATGGATATGCTCACATTTTATGAGCTGTCAGGTTTTTCTGGAAAACTTTTCAGAGCTGTGCTGATGCATTGCAGAAAATGTAAGAATATATAGGAATCAAATATCAGAAAGAAAACTCACTGACTTTTGCAGCTGTTTTGGCAGCATACGGTATGTGATGTTTTATCCTGTGTTTACATATGAGGTGATTATAACCAACAACTTTTTCTGGAGGAGTTAGAAATTGGAATGCCAACATGTCGAGTTAATAGTTTGCAACGAAGTTTATTAATTTTTAACACATTGCAAGACACACCTTTAAAGAAGGGAAGGAGTAAGAAAATTTAACAACCCCAGTTGCCAGCTCTGAAGAGCCAGAGGACTGTTTTTTAAGTGCTGAAGAGCAACTATACTGCATCAGACCAAGGTTCCATCAGCAGCACTGTGTTGTCTCTCACAGGGACTAACAGACAATGCTCAGAGGAAAAAAATAGAGTAAGCATGTAGAGCTGCCTCCTGCATGTATCGTCTTAGTCTTTAGTTATTTGTAGTTTAGGGACTTGCTGATTTCTCTGTGATTAGTAGCACTGAAGAAAAATGTTTTGATGATTTAGTCCAATCTTTGCTGAAGCCTGTGTGACATTTTATTGTCCAAAGAAAAGAGTTGCACAGCTTAACTACAGTTTGGTTGAAGAATCATTTCCTCTTGCTAGGTTTGAATCTGCCATGTCTGAACTTCTGTTGATACCCCCTTCCCTCTGACAACTCATTACTGTCATCAGCATACAGATATTGTGACAGTGGGCACTAGGAATTCCTGAGATAGATTAATTAGGTGTTTTATCATAATAATTGTTTTGATTTGTAACATCTGGAATCTAATATCTATATATATTCCATCTTTGCTTGTTTTGGGAGCAGATGTTCACTGTAGCTCCTTTCAACATGTTTCTGTTTTTGTCTTTGACATCCTACTGTAATGGATTAAAATAAGCAATTTGGCAACTACCCAGGACTTTAAATAAACTTTAATAAGTTGGAGAATCATTGCATCTCTTATGGCGCCAGACCAGCAGCTATCTATATACTTTTTTCTTTTCCTTTTACACAAGGGTTGTTTTCCCTCTTTTTATGTATTAAAATTGTAGCTAATTTATCATTCTTTCTTTAAGAAGATGCACAAGATTTCTTCTTTAAGCAAAATGCACAAGAATAATTTTTGTTTTTCAATCTGTTGAACAAAATTGGTAGGTCCTTAAGCATAGTAAATACAATCAAAAATTTAAGATGATTAAGCTTACCTACTGTTAGTGGAAATAAGGTGGAAGTCAATGGTGGCAGTGGTGAATTAAAGAAAAGTATTTGAACTGGACTTTCATTAAGCACTTCTGCAAACAGAAATAGGAGGTGTGAAAAAGATGAGTCTGAATGCCATTTCATGCTACGTCATCAATAGCTATTTTGTCTGTTTTATGGAATCTTCTTGTACAGTCATAATTATAACAGAAATGTTTGCTATTACCAAAGTGGGTTTATGTGTTTTCATACTAAATGAAGATTTTATTACACTATTTAAGCACAGGTTCTCCTGCATACCCTTTTCAAAGCATAGTCTTTTCTTCAGTATAGTCATATCCTCAGAATAAAAGCTGGACCCAGGCATAACAGCATCCTTACATGAGTTTCTAACCACAATAGAGTTTTCTCTGTTTTGATTTAATGAGGTCCTATGTGAAATATTTCTTGATTCTTCTAGTGTATGAATGGCCCAATTCCTGACATCTACAGTCTTTAAAGAGATTAAATATCATCCTTGCAAAAAATCATCTGCCAAACTAAAAAGTATGAAAAGGTAGTGTAAATAGTAATAAGCATGATCAGCTAATAATGGATTAAGTCAAGGCATCAAGAAATCCTTCCATTCTTGATAGTTTAAATTCTATAGAATCTAGAATATATCTATTAAAGTGTACTTTTGTATTAGCAAAGACAGTTGCTATGTAATTAAGAATTACTGTTAATTGTATTTTTGTTCTATACAACGTTGATAATGGACAATATGTTCTGCCTTAAATGTAAATTATATTCCTTTTTTTTTTAACTGTATAGTGTTTTGGCTGGATACAATGGAACTATCTTTGCATATGGTCAGACAGGCAGTGGTAAAACTTTTACCATCACAGGAGGAGCCGAACGTTACAGTGATCGAGGCATCATTCCCAGGACTTTATCTTATATTTTTGATCAATTGCAGAAGGTATGGAGCCTTATTTTCTGTTTATTTGTAATGTCTGATTTCAAATACTTAACTATTGCTAGTGGTTGTTTTTATAACGGTGTTAGTGGAAGTCCTAAAACTAATGCTTAGCAAAATATCTAACTTGACACAGTATTTACTGTGTGCAAGAATATATTTGTAGTTGTTTTGGCTACCTGGTTTATTGCAATAGTCTGAAAAATTATGGGCATAATTGTGGGGTGCTTTTGTAGTTTTAAAACCCAGGCTATTTTTAGTTTGTGGAGCATACCTTTAGATGACACAAGCCTTGTCTAACACTTATATCAGCTCCACTCTGGTTTTGTATTGCATGCATTGCATTTCGTTTTGACTTACGTGATGAAATGAGTCAAGAAGTGAAAGGATGTGCCAGAGTAACCATACTGATTTTTTTTTTGTTATGTTTATTATGTTTGTGAGAAATTTAATTTTCTTTTAGTGTCTGAAATACTTACATGAGTCAACACAGTCAATTATTCCAGTACTTTTATAATTATAGGAGAAAGAGAAGAGAGGAAGAGAGGAGTCTGGTGTAATTTATGTTTTGTCTCTTCATTTATTTCACCAGGCCTATGACTCATTAATCTTCACATTTTAGCAAAGCTATTTAATTAAGCCAATTTAAATATGATTTGACATTAACATAAATCATTCCACTGTACATTTATGCTCTTTCAGTCGTGTCCTATAGAGTACTGATCTGTTTGCATGAGGGTATATGGCTCAGTCACATTAATATGCCCTGTGTCAGAACGGGTTAACAAGAGTGAACAATCACTTTGGCTCTTTGGAAGTATGGCTTTGGCAGGTAAATGTACACAGCATGTGGCAGGTGCACAAAAACTTGCCATTATGTGAATGGAAATGAAAAAAACACACATGATCATGTTATCTTAGACTCTCTGCTGCACTCACACAACCTCCATGGAGGACTTTTGTTGTGGAAACTGAGCATATTTATTGTCTAATTGCCAGCAACAAACAACATTAACACACCAACATTCTTTTCTAATGTTAATTATATAATAAAAACAAAATAAGATAAGAAATAACTAGTATGTTTGTCAAACTCTCAGCAGAAAAATACGAATGTTTCCCACTTCAGACTGGGTTTTGGATCAAAAGCTATACCTAGCTACACTTATAGGGCTATTTCAATTTTCCTGCTTCCAAATCATTGTTTCACATAATTGTTTTTTCTTAGTGCATTTTAAAGGATCTCTTCTTAGTGCTTTATCTTTCCTCTTGCCTTTTGTTTTGTACTTTCCCCTGTTGCACTTCTTTCTACCTACAGCTGTGGTTTGGAAGGCACTCAAATAGCGGAGAAGAATCGTTTGCCTTCTAACCCTAAGCAGGATGAAACAGGAGAAAGTGAAATCAGGGATATGAAATACAAGACTTGTTAAGCTCTTACTTGGACAATGACAGCACAGTTTGAGACCAAAGAAACAAAACTGGAGAACTAATGAGAAGGAAATCAAGCCCTTTGTTTTTAATAACATCTCCTTTTAATTTAGCAATTCTCCTATTTCCATGGCATCCTGTTTGAACTGTTCCTTACTACATTTTTTCCATCCATCTGTAGTGTATCTTTCAAATTATGTCCCTTGAAATAGTGAACTGTCATAACCAATTAAAAAACCATGGGAAATAATTATTAAATGAAAGTGACTAGTTATATCTCAAAGTATTTTGCAAAAAAAAAAAAAACCTGCAGTGGATTGAATTATTAAATTTCAACTGTGATATGAGTGCTTTCCCAGTGGTTTTGTCTGCTGAAAAGAAGTGACTGATTTTTTTTCATTCTCTTTTATTTCTTTAATTTTGGAAATCATGGCCCACTATTTTGAGGTTTATGTTGTTTGGATTTGGCTTTGAGGCAGGGGAAAACTGTCGTCAAAACTCAGTTGTGTTAAATTACTTTTTGGCAATGTAATTTACCAAAAGAATTGTGATTGTAGAGAACAGCTGACATCATATACAATGCTCTAATGTTATGAAGAGAATGAAAAGCAGTATGTCACTGATGTTTATAAACAAAGTAAATCTTATTGTGTTGCTGTTTTTACTTTTGCTTTATTTTTTTAAGCACAGTCTTTCTATCCATAATATGAGCATTTACCTCATTATAATAACTTTTTGTTAGTGCAGAAGTGAAAAATGTCATGTTGCCTAGTTCTGTAAGCAACTCCCATGTTCTAAATATGGACAGACTTTTTTAAGTATACAGAATCAATTAAAAACCCAGACTAAACTCATGGTAATTGTGGGGTTTTGTGGGGGATTTTTGTTTTAGTGAGTGTTGTGTGTGTGTCTCTATTTCGATGGGAGTTTTTGTGGAATTTCTTTTTCCCTTTCTTTTTCTTGGGTCTTTATGCATATGGTAACACATAACATGAAAGTATAAGAAATTGAACATGTGCACTGTACCCAGAAAAAGAGACAAAGTGAAAAAGTGACCTAGAAGCCATAGAAATAAATTTGGCTTCTAATCTACCTCTGACTTCTGTTTATAATACTATTTATTTTTCTTATCCAGGATAGCAGTAAAGTGTACACAACTCATGTTTCCTACTTAGAAATCTACAATGAATGTGGTTATGATCTGCTGGACCCAAGACATGAGGCCTCCAGAATGGAAGATTTGCCGTAAGTCATAAATACAGAAAATCATCAAAACCAAGAGGAATAATTTTTATATACATTGTTTACATTGTACATTGTTACATTGTTCAGGGACTTTTTGAAGCTGTGCTACTGATCTCAGTGTTAATTTAATCAGAATACTTTGTTTTCATAATTTTGTCAATGATGCCTAAATAGTCTGTTATTTTGTGTGACAGTAGGGAGTAACTGAAGGTGAAAGGATTAAAAGTGTTTGTTGCTATTATGCAGAAGAGATCTCTTGCAGCCACTGACAAGTAGAAGGTGCACTTGTTTTTCTCAGGGCAGCCTGTCTCTTTGAATGCCATGTATGACTGTCTGTGGCAGGGACATGTAACAGTCAGTATTTCCTTGCAACGATAATATGAAAATCTCCCTGCTTCTATTTGGACCTTTTACTTCAAGGATAATTATTTTTCTAGAATATGCAATTATGAAATAAGGTAAGTTACAGCTAGAAAATAGGCCACAAGTAGCTCCAAAGAATAGTATATTTTCTTCAGAAAAGGTGGTTGTTATAATAGTAGTCATTGATCAGACACTAGCACCTAATGAACAAAGGTTTGCAGATCATGAATGCTCCAGTTGGTGAAGTTAGATTTCTAATTTATAGGAAATCCAAATCCTAGTTTCCAAGTCTGAAATAATAGTTTATAGTCTGTGTTATTTTTAAATAGTTAAGCAAACACTAAATAGGTGTGAATAAGTGAGTTGTTTACTGGATTTGCAAGTGCCCTGAAATAATGCTGGAACCATGAATTTTATCACTCAACAAGATAGTAACAGACACTTGTAAATAGCAATGAAATCACTGTTGATACAAAAGCAGGAAACATGCTGAAAATTTTCAATGGGACAATAAAAAAATCAGTTGAACTTTATTTTGAAATAACTAATTGTGTTGTTCACATATTATTAAACCATTTTATTTATGAAAAAAATCTCTACAACACAATATTTTATTGTGTTTAAATGGAGCTTTATTTTTCCACACAGTATGGGGTATCTAGGATATGTATGTACAAAATAATTTTCAAGGTTGATCTTCATGAAATGATCTAGTCTAGAAATTAGGAAGGCAGCAGACAAATGCAAAATGTGGGACTGGGCTGTGATTTGGTCTAATTGTTTTTGTTTCTTTACCTGAAAAATGGAAGTAAAATGTATTGCTGTACGGCATATCAGTGCTATAAAAACTGTGTGTCATTATCTGTGTCTTTCATGATGAAGTTTAGGATTCTAATCTAATTTATTATATGCTTCCTGTGGCATTCAGACAAAAATTTTAGTCAGAGGCTAATTTGGATAATATAATTTAGTTCTGTATCCATTTTTGCATGGATGAGAAATAGTAAATTGTGTGTTACACTTTTTTCTACTTATTAGATTTAATGCTATTAAGTTTTTCAAGTTCATTCCATTATTAATTTCGTATATTAAGTTATTTGAAGTATTTTATCTGAACTCATTCCATATAACATTTTATAAAAATGAATTTATTCAATTCAAAGAAACTGAATTTTAATAATATAATTGCAGCTTTGAAACAGATATTTGGGGTCATATGCTCTAGAAAATATCTTAAAACTAGGTACTGAATATTTGCTAATAATTGTGATTTTCAGAATCCTTCAATTAAGTTTATGTATAGTGATTCAATGAAACTAAAGAATAACTCTGTATTGTGTGTAAGGTTATTTTAAAATGTAAAAGTTGATGGATAATTTGAATGTAAATTAGGAATAAAGCCTTCTGGGATAATCATAATTGCCTGTAAACTCACATAGTGTATACTACTGCAGGATGAGTTTTAGTAAGATAATAAATTTTTCTCTGCAGAGTAATATTAATAAGTGCTTTAATGTTTTATTGCACATGGGCATTATTTCCACTACATCATTTTTCAATAAAATATGTTCTGTTAACTAAAACTATACCTACATGACTCATGTATAGTATGTGCAAAAGTATTTAGTTAATAAAATATGTTGTGTTTATTTTTTAATATTGTAGTCTGGGGATTCAAAACTTAAAAATTTCTAGTGTCATTCAATCTAAAAAGGGAGTAAAAGTTGTAGGAATAGGTAGTTGCATTACTAATTATATTTCAATTGCTTGATTAATTTTCTTAAAAGATAAAGTAGAGGTTACTTGTAGGTAAATAATCACGTGTTTTAAAATTTGTCAGGTGTTTATCATTTAATATATATTTTTTGAGAATTTTATGGGCTTAAAACCTCTTAATATTTTAGTGTCAGTAATCAAAATACAAAATAATCACTTTAAGTTTGCTTGAAAGCCTGTATTTAATGAGCATATTAAAAATAATTTGGTTTTTGTACATAAATGTGTTGTATTATGTATAATTTTCTGTTGAACTCCACAGTGGATCATTTAAGCTTTGAGCACCATAAAAATCCAAAAGCTTTTTATGGCTTCAACTCTGTGTTCTCGGGTAAACATTAGCAGTCAATGCTGATACTTTCCTAAGTATTGAAAATGGACAAGAAGAGTACCAAAGAAATGTGTCATTTAGAAGAATAAGCAAAAAGATTAGTTAATCTCATATAATGTGCAGGTTGTTCTGGAACAGTTTTGCTATCCATATTCTTGCAAAGGAAGGGGATGTAATTTGAATGAAAGATGTACTTCTGATCAGCAAACAATGCATTCTTATCTTTATGTTACCAGCTCATTGTAAGGACTAAACACAGATTGCATTCAGGTCATAGAAGTTGTGAAAGGCTTGTGGATACACAACAGGATTGTTGATAGTACTTGAAAAATGAGATGTTAAAATTGTTATTTCATGCTTAAGTCAAAGGGACTAATAAACATTTTTAAAACATTTTTAAATTGTCCACTCCATCTAAACATTACATGATTAGACTTGGAATCTCAGCTTCTGAAGTCAAGGTTTTGTGTGTACCCATACTTTGTGTATTCTATAGACTATGAAATTTTCATCTTAGCACTGCTTACTCATTTCATGTGAGTCTGCCAGATGGGAAAGGAAGAGGCTCTCACAAAAACAACCACTGCTTTTCTGGACATAAATTCCTGACAAATGCATGAATATGGGCCATATAGCTGCACATTGACATATTCCTACACGGAATTATGAAGAAATTGAATTAAATATTGACAATCTAATTGTGTTTGTAGCTGTAGAGAATTCCATGTTTCTACAAGGACATTATGATTGTTTTCAACAATAAAGGTATGAAATAATTGCTATAAAATAAAGCTGATAGAATGCTATTTAAATACTTACTGCCACCTGATGTTTTCATAAGAGTTTTGCAGGAGTGTTCAAATTAGGAATACTTTTCTAAAGCTCTTAATTTGCTGTGCATTTGTGAAAGAGCCTTTTATCTCCAACAGGTTCTCATTTGTAATTTATGTAACCCAATGTTACTGAATTTCAATTTAGTTACAACCTACCAGTAAAGCTCTTCCTAACATGTTCTTATTTATCCAGAAGTAAGACATTTTTTTGACGCCATTATATAACACAAATGTAAAAACTGAAGTTATAGAACTATAGTCAAGTATGACTAGATGAATTCATAGGTAACCAATAAGTTACTGCTTTACCTCTCTGATGGCATGTGAAGGCAAACTACAATTAGTGCTGGTTTGCCTTAGAATGACAGTCTAAGCTGCTGTAAAAAAGGAGCTGCTTGTCAGGCAGCTGAGACAACCATTACTGCACTGTGATGTGCATGGGGAAAATAGAATCTAAATTTCAAGTCAACAAGAAGGATTCCCCATTTTTGTGTGAAGATTCTTTAAAGTCCTTTTTGAGAGGGAAAGGTTTAATTTTTAGTGTGATGCTCTCTGACTTCAAGGAAACCACAGTTTAAGCTCAGAGCCGATTAACTTCAAACATCAGCGAATGATGTTTATATCAATATATGTTAGTAACATGTAGAACTGTTATGTTCCATGGGGTCAATGTGAAATAATTTCTCTTTGAAACAAAACCTGTTAGTGCATATTGGTGAATTACCTCAAATGAGTTTGTACTCTTCTCTACTGCCGCCCAAGGGCTTTAAGAGTTACCAAATTGCTGAATGGAAAGCTAAAACAACTCCTAAAGTAATTCCTGTTTTCCTTAGCAAAGAAGAATAAAAATAAAATAAGGCTAAAATAATAATTTTAAACATATAGCAAATATATTTTATTCAGTCTGATTTTTTGATGCAAATAAACTTAATTCTCCCCTCCAGTCTCAACAGTGTTATTGTCAGCCCCTTTTAATGGCTGCATCAACTATGTAATTAGGAAACTGACCACCAATCATAAACCTTCAAGAACTGTATTTTGTATTTCCAGTGTTCTGAGAATTATCAGTATTTTAAAACTTCTAAGGCTAATAATATTACTAGTTCACTTTTTTGTATGAAATACGTTCTTTCAAAATTAAGAGTGTTCATTTTGTTACTACTGAATACAAAAAATTAAGCGAATACAAAGTTTTGTACAGCTAGACTTTTGTTAACAAGGAGACAACTAAAAACTGTTTTGAATAATTTCTTCTAAGATTATGATTTTTTTTAATTACAGTTCATATAAATTACACTTAAAATGCATACAAAACTTCAGCATATAAGATATATTGGTTATTCACATCCATGTTTTACGTTGATTTATTTCCTGAAAAAGAGTATAAAGTCCAGTGAAGCTTTTTAAAGTAACTTTTCTGCAAGCATTTGATGAGTGAATGTCAAAATTTATTTAACAAATACTTTTTTTATATTATTAAAGAAATTGCCTGAAAATGCTAACAGATTTTGTATGTTTTGCTCAACCATGAACCACTGATCTCACTGGTTCAGTTTTGATTCCTTGTTCTACAGGGTGGGATGGCGGGGGAGGGAGAGAGAGAGAGAGAGTGCACAGCTTTTTCCAGATGTCAGTGAGAAAGGTTTAGCAACAAATGACTTGATAGGGTAACTGCTTTGGTAAGATAGAATAAGAGGAGGAAGACAGATGGCAAGTAAATCTGGTCTCCCATCATGTGCTGGGTGCCCTGCATCCATGCAAAGTTGGACAGAGCCTGAATGATTTCCCCATTGCGCACTGCACGAGAGGAATACAGGTCCTGGCCATGGAGAGAAGGTCTCCCTTTTGCTCTTTTGAGCCTTGTATAATTTTCTCACAAGAAAACAGCTTCATTCTAGAAGGTGTTCTCCTAGAACTCAGTGAATTTATCTGGCAGCTGAGGGATCTGTGCAGCGCAGCTCAGGCCTGAATGTCCTGCTGTGTGCACAGCACCTCACAGGCTGTGCCTGCCTGCCTGCCCACGTTCACTGTTACATGAATCATTAACCCCTAAATATGTAACAGTCTCCAGTCATGTCCATAACATCCAGAACAGCCAAAATGTGCTTTTGTTGTCTCAAAACAGAATCCATTAGAGACAGTGGGAAGGATTTCCTATCACAATGTGTCAAGCAAACAGTCTGCACAAGCCCTTACTCATCTTATAGTTCTGCCATGTCTCATAAGGGAGATTATGCTCTAAATCTCTACTTGGATGGAAAATTAAATCTGTGTTCTGTTGTGGTGCTGATCGCTGAATAACTTGGTGACATTGCCTCTTGAATAAGTGTTGACTTTGTCCTCTGTTGTGGTATTCAGGGAGTTGTACTCCCTGAAGGATCATCTTTTTGGGATGATACATGAGTTGATTATCCTGATAATTCTTTCCTAAAAGCTAAAGTTCCTTTGCACTTTTACAAAACGTTACCTATATGTATATATTAATTTATTCTGTTCTTCTGAACAGACTCCAAGATGCATTCTTTGGCTCTATAGTCTCCTCACAATGGCATAGTATCACTATATCTTGCTCATGTATTGGCCTGGGACTTGTGTATCTTCATATGTTGTTTGTTTGCATCATTATGATTAATTTTTTAATGTTTTTAAAGTTTTTCAGATTATTTTAGATTTCTTCAATTCTAAGCCCGAGAGACAGATAGAATAATAGGAAACTTGACTTTTAAAATGGTCATTCATTTTCCAAAACATAATAAGGGGTTTTTTTATTATTATATATTGTACACAAATGAATGAGGTAGTATTAATCAAAGAAAGCTCTAAGGTCAATGTTTTCCAGTAACAAGAATTGAATAAATTAAAGCATTCAGGCCCTCCTGCATTGGTGGCAGCTCACTTAATGCAGGAAAGGGCACAAGCTAGCAAGGGTATACTGTAATTAGAACTGCTCTGGGCTTTCATTTGTGATGCATACATAGATGCAGACAGAATACAATCTGACATTATCAAAAGTTTGATATGCAAGACCAGAATTATACTCTGGGGTTTATGCTTTGAATGGGGAAGCTGAGTTTTGAGATTGTGTGAGAAATATCTTACACCACCACACAAAAATAAGGCTAACAGTGTCAGGCAATCATACTTGGAAGAGCAATTGTTATGACTACCAAAGAAACTTTGTGTGTACTTCTATGTGTAATTTTTCTTGAAAAGAGTGCATTGGAATGTGTTAAAATTCCCTATATTAATTTGAATATTTTGACCATCAGACTGTGAACTATTCCCACAATGTCTAAGAGTAAAACTATGGAATGCTGCTTTGATGCTTGATTTCATTCTCAGTTTGGGGTGGGGTGGGGTGGGGTGGGGAGGGGAAGAAAGTAAAGCAGAACAAAACAGAATCTCTCTGGGTTTGAAGCAACTGGGAGTAATTAACCTGCAAGAACTACCTATTGATAAAAACTCAAGCCGCATACTCCCTCTTGTGGTTTATCTTGAAGAACATGAAAAAATATTTATATACATATATGTATACATATAGGTGTATACGTATATCTAGAAAATATTATCTTCAATTACACAGAAAATAAAGTTTTAGTTTAAATAAAAACAACTTCCAACTTTTAAAAAAGCTCTAATTTGTTTTAAATTGTATCAGATCATGTAATTCACTCTGAAGGATATGTTATTTATCCTCAGATTTAGTGTACTTCTATTTTAACAGATTCTTCTCTCTGAGTTTTCCAAATCCAGTGAGGCAACTACTTGGCATCTATGTTGGATACTGTAGAATGTCCCACCTAAGGAGACCCTAATGTCTACTCAATAATGGCAGTAAAGTTTAACTCCCATTAACCATTTCAAAAGAAAAAAAAATCTTATGTTGAAGGACTATTCAAAGTGAAAAGGATTTTCAGTAATATTTAGCAGCTCTTCTGGAGCTTTTTCTTGGTACTTGCATCCAATTCCTTTTGGACAGATTTAGTCCTATAGACATGTAGCTAAGAACATTTCTAACAGGGGGAGTAAATAAAATCATTGTTAGCTTGCTTTTAATTTAAGGAAGGGATAATTTACAGTTGTAGTTAGTACCATTTAAGAAAAATGAAAAAAGGAATAATCTTGACAAATGTTTCTAAAGTTATTAGAAACATGTTGACTACAGATGTGTTGATTCCGAAATATTCCATGTATATTTGTACATCAAAGTAATGGGTATGTGTTATGTATCATCTGAACTTGGTAATAGCAAACAACCCCTTACATATTATTTGTTTGCAATGATTCATCTAATCTCTTACTCTTGAAATTTTACTATCTCAATAAATAAAAATCCCAAAGCTTTCTCTAAAACTTAGTTTTCTTATATTCCTTTTCTATGTGAAGTTTCATACTAAAGGAATAAAAAGGAGGTGTAAAAAAAGAGAAATCAACAATTGTGGCAGTGGGAGTTCCGGGGTGGAACATCAAACATTTTCTTTAATGTGTATAATTTATTTTTCATGTTCTTTCATTATGATTTGGCTTGGATGTTATATTTCACATTTTAGGTGCAATCAAAATTAAAGTATGAAACAACATTGCGTTAACACTCTAGTTTTAACTGTTTTTATTTTGCATGCAGAAAAGTGACAATAATGGAAGACTCTGATCAAAATATTCATCTGAAAAACTTGTCTCTTCAGCAAGCAACCAATGAAGAGGAAGCCTTAAACCTACTCTTCTTGGGGGACACCAACAGAATGATTGCTGAGGTGAGATTTGCTGCTCCAATCTTATTAGCACCACCAAAGTTAAAATGGTCAAAAACATCTCTCCTCCTCCCTCAAATAAAAGGTATATTTTAGAAACCCTTGGACATAAATTAGTATTCTCTTTTTGAGTGTATTTCCATAGTGAAATTAAAAAAGCATTTATCTGATGATAGTGTTCCATAGTGGATCTGATTGGTTGCTCTTGATATCATGACTTAGTGAAATACAAATAAGTAGAATACAGAAATTCTCGTAAACTGTAGACTTACTTTTGAATGTGGCATGAATCAACATACACAGACATGTAAAGACAAGAAAATATGTCCTTGCAAAGCATTGTCGAATATTCCCAGTGAAATTTTTCCCTGGAAGTGTTCAACACCAGGTTGGATGGAGCCCTGAGCAACCTGTTCTCCTGAAAAGTGTCCCTACTCATGGAATACGAGGGGACTGGGAGGCTGGAACAAAATGATCTTTAAGGTCCTTTCCAACTCAAACCATTCTATGACTAAGCACTCAATAGCCTTTGAAGTACTTAATATAAGTCCCCTCTTTTTTTTTCCTTCTTATTGCATAAACACGTGGTTTTATGTGGAAAAAACACAAAACTAATAACCTCCCAAAACAAACAAATAAACAAAACCCACCAAAAATCCAGATGGAAATTCAAAATAAATATGTGCCAATATTCAAGAACAAGGATGTTTTTACTGATTCTGAAAAATTCAAATTAAATGTTTCTCTATATGACATCTGCAAGGTTCTTTTTTTCCCTTCATGCTTGGATATGGAATGTAAATATAAAATGTGTATTGTATAATATGAGCACTGGCACTGTGTCTTTACTACAATAGAGTTAATTCTTTTTTAGGACGTTTTGGGTTTTCTTCCTCTGTATCTTCAAAAGGATATATTATAAATCATTGACAAGAAAGACACTTGGAATATGTGAATAGTTAGGTAGTTCTGTGTTCCTGCTGGATGACCATATACACCTGGACACAGGGGAAGAAGCATTTGATTACAAAATGTAAATAGGTAACTCAAATACTTGTTCTTTCTCAAGGATGACTGTTTCAACAGTTATATTTCGAGAGGTAGGAATACATTAGGGCAAGAGATAATCAACATAAAGGCTTCTCATAAACCTGAGCATTTAGGCAAGGAACTGCTTCATGATATTGGAATAGAAAAATTGGTACTGTGTGGAGGATAGGAATTTGACAAAGTGTAATAGAAGAGAAAAGGGTTAATCTAGAGGTCTCAGAAAGAGGACTTATGACATAAAACATAACTTTTCTGGAGATCCATATTTTTAAATCTTGAGTTATGATAATACTTTCTGACCTCTGAAGATTAGAACCCTCTTAAGTAAATTTTACAGAAAAAGAAGCAAGATTAATAAACAATAGAAAAGAAAAGAAAATAAATGCTGGATTAATTTTTTTTAATTATGAGTTTGGCTGTGGAAAAACTCAGATGACTGTCGTGGATCACGTATTAAATCTGTAGCTTCTAAAATTGCAATCTAGTGCTTTAACCCTGAATAACCCTTCTTTGAAGAGTTGACTATTTTGAAAATAAGAATGACAATTTAGTTTCTGTATTGCCTATGCTAATGCAGTCTAACTTCTGATTTGAGGGGTGCATTTTTCCTTCATCACTGATTGTGCTAAAAAAAGGTCATCACAATAATAGAAGTATTTTATAGGCTACATTCATTCATTCATTAAATTTCAGAACCTAAGAGAATGTTTATAACTGAATGCTTCTTTCCCACATGTAACTATATAGCCCAAGAGAAGGAACAAAAGGGAAACTAATCTAGTTTGTGCAGGATTGCTTTACTAGACAATGTAGACCTGGTCCCCTACTCTAGTTTTGGTGTGTACTACGAGTTGTGTAAATGGTAAGACAAGAGACATTTGTGCGCAGACAATTCATAATGTAAAGATCCAAACAGGAATTTTTTATGTCATATTTTGCCAGAGAGAAATAGGCAGAGATCAAAACCAAAAATCTGAGTCATTTTTGGTAGTTCTGCTGAACATAACGACTAGGTTTTTGTTTGCTTTCTGATAAAGCAGTTTCTTGGTACATTTGAATACATAAGAATCTGCAGCAACAGGTTATAAAATCTGAACTTTTTTCTTATATTTTCTATCTCGTAACAACTTTATGATTTCAGTATCTGAAATGAAATACAAATAAGTAGAATACAGAAATTCTTGTAAACTGTAGACTTACTTTTGAATGTGGCATGAATCAACATACACAGACATGTAAAGACAAGAAAATATGTCCTTGCAAAGCATTGTCGAATATTCCCAGTGAAATTTTTCCCTGGAAGTGTTCAACACCAGGTTGGATGGGGCCCTGAGCAACCTGTTCTACTGCAAAGTGTCCCTACTCATGGAATACGAGGGCATTGGGAGGCTGGAACAAGATGATCTTTAAGGTCCTTTCCAACTCAAACCATTCTATGACTAAGCACTCAATAGCCTTTGAAGTACTTAATATAAGTCCCCTCTTTTTTTTTTTTTCCTTCTTATTGCATAAACACATGGTTTTATGTGGAAAAAACACAAAACTAATAACCTCCCAAAACAAACAAATAAACAAAACCCACCAAAAATCCAGATGGAAATTCAAAATAAATATGTGCCAATATTCAAGAACAAGGATGTTTTTACTGATTCTGAAAAATTCAAATTAAATGTTTCTGTATATGACATCTGCAAGGTTCTTTTTTTCCCTTCATGCTTGGATATGGAATGTAAATATAAAATGTGTATTGTATAATATGAGCACTGGCACTGTGTCTTTACTACAATAGAGTTAATTCTTTTTTAGGACGTTTTGGGTTTTCTTCCTCTGTATCTTCAAAAGGATATATTATAAATCATTGACAAGAAAGACACTTGGAATATGTGAATAGTTAGGTAGTTCTGTGTTCCTGCTGGATGACCACATACACCTGGACGCAGGGGAAGAAGCATTTGATTACAAAATGTTAATAGGTAACTCAAATACTTGTTCTTTCTCAAGGATGACTGTTTCAACAGTTATATTTCGAGAGGTAGGAATACATTAGGGCAAGAGATAATCAACATAAAGGCTTCTCATAAACCTGAGCATTTAGGCAAGGAACTGCTTCATGATATTGAAATAGAAAAATTGGTACTGTGTGGAGGATAGGAATTTGACAAAGTGTAATAGAAGAGAAAAGGGTTAATCTAGAGGTCTCAGAAAGAGGACTTATGACATAAAACATAACTTTTCTGGAGATCCATATTTTTAAATCTTGAGTTATGATAATACTTTCTGACCTCTGAAGATTAGAACCCTCTTAAGTAAATTTTACAGAAAAAGAAGCAAGATTAATAAACAATAGAAAAGAAAAGAAAATAAATGCTGGATTCATCTTTTTTAATGGTGAGTTTGGCTGTGGAAAAACTCAGATGACTGTTGTGGATCACATATGAAATCTGTAGCCTCTAAAATTGCAATCTGGTGCTTTAACCCTGAATAACCCTTCTTTGAAGAGTTGACTATTTTGAAAATAAGAATGACAATTTAGTTTCTACATTGCCTATGCTAATGCAGTCTAACTTCTGATTTGAGGGGTGCATTTTCCCCTCATCACTGTGCTAAAAAAAAAGGTCATCACAATAATAAAAGTATTTTATAGGCAGCATTCGTTCATTCATTAAATTTCAGAACCTAAGAGAATGTTTATAACTGAATGCTTCTTTCCCACATGTAACTATATAGCCCAAGAGAAGGAACAAAAGGGAAACTAATCTAGTTTGTGCAGGATTGCTTTACTAGGCAATGTAGGCCTGGTCCTCTACTCTAGTTTACTACAAGTTGTGTAAATGGTAAGACAGGAGACATTTGTGTGTGCCAAGAGAAGGAACAAAAGGGAAACTAATCTAGTTTGTGCAGGATTGCTTTACTAGACAATGTAGACCTGGTCCCCTACTCTAGTTTTGGTGTGTACTACGAGTTGTGTAAATGGTAAGACAAGAGACATTTGTGCGCAGACAATTCATAATGTAAAGATCCAAACAGGAATTTTTTATGTCATATTTTGCCAGAGAGAAATAGGCAGAGATCAGAACCAAAAATCTGAGTCTTTTTTCGGCAGTTCTGCTGAACGACTAGATTTTTGTTTGCTTTCTGACAAAGCACTTTCTTGGTTTATGTCATATTTTGCCAGAGAGAAATAGGCAGAGATCAAAACCAAAAATCTGAGTCATTTTTGGTAGTTCTGCTGAACATAACGACTAGGTTTTTGTTTGCTTTCTGATAAAGCAGTTTCTTGGTACATTTGAATACATAAGAATCTGCAGCAACAGGTTATAAAATCTGAACTTTTTTCTTATATTTTCTATCTCGTAACAACTTTATGATTTCAGTATCTGAAATGCATGCTGAGGATTTAAAAATCAAATTTGCAGTATAAGCTATTGGTAGCAGCAACATCTAAAAAAACTCCTGTGTGGAAATAAGTGTTTGGCCATTTAGATAGTGTTCTGAAACAATTTTATTTTGGTATACTATTAATATATTTTCAGCTGAAGTGGTCTTTTCTTAGTTCTTGTGATGGGAATCTCGTATGACCTCTGCCTTTTGAAATAACATGCCTAAACCTCTGTGATTTTGAGAATTCTTCGTGGTTTTTAGTATTTCTCTAAAAGCAATAGAGTAAGGTAGCTTACTAAGGATGTGCAGCAATTTCAAAATCTCTTTCTGAGATTGGTGCATCTGAGGACTGCAGTTACATATACAGTTAGAATTTATTTTTCCTCTAATGAAAAAGTACTTTGTTTTAATGAGGGAGGAAATACTTCAGTGCATGGTTTTATACATACAGCACTCGATTTTTTTTATTTGGCACACAGTGTAGATGACACAGTATTTGTTCCATAATTTAAAATGTTTGAAGTACAGCTGGGGCAATCAGTAAGCTTTTGGCAATGTTTAAATATGTTTATTTCAAGAAAGAATGAGACTTAAAAGTTTAAGGATAGTTTTGTGACCTGTCAATTGAACTCATTCTATATGTATTTATTGTGCATTAATATTCTCTTGAATATATTTAGAAAGCCAGTGGTAGTGTTTGAATGCTTTTTTATTGGATAACATAGGAAAAATAAGATTTCAGTGTGTGAGCATAGGAAATTAAATGTCACTTATGACAAAAATGCATGCTATCTGGGTTAGTGCTGCAGTCTAGAAGAAATTACAACTTTCTGCTTTCCTAGGTTCCTCTTTGGTGTCAATTATTAACTTATTTCCACTCCAACAAACCTGTAATATCGTATTATGAGCACCAAATAGCATCATTATTTCAGCACAGGTGCTTTCATTTCCATGTGTGGTAAAAAAAAATTACTGGTCATACATACTACTTTGAATAGTCCTTAAAATGCTTTGGGATTTATATGGATAAAAGGCACTATGTAACATAAGGTTAATAATGTCTTCACCAGGGAATATTAATTCCTTTTAAAATTACCTGAGTTTACAAGTTATCATGGTCTAACTGTGAAAACTGTACTTGTAGTAAATATGGAAAGATAATGTAGCAAGATTGCTTTCAGGAAATTATTGCATTTATTCTGATCCTGATATTTTCATAGCAAAATTTTTCAATTTCAGCTATGACAAGTGTACCTAAGTACAACTGAAGAGCCCCTTCACCAGTGATATATTATTTAGAAAGGAAACTAAAAATATACAGAGGTCTCTCTCATCTACCAGATGCTCTTCCATATAGTACAGTTCTGTTGGAACTGGAGTTTATATTCATTAGACAGATACCTATCTGAACTGTGAAATTACTGTAGTTGTCAGTACATATTCCTACAGATATCCCTCTGATTGTAGCACGAAATTGGACAAAATTGATTTGATATCAATCTTGAATGCTATCAGTCCTTTCTTTTTTCCCCTTGCTCTTTGAAAAGTTCAAAAGCAAAAAATCCTTAAGAAGTAAAAGAAGTATTCCTTAAAAGAAATTTTTTTAAGTTTTCACTGAGACATTCTCTCAAAAAACTTTGAACACTCAGGATTGACATCTCTTTATAAATTGTCTAGTCACTAATTCACTCATACAGGAAAATCATGTTCTTCTGCTAACCAAATATTTTGAGTCAAGGAAGAAAAAGGTTGCTAAGTGGTGGTGGTTTGCAATATGGGCTTAACAACTCATTTATCACCTGCAAAATTGTTTTGTCCCAGTGCTCCTGCTCTCTTTCATGTATTATCTCCGTCAGTGTTTTGGCAGCCATACTTAACACATTATTCTTCCAGATTGTAGCAGCATCTGTTAGTCTAGTGGTGATTTTCAAACAGCTTTTCATATGTCTTTGTCCTATTTAAGAAGCCTTCTCTTTCTTAGGTCCTTAATCCTTAAGAACGCTATTTAGACCTGTAGCATCCATTTCTGTCTATTTTTTAGTGAAAACATTTATAATAGCAGCTGCAACAAATAAAGGATTTGGGAAATACATAAATTCCTGTATAAGGAAGAATTCCTGCAGTGTTTTACCAACTTAAGATGGGTAAGAATTAGAATAAGATGGACAGCTTAGGTTCCAACAAGTTTTTGGATGGTTTTTGACCTTGTATTCCTGACAGGAATATCCAACTCGGAAGCTTCTTCCAGTATGACTGTGATGTAGATTCTCATTTAAGTAGAAGCCATCTTCTTGCAAACATTGTATAAATAGATGTAGTAGTTAAAGTCACAAAACTTCTATACAATTTATTTAATGTCAGCAAACACAGGTATATTTTCGTCCTGGAAAAAAAAAGCAAGACTGGCTTGTATGGCTTGAAATACACTTTGTACATATTTTCCATGATCAAGTGAAGTGTTCATGCTCTACCAAGTCAATGTTACTGAATTGTCCTCTACCATGCTACAAATGGGCAGCAATAGATGACCTGGCATTAAGTCCTTTGTAGTGTTCATGTGATATCACAAAGCATCTGAAGTCTGCCTATGTGGTTTATGATGTAACAGAATTCCTGGAAAAAAATATTCTTTTTAAGTAACTGCTGCTCATCAGTTGTTCTATATATAACTCTCACAATAGCAACCATCTGCTGAGAACCAGGCCACTCCCCTCTTTCTTTTTTTTTTCCTTCATCACATCAAATTAGTGTTAGGATGATTTCATATACATATGGTTTGAATACTACTAACAAAGCCAAAATGAACTCTGAAAACCACCAAAGGAACATTTTAGTAGGCTCTGAGACACTGTCCAGAAAATGTTATTTGTTTTCTTTTTTCAAACTTTCTAAACAGCTGAATGGTGATACTCAGAAGTTGTATATGTAAGATAATAATCAAATTGTAAAAGAAAAGGCTTGTTCTTGGACTGGAGATGCCAACACGTCATCATTTCTGTTGTGTGCTGTGCATCTACTTGTGTGGTAAAAGTAGCTAAGTGTGGGGGGATAATGAAATTAACATTTCATGGTTGCATCCCATTTAACAGTTTAAATTTTTATTGCTTTATGCTTTCTGCAAGGGTTCTAACAGAGCTTCCTCTATATGGGAACTCCAAAGCAGAGATAGAATCATACTGCAGAAAGGAGTATTGATGTCTTGATTAAGCCATGGTTCTACTCTGAAGAAAGACTTCACAAAAAGTACCAGTTTGAGATTCTAGCCAGTGACTTCCAAATCAGCTTCATTAATTTTTTTTCATTTACATAAGAAAAACAAGCTGTGAAGAGAAAAGCAATGGAATGTCTAATGGCTAGTCCAGCCAAATCTACTAGGAACGCTAAAAATAAAGTTGTGGCTAGTGTATCAGAATACACAATAAAAACATTGTAGAGCAAATATTGCCACGTGCTGTTTGGAACTCAGACTCCTGAAGTTATGTTCTTTTAGGATTTGAAAATTTCTTTTGCCTCTGTTGGCATTAATTGGGTGTGACTAAAAGCCCTTTTTGTAATATATCAGGTTTTGCTGCAGTGTGAATCCCAAGTTTGCTTAACAATGTTTATTCAGAAGTATGATGATTTCTTCAGCTTCTGTCATAGCAACATTTGTGCTTCCACCTGTACTGATATTAGATCTGGCTTTGATTTGTCTGCAGTATAGTGTGACTGATGCCATGTCTGTAGTGCAAAATGTCCCTAAATATCAGTTCTGTCAAGGAGAATGTCCTTAAATATTAATTCTGTTCTGGATTTTTAGCTGGAAAAAAATCCATTCCTGCTTCACAGAGCTGCAAATAAAAAAGTCATAGCTATCCCAGTAAAATAAGTAAAGCTGGCTCTGATTATTCATGGAATCAGAATTGCTGAATAAAGTACATTTTCACAGCATATAACTTTTTCTTAGTATAACTGCATTTTAAGTAAGTTTGGGAGTGTTTTCTTGCTTGACACCTTTCCCTCAGTCTGTTTATTTTCATTCCAACACTACAACTCACTTCCTTTTCATTTGCCCAGCATCACCTCTGAGGATAGCATAGCATGTGACTGCACTCTGATGCTCATTTCACAGGATTATGAATTCTAAAATTCTTCATCTGTATGAAATAATGATCAACATTATTTTCCCTCTCCCTCTGAGCTTGCCTGTATTAGGTAAAGCAACCCAAAAAACATACTGCTAAGGCTGAAATTTTCTTAAAGAATTTTCAACAACAGCAACAAGTGCATGCTGTTTTTGCACACTACCTACTTGTTCACACCCAGTATGCTGTTATTTTCAAGTATCCTGCGCAGTTGTTTTCTATAGCTGTATTGTGGCTGAATCACCTCTTTCATCCAGGTTAAATATCTATGGATATCTATGGTTTGCTGGTTTTCTTTTTTTTTTTTTTTTAGCTGGATCAATTCCCAAAACCCATTTGGTTGTGTTGGCACTATTCACTATTAAGGCTTAAAAAAAAAAAGGGAACTTGAAGTGGAGACAATTGAACCAAATGGTCCATATTATTCCTGTAAAAGGACTCTTCAGCTTGTAGTCTTTCTGTTAAGAGCTCTCCTTTCTGGATCAATAAGACAGCATCTTCAGTACCTGCAGTGTGTAGGCCATTTTAACAACGTCTGCAGTGTTGCATGCTAAACCAGATTATGTAAAAAAAATAAAAAAAAATTTTAAAAAGCAACATGTTGATGTATCTGGTCTGAATCACAGAATAGGTCTACATTAAAAATTACTGCAGAATAACAGAGGAATAAAGCAGAGACCAGAGAATAACATAGTATAACCAGGATGTTTCTACTACTTTTTTCAGCAGCTATAAATAAATATAGATTTAGTTGCTGACTCAGTAATATTGATTTATTATTTTGCTACACTATTTTTTGCAGGGTCAGCATTTATGTCCTGAAAGCAATGTAGTCATACTTGTTACAGTTTATGAATAAAAATACGATCTGTATACTAAAGCTTTAATCTCCACATATAATCTCAATTTTAGCTGTTTATGAAATGAGGATTATGTAGAGTAATTTTAGATTTAAGTTTCTAATAATACCTTGATACAGCTAAACAAAAGGTGCTTTACATGCTTAAAGATATTTTATATGTTTTTTAATAAAAATGCATATGTGATGGCATATGGTCATTTAAAATCTAGAGTTAAATAACTGAGATCTGTTTAAAACTTTTGATTCTGCATGTCAAATATCTTTAGAAAACATCTGAAGTGATGCTAAGACTGCACATTTCTAAAACTTAACCAAGACTTTCTGTGTTTTAAATTAAGGAGGTGTGGCTCTAGTTATTCCCAAAAAATATATATTTAAAGCCAAACATTTTATGAAAACTGTCATGCCACCTAAAAATCTGATCTTGATTTTGCCAAGCAGAATTTTTTCATAAAAGTAATAATGCAGAAGTCTAAAGCCTTATAGGAAGTCCTAGTCCTTGTTACACTGGTAGCTACCTATCGGAATAAAAAAAAAAATAAATTGATGTACCAATGGGGAAATTGATACGTTCTCAGAGATCAGCATTCAGTAACTTTCTGTCAAGTCAAGCTGCCCTTTTCTAGTATTCCTCATGTAGTAAGGCCACTTGTTTTGGTGATGTTAGAGGATTTTGCACCAACCTTAATTGCTTACAGTACAATTTGTCCAGATTAACATTATCCATGTATTTTTCCAGAATACACTGTTGGGTAAATCTTTTTGTGTTCTTTTTGCATGTTCATTACAGGTCCAATAGCTAAAAAAATGGGATACATTATTTCAGTTGCCAGATTACTGAGCTATAAAAAGCTGAATTTATTTATCCACTGAACATTGGGAATTCTTTTTTTCCTGTCATTGTAGACACCAATGAATCAAGCCTCAAGCCGGTCTCACTGCATTTTCACTATTCACATCTCCAGCAAGGAACCTGGATCTGCAACTATCCGACGCTCCAAACTGCATTTAGTAGATCTTGCTGGATCAGAACGTGTTGCAAAGACTGGGATTGGAGGTCACTTACTGACAGAGGCAAAATATATCAACCTGTCATTGCATTATTTGGAGCAGGTAAAATTGAAAAAGAGCAAAACATTTCTCCCTTTACTAAACTCCTGTTTAACAATGTGCAATGTTTTGGAAAACTTTATTCCAGTATTTACTTAGTCTTAAGATATTTGTTGCAGGTTTTTTTAATCATTGAATTGATATGTCTTCCTTTAAAATAAAATATTTTATTTAGGGCAAACTTAACAATTAAGCAGTAGGATCATAGTAGGTATATAGGGTAGTATTTCCAAAATAGTTGTCTTGTTTTCTTTGAAATACTAAAGATATTTACAAGATTTGAGCTATATTTTTCTTAAAAATGTTCTTCATAATCTTCTTCCCCTTCCACAGCTGAGATCAGGATGTATCACTGAAAAGAAAGTGTTTGGGCTTTATTTGGTTCAAGCATTGTAATATGGTAAATTGTTGGGCTCTTCTCTCATGTGTTGTTTTATTCCTCTACCAATTTGAGACTTTGATCTTTTGGAGACAGAAGTTATCATTGGTAATGCATTTATGGATTGACTACCATAGCTGGATTTATACCAATAATATTCATAGATGTAGTATAATAACAAGTAAATAAACAAAATATTGTTATTTTTATTGTTGTTTTAGTTATTATTAATCTCCACAAAGCTTTGTCATTCAGCTGTTGTACTAAAAAGATTCACCCTCTTAATTCAAGGTGTACTAAAACCCCTATCCTTCTTTCACTGTTGTTTTTTGGTTTTCCTCTTTGGAAAAGGCAAATATTGAGCAAATAGATTGCTCCTAACCAACCTTATTCATTAAAAAAATATACTTCAGACAGCAGCAGTGAAAGGAAACTTTGGAGATAAAGATTTCCAGTAAAAAGATTGTTTAATTATGGTGATTATTATTATTAATGTTTTACAATAATTACATAATTATTAAGTTAATTATGGAAATAATTATTTTGATACTATATTTTTTTTTAAATTAAGTCTTTAATATATATCTCTCTCTGATCTGCCATGTTGTTTTATGTGGTTGATGTTTATGATGCCTACCAAGTTTGGGTAAGAAACACTTGGCAATGAATGGAATCTCTTATGTATGCAATCACTATTAAGCATTCACTTAAGATTTTCAAATGTACATTTCAGATCTCACACCTGTAGGAGAAATTAATTTCTTCCTAAGACTAAATATTTAATATTGTTTACACAGTACAGCATACACTGTTCCTGTTGCTGGAAATTAATTATTTTGGCTATTCCAATGGACAATGCAACATTTTCTCCTAAGGCTTCTTTAAAACTTTTTATGTAGAAAAATAACATGTCTGTAAGGCTGTCATTTAGGGGGACAATTAAGGAGAATATGGAGAAGAAAAAAGGCTTAACTCTAAAATTCAAATCAGTACTTTTAACATTACATTATAGTACATGTGCTATTTAGTAAAATATGCAATTGAGGAGATCATCATTAAACGTGAAAATCTTGTGGGTGTGTATATGTGAAAATTCTTTAAAATAATGATTGGCAAATATAACTGTTCTACTTGCTGGGGAGAAGATTTTTCAGTTTTGTGTTAAGTGTTAACAAAAACAAATATCTTGGATTTCATTTAATTTATAATCAGAGATATTTCATCTGTCAAAAGAAGAAGCTCAAGGTACAGCAGGTGGCAGTCAGTCATTTACTATCACACTAGACTTTTTTCATGCCCCTCATTTGTTTAAATTTTACCTTGAAGAATAGTGTCTGTATTTGAGTTGTACTCAAGGGAAGTGATAAGGATCAGTGACTCTAAAATGGATATCTTCAGAGTCATACAAATTATACTCAGGATTCCATCTTATTTATTGTATGATTTTTATGTATTTAGCAGAGAAAGATATTATTTTTTTCATGCGCATTTTGATTTCTGTTTCAGATAAATACTGTTGGAAATAGGCATGTTGGATTCTGTCTAGGATTGTGTATTAATAGAAATGTTTTCTGATATTGAATAAAAGACCACCAAAGACAGTAAAAATGTCCTTTTTTCCCCAAATCTGTGGGAATTTAGCCATTCAATCCTGAACTTGCAGTGACTAGTAATAAAGTGCACAAATGCTTCAACATTTTAATTTCTTATTAAAATTCTCAAGTCTTTAGCTATCTACTAATGGTCTGGTGTTGATTTATGCCATTTTGAAATACTTTTCAGAGTAAAATAGTCATATTAAATGATTTGTATTGAGATAACAATAAGAACACGGTTGTGTTACCACACCTGATCTACTTGTTAAATATTGGCAGTATGTTAAAAAAGTCTTCAAATAAATCCACTGCACTTTTACTCCAAGCAGCCTCTACATCCAGAGACAAACTAAGATAGTTTTATGCAGCTGATCTGAAATGGTAGCAGGAATTTGGAAGTACTTAGTATTATATCTGGATAGCTGTTTTTGTCTGAGATACTAGCACATTCTCAAATTACAACTGCAATGTAACTGTGCATATGTAGATACTCCCTTATGTCAGAAATATAATGGGATCCTAGACCAGATTTAGAGTTGCAAATTAAGTTATACTGCCATGTGATTTGACACTGTAACCTGGGGGTTTTTTGGGGAAGTAATTCCATTATAATGTTCTCATTGCTTTAATGAAAGTGTTTGTTAACAGTATTTTACCATGTGTTCCATTTACAGAATGTTGATTTTGTCCATTAGTGGATGGTTGCTGCCCAAATTTACCAAAGGGGTTTTTTTGTAGTTTGTTTGTTTGGGGGTTTTTTGTTTTGTTGGTTGGTTGGGTTTTTTTTTTTTTTGCAAGGACCACAGTTTAAGTTTCTAAACTCTACTACAAATGGGAAGTAGGATTGGAAACAAAAAGACCTCTGAAGCAGGAATATGGCTTCAGAGCATGTGATACACAAAACAGCAAGACAGCTCTGTGTCTGCAAGTGATGCACTCCAAAATGCCCATCTCTTGAGGATTCTCTGAGAACAGTATGGCATGAGATACTGGTGCAAATCTGTTCCTTGCACAAAGGATGTGGAAAGAAATAGGGACTCTTGGACACACTTCAGATCATGTCAGAATCACTTGTGAGTCTTGCACTTTCTGTTGTGCTGACAGTGTTTCCACTTGTGTCAGTGGAGTTATTTGTGTGTGATTGTACCTGCTCTGTTTTGTATAGGATTCAATTTTATAAAAAGTGGTAACAGTTCTGACAGCAACTAGGGCTTGAGGTGGTTTGTTTGACCCACTCAAAATGAAACTTTTTGCTTTAGTGACATTATTAAGCTTAAAATTACAGTTATTATAAAAAAACCCCTTTTTTTATCTAAGGGATGATAACAGATTCTTAAATGAGACAATTTTCTGATTTTCACATTTGGTGCCTCTTAGAGAATCCAGGTTCGGCTTCTGTACGGTAGTCTTTGTAACGTTGTCAAAGTATATTACTTCCTTCTCCTTCAGGTTCTCCTCCTTCTATTCCAGATTACTTAATTGGATTGTAAAGATTGATTTAGTGATTAAGATGAAGTTCTACTAATAGGACTTTAGACTAAAACAATTTGTGTTATGGGGCTGTCACATGACAGTACAATGGGTTCTTCATCATGATAGCTGGTCACAGCTTTTCAGCGTCAGTGTGGGAGGGTTCAGATTCTAACTGGGCTGCAGACTTCCTGCGTGGACTTCAGAAAAAATGAACTTCCCTGTAACAATGTTCCCATTTTTAATGGAAATAACATATCTTCTGTCTGGCTCTTTTCCCATCTTGTCTATTCCATTTATAGCCTCTGTGTGGCAGAGGCTGAGAATGTGCTTATTAATGTATGTGCTAAACTACTATGAGGTTTCTATGCAATACCATAAACCAACAAAGCTTTAACATGTTTCTATATAACAAGTTGTAACATATGAGATTTAAAAACCTTGATCCAGGAATGGGTTTCCAGATTCCTTTACAAGACAGTAATTTTCTTATTATGCATTGTGACTCTCAGGGCTGCCAGTGTAAGATTTATAGTTTTAACTTTCTGAAGACCATTAAGAGAAACTAATGCCACAAAAAAGTCACTACTAAATTTTCTAAAATAGCAATTTTTTTAATATAGCATAAAAAAATTATACACTGATATGTAACATTTATTCAAGAAAAAAACAACTCCTAATCATTCAGGAGAGCTTGCACAACTCATATAGCTGAAGTTTTTCAGTATAGTACTTGGCCAGATAACAGTTCACATCTTTTATATCACAGGACATCATGGAGTAATCTAGCTTTTTATTTAATAATTAGGTCCCGTAATGTAAACAGCTGAGGAGGTAAACTGAGAATAGTAGGTGTACAATTTCCTTTTTGGCCAAGGCATATATATTCTAAAGTGAATCATTTCTTTCTAGCAGTACATTGTAATCATGCACCCTTTTATTTGTGCTTTGCTTTCCAAGACATTTGCTCAGAAATAATGTATTGGCCCATGTAAGAAGCGCATGTTTTAAGAATCTATAATTTTTAAATCATGCTTTAGCAAATATTGAGGAAGTTTTTACTTTAATACTCTCCATATTTTGTAGTCATGACAAAAAAGTATGAGGAAGATTTTCATTAAGTTCCTGTGTCTTAGGAAAGCCTATAGGTTTGAGTTTATCATGTTCAGTTTCCATGTTGCTGAGAGAGGCTGTAAGGCTAGGGCATAATAAAATTTAATGTATTTGGTCTTTCAGGTCCAGCTCCTACAAAGACATATAAACATGCTGAAATCTAACTTGGAATTCTTTCAATAAAGCCAGTAGGTTTGCAGCTAACAGTGGGGTGCACAAGCATCCCTGTTTTGTTGTGTCAAAAGTTCTTGAATAGATTGGATTTGTTCTTTATATGTCAAACATTAAGAAACATATAAATTTAAGTCTTTCATTTTGCTATTGTTTCAGGTAATAATTGCCCTTGCAGAGAAAAACCGGTCCCACATTCCTTACCGAAACTCTATGATGACCTCAGTGCTAAGAGACAGCCTGGGAGGAAACTGCATGACTACTATGATAGCAATGCTTGCTATGGACAAAAGAAACATAGATGTATGTTATTTCTATCTTGAACAAAAATCTTGTCACTACTCTATAGATCCTGCTCTTTTGATTTTTAATATAGATTAAAATTCAAGTGTGTAAGCTTTTATTTTAGTCCTTCTAAAAGGACATTTTAATTTTGTTTCTAGGACATAATTTAGAATAGAAATAGATGATCAATGAAAATTGCTGTAGGATAGAAACAAGTCCTTTGAAAAATATACTTTTCTCTAAGTAATCTCAAGTCAAGTAGCAGTTGAGAAATGACTTGCACCTAGTGATTAACTACTCTTTTTTTCAATTTACTGATTTCCTGATTAATAAATTTTTGAGTTATAAAAGTGCATTTCCACTGAAAACCTTGGTAGAACTTTTGTTAGACTACTTTGGAGTCAAGATTTTATAGATTATGGTAGACAAATGGAGAGTTCACTAGGAAAGAAAAGGAATTGGGGGGATAGTTTAAGATTTATGAAAATTTTTCAAATATTTTGTGTCCTGTCACCAATTTCCTGCACTGGAATTATGTGTAGCTATGTTTTCTCTTTTTTTACAAATAGGTCTGTAGGTTTTATCAAAGGCTGTGGTGAATGGGGATCTGCCTGGAGACTGGTCTGCAAAGATATTCCTCAAGGTTCAGTTCCAGGGCAGGTTCTGTTCAATGCGTTAATCAATGATCTGGATGCAGGAGTTGGATGGCCCACTAGCAAGTTTGCTGATGATGCCAAACTGGGAGATGCTGTTGGCTCTCTTGAGGGACAGAAGGCCTTGCAGATGGATGTAGATATATTGGAGCATTAGGCTGTGATTATTGGGATGAAACTTAATGAGTTCTGCATTTATAGTGGAGTAATGCCCACCACAAGCACAATTTGAGAGACCAGTGGATGGAAAGTAGTCCTGCAGAAATGGATCCCGGGGTGCTGGTCAGAGGAGCGGTGAGCCCTGGCACCCAGAGGGTACCACATCCTGGGATACATCAAAAACAGCATAACCAGCAGGTCAAAAGAGCTGATTATCCTGCTGTCTGCCATTCTCACCTTGAGCACTGTGTGCAGTTCTGAGCCCCACAGGTTAAGAATGATGTGAAGGTCCTTAAGTGCAGCCAGATGAGGGCAACAAAGCTGGCTAAAGTCTGGAAAAAATGTCCTGTCAAGAGCAGTGGAGGAATTTGGTCTTGTCTGTTTTGGAGCAAAGAAGGCTGAGGGTGACCTCATTCCTCTCTGCATCTCTTTGAGAGAGGAAAGTGGAGAGAGGGGTCTTGAGCTCTTCTCCCTGGTATCCAGTGATGGATTGTGTGGGAATGGTTCAAAGATATGCCAGGGAAAGTTCAGGCTGAACATTAGGAGGCATCTCTTTGAGAGAATGGTTAAACACTGGATGTTAAAGACTGGAGAGGTGGTTGGTGCCCCAAGCCTGTCAGTGTTTAAGAGGTGTTTGGACAATGCCCTTAACAATGTGCTTTAACTTGGTCAGGCTGGACAAGCTGATCATTGTAGGTCCCTTCTAACTGAAATAGTGTTGTCTATTTTATTCTAGAACATGTAGCAATGTGAGTACATAGAACACTGCTCCAAGCCATTTATAATCGGTTTATTTCCTGATTTTCCTAACATAAAAGCATTCTAATATGAATAAACAAGAAAAGAAAAACTATTTAGTCTAAGACTATTTTCTGAAATACAGTGGAAAATATTATACTCAAACCATACTTCGTCTAGATGTAGACTTTTCCTTTACAGAAGTGGACTTTGCTGTTAAATGAAAACATATTGTTCAGACTTGCAAATGTAGTTATGCAAACATATTGTCTGGTTACAAAGGCAGCTGGGTAAGTTTGTTAATTTTATTTTAAGCTCTGTGAGATCAGAAACCTTTAATATATCAATTCATCAGGTGTATCTCACATTGTGTTCTAGATTTCTATTTTGGAAATATTTAGATCAAGCAATTATCCAATACAAGCTACGAAAATTTTCATGTTCTTGCTTTAATATATACTATTTACACCACAGATCTCATTCTTCAGTCTTCCCAAAAATAAAATAAAACAACAACAGCAACAAAAAAAACCAAACAACAACAACAACAAAAAAAAACCACCAAAAAAAAAACCCAAAAAAACAAAAACCAACTAAACAAAAAAAAAACCAACAAAATCCCTTCCTTGATCCCCAAAATCTGGAATGTCCAAATAATAAAGGAAGATGATAAGCTAATATGTCTGAGTAATATAAAAAGATTATATGGAAGGTGCTAATCATCAGAAAACATCAAAATTAGGATAGGTGCACGAGTCATTATCCATAGCTATGTTAGGGTTGCATTTTGGTTTGTTTTTTCCATTGGGTGTACATTTCACTCACAAATGATGCACAAGATAGAACTACCTGCAGTATGAATTGAAGTTACAGAATAAAAACCACTTTCAGAAAGACCTAGTGTTGTTTCTTGTAATGAAAACAATTAAGCAGAAAATTCAGAGTAAGAAAGGGAACTCATATGAAGAGGACAAATAGATCAATACCCTAGAGAATTAGATTATATTCCTACTTCTACCAATGAGTTTGTACAGAATTTAAGTCATTACATCAATTTTTTTGAGTGTTTGGATGAAGATGTTGATTCTGAATTGTACATATATTATTGAATATAGCTGTAACTGAAGCAGAATGGAAGCTGTTTTGAACAGCAGATCATAAAATGACAACAATCGAGTATAATATTTTGGTACTTTTTACTTCAGTTTCCATTCTGTTAAGTGTAATCATTTCTCACACTTGCAGAAAAGAAAGTTTATTGACTAATTCTTGTAAAGCCCTGAGGTGCTAGGATGATAAACATGGTGTAAAAATGATTAGGAAATTAGATGTCTGACTTCATTACCATTTTGATGGCATGGAATAAACAAATTGTAAGCTAGCATATTGAACATTGAGAACCGAATTGATTACCTACTCATTAATTTAACATGTGCTGCACACTAAACAAGGCAAAGAAATCTAGTGGAAATGTATGTATGTGTACTGTACATATAACTGTACTTACTATATGTATAGAACTTAATTAAAGTCACATTGGCTGATCATCATTGCAAAGGAACAGCAGAGGTAGACATAGAGCCCAACTAATACTGTGTGCAACTCTCTTAATTGTAAGGGCTTCTTTTGCTTTGATTCTCTGTGTATACATTGTCTTTAGCAATAATCATTTTTCCTCATGTAACCCTTCCTCAGGGTTCCAAACCAAAACCTCCAAGCACTTAAAGAGACAGAAGCTGTGTGCAAAAAGGTGAATGAGCATAATGTTTCAATTGATATTTTCTTATATTGGAGGACTGGAAACTGCAGAATTACTTCCATTCTGAAAATCAGTTCTGTTACAGTCCAGTCATGAATTAATGTAGGGTCTCTGGTACAAATTCTCTTTTAAATGCAGGCTGTCACATCCCATAAGGGTTTGTCATACAGTTTTTCAAGCATCATTTGAATTTCTAAGATAAACTGCTGCCTAGCAGTCAAGTTATTACTTGACTGAAAGGGAGTGAATTGCTGGGATTTTTTCATTAAATATATAAGTCTTATAGTGGGGTCTAGCATTTAAATATCAGCTGATCTGGAATGTGAGAACAAGACATATCAGCATCTTTGATTTCTCTCTGTGCACTAAACAGGAGTACACAATGACTGTCACAGAGTTTCCCCAGCCAAGTCAGTCTAGTATCTCTTTTTTTCTGCCTTTCAGTCCTGCTGATCCCTGTCTTAGCTCATCTGACAGATTTTTATCTGGTATCACAGTTCTCCTGTATGCGTCTCAGTTTCAAGTCTCCTAGCTTGTTTCTCAGTTGTCCTGGATTTCCGCTATTCTTTCCTCCCTCTTTTTTCCCAGCTTCTTTTACATAAATTGCCTAGTCCCCTTTTCACCAAAAAACCAACCAAACAAAACCAAAAAAACAACAACAAAACAGCAACTTTCATTAGTTTTGTCATTTTCTCATAATTTATAAAGGTTATTGCTTTCTGAGTAGCATAGCTTTGTTACTCTGTAATTCCAGCTGGGAACTTACCTGTAATGAAATTGGTGAGAGGATAAACTGTATTGGTAAAATGCGTCGTATGATTTAACAGTTTTATGTGCTCCTGTCATTAATATGCCAACATAATTTCCTTTCAGTTTTGTTATTTTAGAATGGAAAATGACAGAATATTTCTGTAACATACTCAAAAAATGGAAACTTAGTTTAATGGCTTTGTTGGCAGTCTGGCTACTTACCTGGTGCAAAAGTAATCAGAATTCTCTCCACTCTCTCATTTTTTTTAATTTTTCTTCTAGGAATCTATATCAACCTGCAGATTTGCACAGCGAGTTGCTCTTATTAAGAATGAAGCAGTTCTTAATGAAGAAATTGACCCCAGATTGGTGAGAACTGTCTGGGAACAGAGGGAAGCAGATTGCTTGATTTAAGATTTATTAATCAACAGTCAAATTTATGTTGGGGATTTTATACTGAAACACCCCATTAAATTCTTTTCAGATGCAAGCTCCAACTTTTTTTCTTTAAAATAACTGCCACTTTAACTTTTTTCTTTTGGACACAGTTATAATTAAGTGGATCTTTATCAAATCTCTAAAGGCTCTAAAGGCTTATCAAATCTCTAAAGGCTTTCTCAACTCTTAAAGCATATGGGAAGAAATGGTCACTTTCATTATCATCTTAGTGGTTTTTTTTAAATTGATAATTCCTAAATCATAATCACAGATCATTGGATGGTTCAAAAACTCTAAGAATGTACTAAGATTGCTAGTCACTTGGTAAAGGCACACAACTGCACTGAAACAATTTGTGTATTAAAAAGCTGAGAAATATACCAAGCCTTTCATTGAAATTGATTCAAGGAACATTTTAGATAGGAAGAAAAAACTCTGTGATGTTTCCATTAGAAAAACAGAGGGAAACAAGCAAGGGTGACAGAAATAGCTAATTATGTAGCTAATTATTTAAGTCATTGTTATTTGATAGTAATTAGCATATTTCAGTTACTGTTAATAATTGTGCTTTAAATTTTTTCTTGTCTCTTCTTCTTTAAAAGGGAATATAAGATCCTTGTCAGTTTTTCAGCTGGTTTTCTTTTTCATTATTATTATTTATTTTGTTTTTCTTTGCAAGCAATTTCTAATAGCAATAGTATCACAGAGTTAAAAAAGGCCAAAAAATATACCCAATAGGCATTGAACAACTTCTTCATTTCTATCTGTCTGTTTTCTTTTCTGTGTAGACTTTCTAACAGCAAATCATGCAAAACATTTCTTCCATGGCCACAGAAAGCTTTGATTGAGGTAAAGCACATGCAGGCTCCTGAACATTTACTACATCCTGTGGAGCTCTACTCCACGAGTTTGGTATGTCTCGCTCTGCAGGATCATTTAGCAAGTAAAGCAGAAGTGGACACATGAGAGTTAGAAAACCATCCCCTCTTGTGGAAAAGGCAGGGGAGCACAGGTACCTTGAATTTATATGGCCCTGTGCTCATTATGGAATTTTTTGGCCATCTTAAGTATATTCCCAGAGTACAACCCTATTATTCAAAGTGCTGGGTTTAAGATTTTTTTCATAAAAATAAAATTGTATTGTAATAAAATAATTTTATGAAAAATCAAAACAATTTATTGTCAGTATCTATCATCTGAGTGTTGAATGCATGCTTTATAAAGGGTGTTCACGGTACCACTTGTTGGTTCTGAATTAAGTTAGATTGTTCTGTAAACTTTGTTCTTCATAATGGAGAATTCATGACTTTTTTATCTTACTGAGAAAATGAATTTGTACCTGTTGTACTTTTAAGTGGTGCATCTTTGAACCTCTCACACTCATGGCTAAGAACATAATTTAAACTGAAAACCAAGGTCTTGAATTAAACCTCATCTCTTCTGGCAATCATGTAAAAATAGAAATGAAGTTATTTTGCATCTGTAGATTTTTGTTTGCCTTAATAATACTTGAAAATGAATCTTCTATCCATATCCTGAAATTGGGATTTCTGTTGTTGTCAGATTGAAGTTAATCATACTAACAAATTGGAGCATTGAACAGAGATGCTACCGTGATTTAGCTGTCTACCATTTTCCACTCCAGCCCCAAATTTAATTTTCTTGACTCAGTAGCTGGCACAAACTACATCAGAGTGTGGCACCAAAATGGGGCAATATAAAATCAGAGTAAAATGTTTGGCCTGCAATATTCTCTAAGTGTTCTTGCAACATAATTAACAGTCATAAGAGTCTAATTAATGGTCATAATTTTGATAGACTATGAAATAAAATATTATGTAAGACTTTCATACTTTATTGTAAAAAAAATCATTATTGTTAAAAAAACCCTATAAGCTATAGGTTTAGAGTTAAAAGAAGTAATCATATACATGTTTAAAATAATTTTGTTTTCAAAGTAAAAGCTTGGGAAGTTATGGTTAAATTTAACCGTTAAAAGCAATATAAATGTTTGAAGGAGTTTTAACATCCAGCAAAAATATGTGTCATCAATTTCAACAATCTCATTACTGGAAAGCATGCAATCAAAAGTGATTATTTTTCCTTAAAAACATTCTTCTCTTGGAAACTTGTCCTGCACGTGGAATCAGTGTATGCAAATCTACCTAAAAATATCACTGGCCTACTGATACATTTGAGCCATATAAAGGGAGGCTTCATTAAATGATCAACCATGAAGTGTCCAAGAAGGCACTAATTCATGTTTTAGACTGAGGTATTTGCATATTGACCTGTTTTGCAGAATTTGGCTTTCAGACATTAATGATTAGTGAAATTTGGTTTTATACAAAATATATAATATTTTGTATCTATTATATTTTGGTTTTTGTATTCCCAAAGTATCGATTCCATCAATCACTTCCTAGAATTTAAAAATCTAGTTAACTTTTCTCTGTAATATTATCACATTACTATTCATTAATTCAATTTAATTTCATCATGTTGCTTTATGCCATCAGCTTGTTGCTAGCAACTGATGCATCCTACAAGTAGAGCATGAAATAATTCTAGTAATAGCAAAATGTCACATGAAAAAGAAAAAAAAAGGTAAGATTCAAATTATGATATTGCTTTGAAATTTCTATTTCTATAAGGGAAAGCAAAAAAAACCCATTTTTGTTGTGTAGTTGCCCTTACTGTAACAAAGATGTCAGTTCTTAAATATGTTTTTTATTATTGAAGCAAAACTAATGAGTCATAAAAACTCTTTTTATTCCTATGTCAAATAATATTTCACTTTTGCAAAATTTATTTTGTACGCTTCTGTACAGCCAAGTCTTCTAACACAAGAATTTACTGAATTTGGAAGACTTTTCTTGGGTTTATAAATGGAAAAAGAGAGAAAAAATGGTGCTTGGTGTATTTAAGGCATTTTGATGGTTTTTAGAAAAGATATCTTGTTTAAAAAAAGAGAAAACCAAAGTATATGTACCTAAAATCAACCTTCTACTGAAAAGATCATAAACTAGCTATTAATTTGTAGGTGATGCTTGGTTTATGTCTTGCTGTTTGTAGATGATTTTCCAGCTGAAAAAGGAGATCCAGGATTTGAGGGATGAGTTGGCACTGGTGACTGGCAAGCAAAGAACATCAGAGCTTTCCCAAGAAGAGCTACTTCAGTAATGTCTTACATTGTTTTCATTTTCTTCTTTTTTTATTATACTTTTCATCAGTTTCTTTACTGGCATAAATATTTAAATTAATCTCAGAGTTTTCAACTTCCCTGAGTGAATAATAAAGTGGAGTTAGGTGCCAGTTTAGAATGGCAGATTTCCATGAAAATCTCTACGAGGCTGCTGGCTGTGTTTTTGCAGGCTCAGCATTGAGGAAGTGAAGTAAAGTAAATGCTAAGGATGGGAATGCCTGTCAAATGCCAGGCAAAAAGAAGTGTTGTATAATAGGGCAGAATGAAAAACAGTCTCTCTCAAAACTGGATATGCAATCTGGGTAGATTTAAAAAAAATGTTCTTGTGCTAAGATATATCCTGCTGTAGCACTAGTTTGACATAAACCAAAAGAAAGCTCACATTTCTGATCCACAATTAATCAATGTTTTGGAAGCCAAATATTCTTGGTTTGTTTTTTTTTTGACTGAACATGCTGTTGAAATATACTATTAATTCATGTAAATATTGTAATATACTGCAGCTTTTGGTAACAGATCAGTATAGCATATAGGAACTTTCTAAACATGATGTATTTGCTCAGACTAATTTCACAATAACTGAATTCAATTTCTAGGCTTGAAAAATTGATTCTGTAGTATGAGCTTATTTAATTACTGTACTTCAACTCTATAAAGAATGAAGTAACTGCCTAATTTTGTTTGATTAATACATTAACAGTAACCAAATTGAAGCTGTGGGAATATTTAGTCTTTAATCTCTCAAGGGACTGCTCCAGAAGACAGCTACCAGTGCTAACAATTTCCCCTGACACACAGGAGAGTCTGGAGACATGAGGACAAGCTGCTACCTTGAACTTTGAATTTTTCATGTAGATCATTGTCATTATTAATCATTTACATCAGCAATTATCAGTATAGTCTCCTAAACAGAAATGTCCCTGCAGTTCCTATGGAGTTAATATATATATTTATCATCTGCCCAAACAGGAGAGTCAAATGCACTAAATAACATTGAAGAGTAGCACTAGATATGACCAAGATGAGCCATAGAAAGAAAAGTACTTTTCTTTTTCATTATATGCAGAATAAAATGCCCTTATTAGTTAGTTTCTTCTTACCCTGGCAGAAACGTAAAAAGAAATCTTTTTAATCTTCAAAAGATAACTAACTTTCAGTGATTTTATTCAGACATACTTAAATAATCTATATGTTGGTTTAAATAAGTACTTTCATAACATAATTGTAAGAATCTGTCACATTAACTTTTCACTGTGGTCTTGTTTGCTGCTTACTTTGTGTAGAGAAACTGGGGTTTTAAAAATTGTTTGGATTTTCTTAGACCACAGTCACAAATCTTATTTCCTAAGATTTTTACCATTTTGCCATGGAAATGGCAGTTATAGAAATAGGAATAGGTTATAAATAGTAATGGATTAATGATTGATTAAATTTTTCATTATGATTATGCAAAGGAAAAGTAGGAATGTACCATCTGCATACAACTGGGAGAGCTGATTTCAGAAATGTGACTTAGAAGTGTATGAGTTTTATGTTTTTTCTTTTTATCTATGTGGCACAATATATAGTGCATTACACTATCAGAAAGTGTTTCTTATGGGCTCATAACAAAGAATTTTGCATCTCATTACTCCAGAAAGAAGCAGGGTGGAGACTTGTATGAGTTTCTATGTGTATTAAGGCACACAGTGAGAAATAACTTTCAAGGGCCTCAGCTAGATTAGGTCAATGCAAAATTTTAAGGTTTTTTAATTTATCATTTATATTTATTCAGGCTTATGTAGCATATGTATTCATCATTTCAAAATTAAGTTCTTTCTTGGAAGAAATGCTGCGGAATTAAAATAAAGAACAGCACTTAAGTACTGCTGACTGGGATATAATAATTTTCCTGAGGATCAATACTAAACAAGAAGGGCCTCAAACAACTTCATCAGTCATCAATGCCATATAATAGCATTTCTCAGGGATTGTTTTCTTAATGTGATTTAAAGAGAAAAAAATAAGTTGGATATGTAGAATTTTTTCAAACAGAGAGGCAAAGAGAGTGTTAGAGAGAGTCAAACTGGCTTGTTAGTACTTTGGGCTGCAGTTGAATGAAATGTGGAAAGCTAAGTCAATCTTTTCCAGAACAATTCAAGGGAAGGAAAATACCAAATGTCAGTGTTTATGAGTTTTGCATTTGTCTGTGTTCATGCAAACAGAGTGCTCACAGATAAATAGCTGATGTGGCTCAAACACCTAAATGAAAATATAATTAAATGATAGTATAAAAAGCCACTGCTTCAATGAAAGTATCTTTTTGTGGTTTTGAACATTTATTGTTTATGAGCTTGCTTTCATATGGCAATAACATTTGTGACCATGCTGATTTACATGACTGAGCTTGAGGTCCATAAATGTTCTGAGCACTTATGACAATCAGCAGATAGCGTCTAAGTGTTCTGTCTCCAGTTAGAGTTTATCAACACATAACAGCATATCTCCATGACAGTTCTGTTTATTGGGACTGGCCATCTCAGCTTGGAGCTACTCATTATCTGGAGAGTTTGTACACATTAAAGAATAAATATACAAGTGACTAGTCCAAACAGAAGTATGGACTTGGATGATGGCTGATAAAATCATGATTGACTATTACTGGAAAATGTCTGTGCTGGGATTTGAATCTGGTTTTGCATCTATAATAAAACCTAAATAATATTATTTATCAGGAGCCATACAGATCAGTTTGTTATGACAGGGAAAAGAAGAAAAGAAACATGGTATAGGTGATAATACAACATAGTCTGTTGTGCTTTATTTCAAGTGGCCACCCAAGAATGATTCTTAAAGCACTAGTATTGTAGGGGATTATTTTATTACTATTGTTTTTATTATTGATGCTTTTCTTAAATGTCAGAGAGGAAAGTCTAATTGAGGTAATTATAGATTTGAAATCCTACTTAGACATTTTTGCTTAGTTAGGATATCTGTTTAAATTTAAACTATATCTCATCATGTGTTTATATACATATATATATGTAAATAATTCGAGTTTATTTAGTTCTTTTCCAAATTCTTAGACTTTGAAATCTGTGGTTGATTTTATTGCAAATAATTGACTAGTAAGCAGAACTGTTATAAAGCATAGTATTATTAAAACTGGATGTGTTTTAATTCTTCTTTTTTTTTTATTCATCATATGTATTTTAACAGAGGTCACGGCAAAACTGATCTGCTGAAAGTATTCTGAACCTAGTTTGTTTGGGGTTTTTTTTAATTCTTTAATGCTGAGTACAGATGGTCAAAGGTACAAAACATGTCAGTGAAAAACTCCATGCACTGAGTACCCATTTATTCTTTCTGTCCCACACAATACTTTATCTCAGGCACTTTTCTGTACAAGACAGGTGCCAAAATGAAACCAAGTCCAGTGTACGTGTGTAGGTCCAATATTTTTTTAGTCTAACACAATGCTTATGGTTTTGCATAGGTTTTTTTGCTCTCTACATATGTTGCAGAAACTAGGTATTAGTGATTGCCCAGGAAATAAGTATTAATAATATGTGAAAATTATATTTTGTATGTTTCTTGACTTAGCAAGTCAAGAAATTCTGAACATTTATTGCAACAATGAGCTTCATTCTACTTGTTTACATTCGGAGCATTCCAAAGGAAATTGGTAGGCTACTCAGTTGGAATAGTTGGAATTACTAAATATTTGTAGGTAGCATATGAATAAGTTGATTTTCACTCTTTATTGTTTTTTTTCCACAAAAATCAAAATTCTTCAGGGATTTATTTTAATTTTTTTTTCATTTAATTGAAGGAAAATATTTGTCAAATAGGCTTTCCTCATAATTACAACCATGTCACATTACCATTTACTAAGTTTAAAAAAAAATGGGAAACAAATGCTCTTGACTTTTCTTGGGAATGGTAAACTATAATATGATGCACCTTATCAGTTGTGTGACTAAAGCTACAGCTGTCTGAAATTCAGAATTCTGTGTTAAATGGTGAGCACTTGTATTACTGTGTCATATTTTTAATTTTATTCTTTTGTTCCCATAAATGTTAAACATAAATTAATCCTTCTGCCTTCATTTTGTTTATCTAAAAAGCAAAGCTTAAAAAATTCAGCTAGAGTACATGAATGGTTCAGAATGTAGTTCATAAAATGCTTCCAAAATCTGAATTGCTTGCTTTGGATCTTACCTTCTATTTCCTCAGCAGTAAAAGACTGATCTAAATATTTCTTTGAGCTGAAGAATTAGTTTCATATTTAAGGGGGAAAAAATTAGAAAAGGAGCCCTTTGAACTATTTTTAAAATTAGAAAATAACATCATACGTCCCAAATACAAGGAAATTGTACTCTTTCACATTTCAGCATTATGCTTTAGAATATAATTAAATTACCTTCAAATTATTTTTTTGTCAATTGTATGCTGAAAGTGAAAGGCAAAGTCCTTTTTGTTTGAATAATTTGTGATTTTTTTTTTTAGTAATATACATGAGCTCACTAGCAATTTTCATTTTGTGCCCAGAAAGTCAGGATTTCAAATCAATGTCCTATGTTCCAGAAAACCCACGCTTGCAGAGCTTTTGCCAGCTGGAAATCTCTAAGAACAGGACCAGAAGTACTGGCTTAGCACTTTAATTTATTAATAACTTTACCTTATTTCTTTCAGATACATATGTTATTACAGATACTTCTATTTTTTACTTCAACAGTCATATATTGTTCATCTTACTCAGGTCCTGGAGATCTCATTACTTCTGTCTTTCATTTTTTCTGTTTCAACATAGTGACATCTGTATGCTATCATAGTATTAGCAATATTGCACTGTTGTACAATATAGACCTTTAACAGTTACTCAGTTAAGCTGTTGAACAAATGGCTTCTTTTACAAAGCAGGGCAAATGTTCTTATTTGCTGATGTCAGTGTTCAATTTCATTTGCAAGGTGGAAGAAATAAAGGCATATCACCTTGCCTTTTGTCAACACAGTTTTGCAGACCATAGATCTGTGTAGAAGTTAGCAGATTGACACACATGGACTGTGTAGGCAATATTTAAGAGAACAAGCTGCCTTAGCTATAAAGTAGTCTTAAGATGCCTGATTTGAAATATTGAAATGTTATTAAATCATTGTATTTTCTTAGATGACATATTTTCTCCTACATGTTATGAAATGTGTAGCAACAGCACAGAAAGTTCAGATTCCTAATGCAAGCACCTAAGCTACCAGCTTAAAGTTGAAATAATTTTCTGTGATCCTGCTTTTTGTTCCAAGGCCTCTGAAAGTAGGGGGGAAAAATCTTATTTAAACTGATCACCTTTTACACTGAAACTATTCAGAGATAATAAACTGTAAAGCTCTTTACAGTGGATAGCAAGTTTGTTTTAGCGTGGGATGTCATATGGTTTCAACAGTACTAGTGAAATAAACATATATTAGTGAGGTATATGGAGAAAATGTAGCATAGCTTCAGTTAATTATTTTTATGTTTGAAAAAATCTTAGAGCAAATTTTCATATATATATATATATATATATATGACCAAAAGTGATCATAGAAGCTTTTTGAATCTCACTGAACTTCATTGAATATTTGGTCAGGTGAGTTATTCTGAAGATGCCACTAAATACCTGTTTGTATCTTTTGGAACTTTGAATACTTTTTGATAGTCTTTTTCTTTTGAGCTTATAGGAAATAACCTGTAAGTGATACTTTACAGAGATTTTTAAACTACTTCTGTGTTTTGTACTGTAGGTTTTTCTTGGTGTTCATCCATATGAGTACTTTGGGCTTCTTTGTATTGCTGTTATGCTTGTCCTTTGTAATTTCATTTTATTTCAAGTTTTCCTACTTTGTAGATATTTTTACTTTTTAAAATTTTGATAAAATAAAGGTTGGTTTTCTCTTGCTACTTTTAGATGTACTCCAGTGATTAGAACATAACTACTGTTATGGCCACAAGCATTAGCTGGCAGTGAGTAGCATTCCTTTCTGTATGCGCTTTTGGGTTGTTTTTATAAAGTGCTGTTGAAGAAGGAAATCATCTCAGCAAGCTACTTGACATGTTTCTTCTCTGAAAAAAAAATTGCATGTGTAGAATTACAGGCAGTAGGCACCTTTTTCTCCCATAAACCAGTCTTGGTCTTTTTATTGTCCAGTCCAAATCACCCCTTTTCTTACTGATACAAAGATTTAGAGCTGTGTGCTCTAAATTTCATCATTGAAATGAATGCTTTTCAACTGTGTAGAAATTAATCTTACATCTGTTTGCCACATGGTAGCCATCTAATTCAGAAGAATCTCCTGTAATATATAGTTGTTAAGACACTATATAGATATTTTTTAAAGCTGTATAAGTCTTCCAGACTGTAGAAATGTAAGACACTTACTGCTCTTACTTACTGCCCTGGTCTAAGACTGAACCAAATCAATGCAGCCTATACCAGGGCTATGATAACAAAACTATTCCATGAAATATCTACTGAAGGGATTGTACAAAGGCTTATGTAACTGCTTCCATTATTTAGTTACCTGAATTATTATTATTTCACCCAGGAGTTAGCACACTTTTGTTAAATGAGGGATTAAGCAGTTATTTCTGGACACGGAATACAGCATTATCCTCTATAAATGTCAGTTATGCTGTCATGTGTACTACCTGTCAGTAATATATAACAGCTCTTCTCAGGACAAGCTGGATGTATTCTGTGTACTTTTACCTTCTGCCATTTCATTCACAATAATGCCTGGAAATACCTTTACTTTTTTCCCTTATCTTCCATAACATTATTCATAAAATCCACTACTTTGAATCTCCACGGTCTTCTCATCCTGATGCACACTTGAAGTTAACTTAGCTTCAAGTTAGCTGTTCTTAAGTGTAATATTCATTCTGCTTCCACTATCATGCATTTTTTAGATCAATGGATTGATAAAACTTTTAGGGATGTAGCAGTCCTATTTAAACAATATAGACGTCATTATTAAACTTAATGATAATTTTTGTAAGGAATATATTTTAAAACAAATTGATAACAATTATGTTACCAAGAGGAAAACTCTTGCAAAGTCAAGGTAAACAAACTTGTTTAATTAAAAAGAACTCTCTAATTACCACAAGTTCTTCATTATCTGCCTTGTTAGCAGCCTAGTTTGCATAAACTTAAACTTTTTTCTCATGACAGAGTTCACAACTGACACACAAAATTAATTGTTATTTAAGTGGACTTAATTTTGATACATAACATACAATGTCAGTGATCAGGGGTTAAAAGGCAAGTTCTCTCAGGAATGAATCATGGCACATAAAGCAAGGTCAAAACAAGTCCTTCCAAATCTGTGTTTTGAGACTGTGCATTCTGCAAGCTATTGAGAGCTCCAAACTTTAAAAACATACTCAGTTGGCGGGGAGTGCTTTTCTGATGCATTTCAGCTGTGTAATTTGCCTCCTGGTTCATCCAAACAAATGACTGATTCAGAAGCAGATTTTTAGAAAAAATATAGGTGCATGTTATTTAATGAATGGGTAAAGTGCTTAGTTAATCATTCTGTAGTTGTGCTATGAGAAAAATTGCATGGAATCTGAAGTAAGGTGGGTAGAAAGGTTTTGTGATTTATGTGTAGTCTAATCAGTAAGCAGTCTTCATTAAAGAAGAATTTCTGAAGGGTGGAAAGTAACAGAAAAGAAATTAAGTTGACAATGTAAAAGCTGTCTTTGAGCTGCAGTACAGTGTGTGTTTACATTATCTGCAAGAGAAAAGATATAAAGATGGAAAGGCTCCACCAAGAACTTGGGCCTGATTTACAGTCACTAATGAAAGAGCACTGTTAGCTTAACACATTTCCATCCCAACTGTTTATGGCTGTTCTACTGTGAGTTTTCTTCCAAGGATCATCACAAAGACTTGTTCTTGACACAGCTTGTGGTTTCACATTTTAGTATCATGATTCAAACCTGCCTGGATCAGCACTGTAATACCTTGCTTTTGTACTCTGTTAATATGTAAAGGGTCACTATCAAAATTAGTTTTAAATTAATCTTGTAATCACGTAATACTGTTCCCTTGACATTGACTTGAAAACTTTTGTGCATATGTGTAGTCTTTTTCTCCCATTGGGGTTTTGTTGTTCGGGTTTTTTTGGGTTTTTTGGGGTTTTTTTTTTCTGATGAGCACTGGGAAAGAAAGCCCCATTTGTTGTTCGGGTTTTTTTGGGTTTTTTTGGGTTTTTTTTTTCCTGATGAGCACTGGGAAAGAAAGCCCCCTTCTTTGTTTACTACTGTTTTTCACAGAAAATGGGTCTTTGTTTCATATTGTTCCATATTGTTCATCCTTCTGAAAATGTCTTCGGGTAAACTATTTTTTTCTGATACAGCAGGGTTCTGGCAATACTCTTCAGCATATCCTTGCTCTTATTAGTGTAAGTTAAGCCCGCTGTTCTCAGAGCAGAACATTGCAGTAGTAACAGAAGAGAAATCTATTAAAAATACCTTGGATGCTTCATTTACTTTAGTAACATCAAACAATATTTACTGTTCTGTAGTTTACCTTACAATATGCAATATAAAAGAGAAAAACTTGAATCACTTTGGATGTTCATGACTTATAAGGGACATCTTTCTACGATAATTATTTTCTTGTCATGTGACATGAACTGTGATCATCTACTTTCCAGTTTTTATTAGCACAAATTCTGCATGAAAACATTTTTGAGAGCCTTACTGAACTAAAACCAATGAAGAATACAGCAGCTAGCTTGCTAATGTTATTAACTACAACAAATGCAAGATTATTAGTTTCATATTTGTTTATACACAAAAATATAGTTTTTAGGATTTCTAAAATATACCTTTAGGTTTGGAGATTTTTTTAGTACTAGTTTTATACTTTCAGTGCAATTATCTTGTAGCTAGGTACTTCTGTTTCAGATTAATGGAGCCTTTTCTGATGAAATTCACCAGCATAACAAAATTCCTTCAAATTTAAATAAATTAAATTGACCATCTTATGTTAGAAGAGTACCACATATATATATATATATACACACACACACACACACACACACATATGGCATATTTCCACTGAAGCAGTTAAGTGTGACAAGTAGGCAATTCAGTTATTTTCAATTTAGTGTTTGAAACTAGCTCCATAATTAGGTTTTCATTGAATTTCAGTTAATTAAACAGCTTCCATCATAGCTTTTTCCTATCAAGCTGACTTTAAAAGCAGAGCAGTGTAAATTCATAGTTCTAAGTATTTTTTATAAGGGTCTCTCCAGTGTGTTATAAAATTCCTTGTGTTGATCTTCAGATGATAGTACATAGAGCATCTCTTTGTCTGGTTTTCTGCTCCAGTGAGTGATAGGTATTTGTTACAAGGTTTTTGGTGTCATTTCATTACTAGGTCTTTGGCTTGATTATCTTGAATGTTAAAAGGTTTTTGGTGTCATTTCATTACTAGGTCTTTGGCTTGATTATCTTGAAATTTAATTTTAGTTGGGGAATTTATTTTTTTTTTTTTTGCTACAGATTGATACCTAGCAAAGCTCATTTTGTAAGTTATAACAGAGAAATAGAATGTCAAAACAGGAATTTATTTCTTCTGTAGTCTGTCTTTCATATAACAGGGAAGACCAGGACTGCTGTAGTACTAGTCTCAAAAAATAGGAGAAAGGAAAACATGATATCATATTATAAGCGAGAGTGTTCACATATATTCAATGTTATGGAAAGTGGTTTTGGTATGTTTGTTAGTTTTGGGGTTTTTTTCCTTCTTGATTCTAGCTGGTTTTCATTATATGCTTGAACCAAAGCATTTGAGCATTTTTTCCTTTGCTCTAGTTTATGAGTTACGTTGGCACTCTCACTCATGTTGTACAACCTATGTATATGATTTTTCTAAATTATTTTCCCATTGACTTTTGGAAATTTGTATAATGGGGAAATTAAGGTTCAGCCTGGGTTGTTTTGGGGAGAAGAAAAGTTCAGTCCCATACTTTGAAAATTTTCAAACATGGTATATATTCTGTGTCCAGCATGCTCTTTCCTGTAGAAATTTCATTATCAAAACACCCTTCTTTTGGCAACTTTATTTTACGATTTCTGTTTTGAGAGAACATGAAAGTGTTGACTATTATCCTCAGCATAAAAGCGTAAGTTAATAAAAGGACTAATTGCTTAGGTCTTTTTGAAAGAAACTCTAGTTCACAACTCTTACAGAAAATAGGACATACTGACTGACTAGGTGTATGGTCTCAGGGCTGAGCCACAATAGATGACTAAAAATACTTTATTTCATATGCCTTTTTGTTATTCTACTGTGACTGAGTTGAAAAATGATGCTTTAGAAAAATAACTTTTTTTTACCGCATGATTTTATAATTACCTTTGTTCTGCCACTTACCCACGCCTCTGAGTAGAGTAAACTTCTAGTAAAGGAAGATTTGCTAGAAACTTCTCAGGACTTCTTGTTCTCTATGAGTATCTTGCTACTCTTGCACAGCTGGATGCTACTTTGTTCAGTGTTGGGTTGTTTAATCTGTTCTGGTTCAATTCTTGCTGGCATTTTCTTACAAAAGCCTTTGGTTTGAGAAAAACAGTTCAATGTGCATTCTCGTTGTAGAAAGCTAAGAATAAACACTAGGTGACCGTCTCAGAAGACGCTATTATTGCTAAGGAGAAGGGTATTATCCATCTTTTGAAAGTAAGAATGAAAAACAAAAGCCATTTTGGCTGTTCTTTTTTTCCCAAAATGTTTTTCTCACTGTCTCTCTGTTGGAGGATGACTACAGCCTGTGCATGGTTTTGACCAGAAAAAATGCTCTAGACTTGTAACTGAAGGTGCCCTGAATGAATTTCATAAATCTTTTACAGCTCCATTTTATATAATTCTGTCCACTAGTTTTCATGTATTCTATCTGTTTAATTTTATGGAGTATTTAGAGAAAAGTAGTAAACTGATTTTATCAGGAATATGAGAAGTAAAAGGATATTCGTCTTGTAAATTCTATTGTCATTTGTTTCTGTACCACCTATCAAATATATATTCCTTGTCGATTATATCTTAGGGAAAAGTAAATGTACAGTCAGTATTCATTTTTTATGCTTATTCTCATCTGTATTTTTTTCCCTTGCCCTGTCATTCTTTATTGTCTCCTTGATTAATCTCAAGAATATTTCTGGAAATGAAGGCGCATTGTCTTTTTTTTCATTTTTAAAACGGAAGATCTGAACAGTATAAATTCATATGTTTTGACAGTCTTTGAGCTGCTAAATCATTTTAAATGAAAGATGGTTCAATTTATTAAGATCTGTTCATTGAGAAGAGAATCTCCAAGTTGCCTCTGTATCGCATTGTTTATTTTGTACCTTTGTTTAGTGCTGCAGTTTTCTGGAAGAAGTCCCAGAATGTCCAGTGTGTGGCCAGACTCTGTGTTTATTTTAGAAAGAGTTCTGGTGTTTTTTACATGGGAACCTAAAAGAGTGAGAGAGACAGTGATTTCTTTTGCTAGAATTCATGGGGATTTGCATGGCTGGTTTTCTTTTATTTATTTAATCTTTATTTTTGTTTTATCCATAGCATTTGGATGGTCTTTTCCTTTTCTTGTTCTCATTCTTAAAAATGAAATATTGAAAAATTGTCTAAAAATATACTGACAGTTTCCTACAACTGGAAAGAGGCTGAATTGGTTTATAACTTCAGATTTATGCTGTGCTATTTTAGATTTGACTCAGTCTTTTTGTGCTCAGAACTCTTTTGGCTTTTATATGCTACTTTGAAATCAAAAAATGAATTATACTGTTGTGATTTTTCAATAATTCAGAAAAGGTAACACGAGAGAGGAAATAACAGATTATATCTATAACTACAGCTTGTCTAGTTTGTTATACTTAACAAGTGAACCTTGACTTTTGACTGGAATAATAATTTCAAAAAATAGAGCATTATGTTTCAGGAATTATATATTCTTTATCTTTCTCTTGAAATATTTTCACATTATAGTAATTGTAATTGCAAGTTAGGGCAATTTCTTTGATTGATTCCCATAGCCTAAATCTGTTGTAATCTGAGTATGGGTAAATCCCTGGCAACCAGATAATCTTTGAAAGGTTAAAACATCTCTTTCATAATTTCTAGTTCAAGATAAAGGCCCATTTTTGTAGATTACTTCAGTCTAGACAATCTAATTATCAAAAACCATTTTTTACTTTTTTTGTCTTACTGAAACCAATAAGGTGCTTAAGATGTGACAAACACTGTCTCTGTGTCTGTCTAATCACAATCATATTCTCATTAAAAGTATAAATGCCTCTCTTTTCCCAGTGCTTACACAAATGCCTGTCTCCATGGATGAAGGATTAATTCTCCTGCTCTTTGTGCTTAGTGTGTCTGCAGAGAGTATGAGTAACTTTGTACTACTGGCTTCTGTTCTGTTGTACTCTTAATGCTGTGAAAAATCATGTAGCAATAAGTGAAATTTTGGTTCTTTGAGTAAATTTTGTTATCTCTTCACCTGAGAAACAAGTCAATGCCAATAATAGTTCTGTAGCTAATATTTCTCTTTAACTATCCTCTCCAAGCTCTCCACATGTACAACTCACATTGACTTCAGGATGTGTCCTATAAATTCAGAAGCTGTGAATTTTGGACATTCGATGAATGGAATACACAACATATATGTCTCTTGGTATTTAAGTGAAAATGGGAAAGCAGAGTTTGAAACTAACCCTCTTATTTCCTTTTTCTTCTGTTCTGACTGTTGCCACTTTGCTATCTCTAGAGGAGATAAATACCAAAACTTTCTGGTATGTTTTCCAATTTTCATTCCAGTCTTGCAGCATTATTTTCTCCTGAAAATAATAAATTTTTTTTTCAGATTGTCATGCATGTTATTGTTTCACTCTCCAGAAGGGATTTCCTATTATTATAATGTGAAGAATTTCAGTGAGAGAAGTCTTCAGAAGCAGGGAAATACTACAAAACATACTCTAGGGTCAGCTTTGGATGCTGTGATATTAAAATGGCTACAATTTTTCTATACGGTCACAAAAAAGTTATTCCAATAATAAAATGGCAACGAGATTCCCAGTCCTGTAACTGAAATGACTACACAGTGACATTTAGAAGACTTGCATATTTAGTGGGGAGCTGAACAAAACTAGTCCAAAGGAAACACTAGGCACAAAGATGAACTCTTGCCCTTCTTGGGCACCTGGGCACTTGATGCAGCTACCTTGGATTCCCTGGGTCAGGCTCAAAACTTGAGTTCATCTTCTGAGGATGATAACCTCAATAAATATTTAAAATTATAAGATTGTGCTTTACAGGGCATATGCCTGTCATTGTTGCCTGCCATGTGCCTATTAAATAGCATAGAGCATTTGTCAGGAACCAGGAAGCCATAAATCTGAACCCAGTTAATGGAGTTTGAGTTTGCAGTTTCCCTGAAATATACCTTAGTAAGTCGGTTAAACGTCTAATTTGGGCTTAGAAATCCTCTTCCCTTTGTCTTGAGAATGAACTGCAATGCATCCTGAAATATGAGACCTGGAAAGATGGTGAGAGCATGTAAGAGGAAGTTTGACTTTATCTGCAGAGACGTGACATTTGGCCTAAAACATGGTATATTATGCCTGTATAGATTTCTGGTCTGATAATTTTAGTTTGGTTTTGAAAAATAAAGAGGGTGCTTCTCTGTGCCAGGTTGTCTTATGAAGACCAAATTACTGAACTGTTTCTTCCTCAAGAAGATTTGGTCAGTTATTTGTAAAGAACACATTGCAAGAGAATAAAATGCTAATTAAATTTCATTCTTCATAAGAACAGTAGGTCTTTGAGAAGTGTATAAATATCTGCACTAAAAGATAGTTTACCTTGCTTGGTGATTGGAGCAAGTAGTTTATGCATGAAAGCTATGGTATCTGCTGACTATTGTGATAGAAAAAGAAGATTTTTCTTTTGCAAAATAATCGTATATAGTAACAAATCCTATGCCCAAAATCTCTTAAAGTCTAGTCTTCTCAGAGAGCAGGTTTTAAGTCTTTTCAATTATGAGATAGCAGAAGAGCAAAAGGCTACAAAATAAATGAGAAAAAGGAAAGATTACTTCTAAGGTGCTTTTAGCTCTAGAACTATTCGTTAGCATGTGCCAGTATGTTCAGATATGCAGTTGTAAAATCTTCAATATCAAATCCAGGTTTCTTTAATCAGAACAGAAGTACATTTCAAATGCATGGACCTTGAAGAAAAATAGCCTTTTAGTATCAGACAGCTTGGTACATTTTGTATTGTATTTGACATGCCTCTTTGCAGAGTTGTCTGCTTGTTTGTGAATTTTTTTCCTCTTAAAAATGTTATTTCCAGGTTGGATGAGTTAATTGAGACATTTCTCAAGGATGATGATCCTGATAGCTCTCTGGATGTTGGTGCTGACATGCGGAAGATCAAGTATTGCTTCATTCATATGAAGGTATTTTTTTTTAAACAGAGATGAAAGTGTAGTGGTACTCTGAAAATAACTTGGAGATAGTCATGGTTGAATTTCACTGACAGAAATTCAATGTAGTTGAGAGGTACTGGAAAATGGTAAAGCAATTGAACTTTAAATAGTGTGGAAGACTTAGAAAACTTAAATTTAGCTGGGAAAATTCAGCAGCTTTTTGTGGAAACATCAGCAAGAATCCCAGTATGCAGTAAATTGTAAAAGCCCTGGAAATTACTGGAATCAAGACAAGTTTGTTTCATATGGATTGGTGTTCTCATCTGTATTTCCAGCATTAAGGAGGCTTTATTTTGGACAAACTATGTTGACAGAGGTAAAAATGTAGGTTAAAACCACTATATCCCTTTATCTGTTACACTAATTCTTCTCATGTTGTTGCAAGACCTTCTGAATCACCGAGAAAACAAGATACGCTTGATAATTGTGTCGTTATAGAAGATAATACTTTTCTGTATTTTAGGATATAGTTTTTCCAATATAATAGAATATACATTCCTGATCTTAATTTATTGTCCTTAAATAATTAGTTTTTAATTGTATTTTTAATAATGAAAGTTCTGTGATACTAGAGAACACTGGAGTTTGTGTGGAAAGTAAAATAAATTGCACCCTTGCTAATGAAGATTTTTTAAAAAATGTGTTTCATACTTGATACAATGGACAAGATTTGACAGTCAAGTGTGGCATGTTTTTTTTCTGTCAAGAGTATAGAAAGTTTTTGCCTTTCTTACTATAGCTAGACTCTCTAAGAATCGAATACAGAGCTGGAGGGAAAGTTAAAGGGGTGTGCTTTTTTTTGTTTCTCCTTATAGCAAATTATAAATCATCCAATGACTTCAGGTGAAAAACTGCTCTCACAAGACATCTCTGAAGAAAAAAACAGTAATGAAGAACTGGAAAAACTGAAAGGACTTCTGCAACAAAGAGACAATGAAATCAGTATCCTTTGTGGGAAAAAAGTATTGTTTGGGTTTCAGATGGTCTTACAACCATTTTTCTTTGTGTGAGAGAGGCTGTACTGTGTTAAAGGAAATACTCAATTTCCAGCTTTTATGTGGCAAGACTTCTGCTTTGCACCTGCTTCTCTTTCTGTTTTCACCAAAAGCAAAATCCTGGATCCAAGCACCACTTAGCTTTAGAATGGTCCAGCCAATAACCAAATATTGTGGACCTAAAAAGTTCTCCTCAAGCAAATTAAATACTTTTTAGAGGGGAAAACTGATGCTATATAAAGCCCAGTCTATTACCTTGCAAAGAATAGAATTTTCTGTATGTGTTATTTTTAGCCAAATGAAGTGTTGCTTTGGGGACTACTGGGCAATTTGCCCTTAGAACAAATATAAAACTTGTACTTTTTGCATTTATATTTAAATCTTTTGCAAATAAAAGTGCTAGACTGCTCAGACGTGCTTTGTCCATTCACTGCCTCACAGGAAACACGAGTAGCTGCACTGCAGTGCAATGGGTGTGAGGTAATTTTAGCAGGTTGGCAGACCTGTGGCAAACCACAGCCACTGCAGCCCTAGCTTTGTGGCTACTCAGTGGGGAAAGTTTGTAATACAGCAGAGAAATTAAAATGGGATTGTTGAAGGTATAGGTAACAGGGGTTTTCTCACAGTTTTTAGTAAAGCTCAAACTCAGTGGCATTCTTTGTGCTCAAGAATTCCAGCTCAGTTTTATATGTCAAATGAGAATGGCATGTTTCACTGGGGTGCAGCATGTTACCTGTCTGAAAATTGTCAGAAAGTGAAGTGTCAGGAAATCTTCCCCATTTCTGCTCTTTCACAGATGATAAGATTTTGTTTTTCCAAGGTGCAATTTCAAATAAATTTAGCTAAAACACGAACTCATTTCTTTCAAAAAATTCTTCCTTTTTTTGATGTAAATTTTAATATCTGAATTCCCAGAAGCATTTCCTCCTGAAATGAATTACTTCATTAGTATGAGAAAAAAAGCAAAAGATCTCTATCAAACACACTTGTGCTCAACAGATTTATAGAACTTTGCTCACAGATGTAAAAGGAGGAAACTTGTGCAAATCCATGTAAGAGTTAAATAGAAAGAATATAGGAAGACTTTGAAGACAAGAATGATTTAGGAGGTCTGCAGTGGCTCAGTGACAGTCCATCATCACTAGAACATTAATAACATGACTAAAGTGAAATTGTGGGAAGTATGAAAGCTGTTGAATAAACTATGAGTTCCCTCTTGCCTACAGTAGCTAGAAGCTACCATAAAAACTGAATTGGAAAGTGTTTTATTATTATTATTATTACCTTGTCTAAATAATATTCCCCAAAGACTACTTAGAATTTCTCCTGTTCATTAAGAAGTTTAATTAGGATTAAGAAGAATAGCATATAAAAAAATCATATCACAGGGACTTCAGTGTTGCTAGTTGAATGCATGCAGGATTTTCATTATATGTCCTTTATAAGCTGGCAGGTAAAATATTTATATCTAATATACTTCCAGTAAATGCTAGTTGAATGCATGCAGGATTTTCATTATATGTCCTTTATAAGCTGGCAGGCAAAATGTATTTATATCTAATATACTTCCAGTAAACTCACAGTATTATTGCATGAAATTTCCAGAAGACTTTTTCTGAATTTTAGTGAACCTTTTGTGAAAAGCTTACAGATGGGATATACTTGCAAGGTTACTGTAAATTAATAGGGTTTTTTTGTTGTTTACAAGTCTTTTTATTACAGAATTTAAAAAATAAAAAGGGACTACCACAATGGCAATAAGATCCTGTTTGTTCATAAATGCTTTTATCAGGAGTTGATTGCGTGGGATCAGCCATTGTGGTCAATGTGTGACTTTGTTATTGTTTTAGTAAGAACTAATCTGCTGTTTGGAAAAACTGAGGTGGATGAAAATAATTGCCAAGAATATGTCCGACTTTATTTTCACATTGACACATATGCTTCCATAATGTGAATTTTTTTGCCTTGAAAAAAAATAAGGCTTATGGACAAACAATGATGATAGTTGCTTTAAAGAAAAATTTCCTTAATATATTTTGCAGATATTCTGGTAACTATGCTGAAAAAAGAAAAAAAGAAAGCACGAGATACTCTTTCCCAGCTTAATGCCACCTCTGCAGGTTCTACAGTCTTGGAGCAGGCTCCTTCTATGAGCTTGGAAGAAAGTCAGAGTCCATCTAGATGTTCTAGTCTGAAAGAGGCCAAAGTTTCCAGCTCTTCTGTTCCCAGACTACCTTTTCTTTCCAGAGCAACAGGTTAGTGTAATTAATTAAGTGAACAGTTATTGGATCATTCCAATATGATTTATAGTATATCCTTCAAATGTAAACCAAAACATGGAAGCTTTGTTTTCAGTACTAGTCATATTGTGCTAATTCTGTATCTACAAATGCAGGGTTTTAAATTTAAAGCCCCCTAAGTTGCTGATGGCTTTTACAAACTTAAGTAAATACTCTGTTGAACAGCCATATGGAACCATAGTATAAATTCAGTTGCCGGCCCTTGATTCTTTCAGTAAATTAACAGAAAAAAACAGGGGTTTGAGCATAATTCATTAAGAAACATGAGGAAATAATATTTCCCCCTGGAAGATCCATTTCCATTTATCTGTATAAGTGATACCACAGGATTTAAGTTAATGTTTAAATCATTGTAGAAGCAACTCAAACAATTGAAATAATATTGACCAGTTAGCATGGATTGCATAGGTGCGGCAGGTTTTTTAGTGGTTGTTTGAAAAGGGTTAAGTGTGGAACATTGCAATTTTCTTTCCTTACGTCATTTGAACTGGTTATTTAAGAAAATTGGTAACAATATTCTTGCAAGTTGTTAATTTCAAAATTCACATAAAAAAACTTCCCATAATTGTAGCTATATTTTTCTTGCATGGTTTCATGTTTTTTTCATTTTCTAGTTACATTGTTCAAAGAAAAAGATTTTTTGGTGTCAGCAGGTTCTAGAAGTGCTTAGGTTTTTTTGTTAGTAAAGAACATACCTCATCCTAGACTATCACATATGACTATTACATATTCATGATCCATATTTCTGTAAGCTTTTTATGCCTTTTTGGGGGGTGACTAGCTGAAAGAAAAGTTTTCAACATGAAACTCAGACATGGCAGCTGGCAAGTAGAAACTTTTTAAGGCAAACCTGTTTGTCCTGTTCATTTACGGACAAACAGGATCTTATTGCCATTGTAGTAGTCCCTTTTTATTTTTTTAATTCTACTTGTAAACAAAAGATTTTGCTGGAGTTCTAGTGGGAATGGAGCTCTTAAACCATGTAAGGTTGCCAATTATCCTCTAAAATTGCATTGTAATTGAACTAGTCAGTTTTCACACTTGTTATTTTTTCAGTTGCTCAGCTACTGAGGAATTCCCTTTGCCTTCTACTGTTTGTATTCACCATCCTTCTTCTCATTTTGTAGGAAGAATTTATTTGATTTGGTGTCACAGTAGTATAAACTAAATATAATCATGTCCTTATAACACAAAGCTTTTCATTACCTCAGAAATATGCTAGCAAATAACAGCTATATTTTATCAACAAATTGCTAGTATAATTACATCTTTTATACAGTGGCACTTCTTCAATCTTTAAAAAAACCTACGCATTAGCAAATTATGAGTATTGATCAATACAAACATTGTGTGGGTATGTTCGTATGAGTTTTCTTTGAATGTAAAGTAGGAAGTTTGAGCATGTCAGCTCAAAATGACTGGATTGTAGAACCTGATCACCTGCACCCTGCACTGGCAAGGCCAGGTTGGATGGGGCCCTGAGCAGCCTGGTCTAGTGGAAGATGTCCCTGCTCTTGGCTGCGGGGTTGGAACTTGATTATCATTGAGGTCCCTTGCAATCCAAACCATTTTGTGGTCCTTTGCTAAGTTTGGATGAGGCATCATTCTCAATCAAGCACAGAGCCTCATTTTTCATCTATTGAAAGCCTGAAAATTATGTTCATCACTATAAAATTATCTATCCATTTCAAAATCCATCTGAGCTGTGTGTATATATATATATATGCATATATATGCTATTTTGTTTATAGGCTTTAAGAATTCACTAAAGATTGTGAAAGGGCTTGGGTCTGAGTGAGTATCAAACTCACAGGTAGAAGCATTTGTGTAGTATTAAAGCTATTCTTCATCATTTATACCCTTTGAATCCTTTACATTGTTTATGAAGATTTCAATTTATGGCATAAAGGCTATATGGTATGTTAACTATTTGAACAACTTAGCTTTTTTAAAATTTAATTCTGTACTCTCAGACCTGCTATCAGCTTGATTTATTGCAATATAACATTGTGTTTCTAGTGTCTCTAATATGTTTTCCATTTGCCTATCTCATTTCCTTATCCTGAAAATTAAATTAGGAAATCAAAAGAAAGTATGGGAAAAATATTTAGTTTAACAAAATAGTTGTTGGAATATCTATCTAATAATTTGTTTTAAAAAAATATTTAGAACCATTTATTTATTTGCAGTTGATTTATTGTGTAGCTTCTTGCCCAGAAACAGATTTTTCTGGTAGAATATTCTAATAATTTTTTCCCATATGATCTAGGACCATATCTACTTTGAAAGATATGTGTAACCAGGTTTCTTGTCTATCCTATCCAGACACTTCTTGAAGTAGGAGAAAGGCAGTAACACTGTTTCAGTGCTGAGCTTGATGTAATAATCTGTGATAACAGGAAATTTATCTTGATCTCATCACAGCAGTAAAACAATTCCTGGTCCAAATTTGTCCCTCAGCAGGCTGACTTTGAAGGCAAATGAGTAGTGACTACTACAATGGTTAATGTTCTACAGGTACAGCTGTAATTTATCTCTTTTTAAGTCCCATCCTGCATTGAATGTGCATGGTCTTTTCAGAAGAAACTGAGTGAACATAAAAAATCTTCAAAGGTTTGACATATGGTATTATTTACCTTCCTGCACACTCTGCCTTTTCCCCACCATGTGTATTTCTGAAATTCTAAACAGAAGCCTTTAATGGCAGTACAGCCTCAAGGATTAACAAGGCCTGACACCCAGATTTGATTTTCATGTAGGTTTTTGGGCACCATTATATAATATTATCAGCTGATAAAACTAAGTTTTAAAGAGTTTATTCCAGAGAATTGTTTGGGTTATGTAAGGGTCCTTAAGAATCATCTAGTTTCAAACCCCCTGCCATGGCCAGGAATGCCACTCACTACACCAGGTTGCTCAGGGCCCCATCCAAGCTGGCCTTGACTTCCAGAGATGGGGCATCCACAACCTCTCTGGGAAACCTGTTTCCAGTTCCTCAGCATCCTCTGAGTAAAGAATCTGTTCCTAACATATTCTAAACACACTGTCTTTCAGTTTAAAACCATTGCCCTTTATCCTGTCACTACCTGTCTATATAAAAAGTCCCTCTCCCTCCTTTTTATAAGTCCCTTTAGATAATGGAAGGACACAATGAGGTCTCCCTGAATCCTTCTCTTCTTCATGCTGAGCAACCATAGCTCTCTTTGCCTGTGTCTGATTTAATGCTGAAAGGTCCTTTTTCTGAACAGGTATGTCTTTAGCTGCTTGTTTGAATATCATATTTGAAATAATGTCACTAGTAAAATATTGTTGAACATGAGATGTGATACCACTGGAGGCCTAACTAAGAGCAGCTGTAATTGGACATGTGGATCATTGTTGTTTTGTACTGTGCTATTTTCAGTATGTGTCAGACTCTGAATTACACTGTTCTTCTTGAGAGCTACAGCAGAGGAATATGCAAATGCAGTGTCCTAGTAATGCCCTAGCTTTCTCTACTGGTTTGGGTCACATAGCATTGAATTCTACATTAATTAAAAATGATACCAGTTTCCATGCTGTCAGATTTCTTTTTCTTGGATCCCAGAAGACTTCTTTTAGGAAGGAGTGGATGGTAATCAGGCTGTCTGGAAGCAGTGCAAGGCTGCCTGCTGCTGTCATTTTGGCAAGTCAGATGGCATAAGACAGTGAACAGACCAGAACTTGTTATCTTAGTGCAAGCGGTACACCATAAAAGGGGATAACTTGCCTTTTAATACCCATCCTCCATCTCAGAGTGCTCCAATTTATAAATCCATAACTGCATGAGAGAGAGTGAGAAAATTAGTCTGACATAGTAGCCACTGTTATTGTTGCATCATAATATCTGTCCTGAATCTGAAACAGACATAACTGGCTATAAATTTAAATTATGTTTCAGATGAACATTCCATAAAATGCAAAGATAAGTTATTGGCATAATAACCTGAGCATAACAAATGCTTCAGCAATTTTGCTTTTAATATAATCATTTAGTTCATCATAAAGTATCTACGGCAGCTTTAATGGGGTCAGTAATTCATATCTTCTAGACATATAATTGTAGAACTACATATAATCCTTCTTGGAGTTGAGTCAATAATAAATTAGTAGCTTCAGGATAAATCAGTGAATGAATGAGTCTAGCAAAACAAGAAAAAAATCAGACTTCATCAGACAGTAGAGTAATAAATATTGTGTTGTATTTTACTTTTATTGCATTATATCACTTCTGTACGGAGAAGTCTTATTTTGGAATCAGTCTCTGATTTCAATGACTGCCACTTGCCTCTTAGGATAAGTCTGTCAGCATAAAAGATGTATGATATCATTTTTTCTCCAGCTAGATTTGCTTTTCTCCTGAAATATAAACAGTTTGGTTACCAGAAAACAGTGTGATTATTGTGACATTTAAGGAATACAGTAAATCTTAGTAAAAGGTTCAAACTGTTGTGTATACTGATGGATTTAAGAATGATTATTTTGCTCTCTCAAAAGATTTTATTAGGATGATGTTTTGACCAGTTTGAGCCATTTCCTTTTTCTTTCACTGAGAAGTTGTGAAGTTTTTTGAGTTTTGTTAAGAATTTACCTCCTATATATCCCATTCATGTTTTAAGATCACTTTTTGCTTGACACTATGAAAACACCTATTTTAAAAAAGTATTCCTGCTGAAGGGCTGACAAGCTGGCTTAGAAATGTGAGAGATGGTTTCTACAAACAGGTTATGCTTATGAATAGCATGAAAGTGGTGATGATAACACACATACTTGCCATTTCTCAACACTACATATTTTTTCTTGTATTAAGACATTTAAAAATATTTATCTTGTCTATTTTTTATATTTAAGTAATGATTTGGGGAAAATGCTTCCTTCTATTGCTGGTAATCTTTCTATTGTCTGAAAACAGAAAGTTCTCTAATGCAAAGGACTGACTGAGGTTTTAAATCAGTGGTTTTCCATCTATGTCTTTCAGTTCATAGAAAAGGCAGGTCTCAAACATTCAGAAAAATTATATGCTTAGCAAACCCATATGTTTCTTGGAGCATTTTCTGTGTCCAGTAGTGCTTTGGGATATTTGGGGGCAGAGTCTTGGTGCTGTGCTCATGACAGATCTTTTGTTAACAAACACATGCAGTCATTTTATTGCTATCTGATGAATAAAAGAGCTCACTGGTGCATTTAGGGCACTGTTCAGAGTTACTGTTGATCTTTCTCATTAGTCACAAAAGAAATTATGTTCCACATTTTCTGTTAAAGGTCCAGGAAAAAGTATATATTCCATTTGCTCTCCAGCTGAACTTCTACCAGCTCCTCGTAAGATGTAGTGCATATTTCATTGCTACTGTTAAATATTTGCAACAACTATTTAAAATAAGATGTGCTGTTTTGCAAATTTCTTAGGCATTAAATATTTTCTATAGTACAGAGTGATTATAGTCTAGAGTGCATTATTGCCAAGTTTAAGGACCAAGCGGGAAGTATCAGAATTCACTGCTTGATTTAGTTGTTTTTTAAAAATCTTCAAATAAATTCAGCAAATATTAAGAGTCAGCATAAGCTTTTGAATGATTTTATTGAACTTTATTTCTGATAAGCTTAACAAAGTTATTTTCTGTGATTTCAAGTTATCAGATAAAATGTGTATTGCTAGGGCTCCAATCTATGTCATAATTATGAATGGCTATCTATCATCAATGAGGCACATGCTATATGTGAGCTACATGTAGCATGTAGGTGTGAATATTTTTTACTCTGTCATGTGCTGTTAGACAATTTGGTATCTTTGTCTTTAAGATCACAGTTTTATTCCCTTTTTTAATCTTGTGACATGAACAAAAAGTAAAAATTAAAACTCAGAGTAATTTCTAAAATAGAATTACCCTCCTTAAATGTACACTGACTGCAATAAATACCAAACAGACTAACTGTCTAAATTTATAGGAAACTCAGCTAGCTTCTGGGGCTTGCTCTTTCATTTGTTTGGGGTTTGTTTTTTTTATATCTATTCTTCTATCTGTACTGTTTCCAAGAGCTTTATTTTGTTGGAATTCACTGGGAGTCCACTGGGACTTTTGCTTGGGTGAGAACTTTGAACTGAACTCACTGAGGTTAGTGGACAGCAAAAAAAGAACTGTGTTCAGAAGTTTGAGACTTCAGAAACATCTCTGGAAGGAGCAATGGATTCCTTGTGACAAAGAAATATAATTACATCTTCTAGGATTTAAAGTGAGCTCCTGCAATTGATATTCATTGATAAAACCCTACATGTTACAATTGTCATCATCTTAACTAAATGTTTATAGATATGAACATAGGGTTATTTTTATGAGATGAAGCCCTGATTTTCCTCTTTGGAGCTTGGTCCCCATTTACAACTTCAAAGGCAAATTTTGTAACTTGTAAGGATATCATGAGAGTGAGGAGAAGATCATTGCAGTACTTTCACTAATTTTTCAGAGACACTGAACATTGTTTATATATTGAAAATGTTGTTATGTACAAAAACTTCTTCCATCAACAACTTTTTCTTTCTTCACATTTATCTGGTTTTACAAAACATTTCTGGTTTTTCTAAGATTCTCATCATGTTGTTCTTTCCACTTCTCAAGTGGGAATCTCTTCTGATGTAGAACGTATATTTGGAAGCTTGTTAAAAATGCTTTTGGCAGTTTTTACTGCCTTCCTCCTGAGTCTGTTTAGATGGGGAAAATTTCCAGTATTTTTATACTAGTTTACTGTTCTTTTATCCAGATTAGTCTGCTCAATATAACCTTGTGTTCCTTGGAAGTTCCCTACTATTTCAAATCTTTTTGGCTTTCTGTTTCATTAGCCATATTTTGGCTGTCTAAAAACGCTATTGGATCATTCAAACTAACTTCTTTAAGTTGTTTTGAGGGTTTTTTTGGTGGCTGAAACTCTTCAACTCTTGATATTTTAGAGGTAAAATATGCTTCCGAAAGTTTCTGCATGCTTGAAGGGTGATCAAATTCCTTTATATATTGACTGTCAGGTTTGGCAAATACCTGTGTAAAACTTCTTCCATATTGTTGTTGTTATGAACACCAGTCCCGAGTGACTACAGTGCCTTTTAAAAGAGCCACTACATGCACATTATGTATGCATATGGGTAATCAAAATACTAGAAATTTCTTCTGTTAGCTTAAACTCTAGATATTTCTGTACAGATATTACTAATTCTGCCAAATAATATAATAGTCTAGATTCTGTCTCTCTTTTATTTGTGAATTTAACCTAAAAAAAAATTTCATTCTGTTCCTGGCAGAAACAGATATTTTCTTGAGATTCCAGTCTCAGCATATTTGAATATAAAACCAGTGTAGGAATTAGTGGAAATATCCCACAAATCTTTTTTTTCCACTAAACATTTTTTTCCTGATATTTGTACATTTAAGCAGGTTAAGTTTTGTACAAGTGTTTCAGTCCAATTTCATGCTTCTATTCCTGTACAATTTTTTCATTGGAGTTCTGTATGCCTGTTTTCCTCAGTGACAATTGGCTCTTAAGTTTTGGATGCTTTTGTTGAAAAAAATTCTTGCACAGTTCACTTACCTCTGATGTATCATCTTTCTCTTACACTTTTAACTTTATCATCTTTCTCTTACACTTTTAACTCTGAAATATCTATTTAGTAACTGTACCATTGTCTATTTAGTAACTGTGCCAATTCATTAATTTTCAGCCCTGCTCTAAGTTCAGAAGGATAGTTCAAAAGAATAACATTATGTTTACAGGTTATATTGTATGTTTATTATATTATTGTATATTTAGGTTAATTTGAGAAAAAATAGACCATTATTGACATCTGTGTGAAAGAAAAGAGTAACCACATAAATGGAAATAAGCTAACAGCTATAGATGGATGATACTTGGTTTTCCACACTTATACAGTAAGTTTGGTAGATTTTACTTCTAGGTCAGATAAAAGCTCTAACTCATTTTCATTGCAGGGCTGGTCACAGATCTTTGACTGAAGGGCTCTGCTGTAACCATCTACCAAACTACACTGAAAACTGTCTTTGATCTTTTTGTTCATAGAGTAGGGTAGCAGCTGGTCTAATACTTCCTTAAGTTAAGGCAATTTTGGCATTTGAAATGATTACACAGATTTATACAAAGAGCTGAAATTGTTCTTTGTAAACCTGTGCATAGCAAAGATACTTCTCATGCAGGTAATTATGCAATTTCCTGTAGCAGAAGTTATGTGACTGAAGAAATTGTTTAACATTTGTAAGCATTTAATAGTAATTCCAGCTCTTCTTCAAATCGCTTGTATCTGACTTGAATGCAGTGAATGGTGCAGTTGAGTGTGACAAAACTCTATTTTTGTGTTCTGTTACAGTGTGCTTATGTTTAATCTTCCCTCCCTTAATAGTTTCTCTGTTTTCCTTTTTCCTGGTAATATTCTTCCTAGAGGTGAGTAGTTTGGTGATGATGGAGCAACACACTTGCTGAAAGTTTTTGTTGTTGTTGCTGTTGTTAATGATACTATGCTAAATGCTCACACAAACAGCCCTATCACTGTGAGCCCCTTCCTGATTTTCAGCATACAAATAAAATTAAATTTAATATTTTATTGTTTCCTAATCATCATACTAATGTCCAAGAATTTGCTATAACCAGTATTCTTAGTCTTTAATGTTTCTTGACTGTAATTATCTCAAGCCTTTTGGTCACCTTATGGCTCTTGAATTGCTGCAGCATGTTCATGTTATTTAACTTGCCTATGGTTACTATCTTAGCTACTGTAATGTTTATTGTAGCCCTGTACTTCCTTATAATAATCATCTCAGAAACAGCATTCTGAAGTTCAGCTCTAGGCAAAACTAATAGAGACATGTAATCTTAAAATCTGGTGCTATTAATATCAGATGCTATGTTAGAAGGCTTCTGCAGTTTTTTTATTATGCATATTATAATGTCACTATTGTTTTCTGCTGCCATTTTAGGCCTTCTATTACCTAGATGTAAAAGCCTTTGAGAACATCAGTTTATTGTGCTGGATGTCACAATAAACTTTCCCAAAAATCTAAATGGAGAGATTAACTCTTGAATGTTTGTTATGTATTTGAAGCACAAGTCTTATGAGGAGCAGCTGAGGGATCTGAAGTTGTTCAGCCTGGAGAAAAGGACGTTCAGGGTGGACCTTATTGCTCTCTACAACTAGTTGAAAAGAGGCTGTAGATGGGGGTCAACCTCTTCTCCCAGGTAAAAAGTGGCAGGATAAGAGGAAATGGCCTCAAGTTGTGCCAGCAGAAGTTTAGATTGGATATTAGGAAAAAATTTTACTCATAAAGGGTTGTTGAGCATAGGCATAGGCCAGGGGAGTGATGGGTGCTTCATTCCTGCAAGCATTCAAAAAAGTGTGGATACAGCAGTTGGATGTGGTTTAGTGGTGAACATGGTGGTGATGCTTGGTTGACTGTTGGACTTGGTGACCTTTATCTTGGACTTAGATGACCTTAGAGATCTTTTCCAACCTTAACAATTCTATGTATCTATGATTTACACCCTATTTTAGGAAGACACTGGCGGTTTTTTTTTTTTGCTTAGTCATCAACAGAAATCAAACCAGTTTCTCCATATGTATGTCTCAATAATATATGGAATACAAAGAGGGCATGTTCCTGCGTCACTGCCAAAATAGATAGCAGCACCACCTCCTGGGCACAAAAGTGCTGGAAATACCTGCATCTCTTCCAAAGTCAGATAATTCACAGGAAGGGTAAAAACCCAGCATAAACTGCTGATTGATAACTTGTGGTTCAGTTTAGGTTTTTTATTGATATCTGTTACTTAATTGTTTAGATTAAGTGCAAAAGCATAAGAATTATTTCTTCCTGTTTTAGCTTGCCATCATAATTCTGTATATGTATGTAGCCAATTCACTTCTGGTGTCTGATGTGTCATATGCATATTTAAAATTATAAATATTTAGACATTTATAGCTCAGCCTTTTACACGGTTTTTTTTTTTCTGAGCACAACAACTTGACCTTATGATCAAAACATCCACATTGCTGAATGAGAATAACTTAAGGTAAATAATCTCCAACTCTTGTGGGGAATCCCAAGTTTGGGCATATAGCCTGTAAAGCTAAGTTAATCAGAAAAAGGATAAGTGCTTAGAAAAACAGGTCCAAGGCAGTCATGAGGTTCATTGTACCATTGCATGACCAAGCAGGATTTATAGTTAATGTGTCTGTAAACAGCTAATGGTGTTGATCTCTGCAAGCATGCTGTTAGCTCCCTATTATGTCAGTTGGACCTAATCATATATCAAGCACTCATGTAATGTTTTGATACTCTGTAAATTAGAACTTTCATCTATTTATCCTTACTGTCTGAGGAAGCAAGGTTAAGTCCAGAGAATTTCTTTCCCATGTCTAACTTCCCTTGTAAATTGTTGCAGGTTGCTATCATGTGTTGCTCTTAAGTATGACTTTGAGTGATTTAATGGTAAATAAAACTGGATATAAAAATAAAGGTATTTTTTAAAGTAAGGGAAAAAAAAAAAAACCAAAAAAAAAAAACCCTGATAGGGATTTCTGAACTTTTAAGATTGCCTGGAATAGTTATATTTTTGAATATGACCTGTTTGATTTTGATTAAAAATTTTGACAAATGCTTCTTTGAGATTGGGATATTAACATATCCACTTCAACCCACAAAATTATTATGCAGCATTATGGGACAATGGGAAGAACTACTCAGAATGTACATCACCATTCTTGAAGAGAAAGTTTACTTGAGGTTTGTAGTACAACTTTGTAGTATTTTGAACTCTAATAAATAGGCGTGTTTTAATCTGTGGCTGACAAGTCCTGAATGAATAGAGCTTTTTCCAAATAAATTATTTTGCTACACCCTTCCATTCATTTGTAGCCCAAGGTTTTATTCCTGCAGTGTACTCTGCATTGAGCTACAAATTTAAACTGGTTTGAAATTTAATTTTGTATAAAAAGTATCTGTTTGTCTATTAAACAGAAATTATCTCTGCATATATGTGATGGCACAGTTCTTCAGTATTTCTCAAATTAAGCCTTTGGCCTAGAAATGTCAGTCATTTGGGACCTGCCTTTTTAAGAAACCTTAGAAGTTGCATCTATTACAAAAGGGAAGATCTGTGCTCAGGCTATTGTTTCAGAAATGTCTTCTCTGTTGGCATTCTCATGAGGTGCCCCAGAGTTATCTTGTTTTGCATGCTTAAAAGTCTGATTTTCTCCAAATTTTTAAAAAGAAGGAAAAGATTGAAGGGTGCCAACCATGAGAGCAGATGTAAGCTTTTAAATTCCTATGGCTGAACTTGTTAACTGTAGCTCTTAATATTAAATCATTGAATTTATATTTAGGGGAAGAACGCTTGGGTAAATTGAGTCATGTCTTGAACTTTTTGAGTAAAATAACTTTAATGCTGAGTTGAAAATTTCTATGATAATGTCTAAAACAGTTGAGGGGAACTCAAAAAAAAAGGAAAAAATTGAAAAGACTATTGGTTTTCTCTCTTAGATTCTGTTTCTGGACTTTTTTTATTCAAATGTCAGGAATCTTTTTTTATCTGTTTAATGAAATAAATTAAGAGACCATGTGCTGGTTACAAATAGCAAATGTGTTTCTGAATACTACTTTTGTCTTTCTTGTGAAAATACTGTAGCTGCCAGGAAACTGTAGTAGGAGTAGACAGTGGAAGCAATTGATACTACAATAGTTATTGTACCTCACACTTGACAGTCTGAACTCTGGGAGGAGAAAATTTATTTGGAAGGGGTAAGAAGGAATGGGCAGGTATGGATTGGAGTTCTCTTTTATAAATAGGGTAGAAAGGAGCAAAAATATTTGTGGCTTAGGATGTGCTCCAAATGAAGCTGTGAATGAGATCAGAAATGAGAGAGACTGTAGATTCAAGGGAATGAAGAGGTAAGTTACTAGGAAATGAAAAGTGAACCCAAGAGTTATTGAATGGAAAATGGGCAGAGAAACAAGACAGTAACAGGTGTTTTGAAATTGCAAATGCATTAAAATAGAAACAATAGTTGGGAAGTGGCTGCTTGTCATCCTTAATTTTCCTATAGCACCCAAAAAGAATGGAAGGTTCAAAGGCAGAGGCCTCAGAGTAGTCACATTTTAGATTTAACAGATCTTCCTTAAGTTAGTAGTGCTGTAGGAAGAAGAGATACAGTTTTAACTGATGCATATATAATTGTGATACTTTTGGTAAATTTGCTAGTCTTTAAGATGAAGAAGATTGGTCTGGGGTCAAAGCAACCAGATTAATACCAGATTTTTTTCTTTATTGATACTTTTAAATGCTTGGTTTGGAAAAACTGTGTTGTTACAGTCAAAGACCTAATTTTTTCATAATGGACATTATGCAGGACAAGGTCTGGTAAAACACCCGTTAACAAAGTAAAAAAAAAAAAATTATTCAGTCACTGACACCTGATGAGCATCATGTATTTAATTATTTCCTGTTGCAGCAGCCCAAGTGTTTGTTATAGAGGCTTTCTCATTAAAATTTCCTTTTTTATCTGCCTCTGAATGAGGCATTAAGAGTGTCAATGCCAAGAATAACAATGACTGTGTTATGCCATGTTCCAATGAATGGTCTCTCTGCAGGCTTTTCGTAAGTGACTCTTTACAGTGCATTCACATGTGAGTCTGTACAGAGAGAGGAGAGGAAAAATAGCAAAGTGGAAAAAATGCAATAGTATCAGGTCATACATGGATGAAGTAGTCAGTGTGTTTTTTGTTTGGAACCTGTTTGATACTATTTTTCCTGAGAAATGTAAAAATGAATTTATTATTACTGGACTGTAATGCTTTGAGTGGTTAAAGATGTACTACTGGTGTACAGTTCTGGGGCTAAATTGAGGTTTTGTGTGGCTGAATGGAATGCCCAGCTTGGTTGGATTGAAAAATGTCATAAGACTTTTTTTCCCCCAAACATTTCTGCCAAGTGCGTACAGGAAGTGGCTTTGGCAGTTGTATCCAAACAAGTAACTTCATTTCCTGGAATCTGCTTTTTGCAAAATGTGGACTTTAGGAAAGAAAGTGTAAAGAGGGATGTTAAGTGGTAGGGGAAGGATCACCCTTAAAAGCCTCTGAGAAGAAGGCACAAATTATCAAACTTCATTTTTTCTAGGTGCAGTCACAACAGTGTTACATAATTTCTTTTTTTAATTAGTAGTTTATTTATATAGTAAAAATATTATTAAAAATCTATTGACCATAACTGCACATAATTAGTGAAACCATTATATTTACTACAGTCCATTTAACCATTTTATGTCTGTTTAGTGTTTACTGGCAAGGCAGCCACAAAGTAGTTGAGATAGAAAATAATGTGTTGTATCACCACTCATGTTAAAAGGACCTATTAGCAACCTGAGGTTTAGTAAAACATAAAAAATGCTTATTGTCATTAAAAACAATTAAACTAGAATAGATGTGCGGGTATCATTTTCAGATATAAAGGACACATGAGTTCATGTAATATTAAACTTATTGTGCTAAAAATCTGAACATATTATCTGACTGGTCAGGTGCTATTTTGCATGCTATTATGAGTTCATCTTTTTCTAGTCTAACTTGCTGAATTTGAACCACAGTTTTTTACTCGTTTTTTTTTTTTTGTTTGTTTGGTTTTGGGGTTTTGGGTTGTTTTGGTTTTTGTTTGTTTGGTTGGTTTGGGGTTTTTTTTGTTTGTTTGTTTGGGGTTTTTTTGTTTGTTTGTTTGGGGTTTTTTTGTGTTTTTGTTTTGTTTTGTTTTTGTGGGGTTTTTTGGGTTTTGAATTTTTGAGGGGTTTTTTGCCTACTCTCCTAAAGTTACTAACCTTAATATTTCAGTAATAGTGCCTGCACTGTAATGTAGTGCTGGATAGCTGCCAATAATATAAGCACAGCCTTCATCTTCCTAAACCCTTAATCTCAGGGTCAAATCATTGGTAATTTTCAGATGCTTGAGAAGCAGTAGTCAGAAGCTGTTTTGAGTCAAATAATTTTTTTAAGGGCTGTTCCTAGTGAGGGGCTACTTCAGAATTGCTAAGAGGGAAAAGGTACATTGAGAAATGTTGTAGCAATAAGTCATACTGTGATGTATCAGGTAAGAACCTTGGAAAAAAAATTAAAATTTCCATTTTCTTATAAATAATATTGCAAAAGTCTCAATTTTAGACAGCAAAGTAAATACTTAGGAAAAAAAATCTTAATTTCAGAAAAAAGCTGCAAATCTCACAGATAATCAAGAAATCAGAATATATATTTTTAGTAATAGATGTAGTTACTTACTACAGAATGACAATATATATAAACCATCTTTGTATAACCATTGTTCTATGTAGCGTCTTTATCCAGTCATTAAAGATTCTGTTAGTGAATGAAGATAAGAAAAAAATGCTTTGGAAGCAGTTCAGAACAAGAATTAAAACATAAGTAAAGATAAGCAAACATGTAAACCTTTCCCAAGTGATAGAGGCTGTTCTTGCTGTCATAAACAGCAGTTACTGTAAATTTTGGGCGAGTGAAAGATTTACCTTTCTCTTTTTGTATTTAGTTCTTTTTATATTTTATTCTTCATGCAATCATCTATTTTTTGGTTTTGTAATGTTCACTTTTTTATTGCTTAAGCAGACAAGCTTCAGACAGTTGTTGTTAGCAGTTGTTCCCATTGATTACTTGTGCTGCTCTTATTCCAAAAGAAATGAAATTTCTTAGTAAGAGCAATGTACAAGCTCCTGTTAACATTTGCCTTTTTATGTTGCTGATTGTTCACTGAATGCTTGTGATGAAGTGTATTGTCTAACTGAGGTTGTTAGCCCACTTATTCCTGTTGTTTATCATAAAACAACTCGGCTTTCCACCGCATTATAGAGGCAATACATTTCATTGAATATGATCCTAGACTGAGATGCAGGGCATCTGCTTTTTATTTCAAGCCTTATTATTTACTAAGTTTGTGAACTTACACAAGTGACCTCATCTCTCTGAATCACTTTTTTCAACTGTGAAATAAATTAAGAGTGGCTTATCTTCCTTGATCACTTTGAGATTTCATGTACAAAGGCCATCTGTAAGAGCAAAACCTTGTTTTTCTAATATTGAGGAGCAGTTGAAATGATTTGTGAAAGTAAGACAGAGAATTAGATGCAGAAACCAATATAAAATCTTGGAAGACTTGACTCTCCATTTTTAGTCAGCATAACTATTCAACCCAGTTCTTGAAATTATTTCTTTTTATTGATAGCTTATTTGTTTGGGAAGCTTTGCTGAAACTCTAGACTATGCAGGCCACTTAAAATTCTATACAAGCATGGGCAAACATATGGTATGTTTCATATTTATTATAAGTTCTGAGAGTAAGCTACATGCAAAGCTGTCTCTACTTGCTCAGTAAAAGAGAGAAAACCACTCAGAGTGGGCTGAGAAAGTTGTGTTAAAATTATTGAATATTTTATTATGAATTTTTTCTTCTGCAATACCTCCCCACTTTGATCAACACTCTTTATTTATGCCATTTACATCCAGCTATAATTCTGGGGAGAAATAATTCTAAATATTTCAGAAATTTCCTTTAATCTTTAAGTGTACAGAGAGAGTGACATCAGTTTGAATAACGGCCAGTGGTTAGAAACAGAAGAATGTCGTAGCTTTGTATCAGAACTGTTAAAACAACTTTGCATTAGGGAATACTAGAAGAAAAGAAGTTCCGGGAATATATCCTTTGGATTTTCAGCAGGTTTATTTAATTAACTAAAGCCTGATACAAGAGCTCATGGCTCTGATACAGCACATTTAATATTGTAGTAAGGTTGAATGACAAGGAATGTCCAAAATTTATCGTCCCCTTTTGATCTTCAGGAAAACAAACGGTTTAAAGCCATCAAATAAACAAAGTGTACTTGGCTTTCAGGAAGAATTATGCTATTTTTCTAGTGATAGTCACTTATTTCAACAGATTTTCAAGGGGAAAAGCTGCTTTTAATTCTATGTCCTGACATAAGCAGATTTAGAGCTACAGAGGTTATTGGTTCAAAAATTGTCTTTTGATCCTTTGTTGCAAGTTAATTATATAGTTCAGTTGGTTACAAATTTTGGTTAAAAAGGAATTGAAAGAAGTTTCTTCTTGCAGTGGGAATTGTGCCAATATGAAATGGAATTTGATTCAAATACTTTATATTACATTATTGGGTTTTTCATTTAGTTTTGGTTTTTTGGTAAGAGAAGTTCCCTCAAATAGCTTCCGAGACCATTGAATTTTCACCAGAAAAACTCTGTGGTATCATGAGCCAGAGAGACAACAAGGCGATCTTGCCTCTATGAGCAATCAATTTTTCCTTTAATATCTCTGGTACAAGAATGTCATCACTTTTGATTAAAATGAGAGTTTTTTGAATCACAGAAATAAAAGTCAATAATTATAATCCTGAAGAACCCAGATTATTTTATTTTTAATTATGATTATTCTCAATTTTAATAAAATAGACATGTTAGGCATCATAACAAAGTTTTCCTTTTTTATTTACTGTGGAGTCTATAGGCAGAAAAAATAAAGCTGATAAATTAGTGGAAGCAGTTCTCTGAAGAAAACATATTTAGGTTATGTCAAATGCATTTTATGCTATTGTGCAATTGTATGCATGTTGTATAAAAGAAAAATAATGTTTATTTTGAATAATGAAGATGTCCTTCTAATTTTAGAGGGAGAGTTTAACTTGTTTACTCTCAGGAGCAAGAAAGGTGTTATATCTTTCTGCTTATCCATATGCTTGTTGTGTACATATATTGGTTGTCTCTTCAATTATCATGGACATACTTGGGGGAAAATATCTGCACCTGTTTGTTTGCAGGATCAGGAATCTAGCTTCTAAATTAATTTGCTTTCCATTATCACTGTTGAGGATGGAAATAAATGTGTAATCATGTAGTGCAAATATACATCTAATAGTAAGGAATTTGGAATCACTATAATTTTTCAAAGGCTCATGGAATCACTATAATTTTTCAAAGGCTCATGGAATGTATATATTTCTATGAATAGGCACCCACCAATAAGACAAAAAGATTAAAAATGGTCAAGAAATCGCTTAAGATGCATTAATAGATTTCTAAAAGACAAATATTTTGTAACTCATTATAAGCAAGTAGATCTGGCCAAATTGTAGGTTTATTTTACCACATTTCAGTATCACATCTGACTTTTATATCATGGGGCATGGATGTTGTGCATGAAGACAATGAATGATTATTTTGCTGAATATGGTTATTTGTTGTTATGGAAGCAGGACTTACTTTTAATGGGATAGGCCACACTAACCCACAAGTAAAGGGCAAAAGGCAGTTCCTGCCTTAAGGGACAATTTAAGATAGAAACTCCATCCAAAATTTGAATTAACTTTAGCATTATGAGGTTTCAAGGATTGAATTTGGAGTTAATATGTATGCTCCTGTTTCAAAACTATATTTGTAAACCCTGACCTGGTTATTTCTAGTGTTTACTCTGAAGATAAAAATAACATGAATAGCACAGACCTTTTGGTCAACTTTGAGGCAATTATGAGGCCTTAGCTGTCTCTGGCTATTAATTCTGTCTTTGTTATGATATAAATTCATTCTCTGCAGCAGACCTGCTCTCAAAGGAGGTATCTTAATCCCTTCTTGATCCCAATATGGTGGGATTTTAACTTGAGGGTGTGGGAGAGTAGGAATTAGTTGTCCAGTAATTTTAAAGTTCTCATAGTTTTATGACTCTAAGCTCAAAACAGAGGTTTCTTTTCATTAAGTAGTAGTTCTTCATTAAAATGCATTAAGATATATTTAACAAAAAAAAATCTCACTCCAATTTTTTACAGCAGCAATAGTATAACTATTGTTCATGGCCAGTGTGATCCCCCTTACTGTAACAAGCCTGAGACTGTCAGGGGGAGACATTTTAATGAATGTGTTCCTCCTCCATTCCCCTTTATATTCCTTCTTGGTTCTGGGAGCAGTACTGTAGTTAGACATAAAAGGTTCTTCATTCATCATCCTAGAATGCATGTACCGTGCTCCAAAGATGAATGTGCAAAGAGGAAAAGGTCCAGGTGAAGCCCTGGATTGAAAGGAAGAGACTTTGCAATCTGGCTGCAAAGGGCTAGACATACAATGTAGTAAAGAATAATCCTTTTTTAGCCATTTGAACATTGCAGAACAACGGCAGTGGGGAACTCTCATATTCAGTCTTATTAATTCAAAACCTAGAGACAGTTATATATTTGAGTGGCTATTTTCACAACAATGGTGGATGTTAAGGATTGTATTTCAGGTGATAATGAAAGTACTAGATGGAAAACTTGACATTCCTGGGTTTAATTACACTTTCAATTTAAAATATAGAGATTTTAAGCATTGCTTCTAGGTCAGATGGGTTATTAGAATCCTATGGGTTAGGTTTTTTCAAATGTTTCTCAGTCTTCTATGAGGAGTGCCTGTGCCAAGAGGAATAAACAGGAATATTTGTTTGAATTCCAGAAATATTTCTGTAGTATTAATGAAATTTCTCAAGCATTTTTTATTCCTTCAGGCCATCTAAACTAGATCCACATATTACCACTTACTACTTTTAGTCTTGAATAAGAAGTAAGGTTATTGCTTTTATCATTTTGTCATACATAAGAAGTCCCAGATTTACCACATGCAAAGTTTTAGAAGATTTTAGCTGATACATAGGATTGGGTAGTGCAATACAAAGTTTTACTGACCCTGATAACACTTTAGCCCAACTTCCTTCCATCTTCCTTCATTCAACTGTGCCTTTAGCTCATGTTTCTTTTGAGCTGCACTGAAATAGCAAGTTACACATTTTGAATATTCACTTAACTATATATCCCCTCTAAGAAAAAAAAATGCATCCACATACTTAACCTTCTGCAGTTGCTCTGTGGTTTTACAATGACAATTTTTAACCTCCTTTGAGTGATATTGCCGGAGCAGAAGTACTGTCATACCTAAAGTAACTGAAGAGGGATATCAGTGGATGCATCAGAGATAGGAACTCTGTTGTCACATTAGGAACTTAGAAGCATGAAAGCAGATATTCAGTTACAATAATTAATGCCTCATTAATTTATAACCAGAAAAAAAGGTCAGCTCACAAGGGCCTAGCTGTCAAGCTGAGTTTGTTGTCAGTTATATGTTTGTTGATAAAAGCAGTATTTCTATTCAGTATACATTAATTTTTCTCTGCAATGGTTGATATATTAGTAGATATAAAAATATAAATGCATTTTTATTAAAATGAAATTTTTCAAAGTTGTCTGTAAGTTACTAAGTAAAGAAAATCATAGATTTATCTTAGAATTTCTTAAGCTTGGGCTGTATTAGAAGAATAGCAAAAGAAACATTCAAATGGAGTTTGTCTCTGCCTTCCTACAGAGTTTCCTTCTGGTCTCTGGTCTCTGGGATAACAGAAGGTGGGTGGTGCTAGTAACGGCTGAAGTGAAGAAGACATTCAGAAGCACTGCCTTTTCCATGTCCTTAGTAACCAGGTCGCCCACCTCATTCAGCAGGGGACCCACGTTTTCCCTGACCTTCCTTTTGTCACCTGTATATGTATCGAAGTTCTCCTTGTTGTCTTTAAGCCATTTCTTTACATATATTTCTTTGTGTAGCCCAGTACAAGAAAGGAGCAGTTAGACGGGATAACATCAGTATGTATAAGGTGATAAGGAAACATTAGGTCACAGATTGGATTTGGTGATCTCTTTTCCAACCTAGTTGATTCTGTGAGTCTGCATACTTACATAAGGTGATAAGGAAACATTAGGTCACAGATTGGATTTGGTGATCTCAAAGGTGATCTCTTTTCCAACTTAGTTGATTCTGTGATTCTACATACTTACTTGTACAGCTCACATGGAATCAACATGAATATCCAGTGGCACTGGAAACAGCCAATGGTTTCAGTCTTGGCAGACAAAATATTTTTTATAAAAACAAATGGAAGCTGCCTCATTCTTTTACTTTTCAATACAGAATTAATATATTAGAGGTGGAAATGAAACTTTCCTTTTAACAGTTTTCAGTTGCATTTCAAAATGTCTTGCTATAGATGCAATTTGATATCCTAAAAATTTGACCAGCTGTTCATCTATATTTTTGTAACAAGGACAGCTACTACTTTTCCATTTTGATTAATTTATCAATACTTCCGTAGATTTCTCTTTTTGCAAATGACTGCTAATGACTTTAACTCAAACCCATGTGAACTTCAGTAAATTTAGTATTATATATTAGGAATATTCAAGTTAATATTTATATTCCTGCTCATGGAATCTGAAGGTTTTATTCTTACAATATTAAAAGGGAATACTACTGATGTGTTGCATAATTTTGTTCATAAAAATGTAATGTGCATGCTATTTGTCATAATTGTCAGGAAAAAATGGATTTAAACTCTCAGCTATTTGTTTTACTTTATCCCATTTTTAGTGAGTAGTAGGATTTTAGTAAAGCTAACTGAACTATAATTTGCAGTTTTAATAAATTGTTTTGATGAATGCCTCTGCACAAAATGTTTTATTAAAAATGCAAATTACAGCTTTACTTAAATCTGCTCAGCCTTCTAGACTGTGTTATCACTAATTCACAAAGCAAGTACACTTATTTCATGGGCTTTGCAAAACTGGTTTTAAAAAAGAATGTATATGACACTCATTTTTCTTTTTTCTACCGTCTACAAAGATTTGATGTTTCCTTTACAATTCAATCATTCAAGATAGATTTTTCTTTTTCCCATCCAAAATCAAATGCTGTCAAAAGACTTTTTAAAGGCAGTAAAAATCCTTTAACATCTGAGAAAAGTCTAAAATAATTAGAAGTTTTACCTAAAGATAGATGAGAGTTTTGTAAAAAACAGTATGATAAAATCTGAAAAGCAAAAGTAAAAGTTCAGGAGAAAAATTAGCCAGTTTGATTTTTCAGGCCCCATTGCTATCTCCTCCTGTTCTGTTTTGTCTGCTATTTCAAAACCACTATAGATAAAAAATTGAATAGATGAATGTGGCTGGACTGGCAATAACTGCTCCCTTTCTACATTGACTAATCTTTACTTTGTGTTACTAAAATGCACCTTTTGTGTAACACAAGAGGCACAATATCCTTAATTCCAAACCAAATTCAACAACTTTTTTCAGGGTAGGTGTTTAGGAACATGCAAGTTACACAAGTGTTCTCTAAATATGTGCTGATTTATGGGCACAGGACTCCCATTTTAACTCTGATGGACTTCTGGAGCTTGTCATGTGCACAGAAGACTTCAATTGTAGGATTATTTGAAACTACTGACGGCTCTATTCTGTGTATATACTTAAAGTACAGTTAATATGCATTGATGCAGTCTGTAATGTAGCAGTTACAGGATTCCCTCAGAGAGGGATAAAATGCTTCTTCAATAGGTGAGCGCTTGAAATTTATTGTGGTCATTAATGAGGAATAGCATGCCTAATGTTATATTGTCATGTTATTGTTTTTTTAAGTCTGGACATTGGTACATAACAGGCTTCTATGTTCATTCTCAGAGATGAACACCAATAAAGCTTCAACAGGGCAGTAATTAAATTTCATTTTTTTGCAGATCAATTTTATTCATTTCTTAATTGGTGATGTTCAGCTTCCAAAAGATCCAAGTGATGGAAGTGATAAAGTTGTCCATCTTGAATATAACAGACAGCAAATTTTTTAATTAGTTAATTTAGATTGCTGCCTGGCAAAAATAAATAGCTTACCAGGAAGTTTATCTTATGTTTTCTTCTCTGAGCTCTCTACCTCAGCATATTCCATTCAGTGCTGGTGTTCTTGCTGGGAGAGAAAAAAAAATATTAATTTCTCATTAAGTGGCCCTTCACTCCTGTAGTTTATAGCATGAAATATTGAAAGAAAAAGATAGCCCCAAGATGGTACTATTTAATGGTGTACCCACTAGAGAGGCTTTTTTTTTCTTTTCTACCTAAGATGTAGTATATAGAAGCTTCTACTTCAGAAAACCTCAGTGTCTTAATAAAGAAAAAGCTAAAATGTAATATGAAATTAAAAGTACAGTAAGTTTCCAAAACCAGATTGATGTTTATAACAAGTTCTTTTCCCTCTCCTAAAGTGTTCTGAAAATGAAATATGCCTCTTTTGTGGTTTATGGTGTTACTGGCAAGCCTGGTGGTAGAAATTATTTTCCAGACACCAAAAATAGATGCAGATGTCTACAGATGTCCCTAACAAAAATCTTCACTTAGATTTGGTCCAAGCTGTCATGACTCCACTGATGTAGGTTGTCATTTTGTAGAGCTCTTAAAATATTCTTATCCACCCCTCAGAGTAATTCTTCTAAAATTGATTGAAAAGGAAAATTTACATACCATCTCTATCACTCAAAACAGCATAAAACATGTAAACTGAGCAAATGTTGAGACTATTCTATTTCTTTATAAATATGTTGGTCTGGTTGAAAAAGGCAGAAAAGTTTCTGAGCCTTTTTTCAGGTCTAAAACAGAAGTGGCAAATGTTGCTGCTACAGCATGTCAAGTACATGAAGCATGTAAAAACTAATTTAATTTGCTATTACTCAATCTTAATTGAAATCCTCATCTTAAGTTCAGTGGTCTAAATTTGATTTTTTTTTGAGTTGACACAAGTGCATAAATATAGGCCATTTCTTGTATTTAGTAAAACTTTTACAACTGCATCATCCATTGAAGGGAATAGATTTAGATTCCTAAAAACAAGGGAAATAACACTGTTTCTTTGTAATATCTGGTGTTTGATGTAAACTGCACAATGCAGTATGGCATATATATCCTATTTTGTGAGAAGTTATCTGAAATGTGTGATTCTGTCATATGCAGAAATGAATCTATTTATTTAAAAGTGGCAGCACCATTGGGTGGGTCTCCTAAAGTTCTTGTGGGTTTGACTTCATATTTTCCTATGTATCCACCCACTGAGACTCTGCCAAGCCTACCATGCTTCATTTCATGCTTTCCCTTTGTACCTACTAATTAAGGACTTTCAATGTGTGTGTGTATTATACAATCCAATATGATCTCACAGGCAGCTTTAAAGAAGTAAATGATTGCAAATAGCAGATGAGTTTTTTTCTTTTGAAGCATACAGGGAGTCATACATCAAATGCAAAATATTTCTCCAATAATATTTTATTCTCCACTGTTGAGATCTGTAAACATTTTGGTTCTGCCAAATAGCCTTTAACTCCTTTCTCGTTTCTGTGCTCCAACTTTGGCATTGATAACAGTGGTGCCCACTGGCTTTTTAAAGAGAATATACTAACATAACTAAGCATGCTGTAAAACATCAGTGCTAGTGCAGATATTCCACAGCATCTTGATTCCATGCCATGTAATCAGAGAAATTATACTAAAACTTATATCTGAGAAATATAACAAATTGTATCTGAGAAATCTGTAAGCAACAAAAAACATAATTAGACCAAAATGATCCTGTTGACTGAGTCTGACATCTAGGAAAATATGTGCTCTACCAGGTGGAGATCATGATCATATTTAGTTGCTATTAACAGTTTCTTTATTTCCTGCAATTCTCTCAATTGTGCTTTGCAACAAACTGGCACACTAATTTTCCAGAAGAGGAAAATGAGGGAGCTATATGTCAATAGTTTCAATCTTTACACATAGATATCACTCTAAGATTCAACCTGATGTCAGACTTCCCATATTTCAGTAAAGAGCCTAAAACCACATTTCTGACTTTCATTAGACATTAAAGTTCATGTGGCTTTTGTTGCAAAAGTAGAGGTGTTAAAAACATACCTGCACTGTCACTTGAGATTTGATAAAATAATGAAACTGAAGAAATTCAACATGATTAAATTCAGCTATCATGTCCCATTTAGAGTTTTGTTGTTGTTCTGTGGTCTTAGACAATCTTAAAATAGTAAATTTCATCTTCTTTAAAATTAACTTCATACTTTATACTTCATTTAACCCTTGGTTTTGAAATACATTTCAATATTTTCCTTACCAGTCCTGAAGAGGAATATTAAGTAATGTAGTAGTCTACTCCTTATGAGATTCTTGTAGGTAGTTACTTGCTGCGTTCTTTGGAAGCATTTCAGTTGAACTTTAAAAAAATTGACTTTTACAGAGATGACATTATATGTAATATCTACAGTTTTTCTGTTTTATTTTAATTATCTTAAAATAATCCCATTTTTAGTTATATTAATTGCATTAAAAATAGTGTTTGTCTTTTATTTGTGTCCAACATGCTCCTGTATAAGATTGTTCTTTGTTCATCATTTTCAGGGTTTCAACAAATTGTTCATTTTACCCTCTTCCTCCCCTGTAAATAAACAAAGAAACTCCAGAGCCAGAGAAATTAATTTACGCCCGTGTTTTATTTAGTTCATTGTATCTGAATATTCTGGTTTTCCTTCAAGGCTTTTAACTTCCCCAGAAACTGTTTAACACTGCAGGAGTTCTGTGAGCAACCTTGTTTTATGTCTTTCCCATTTTTGAATTGTAGTTTAGTGAAGATAGCCATATGTAATGCACACTCATTTCATGAGAAATTTAGCTGAGCATTGCAGTGGGGAAGCATTTGTTGTGTATCTTTTTGCCATTTACTTGCCTATTTGTATGTATTTATTCTTTATTGTCTCATTATTGCAAGCTCGACTACGTTACATCTTTTTCAATTCTGAACAGATGGCTATGACATCTTGATGGATCCTAGTAAAGATGTAATGAATTATGCTCACATGACCTCTAATGCCTTAGTTCTATAGCAAAGACTTAACAAATAATTTGGTTTTCATTTCCTTTGAAAGTTTTTGCAGTTCCTTTGTTCCCATGTGATAATATGTGGAAATACATAATAGCCCAAACAGTCTGACAGTCCTCATAAGCATGAAGACTCAAAATTCACTCTAGTTGGTATCTGAAATTCTTCTGACTACCCTCACTTGAATGAGAGTTTTCCTTGAGCCAAGAGGACTCTTTGCTTCTATTGATTTCAGTGGAAGGGTTGACAACTCTTATCTAACAGACCACTTAGTAAAAATTGAAAGAAAATGGAATGACCAAGTCTTTTACTCTGAAAATGAAGTTTCTGCAAAACAGATACATGGGCAGATAGGTGGACAGATGCCTTTCTCATCAGAATACATTGTCTGAACAGTTATTCCCAAGAGTTTGCTTTTGTCAACAGTCTTAATGTTCCTCCCTCAGAACAGATCAACTTGCAGTCTTAATACTTCTCTACTGGAGAGTTGTTTCCAATTTTTTTGTGGGTTAAACCAGCAGCCTCTGGCATGAGGGTTGCTGAAAAACCTCCTCAGAGCTCTCATACCAGGACCAAAATCTGGTGACAGGGTGGTGTGAGGAGACACTGTGGTTCTGCTTTGAGACAGAGATGATGTCAATTTCATGCTATTGTTTGACAGAATTTCCCAGACCTAATTGAAGAGCAATGTAAATTTTTCCTGTAGGTTTCATGCATTAAACTTTATGAAAATCTTCTTGCTCTGAGGAGTAGCCCTTTTACAACAAACAAACCAAAAAACAGAAGTTTGCCAGACTTAAGACTGGAAATGCCTTTTCCAGATTGAGCAGTCTTGAAATTTGTATGGGGAAAAAAAAAAAGAAAAGAAAAAACCACTAAAATAAGTACTTTAAAATGTCCAATATTTATAAATTTTGATCACTAATACATGCTGCAATGGGATCTGTGGGTGTTAGATACATCTAAAATCAGTATGGTCATGTAAATAGACAACTGTGTTTGATAAATTTTAAAAACAAAATAAGGTCTATGTTTATCCCCTTGCACGCTTCTACCTACTCAGCGTAGTCTTTGAATAATTCTAGTCTGTACTATTTAATTTAAAAATGGCATTCAGATAAATAATTTCTTTGTTGGCAGTTGAAGACCCAGCACCACACCTGGGTGCCACACACCTACCCTACATGTCCCTTTAAAATTAAAGTCTCTTTAAAATTAACATTTGATATTTTGGATGGCTGTAAATAACACTTGTGTATGTACCAGCATAGAATAAATGCTTAAAATCTCTAAATTAGTGGGTGATAGAATAGCATGCAGAGTATCTGCCAGGGTCTTGACTGACATGCAGGCTTTTACCTCCTATAGGCATACAACTGAGTCTTTAAATCACTTTTGTCTTTTCTTACCTTAAAAAGTAATCAGCAGCATCCAAAAGCCTTATTATGTTTTTGCTCACTGTATTTTGAATAATTACTGGTTTTGAGAGTTTAGCCCATTATCAATACTACAGCAACCTTTTTATTTCTTGGTCATGTCAGATCTTATTGGCCTAGTTCAGAGTTTGGGAAACATCACTGCCACCCTGCTGACTTACCCAAGCTCAGTGGGACAGCTGTAATTTGCACATTTCAGCAGAGAAACTTATTGAACCTTTTTTTTTTTCTTTGCTTAATATGAAAGCTGAGAGAGTTCACTGGGTCAGAGAACAGAGAGAAATCAAATCTTCAATGAGAACATTCCTAAACACGCAAATTCATTATGTGGATTGAAAGTGAATTTTACCAAAAATTTCAGCTATGTGAATTTGCTATAAATGATGATGGGTTTGCTGCAAATTTCTCATTGTGTGAGTTGGGCATATTTGTGTTTTAGTATTCAAGCCAAGTTACACAATCTAACAGGAAAGGTATCATTAAAAGTAGGTTGATACAAACTTTATCTCTTTTCTTATGCAATCCTGTCAACTGGGGTTTCATGAATGTGATTGAAAGAAAATTTTATGCTTTTTCCAATGATCTGAATTATTTTTATGGTAATGACTATTCCAGGTCACATTGTAATGACTTAATGACATGTGTTTCCTGGTTCTCATCCTGCAGGATATGATAGTTCTTCCTTAGATAAGAATTTTCAAATATTTATTTTGTAACGTTATGCCATGGTAATTAAGAAGGAGAGGAGGAAATTTTTGGCTCTTTGAGTGAAATAAATTGTTTTCTCTACAAGTTTTAGCTGAACTATTCCACTGTCTTGCCAAAACGTTGTCCTTATCATTGGTTTCTTCTCTTAATTCTGTTTTTGTTTATATAATGTAGCCATTGCTGTACATAGATTCCAATTTCAAAGCTAGAGAAAAACAAATCTAATAACACCTTGGTTTAAAATAACATAAAGCTTATTTGTCAGAATTAAGCCCAGGAGAAACAGCATCCCGATAATGTTAATACACCATGGCACTCAGAGGTCATTTGAAAGAAGGTGAGGCTATTTTATGAAATTACAGATTATTTAAGGAAATGTCAACATCAAAATTGAAGATACCACATCAACCATGGAAAAGAATTAAGCTTCACTACTGAGCAGAATGAAAAGACAGCTACTCCATCAAGCTATCAACGTCTCTTACAGTCTTTTACTATTATTAACATTGTCGTCTTCCCTTATTTTCTCCATAAATGTCGCTGCCATTACCCATAGGCTGCAACGTCATTCTGTAGCTGATATGTATGCTCATATTATACTAAAATACAGTGTCAATGGTCCTTTCTAAGTTTCATTTCTTTTATGCTATTTTCAGAATGGGTTTGTTTACTACATCATATGTTTCGGTATTTTCTTAAAATGAACAGCATAAACCAGAAAATTTCCCCTTCCAAAGTGTTCTGCGGATCTATTTCTATGTGCTTTGTTTGGCTGTACAAATCTGATGCCTTTTCAAGCTAGTGCTGGAAAATTATTATCAGGTTACCTTTAATGTTGGTTGTTGCATTTCTGCCAGGCAATAGTAGTAATCACTGTAATAGTTTTGTTTTCCGAACTTACTTTACTGTTTTTATTTGTACTCTCAAAGGCAGCACGTGCCAAAAGAGTTAAATATTTTACATTGCAGTGTTATGTATGAGTAAGGGCAAGTTATTGTTTATCTTAGGCTTGATCATTAATTTTTTTGCAGGTTTTCTGCACTTAATACAAGTTTTTCTGCAACAAAAGCAATTCTAGGGGGTCAATTCAGGCTGAATGATAAATTTAGTGCTAGAGATGGGACAAATGTACTATAAAATTCTGCTCACAAAGCTGCTTGTTTTTCTACAAGACAAGCATGAAACATTACACTCTCAGGTCATCACCACAGAAAAAAATATCTTTTCCTGAATTCTCTTGCTGTTTTTGATCACACAACAGTAAATAGTGCACTGTATCTTTCTTTGATTTTCATATACAGAAAGGGTGGAGCATTTCTGCATGCTTTGCCATTCAGACATTCCCAGTGGTTCTATTTTCAACTCAAAATTTTTGAATTAGTAACAGATGTCCTGATTCTTTTGACTGAAAAGGGGTGACATTTTCCCTGTATTTTAAAGAAATCTTTTTACACTTTTATTCATCATTGAACCCTGAGACCCTGAGTTTCTTGAACTGTAAACAGTATCTGACATCACAGAAATCTTGCTGTAGTCAATGGGAACTTATTCTGATATACGTAGGATGAGGTACACCAGAATATGTTTAGAATGATTTCAAAATGGAGCTTATGGACCAGTAAGGGGTAACATCCCACTATTGCACATCTCAGCCTGTTTAGGCATGTTTTGCCTATTTCTTGCCTCAGCTTCACTGATGTAAATGAGTATAAGACTTGGTGATGCTGACCCTGAAAACAATGTATTTCATGCATATGAAATGAGAAAATTGTGTTAAAGAAAGCAGAAGAAACTGGAGAAACCTGGAGAAGGAGAAAAACCTTACACCAAAATTACAAATCAGGTAGCCTGGAAAAGAACTGTTATATGTGCATATGTTACTGGTAACGCTGTTCCATTGGCATAAAACGTAGAGAAAACTCTTACAGTACAGAAATCCTAGGGAATATTATAGCTCTTGTTCAAAATGGATTTGGGGGTCTTGATAGCTTGGAGGCAGGAAGGCAGACTTGTGGATAGGACAAAAGAAAGACTCAAGAGGGGGACAATAAAAAGATAATCAAATTCCAATTTAAGGAGTATAATTTTTGAGGTTTAAGTTGCAGTCTGGAGGTTAAATTAAAAGTGGAGCTATTTTGCATTCTTCACAAAGTTTGAGTGTTAGAGTCCTCCTCCTTTCTGCTCGTGAACTGTCTTCATTCCTGTAATTTATTTAAGTGCAAGTCTCATCCTTTCTTCTTGCTTATTTATTGATGTACTGCTGATAACACAGAGGCTGGCATAAGCTCTCATTCTCCTTTAGCCTTTGAATGTTTTTGTTAATAATAATACAGATACAATGTATCTTACTTTGATATATAGATCATCCAGCAGTAAGAACTGAAAATAATACAGACTGTAATATTTTTCTATAGTGATTTTAAAAGATTTGAAGGCCAAATAAGTCTTGGCATTCTGGTGCACAAAAGGAAACAAGCACCATGTTGTAAAAAGGTACCAACAAGTTGTGCATGTCAAATTCTTGCTTTACCTAAAAGGGTATGGAAAAGTATTTGTTATTGCATTATTATAGAAGCCTGATTTTTTTTCCTGCAAGAATATTGGAAATATTTGAGGTATACTTAGAGCCCAATGTGAAACAGATGGAAGAAATACAGAGGCACACTCCATTGTGCTGTTGTGAAAATACCCCTGGCTCGCACTTAAGAATATTTCTCATATTTTAAATTTTCAAAGTTCAGTTTTACTTAAGGACATTTAAAATTATCTTGAGGAATTACATACCTCAAGCATTGAGACTTTAGATAAGTGATGTGAAATCTAAGTAATTTTTCAAAGAATATAAATCTTTTGTCAAAAATGCTTTCCAATCAGTGGAAAACCAAACTTAGTCTTCTCTTTGCTTTAAGACCCTTGGGCTGACTTGCTGCATTTATCTAAAAAGCATTTAAATAAGTGTAAAATCTCTATCTTTTGATGACTCTGAAGAAGTTCTCCTTTTTTTTGCCTTGGTGCAGGAGGAAAGATGTCACTTGGATATCAGGAAGCTTTTGAAGTTTTCAAGCAGGACCATGCTGATAGTATAACCATTGAGGACAACAAACAGCTTCTGAAGCAGAGGTGGGTGTCATAGGAAAATACAGCTGGGGGGAAGATATCTGAGAGTTCATTACAGTCTGGGGAGGAACACATAACTTTACTCAGACATCCCAGGCTTCTGTTGAGGACTCGTTACATGCCCATCACCTTTTGTTACTTAAGACATTCCATGTTCAGAAGGCACTGAGTGGTGATAGAAGAGAAATCTGGATAGAAATTAAAATAGCATGAGGAATCTTAGTGCATATTTCCACTGGTTTTCTTCATCTTCACAGCCATGTTGAAGCAACGTGGCAATGACATTCAGGATCAAGAATTATCTAGGGGAAGTAAAATCTGTGGGACTGAATCAATTACTGCAATTTCCATTGTACAAAAATGCTTTACTGACTTCAGCACTGAATCGGATAGTAAGCTGGATGTTTAACATATGCATGTCTGGTGTCCCTAACCTGTTTGCCAAGGGATTTTATCTTCTTTCTGCCAGTTTTGCATTCACAAACAGATATAATACTTTCGTCCTCCACATTTGTTTTTAATGTTGGCAAAACACTTCATATGTCTGGTGAAAATAGAGATAAAGGCAAAAAATTGAAAACATGGATTTTCATACAAATTTTAAACCTCACAAATTAAACGACTATCACTCGTCTGTGTTGGTTGGATAACAGTACTGCTTCACTATCAGCTTTTCAAGTGTTGACCTTCCTAGTACTGCAAAAGAAATGCACAACTTTGAGATTGCAGATGCCAAAAGCAAATTTCTCAATCTATATTTGTAACTAACATTTCCCCTAAGAGTTGCTTGGGGGTATTTTGTTTGTTTTCTTCTGTTTGGTTCAGGAAGGTGTTTGTTTGATTGTGGGATGTTGTGGTTTGGTTTGTGTTTTGTGGAGTTTTTTTGTCCTGAGGTTTTCTCCTTCTCCAGGTTTCTTCTTCTTTCTTCTGTTTAACACAATTTTCTGCTTCACAGGCATGGAAGACATTTTTTTCAGGCACATCAAGTCTTATGCTCATTTATTTCAGTAAAATTGAGGCAAGAAATTATCTCCACATCTTTGTGACTTACTCAAGTTCTTGCTATTTATCACTTTTCTCAACTGATTAACTTTTTACCTTCTCAACTGATTAACTTTTATACCTCAGCCACAAGAAAGTAAATTGCTAAGGTATTAGATGTAGGTAAGCATTTATCAATGTAAACTGGATATCTAGCAATGCCTTTCTTCTGATCAGTTTATCAGATCATGCCACAGCACTGCCTCATCACTGCATAAATGATTCTACTGCAGTCATTTCTGGTGTTGCTATTCAATAAAACACTTAATAGTTAACAGCATGATAATGAGAGTAGTGCAATTCTGAGCCATGCTCTGCCCTTCCTCTAGCTAATCACAATTCTTCCATATTTTTTCTGTATGTTATTACTATGAAGCAAAGCAGTATTTCCTTCTGGTTTCAGAACATATAGTAGAGATTAGCAGAATCTACTAAGTTCTATGACAGATTTGCTTTCCTTAAAGGACAAAGATTCATACTAATGCCTTGTGTAACCCCTCTCTAATAGGCATCAGCTGATTGCTGAAATCAGCGCTAATGTGGATTTTGATACTTTGAAACAGGCAGCTTCCCCTGCCATTTGCAGTCATTTTTAGCAAAGATGCTTTACTCCAAGTTTACTGAGTTCATTAGAATGGATTTGTATCAAACCCAGTCTGTAATTTGGAATGCAGCCTCTCAACTACTAGTTACACAAAAGCTCTGTTACCCAGCCAGTGTTCAAATTGCACAGGAAGAGGAGTGTGGACACCACATGTTTAAAGGTTACCATAGCTTCCCTTTATATGTAGGCTTCTCTTGTTAATAATTTTGTTTATAGTTGCATAACCACTTCTGTCATACCACAAACAGTGTTTGGTTCACAAATTACTTATTTTTAGCTGTCTTATTTTTTCCTTTGGGTATTTTGGGTAGATTTTCTTGGTTTGCTAATTATCATAGAGTCAGAGAATAGGCTGAGTTGGAAGAAATCTTTACCAGTCATCTAGTCAAGCCCTGCTGCAATAAGCAGGGATATCTTCAACTAGATCAGGTTGCTCAGATCAAAGTCAAGATTGACTTTGAATGTTTCCAGGGATGGGGCATCCACCACTTCTCTGGGCAATCTGTACCAGTGTTTTAGCACTTTCATTGGAAAAGATTTCTCTTTTAGTTCTAGTCTAAATCTACCCTAAAGCACTACACCTTGTCCTATCACAACAACCCCTGCTAAAACATTTGTTCCCATCTTTCTTATAATCTCCCTTTAAATATTGAAATGCTGTAGTAAGGTCATCCTGGAGCCTTCTCTTCTCCAGGCTGAATAATTCCAGCTCTCTCAGTCTGTCTTCCTAAGAGAGGTGTTCCAGCCCTCTAATGATTTTCAGGGCCCTGCTCTGGACCCATTTCAACAGGTCTATGTCTTTCCTGTGTTCCAGAACTGGACACAGTGGTGTTGAATACTTTGAGTGCTGGTAGCTTGGTGTGCAGCTGCACTTCAAGCTCTGGTTGGCAGGAGCATGAGGCAAGAGGCCTTGAACTGGCACTGACACTTCACATAACAAAGCACACAGGGACCTGGTGGTTCCAGTCAGGTGGACAGACACTTAGAGACACAGTAGGAACCCATGTCTCAGGATGAAGGGCAGAGACTTTCATGCTTTTAGATTGTGAGGGTATAAAAATCCAGCGTTTTCTTTGTTCAGGGTCCCTCCTCAGAGGCACTAGCATAAGCTGTTATCCTGCTGTTGCATCATGATTAAATTATTTTAAGGACTCAAACATCTGAGTCTCTGCTATGGGAAACTTGGAGTTGAGCCACTAAGGAAACATTGCCAAACTATGTGTGGTAAATGTAGGGAGTCAAGCAGTTCACTTGTTGGCTCACTTACTGCAAAGGGGCTTTATTCCTAGCTCTGGTGATGAGAGTGTAACTCATTTTGGCTAAGGACAGGGTTAATTTTCTGTAGTAACCATGAGGGGGTGGGGCCTGGAGACACGTAGCTGTAACCAAGACCCTGTTGTTATTCAATACCATGCTATGTCATGGCCAGGGGCAGAAGAAAAGGATAACCTAACCCTAACCCTCTCTCACTTCAGAAAAGAGCATCCCTTTTCCCTTGGGGAAAGTGTAGCAGATAGAGTGGTGGGGTATCACTGGTCCCAGCTGAAGGGAGCACTTTGGGTGCCATGGCTGTGGTTCGGTCAAGCTCCAAACTTTCTCTTTTGCACGCTTTTGTTATGAATATTGTTGCTGTTATTATTAATTTTCTTATTTCATTGCTGTTTCCAGTAAATTGTTCTTATCTCTAATGATAACCTTTGCCTTTCGTGCTTCCAATTGGACAGAGATCAAGTTGAAGTGTGTTATTTTATAGTGGGACTCCTAGATCAGAAAATGCCCTTTCTAAACCATTCTGGCCCAATCCCTACACAGGCAGCATCACTAAACTCTTCCTAGGTTATCCATCTGTGCTTCTACTGCCTGTGCATTTTCTGCTTGCACTTTAGATTGATTTGCAGATCCCAATTCAGTCATGCTGGTCTCTTGCCTTCCTTGCTTGACTTCTTACTCCTGGGGTTTTGACTTTTTGCATTTCATGGGAAAACATTCTAAAAGACCTACTAGCTTTGTTCTATACTTTTGTCCCTGAAGGCAGTTTTCCACGGGATCTTATTGACTAACTCCTTGAAGAGCTGGAAGTTTGCTTTCCTAAAGCTTGGGAGCCTAACTTTACTCTTCCCCTGAACCATATCCCTCTGAACTGTGAACTCCACCAATGCATGACCACAGCAGCCCAGTCTGCCTCCAATCTCGATATCTTCAATTAGCTCATGACTTTGTGACCAGTAGGCCCAGTATCATGTCCCTCTGGTAAGGCTATTACCTTGCTTAAGAAGTTATCCTCCTTGCAGTCCAGGAGTCTCTTTGATTGCCTACTACTTGCCATGCTACTTTTTCAGCAAATGCTGACTTGTTTGAAGTCTTCCAGGAGGATAAAAGCCAGTAAGCACAATGTCTTCATCAGCTGGAGCATGAAGGCTTCATAAATAGGCTCCCCCTTAATCAGGCATCCTGTAGTAGATGCCAACCACTCAGTCCCCTTTGTTGCTTCAGTCTCTGATTCCTACCCATCAGCTATCAGCCTGCTCAAATAACAATTGTTCAGAGACACCTCTTCACACTCAGTCTGCCTCTTGGTTTAGAGAGCACCCTTTCTCCCCACTTGTCTCTTCAGACAATCTGTAACCACTGGTAGGCAAACTGAAGTTATGGGATTTGCCCTACCAAGTTTCAGTAATGGCATCTAGATCATAGTTTTCTACCAGTGTGGTGACTTCCAGCTTCTGTTGCCCACACAGCATGCATTGGTATAAAAGCACCTTAGCTGTTGGCCACTCCATCTTCTTAGAAGAGTACACCTTAATTCCTTTGAAGTATTTCCTCAGTGTTCCCCTATTGGCTCCTACTGCCTCAGGAGCCCCTGGCACATCTCAGTAAGACATCAAGTATGTATTATATTATTCTTATAGTAATTGAATGGTGAACTGTCAGTGAGCCTGGGAAGTTTCACTGTGAAGGTCACAACTGTTGCCTGGGCTGTGAATTATTCATATAGACGTGACTACACATAGCCATACCTATAAAATACAGATATATTTTTTCTGTAACTACTGGTGTAAAAATTATCAAAGGCAGTCAATAATTAAATACTGAAAAGCATTTGTTTTGTTAAATATTTATATTTTTAAAAAATCTGGTTTTGAATAAAGCTTTTCATCTACTATGTCAGAGATCTTCACAGGTGCAGTAGCTTATACTGTACCTCAGTAATATCTCTAAATTTAAAAAGTGGAAAAACTGATATAGTCAGAGATAATTCAAGTGAAACAAAATTCATTCAATTTGCCTTCAATTCAAGTTGTCTACAGGAAGAGTCTTTGTAAGATAGAAAATGTGATCTTCTACAGCTTTACAGCAGTTCTTTTTAATTTTTCATCCATACATTAATAACTGCTTCCCTGCTTAAAAGAAACCACTCTGTGTTGATACCCAGACAGAATCAGATTTCTGCAATTTGAACTTTCTATACCTGACTTCAAGAGAACTTAATAATATCATATTTCTTAATGTGATCCTGTTCTCTTAGGATTGTTTCTCTGAAGGGGAGAAAAATGCATCCAATTTTCTGATGAAATATGCTACCAGGCAATCTCTACAGTTGTGCCACTCCAATGTAATGCATACGACACAAAGCTTCTAAATCCCATCTTAGACAATATTTCCAGTAGTAAAATTCTACTGAGCTTACAGTTGTGATGTAAATCTAGTTTCCTTTTTGTTGTTCTCCAATGTTTTTTTTCCATTTTCATCTTTCCTTGTTTTCTGTTTTTTTAACAGTTAACTTGTTTTTCCAGTACCTAAGGGCAAGTATCATGGAAAGGATGAGTTTCACTTGGGTCACTTGTTGTTGTAATTTCTAATAATTAAAAACAAGTGAATGCTTATTTAATTCACTGAATGTCTCTCTCATTAGACATCCTCTGAGTTTGTCTTAGTTTACATAACGAGTTAGAGATTTTTTTCCAATATGTTTCTATTTTAATTACTGACATTTGCATTCAAAGAGTGAAATCTTTGCCAAAAATGCTTTTTCCACTGAAATTAGTGGCTAAATTCACTCTGGGATTTCATCATGGAGTGTTTATCTTGTAGGTAATAGAAGCCATGATTTGGCAATTTCAGATTTTTCTGTTGTGTGGTTTCCATGTAAGATATACATGAAGTTTTTTCAGCTAAAAATATAATTGTTCAGTCATTGCTATGGTAATTGTTCAGTCATTGCTATGCATATCATCCTAATGCGAGATAATGTCACCCTTTTTTTTCATTAAAGAAGTATTGAAAATAGCTTTGTCCCATTTGATATTAGAGTCAAGTCTTGTGTATTTACCTGATTTATTTTGTTTGACTAGATTGATAGTCACAGATGGAATCTGTTGAAATGCCATTAATTCTTGCCAAATTTCAGTTTATGTTCTTGTGCTGGTTTATAAACTATGGTGTTTGAACAACAGATGCACGACCTATTCAACTATTGACAGTAACCTATGAATAAAGGCTGGATAAATATCTGGCTTCAACTTTTACAGATAAATCACCCTGTGAGCATCAATCATAGTCAACAGCCAACCTGAGATTTGTCTCAGGAATTAATAAGTAATTGATGAACTTAGTATGGGACCTGAGGGAAAGAAGGAGAGAGGTACTTCAGGGCTTCTTTCCTTTGATATTTATGCAATCCTTAATGCCTGCTTGGGGCTCTAAGTTAACCCCAGTAGGAAAAGCTTTTCTAAAGTCTAACAGAAACTTCAATGGTTTCCACCTGTTTTTGTGTAAGAAGAAGTAAGTGTCCAGGAACCCTCCAGCTTCACCCATTTAACTTTGTGGAATTCAGCCTTGAAAGCATATGTTTGTGAGCAGATACCCAAGTTGTAACTAGAAATTCTAACTTGTTCCAGTCTAATCAAGAAATGAACTAATTGAGAAGGGGAAATTTTTCACATCCTGCCTTTGTAGAGAGAAGTCCTATTTGTTTACTCTGTTTTGATGTTTTTTGAGTTAGAGAGAAGTACAATTTGTGGATTTCTTCAGTTTCTTTCTCTAGATCAAGACTCTTGTAAATAGTTTCTCTTAGACCAGACAATCTCTCCTAATGGAAAATTGTTTTTAATTAATTCTACTTGCAAATGAAAAACTAGTACTGAGTAATTTTGTATTTTATTATGATAAGCTTCTAGAACTATTTGTTATTTCCAATAATTCTGTATCATTATGCTTGCATTGACAGGTTTGATGAAGCTAAATGCCTTGGAGAGAAATTAAATGAAGTGAGAAATAAAATAAGTGAGTATGTTTTTAACTTCATTTTACCTTTAGCTGATGAAATCACAGAACTCAAATGTATGGAAATAGATTCAAGTTTCTAAAAGAAAAAAGTCAATGCATTGCTGAGACTTCCAATAAGGTAAACTGTAAGCTGATGATAGCAGCAATAATTTTATGTACAAGTTTTGATTATTTCAAATACCATAATGCAAAAACCAGCTCCCTTCTTTATTTGACAGGATGTCTGAAATTTATCAAAAAAGAGAAGGTAAGGTATTAACATGGGATTTTAAATTTTATTTTGGAATAAAAGGATCCAAAACCTTAATTTGAAAAGTCATATCTATGGATTAAGGATTGTATTTATCCATAAATTTATATGACTTCCGATAAAAGAAGACCGCACTGCACTTTGTACAGATTAATTAGAGCTATTTTGAGGAGTGCCTCAGTTTGATGGGGAGTTTCATCTTTTTTTCTTCTAAGACCCCAACAGTATGTGATTGGTGTACAATTTCAGATTGTTCAATGTCAAAAATCACCCATAGATATATTCTATATAGACCCCAAGGCAGGTCTAATTTGATCCTCTTAGCAGCCTTTGATATGTTCCTAGATGATTTTGGAGTTTTGTTGATTCCAAATCACTCCAATTGACTCCAATCCTGGAGGCTGTCCAGGATTTATCAGATGTTAAACAGTTTTTTTTCTGTCCCTGAAGTTCTTGGAGATCTGGTCCATGTTCTCCATTTTGCACATATTCAGGTGAGCCATGTCTCTTTAACCTTTCAGATACAGACTGTGGGGGACCAGATTGAAAGGTAATCTGGCATCCAGGGCAAGTGGTGTAGATCTTGCTCTTCTTTTCTATCTCCTCCTTCTTTGGATGCACCAAAATAGATATGGACAATGAAGTCATTCTCCTCACTTCATGTCTTAGAATAGCAGTTGACTTCTGGGAAAGGACAAATATCACACAACACAGCTGCCAAGTGCTCTGTACTTACACCATAGCCATGATTATATTCTCTGTGGTCATAAATGATAATTATTGCCAGATTCCCCTCCCAGTCACCTTTGGGTTCACCACAAGTCCCTCAGAGATATTATACAGTATATTTAAATTATGTCAGGTATGCGGAAAGCCACAGCCATGCTGGCAAAGTGTTTTCAAACCACAGCACAACTGGTGTTTGGAATAGATCCAGAAGCAGAAACATCAGGTGCTGAGCCCTCCTGCAGGAGTTTTCTGAACACTTGGTTATTTCTGTAAGACATGATACTAGAATTCACCTGTCTTCTTTCAGTAGGTTAATTTGCCTCTGTCAGGTCGGCCAGAACATAAATGTCACTACAGAACTTGTGCATGGATATTCATAGGTTGGCCCATGCAAGAAGAATTTCAGTATTTACCTCGCAAGTATGGGTTTTTGCAGTGTTCATATAAACTCACTTAACTCCTGCCAAGTAGGCTTTTTACTGTGGCAAACCTGGAAAAGCAAGTTAAACATACTGTGGAGGACTCTTTTTCTTCTGCTACTATCTTGAAGTCCACTTTGTCCTGCATTCCTTCTGTCTCTTAGATTTACTCATCTATGTTATACCCAAGAAATTCCTTAGCCTAAATAAGGTGTAGCCAAAAGTCAGCCCTGACTGCCAAGCTTCTTTCTATTATGGAAGCTGAAATTAATTTTAGAGCAGGAACAGTGAACACTAGCAATAAGCAGCTACACACAAGCACATCTTTCTCAGTATCTGGGGTTGCAACTGTGCTGCTGGAAGACAGGAACCTAGCAGCCACCCTAAATGCATCTTTTACCTGAGGGAGAACAAATATTTGGAGGGCATGGGAGACAGTAAAAGATGCAGTAGGACACAGGCCAGTCCTGAAGGTATCACTTGCAGTGTCGTGCTAGGACAAGACTTGTGTGATTTCTCAGTCTGTTAAGATTTGAATCTCTCAGAAATAATGTAACAGTGCAATGTAGACATCATCTCTCAAGACTCTGTTTCCATGGATTGCTACAAAATCTAGAAGAAACCCTTGGTTTGGACTGAATTGCTGTGTGTTTTTCCTCAGTAAGTCAGGCAAAACTTCTGATAGCTATAGTGCAGTAGAGTATGGATTTAGCTGCAGTTAAAAACATCTGTTTAAAACTTGCTTTTGGTTAAGTTCTTCAGTGTTAACATTGAAACAGTAAAGTATATCTGGGAAACATGAGTGATACAACAACAGTATATGTAAACTAAAAAACCAAACTGATGCCTTGAACAAAGTAAGCAGCCATGTAACAAATCAGTCGTGCTGCACTGATCTTGACAATGCCTAAATGCCTCCTGTAGGAAATTGTAATAGGTTGTAGACCACATGAATGCTGAAAATGTCCTTTAAGAGTCAAGCTAGAAATGTCTCCAAAGTTCTAAGAAAAATTGCACAAAGCACATTTTGGTCTTGTTTTGGTATATAAGTGTAGCTACAAGTGAAGCATTTTCAAATTAAAAATTAATTTCCTTATTCTTTTTTTATTTTGGTAGCAAAATGGGAAGACAGTATTTTCATTCAGTTTTTACTCTAGTTCTGTAGTATAAGCAAGAAATTCTATCCACGTTGTATCCATTTATAGGTATCTATATCCTGATAGAAGCAGATTATGCAGATGGTTTGTGGATGGTTTTTATGCACTGATGTCTGAGGCTTAAAAGTTATCATACCGTAAATTCCTTTCTTCAATTCTTTCTGTATAACACTCTGCAGCATGTGAAAATTAGTACTCTGGCTAATACAAATATTAGATTTTATTCATCTGTCCTTTCATCTTGTCCAGCTTTGTTTAGAACATATTTGTTAATGTAAGCACCTCCTAAGAAGTATTCAAATATTGTATCCAGTTCAGCTTAGTCAATTCAATTACACTACTTATACAGTTTAACAGCCTAAAACATTTTTTTTCAATTAAGTCTGTTTCATCATAGAAGTCATACTCAAAGGATCATTAAAGATGCTAACATTTTTTTTTCAATTAAGTCTGTTTCATCAGAGAAGTCGTACTCAAAGGATCCTTAAAGATGCTAAGGAAGTTTACTAACCTGCCAAATTTTTACTTAAAATGTGGTATGAGAAATAAGAGTCATCTGTGGCCTGAAACTAGATCTTTAATTTACTTTTATTGTTGTTTTGGTTTCCTTAAGCATTCCTGGCTGCCTTGTTGTGCACAATCAAGAACAGGTCCCATCAATATCAGTTTCCATTATTTCTATGTTATTCTTAATAGTATAAAGCTATGCACCACAGAGGTCATAATAATCCATTTCATGCAGTCCGATTATATTTTGAGATAGTGATAGCAGCATCTGGCTGTAACTTTTATGTCATAAATATCCTTTCATTCTGACTTTGGAAATATTAGTGTTTTGCAGTGAAAAGTACGCACAATACTCCAACCCTTTCTCAATTACACTAACATAAAAAATCAGGAAATTAGGGCTGTAAAAAGAAATTTGTGGTAGGATTTTCTTGGTAGGCTTTTGTAGATGTTGCTGCTTGCACAAAAAGATTAAGGAAAATGATGTCTAGATGTAAGGTGGATTTCAAGTGTGGAATAACTATAATATCAGAAATGAAACATTGTGACCAGCATGCTCTTTGCTACTATACCACTTAGTCCTGGATTCTGTCTCCTTTTATGTCTAATAGCAGTACAGGGATTTTTTTTAAAAAAATTTTTAGGAAAAATAATACGTCTTAGATTTGTCATTATGCTTACTTTTCACAATCACTTCCTAGAAGAAAGAGGATGAATTTTATTGAGGATGAAAATTGTCTTTTTCTGATACTTGGGGGAAAAAAAAGAGAAAAAGAGGGAAATGTTTGTAAGTCAGGGCCATTTTAGTGACACTTGGCTGCATTATGACGCTAAACTCTGTATAGGCACAAATAAAGGAGCCAAGGGCTTTGGTGCAAGCACTGAGGGGCAATTCTTTTTGCCAGTTATTACATAAATATCCCATAATAAAGCAGAGAAATTGTATAGATTTTGAACATGTAGACATGTATGGATTTGTTTGAGTGAACTGTTCAGAATTGTTTACATATGGCTGGAGAATGTACCCAGTGACTGGGTTTTAAAAGACAAATACAAAAAACCAACATGAGTGAAACTGGAAAAAAATAACTGAGAGGTCAGGAAATAATGAGAACTCTGTAACCAGCGTAGGAGAACTGGAAAGTGGGCCAGTACTGACACAAAGTACATTTTTACATTTCTAGTCCAACATTAAGAACTTTCAAAGTGTATACTTTTCTAGCTAAAAAAAAAAAAAAAAAGGTTTCTTTTCTTGGGAAAAAAAGTGCTGTGTGACTCCATGTGTTTTTGTATTGTGTGTATTGTGTTATGTTCAGAGTTGGGGTCTCTAACAAGAACTGTATACCCTTTTGGCATTACTGAAGAAGACAGTGAAGGAAATTTGATGCTGAAGCCTAAGATTTTGTTTCAGAATAGTGAAGAAAATTTCTCATTGCAAAAATTTGAGTGATTGTGCCTAGCACAGTGTTGTGAGTCAACCGAGGCTGACTATCCATCAGCTTCCTCACATCCCTTCCTCAAAAGAATAGGGGGGAGAAGTAGAAAGAAAAACATGTGGATTGAGATAAAGATGAGGACATGGCTTAACAACTACCAAGTGAAACAGATTGAAGTCAGAGAAAATTAGTTTAATTTATTGTCAATTAAAATAGAGCTGCATGGTGAGAAGTAAAGACAAAACTGCTGAAATAAAAACTTCTCCCCTTATCAGGGCTAGCAGAAGGGTTTTGTTTTTTTCTAGGATGCTGCCATCAACAAGATGGTTTTACACTATTACTGCAAATATTCTGTGTCAAAGTACTCTAACAGTGAGGACTACTCTACATCTGAACAAAATGTAAAGCATTAAATAAGAAAAAAGACCCAACTGCTACTACATTAATCAAAGTGTGAGTTGGGGAACTACAACTTCTATTTTCAGTGTAAATTAAACTGATACATTCATTCAGAATTTCACCACCAAAGAAAGTTTCCTATGTGCAAGAATGTGCTGTGTGTTAGAAGCCTTTAAGAGTAGTAAGGATTTCCATTTCACTCCTATAAATGTCTGACTGTTTTGGGTTATTTTTACCACTATTAGATTTAGTTTTTTCCTAAAGGGAAAAAAACACGCTAAATGGTATTTAATGCCCAGAGGGAAGCAGCTGTTGTTTTTAGTCTGTCCAGAAATCAGCTAACATTATGATTGAAGCTGGAAGAGGAAGGGCAAACTCATGTGGGAGTAATAACTGTGTGAGGAAACAGGCACTCTCGGAATGAAAAAGGGTAGGTGGGTGGATTATGTGCACATGATGTTGATGGTACATCTATACCCACAGGAATGCTGAGCTGTTGCACTGCTCTGCCTCATTTCAGGCTTTGATTTTTGCACACAAGATCATAGAATGCCAAAACAAATTAAAATCTTTAGTGACAGCAGGTTCTAGTACTTCAAAACAAGGTTATTGAAGAGTCCTCATTTAATTTGCTTGCAAATTATTCAAATACTGTTCATATGTATCACAGTTAATGGCATGCTATGCTGACATGGTGAGGATGGAGGAGAGAGAGGACAGGACATGTCAGTGCTCAGAGATAATATGGATTCTGATTCACTAACTCAGATGCCTTCTGATTCACTAACTTGGATGCCACATTGTTATTATTGTGAATGCACAGTAGATGTTAAACCTACACCAAACCTAATTAATATAAACCCAGAAATTGTATTTACCTTTTTGGTTTGTGCAAGATTCTATGTATGTATACATAAAAATCAATCTTGTTAATGTCATCTTATTCTCCATCTTGATGAGCCAAGAAAACCTACATTAAACTCCAAAGTAAAAATATTTTACGCAAGGGTTTTCTTTACACCTACACAGCTTTATGAAGGAGACTGATAGCAGAATTTTTGCACAGAGAGAAAAATAAGACAGATGAAGTTAAGGTTTTCTAGGCAGAGATGGTCTGAGAGCACTCTGTGGTGTACATCTACATTGTTGTATCTTCATATGTGGGCAATAAGCTACTTGGAAAAAGAAAGATCAGCTAGTTAAGAACTAGAATACCAAGGCTAATAGTAGGAATGCTGCACATATTTTAAACCATGATTATATGAGCTGAAAAAATGGAAGGAAGTCATGCACAAGCAAATTTTAAAACTTTTGCTGAAGAAGTACTTTGGAAGGATGGAATTTCTCTGTTAAAGAAAAGTTTTGTGCTTTACGTGGAATCTAGATGAAATGAAAAAGCTGTGATGATTTGCTAGATGAAGATAAAACCCATCAAAATCTATGCACTGCTTTCTTAAAGCTTAATAGTATTGGTAGTATTATCTATTTCTTTACAGTAATATAAATGTTCTGAGTTACAGACATTAACTTACTGGACATTGTTTCAGCCATGAATGAAGTGAGGCCACAATAAGAGAGAAATTACTGTGCTTTGAAATGCATTCCATTCTTTAGTGTAATATTCTGAGATACTTATTCTTTTATGGAAATAAACATTGTGACTTCCTAGTTGCTGATTTAATTCACTGTTCTAGTGTAATTCCAATAACTATCAAGTAGTTACGAAAACTTACATGTGCTCAGCAAATTTTACTGGAAATGACTAGTGTAGAAGAAAAATGGCAAGATTTGGTTTAAAATGGGATTGAGAAACTTCAAGAAGAAAGGTTACATTCCACAAAAATTATGGTTCAAATGAAATGCAAGCAACTCATAAATAAATCAATTCTGTATGCAGATTTAATGAGCAGATAAGTCAACAATGTAATTCCACAGCATTTCATTATTCAGGTAGCTTGTATTCTCAGCAGAGACCTTTAAAATCCATGCAACTTGAGATCTTGAAATCCTCACTAAAGAAAAACTCTAGCTGAGGTCAGTTTGAGTTCTATTTGTGTATGGATTGAAAAGAAGTTTCTGAAAATTTATCCTTAAATTTATCTTTATTGTTGTTTTAGTTGATCAAGGGCAAGAAGCATTAACTATAGATTTATAGAATCATTGAATGGTTTAGATTGGAAGATACCTTAGAGGTCATCAGTTCCAACCCTCCTGCCATGGCCAGGGTCACCTTCCAGTTGAACAGGTTGCTCTGAGCCCTATCCCACAGTGCCCAGTGCAAATGGGCACTTGGTGCAGCATGTGCTGTGCAGCTCATTCAGCACATTTTCTATCAGGTGTACTGTGCACCTTCTTCAAAGCCAGTTCAATGTCAGGCTGCATGTATCATGATTTATGTGTCCAGCATCCCTAACTGGATTGCTCAATACCTGAGAAATTCCAGATGAACAGCCTGGATCTAGAAGATGAACAGTGATCTAGAAGAAGCTGAAACAGTAGTTAATGATGAGAAGTACGAGATTTGACAAAAAGACATCAACATAGACTGGAAGCTCTCTGAGCAAAAAATGCCTGCCTGCCTGCTGCTTCTCCACTTCTGTCCTGCACCGGGATATATGGAAAATTAAAGCTTCAATACACATAGTTTCTGCTGATTTCTTTTCTCCTGGAATGCTGCCTGTACATTACAGATGTCCTCTGTCACTTAACAGAGACAGTCTTGGTATCAGGACACAAGTTTTATCAGAAAATATTACACAAACATTATTTCTTCCATACTTCATCTCAGGTGTGTAACTATGCTTCTCAGGTGTGCAATTCTGTTGCTTATTCCTGAGTGATGTCGCTTATACCTAACATAACAAAGCACATTAGGTCTGCGAAACCTGCAGCCATCTGTAAGAAAAACAGAAGAGAAAACAGGCCATGGGGACAAACAGTCCCCCAGATGTAATTTCCCAGCTGGGATGTTATTCAATGTGGCCCAGTGCCTAGAAGCCCCAGTCTGTTTCTGATCTGCAGGTCAGTTTCAAAGCAGTTTTGTAATAAACGAGGCATGTTTATGTGTCTACCAAAAATAGCAGTAGCTGTTAAAGCTGAAGCCATTCAGCATGGCTGACACAGTCTTTAGAATCTTTCTCCTTAATTTCTTGGCCCAATTGTTTGGCAACTTGATGCTGAAAAAAACAAAGTTCCTAAGTCTGTTTGTTTTGGATAAGTATCTAAGTTTCGTGCCCTTATGACAGCAGTTTTGAGATCTATTTTTTTTTTAATGTTACATTTTGATTTTTGGAAGCAAGGAATTGAAAACACAGAAAAACAGCTGAGTTTCTAAAGATATTATTTCTTAACTGCTTTGTCACCATCTGCAGTTTCTTCTTTGTTAGAAATGTAATTTACTTTGCTTTGTAGGATGCTGCATCTTATTTTTCTGTTTGATTACAAATCCTTCAGTTTTAACATATTTCTTTCTTTCCATGATGAAATATAGCTCACTTTCTTTCTGATTCTGTTCAGGTTCTTTTTCTACCACTTCAGGCATGATTTCTATGGCCTAGTTAACCATGGGTCTGTAAAGCATAATCTAAAATGGTGTGGTCTTTCAGAGTGTCCTGTTGAAGATCTCTCTCAAGGTGCTGTAAGGCAGAATAGGTGGCATGACTTTCACACAGGCCTAGCAAGTAACTACCATATGGTAACTGGTTACTATCCTCTTGGAGCAGACTCAGTGCTGTGATGGAGATTTCCACAACCTATTTTCTTGTCCTTTGAGCATCCATTTGGATCGTAATATAAAGCAGAGAGATGGGAATGTATTTTTCTTTCTTGCTAGAACTTCAGTGAAAGGTTCATTTAATGATTTTTTGTTTGACTTTCCACTGTGTTCATAGTGAGAGTAATGAATTAACTACCTTGTTTGTAAGCAACAGATCGTCTTTTGATTCATGTGAAATTTTTTTTAGAATCTCAAAAGTCTCTGCCAAGTGAGCAAGGGTTAAATTTGTCTTGAAGTAGTGCAGTTATGGTTGCTGAGTGTAATTCTAGTAATGACTAGTCTAATAATGACTAGGTAATTTATAACATAATACTTTTAGCTAATTTGAATCCCCAGAAAGCTGATAGTAAGATGTACAAATAAGTTAGAGAGCCAGACAAAACTATAAGGTCTATTATAAAAGCCTGTGAAGTGTTACTATCCCTTTCTGAAAACAGCAGAGAAAATCTGTCTTTTTTATACTTACAGTAGGCATTGTACATGTTATAAGTCCTAACCGTAAGCAGGAAAAATCAGTATTTTCCAAGGCTGAGGATCAAGATACAAGGGAGGTGCCAAAAAGGGAGATGTGGGGGAGCAAAACTGGGGCAGTGCCATGCTCCCCTTGGCATGGCTATTGTAGCTGCAGTGTCCCTGGGGCTCTGGGTTTTGTGGCTTTTTCAAGCCTAACCCTAAGCGGAGCAGAAAAATCAGAATTTTTCAAGGTGAATTTCCACCTTGTGGGTGGTGCCAAGGTGTGAAGAGAGCAATGTTGGGGTTGGCAAGCCTTTTCTCATTGCAGTGTCCATGGACTTTGAGGCTCTGTGGTTTTCTCAACGCAAACTGTAAGCATAACCCTAACCCTAAGTGCAGCAGCAAAAGCAGCTTCTTGCCCAGTTGCCTGGAACATAAATTGCACCAAGAACAAAGCTGTTGAGGGAGCAATCTTTGGGAAATGGGGTGTTCCTTTATAAATACAATGCTCCCAAACCTACCAAAATTATACCAAATAAAGCCTAACGGACCAAAGTTAAAAGAAAAGAAACAAGGGATGAAATTCATTACATAAATGGGGAAAAAATGGTAAAACAAAGACAAATGATAAAAAGGCATGGGGTGCATAAAGAGCAAAGAAAAGAGTCAACCCCTACTGAATATGAAATTCATTACATAAATGGGGAAAAAATGGTAAAACAAAGACAAAACAATAAAAAGGCGTGGGGTGCATAAAGAGCAAAGAAAAGAATCAACCCCTACTGATATTATCCTCATTGAAATCACAAGAACTCTTCCTTTCAGGAAAGGAAAGGAAATCTTGGAAACAGAAAAGAAAGTGTTACAAACATTCGTTTTCTGTTTGTGTTACAAACACACAAATAAAATAAAATAAAATTTTGAAATGGAGGAACTAGAAGAAAATAGATAGGGATGAAATGAAGTGCAGTGAAAAGTATCAAAACTTGCTGAAATTATTAACACTGAAATTGCAAAATCAGGAAACAAAATCAAAGGAAAAGATAGAAGAGATAGATAAAATGAAATGCCTAATGGAAAAAAAAAATCTTCAACTAAGGTAAAGCAATAAAGAGGCTTGAGATGCCATGAAGTACAGGGAAATGAGCAAAAAATTGTTTAAAAATTCCTCATAAAAACACTAGATTTCATTTCCAAACCTGTATATTTCAGGAAAAAATTACAAAAAAGAAATTTATTTCTTTGCAGATATATCATTTGACATGATCCCCTGATTTTGAGATTTCAGCAAAGATTAATTGGGGCAAGTTTTGGACTTTTTCACTATATTTCATGGCATGCCATGCAATCGAACTGTTTTCACCTAGGTGAGAATTTATTTATTTTTAATTAGGCAGGTCATTTCATCAATATCCTCACCTATATGTTGTCTGTGTTTGTTCCGTGGATTTGGGATTTTGGTGCAATAAATTTGGAAGTTCTTCAACCTTTTTGAAACACCTTATTTCATCCTAATCCATCTGCTTTTAGTTACTAAATTTCAAAATTTTCTGGTTTTTTTCAATTGCACTTTATTTGATTCTATCTCCTTTCCAGACTGTTTGTAATGCTTTCTTTTCTGTTTTCAAGATTTAATTTCTTTTCCTGAAAGGAAATTAATTTTTTTTTTTCAAATTAGGCTGGTCCTTTTTTACAGTTGTTCTCTTGTCTTTTCTCTTATCTTGTTTGATTTTCTTTCTCTGATTTTGCAACTTGTGTTAATTTAGGTAAGATTTGGCCCTTTTTACTGCAACTCATTTCATCTCAGTCCATTTTCTTAAAGTCACTAAATTTCCAGATTTTCTGGGTTTTCTTCAATTGTATTTTATTTTATCATATCTTCTTTCTGAAGTGGTTGTCACACTTCCTTTTCTGTTTTCAAGATTTCATTTCCTTTGCTGAAAGGAAATTCTTCCTTCCAATGAGAATCATCTCAGTAAGCTTTGCTCCATATCCCTCTACTTTATGGCATCCACGCCTTTTGATCATTTTCCCTTCAGTGGAGATTTTTTTTTTCCATTATACACGCCATTTCATTCAATTGTTCTGTTGACTTTTTCTCTTATCTTTTTTTTATTTTTTTCCCCTGATTTTGCAACTTCAGTGACGTTAATTTAGGTAAGATTTGGTCCTTTTCTTGGTAACTCATTTCATCTTGGTCCATTTGTTTGTCTTCATGAAATTTCCAAATTTTTAAATTTTTTTCAATTGCATTTTACTTTATTATATCTCCTTTCCCAACTCTTTGTAACGCTTTCTTTTCTGTTTTGGTCCATATCCTTGCACTTCATGGCATCCCATGTCTTTTTATTGCTTTCCCTTTGGTGACAATTTTAAAATTTTTTTAGATTAGTTGGGTCATTTCATTCAATTCTTCTCCTCCTGTCTTTTCTGTCTTCCTGTTTTATTTTTTCGCCTGATTTTACAACTTCAGTGAGGTTATTTTTGGCAAGTTTTGGTATTTTTCACAACCCTTAATTTCATCCTGGTCTATTTCCCTGTCGGCTCTCTATTTCCAAATTTTCTTTTTTTTATCAATTGCATTTTATTTCATCCTATCCCCTTTTCTGAGTGTTTGTAATTTTTCCTCTTAATATTAACCTTACTGAAATCCCAGAATCTGGCAACAGAGTCAAATGACAAGGCAGGAGAAGATATCCATAAATTACATGTCTATGAAAAAAAAATTTTCACCAAAGGGAAGGCAATGAAATTGCACAGGATGCCATGAATTGCAGGTAATGGACTGAGGCTTGCCGAATTGTTCCTCTTTGAAATTGCAATATTTCATTTATTTTCTGCAAAGGAAGAATTTTCTTACGGTAAAGGAATTTAAATCATGAAATCAGAGAAAAAATTTTAACCAATACTCTGGAAAGGAGATATGTTCAAAGGCATTTTGGTTATTTTAAGCCTTTCCCTAATTTTGCCAGAAAAAAATTACTATTTTCTTAGGCATAGATACACAGCATGTGAGTGTTTTCATGGTGTAAGGTATGGATGGAGCAATGTTTTATTGCCATGGTCTCCTTGGCATACCTTTTCCTGTGCACTGTCCCTGATCTCTGGACTTTCAAGTTTACTCTACCTTAACCCTAAGCATAACCCTAATCCCAAGGGAACAGTAAAATCGGGCTTATTGTGAGACTGATCTGTCCAGCCCGTGGGCGGTGCAGCTCTCTCCCTTCAAAGGTACACCTGCGTTTATGGCAGCTGTGCCAGAGCCGCCTGTTCTGCTGCTGCTGCTGCAGCACCGTCATGCTTTGGCCATTTTCAGAAAAGAGAGAAGGACACATGTCATTGCTCTATCTTCCTCATTCCTTGGCTGCTGTAGGACTTTTCAAATCTGATCTGGTATAAATGAGACTGGTAAGAGAACCAGGCAGTTCTAGTAGTTTTGCTGAGGCCTTTTTCTTTTTTCTGCTCCTCCTTATAAGAAGAGGATACCATCTTTGGTAATATAAAGTAGTCTTTGCAGCAGCACTCAGCAAACTTATTTTAAAAAGTAGAAGTCTTTTGGCTTCAGGGGGCAATGCATATGTTAAATGGCAATGCTAAATATTGTCCCTTGTTTCAGAGTTGCTTGCATATGTTTGTTTTTACTTTCAAACAATAGGCAATGCCCCAGGGTTACTGTATGTATTCTGAATGGGTCCTCAGAATGGGAAAACATGATTTGTCAAATGACTTATTCAGAAAATACCAAACTGAATGAACTCATTTGAACAGCTCTATTATGCTCCCCTGGTGTGCTATTCTTTAAACAGAAGAACCTTATTAGTGTAACAGTCACTCCAGGCCCAAGATGTTAATGTTTTCTTTGGCTCTAAGTTGGAATGTACATATGTAGGAATCATTTTCATTTTCTAATTATTACAAATGATGTTCTGTTCTTTACAAACAGAACTATTTTCAGGGGGAAAAGTTATGCTCAGGAAGAAACCAAGTAAACACTTTTTACCTTAAGTAAAAAGTTATTAAGTTATTCACTAGAATAACTAAAATGAATTGACCAGGCTCATTGGGTTTAATCAAACCATGGGTATAAACTTGGAAAAATACTCAGTAACATATTTCTGCCTGCAAGTTGTCTTTTGACTCAAAATAGATAGTCATTGCTAGATTGCTACATTGCATTTTGCTGTTTTATTAGGCTGTTTATTAGGCTACAGTATGATCTTATGTAAATCTATTAAATTTGCTCTTTTAAAGAAAAAATGCCAGGTGATAGTTGATGCTATATTATGAGGTATGTGTGTTAAATCCTACAATCTTTTGTACAAAACATTTTTCTTATCATAGAATTACAGAATGTACTGACTTGGAAGGGACCAATCAGGATTATTGAGACCAGCTCCTGGCCCTGCACAGGACAACCCCATCTCTCTGTTTTGTCAAGGTCTCTCTGCAGGGCTTCTCTGCCCTCAAGGGAGTTAATAGCTCATCCCAATTTAGTGTCATCAGTAAACTTAGTATTCCCTCAAGTCCTGCATCCAAGTCATTTAAGTCTTTAGTATTGGATGGCCAGACATTTTAACATTGAAAAATCAAACCTTCACATTTTAGAGAAGTAGATCTGTGCTTATTCAGAGTAGTACTGTCCAAGAGTGATATTCCTTCCTGTGCACAGAAAGAGAAATTTGATTTTCATAGTATCTCATGGTTAATTTACACATCTAGACAGTATTCATGCAGACTTGTAGCATAGGCATATAGACCCACACATACTAAAAGACAATAGCTATTTTTTTCTAACCAAACTAGTTCCTAAATCATGTGATGTCCCTACAGTTGGTTGTGAATGTTGCAGAAGGAATGCAATCAACAGCAAATAGCTGTAATATGAAGATTTTATAATGCACTTCATTTAAGGCTGAGAGAAGATGTCTGTTCTGAGCTGATTACATCATTATATCAGTTATACATAATCGGATTGTATTTTAAATTGCTGAGCAATTCAAGAAGCAGTCTTGGGCTTATCCACAACAGTGAATATATGCTGCATCTTCACAGGAAGCTATTTCAGATTTTACTGGGTTGCTAGTATGTGTCTGACACTCAAGGAGTCACTTCTCAAAGGTTTGGTAGATATATTACAAGTAAATGTGCATCAAAAAATGTGTCACACACTCATTCTTACTCTGACTTGTTTCCATCACCATGAAATGTTTATCTGCATGGCCTCAAAACATGGTAGCATATCTAGTCAGCTTCAGCATAGTAATTTTTTAACACATATTTTATTTTTAATTTTGTGTCATATCTGTCAGATTCTTAACATCAGTCTGTCTTATCTGACCAGAAGTTACAGAGCACTATGTGCTCAATGCCAGGACAATTCCTTGGGTAAGAGCAAATTTTAAGTTTCTGAAACTGAAGTATATAGTGAGCCCTGGAACTCAATATTTAATTTCATGTTGGATAGCTCTGGCCAGAAGAAAGGTCACAAAATGAGACTGAACATCAAATTGTTGCATAGAAATTGCAAAGGCAGTATTGTAACAGAAAATAACCATGTTCATCTGAAACTCAGCTGTAGTCACTCTCTGCTTAAAATATTAACTGAAACCAGTGTATTATTACCAGAAAACTTGTTGGGGGTAAAATCCTTTGGTTTTGACTTTGCTTGTTTGTGCTTTTAAGACCCCTTTATTTATTTTTTATTCTTCTTAAATTTGCATATTTGAAAATGTGAAAAGGATAGGAGCTGTATACAAAGCTATTTCTCTATTTTCCTTATTCTTTCTCTTCACATTAGTTTCTAAGAAATAATCAAGAGATAAGTGGCATTTCTTCATATAAGCATCCAGACCACTAAATTCACAGATTATGGCTCCTTATCCATATGGCATTGCTTTTCAGTCATGCTTTTTGGACCAGCTTAATATTTAATTCATGAACAAATAGATGTGATAAACAACAGAACAATAGTTTCCAGATGTGCTTCATTTCTGTTTCTTTTCTAGCATATGAAGATAAACAGGATATTTGTTCACTTTGGACAGGACCTAAAATACCACTCTGGCATCTAAGATATAGCTTAAGTGAAATTTAGGTACCTAAATTCAAGAGAGCTATCCAGGAAAAACAACACTAAATAAATCCGCCCCCCCCCACCCCCAAAAAAAAAAAACTTTTCATTTATTTGCTGAATGCAACAAACTAACAAAATGCCATTGCTACAGCACATACAGAAGTACTACTTTATTGGCTGAGCTTCCTATCTATTCCCCATGGAATATCCAGACATAATGTGTGCTTCTGCTGAAGTCCCTTGGAGTGTGCTTGCTGCTGTATATCCATATTTGGCTAAAAACGCCTGGTCAGAAATGATAGTGACAGCTAAGGCTGGGACATGAAAATAAAGGTCCAAGCATTTGTTTTTAAATTCAGAAAGCATTGGTTCTGATTTCCAATTTCAAGGAGATACTGAGCCGCAGTCCAGAGCCCTTAGTGTTTTATGTTGGTTATCCTAGATGTCCAAGTGTTGAGTATCTGGATTTTTAGAAAAAGTATTGTAGAGTTCCCTTGGGAATGCTTCAACAATTAAGGCTTGTGTAGTCTATGACAGTTTGTACTTGGAGGAAGATAGAGGTCCAGAATGATGTCAGCAGGAAAATAGTCAGTTTTTCTATAGTTTTGGTGTTTAACCGTATCAGGTTTTTTTTTTGTTCTTTAGCAGCCAGAATGTATGAAAGCCTATTAGAAAAAAAAAAGTGGGATGTGGGATAAAGCATGCTGTGCAAATGTAGGCCAAACAATAAACAGGAATTTTCCTTTGATCATAAAGTGTAAGTCATCATCTTGTGAGGGAGCAAAAGTAATCTGGCCAGAATTAACAAGAACATGAAGAAAAAGAGGAGGAGACTTAATCCATATTAGATTAGATAGGTTAGAAGTAAATGCATAGGAAATGGGTCAAGAGTTTAGAGGACTGTATATTGAGTAGCTCAATGAACCACAAGATGATTGAGTCCAACATTTAACTAATCACCATCTCTTCAACTAGACCATAGCGCTAAGTTCCATGTTCCACGTTTTTTCTTGAATGCCCCCAGGGATGGTGACTCCACCAGTCCCTGGACATTCCATCCCAATGCCTGAACACCCTTTCAGTGAAGAAATTCTTTCTGAGAAGTCAAGCACATTGTCATCCTGTAGCAATGACTGGCAGAGACTGCTGTGTCGTAAGCTTTCTGTCTGTAAAATTGATCATGCTTGAAGGTATTAAACATGTCAATAAAACCCTTTATTGTCTCAACTGAGTATGGCAAGGAAGGGAACATACCCCAGTCAGATATTTTAAATAGTAATCTCAAAATGTGCAGTATCCTACATCGTAGCAAAATGTATCCATTTGAATCTGGGATATTTAAATTCCAAGGAAGGAGATTATGTTGGGAAAACTATGTATTTCCATGTGTGTTTGGTAATGTGCTGAGCTTAAGCTATGGTTGGCAATAATGGATTTGTGGAAGTCAGGGTTCTGCTTCAAATTCTAAATCTGTTGTCCTTCCTGGGAGCTCTGACTGCAGAGCTCTATTAAATCCCATCAGTTTCCTTGCTCCTAATGGTCTGGTCCATCTCTTTGCTAGCCGTTACTTTCTCCAATCTTTTCTTCCCAGCTGGCAAAAGAGAGTGTTTACTTGTATTTCAGACATTGTAGTTGAGTTGATGATAGTGTCTCATCTTAAATTGCTAGTATGCTTGTGCTGATGTACCAAATTCTGCTGCTAGAGGAGACAGAACATGGCCAGACATTTCCTTCTACATTCTCTGCTGTGGGGCAGTGACCTCCAACAGCAAACTTTGGAATGGAGGGAAGCAAGAGGGAAGAGGAGAAAGGAGAGCCAGTAAAATCTTAAAACACTGCAGAAGGCAGAAATTTGCTGCAGTAGGTTATACTCTGCAGTATGTTACCTGAGGTATTGTCACCCATATATTTTTAATGATGATGAGGGCCATATTTCATACCTGGAAAAATGCATATGCATCAGAGAGGCCCTGAGTATTGCAATAATATGTTTTCCTTCCTGATGCCACCAAGGTTTTCTGAAAATGAGAAGCTATCAAATTACATCGGGATTTGGCCAACCATGTATTCCAAAATTAAGCATTTCCATCAGACATAGTGTTGAGCCAGTTTACTAATGCAGACTACTTTGTCTCTGCACATTGCCCTAACAGAGCCAACTGACATGTTTTTGCCATTGGAGAAGGACACAGTTTGAAAAGAAAATTCAGAATTTGTCCCAAATATTTATCTGGGTCAGAGAAAGGCTGAATGGTTTATTTGTTCTTAGTGCTGCAGGATTTTGCATTAGAACAGAATATTTTCTTTCATTCCATGACTTTTTTTGTCAGATACCTTTTATCATATACTGTGTTCTCATACAATTTCATCACCAGATTTTAAAAAAATATTCTAACACATCTGGTAAGATTTCCTGTAACTATCTCTGTTTAACAATCTTCTCAGTTTGAGAAATTGTTCCATTTGAATATCTATGCTTGGGTTCAATGTCTCCTACTTTCAGGAATACTTTGTAAGCTGTTACAACTCTAACCTCAAGTGCAGTTAAAAATATATCTGTACAAGGCTCATGGAAGTTATGTGATTGCTCCCCTCTTTGTCTCCGAGTGATTATTTGCTGAATATGCATCTTTAATTTCTGCTCATTCAGCAGGACTTCTTATCTGATTCAAGTGGGTGCATGCAACTTCATGAATCAGATTTAATAGTTTCAGATTCTTGAGTTGGTTTTCATAGTTGGGTGGTAGCTGAGTCCAACAGCAAATATAAGGGCATTGCATTCCAAAAAAAAAAAAACCAAAAAAACTTATTTCCTGTCATGGTTTAAGCCTGGCTGGCAAAAAAGCACCACACTTGCTCACTCCCCTCTGGTGGGACTGGGAAAAGAATCAGAAAAGTACAAGTAAGAAAAGTCAAAACTATATAAGGATAATTTAATGGGTAAAGCAAAATGTGTGTTTGCAAACAGAATAAGCAAAGCAGAATAAGGAATTCCTTCAATTCCTACTGACAGCCAGGTGTTCAGCCATCTCCAGAAAAGCAGGCTTCCTTCACTCCTAATAGTGAATAGACTTAGGAAGACAAATATCATCACTGCAAATGGAGTTCTTGTTCACCCTAGCTTTTTTTTTATCTAAAAATGATGACACATGGTGTGGAATATCCCTTTGGTCCACTGGGTCAGCTGTCCCAGCTGTGTTTCATTGCAGCTTCTTGTGCACCCCCAGATTATTGACTGGTGTGGCAGTGTGAGAAACAGGGAGGAGGGAAAGCAATGTCTAATGTCATATAGCTTGATTAGGGACCCAAAATCCCTGGAGGGTGAATCCCAGGAATCTGATGCCCTGGATGCATAGGAGGATGTTCCTCTAGATATTTTATGTAACACCAAAAGTTATTTAACAACGATGAAAGGGAAACATACAGCATCCTATTTGAGGTGTGAATGTTTCAGGATCTCCATGATGAAAGGATGCATTAAGATAAATGCAGGCTTGAAAAATGTAAAATAATAGAAAAATAGTAAAAAATAACAAGAGATGAGAAGTCATTGACAAAGGCTTTAGCCTGTCAGTTCTTGAGTTAGCAGTCTTTGAAGCCTTATAATAGTATTACATTGAGGATCTAATAAAACAGAAGAGAAGTTTTAAAACATGTAATGTGGACCCAAACAAAACAAAAAAACTTTTTAAAATCAGTGGGATTTTTTTAGTTGTAACATATTCACTTTTGTGTTGTCCTAAAGCATATGCTTCAGGTCAAAGCATTCCTTGTCTGTAATACATTGGAAGATAATTTCAGATCCTTTAAACAGTCTGGAACAATGCAAAGACAAGAAGTTAAAGGACAGCCATATTATTCAAGTTATGTATTCTGTCCTATTTAGTCACCAAATGGGATACATTCCTTTGCTTTACATCACTCTTAATTAGATTGCTCTATTCCATTTTATCCTTTCCATCTCCCTCCTTGCTTTTGTCTCCTGTCACAAAGCTGAAATTGTCTGTTACCGGCTCATCTCTTTTCCATACCTACATGTCTCCAGAAATGCAGGCCAAAACCAACAGATTTATCACAGCCTTAATGACAGCTGGCTGCATGCTGAGTGAATTCTTAAATTCCACAAAACTACTTTTCTTGCCAAAACATGTGGAGTTGCAGCAGTCAACATTTTATTGGGACCGTTATCTCCAGATGAAGAATGACTCTGCTGGAAAAAATTATTTGGTATCAGCTATAGACCTATTTTTAGCTTCTTGTTTGGTGAAACTTCAGAAAATATAATTAGCCATATGTTGAGAGATGTTCTCCACATCTTAAATTCAACTTTTGCAAACCACATTTAAGCACTACCTTTTCCACAACTTTACACTTAGAATCAGAAAACATTGTAGGGTTTTTTATGAGAATGTGATTCTTCATATTTCTTTGGGTATATATTTGTGCTTATGAAGATTGTAGAACTGGCAGTACTTAAGACTGAAATCTTCTTTTTGTTTATATGGGAAGATTTGTGCAGGCAACAGTACTGGAATCATCCCCTACTTCTGTCACTTATGAACTTCAAACCTAGCATTGGGGCAATGGTGTTCTCAGACGCAGAAAAGTAGAGCAGGTCAGAAACATTCATTCTCTCCCACAGGTATTTATAGTGAAAACAAGATTACTTTAATCAAAAACACATACAGAAAATCTTAAGAGTTTGTCAAAAGTAAGAGCTTCTAAGTGAAAACATTTTTTCCCCAAATGAAATCTAAACAAACTGTCAAATTTCAAATTGGATTAAAACAAATTGAAAGATTAAATCATATCTGCCTAGCTAAGTATTGTTATGGAATTATAGTCAGGTGCCTCATGATACACCATGTTCCTCAAATCTGAGCTCATGTTTGGTCTACTTTACCCATAATACAATTTCAGTTTCTCCTCAGGAAGTTTTCTGGGAAATGAAGTTCTGTTTTTGCTGCCCTGAAAAGGCAGTTTGAACTATGTGAATTGGATAAATGTCACCTTTCTATTTATATTTAAAGAAGAACAGGAAAACTCTTTTGCTAGAAGAATAGTAAGGCTGGAGTTTTACTTTTGTAGTCAGTGGAGAAGGTTTCTTTGGTTCCTCCCTGATTACAGGTAGTCTGATTCAAGCTTCTCATTCTTTCACAAAGCTGCGAAATAGACAAAGTTTTCTTACAATATTATGGTCCGTGTCATGGATGGAGCAGACGTTTACAAAGGCTAGAGTGAAGGGAGAGAAGAACATTTGGGATAGTTTCACACTGCTGAATGGTCTGGTAAAGCTCACAATACAAACAGACCTTCTGCAGCCTCTGTGGTTTTTATCTCAGTTATGCTCAGAGTAAACTCTATGTAATTGAAAGACAAGCCTCTTGTCTATGATAATTTAAAATCCAGTTCTTGTGTTTCCACATTTTTGTACTGATGGCAAGCTGTTGTCTATCTGCTTAATCTTACTCTCATTGACTTGTTTGGCCTGCTTTTTTTTGGTTCGCCTCATTGCCACTTGAAATGCAAAACATCTAGATTGCTGATGATCTGTTTCTAGCAGCATTAATGAAGGACATATAACACCATTTATTGAACATATTGAGGACTGTATGTCACCCTTATTTTCAGGTGGCTCTTGATGAAAAGCCTGTTGTCCCTACTGGAACCATTTTTTTCAAATGGCAGTGGCAGTTGTCTTTTTCAGCTCACAGTGCTTAAGAGAGTTTCAGATCCCTTACACAAAGACAAATGTATAGATTGTTTCTGAGGCACCTCTGTTAATGGTAATCCGTTGAAAAGAGTTTCAAGATTACTACAAATCGTTTCATGGCTGTCTCATAGCTCAATATGGAGTGAGTAACATCACACTGTGTGAAACAGTGCCATAGAATACAAGGATCTAAATAGTCAGAATAGCAAAAAGCAATTTGAGGAAAAAGTAGCATGTTTAATCCCCATTTCATTGAGTATTGAAATCAACTGAGTTGCTTTATAGAGCTTTCAAAGCACAAATACCAAGAATGTTGATCATTCAACCGAGTTTTTATCACTAAAAATTAGTAATCAAGGGCATTTTTTCTATAGTTAAAGGAATCAACTTATTTCACTGAATGTGGTTTTTTGGTCGAGTGTTAGTACAGGTGAAATGGAAGATTTATTTGTTTTTATAGCAGGGTTACATAAAGTTAGCTACTTCACTTAACCTGTTTCTCAGTAGCTGAAGGCTTTTCCTAATTTTACAGGTAACTTTAATTACAGAAAAAGTCATTGGTTTAATTAAAAATAATTTTAAAATAATTTAAAAATAATAAAACTTTCTCTGCATAAAAATACAACTCTATGTCTATTTTATAGTTGAAGAGTAGGTAGAGTATTTTCTTTTGTTTGTTTTCTATAGACATTCAAAACAACAAAACTTGACTGTTATACTGCAATGTATTTCAAATAATACATTTCCTACAATGCTACTAAATATTTAACAACTATTCTTATCATTTCCAAAGAAATTTGATTTGTTATGCCCCTTTTGTGCTCACAGAACAATCTAATTCTCATGATCTGTGAATTTAAATATTTATTTATATTCTCTGATTGAACATTTGCCAACTTTTAATGACTTAATTTGCCTCTGATTAGCTTACTCTATAAGACTTCACTTGTAAGCAAAATGATATTTTTAATTCAAAATGCACACTAATACAATATAGATAATCACAGGTCTGGGGCAGAAAAAAAGTGAATCCAGTATGGATTTTGTTTCTTTCCCTGGTATCTAGATTTACAGCTTAGTAAATATTATGAACAAATCTCTGCTTAGAAATGGTTTTAATTTGAAAACTTGAGAGACATAATCCCATACCCCTTCAGAATACATTTACTGATGAATTTCCATATTTAAGGCTATGTTATTCCTTTATTAGTTCCATTGATGTCTTTGAATAATGGCTTCCCATGTGGTAATCTAATTATTGTTTTGCATAATTGGGAAACTGGCCCTTTGTCGTAGATCAGGTAGGAAATTGATAAAAGAAGGATGAAAAATTATTTATATGGGGCATGGGAGTATAACTAGGAATGTTGAGATAATGGAATTGGTAATTTTTTGATTGAAAACCAATGGCATCTACATAGTGAGTCCTGGTGATGAGCAGTTGCTGTGATTTAGGAATGTTACCGCCCAACTCAGTGCTCCACCAAGACTCTCCAAAGCACATAGTGCTGTCTCTCACTGCCCCATTCTCCCCTCCCCTTCCCAGCTGTGGTGGGATGGAGAGAATTATTGGAAGTAAGAAAGGCAAAGATCACAGGCTGAGATAAAAACAATTTATGGGAAACATCAATGAGACAAGAAAATGAACAGTAACAGCAATAATGTTAATGACAGAGGGTACAGGAAAAGAAACAATTCACACAAAAAAACTCCTCCAATATTAGGCAATATAGGATGACTCCCTCTGCCATGTTTTCTTGACCCTTCTCCTGAGAAGTGTCCCTTTCCTCTGTCCCCAGCAATGATGTGAGGTAGTACAGAATAACCTCATGATCCCCTCCCAGCTACTGAAAAAGTTAACCCCAGCCAGAACCAGGACAGTAGTAGAACTTGCAGAAGCTCTGGTATATGGGATATTTAAAACTTGACAGACAAGAAACATGACAGACAAGAAAAAATGGTTTTGGGGAATTAGTTTTTCACTGGCAAAGGGGTGGACTAGTGACCTACTATCTCGTTAGTGCCTTTAAATCTGTTTGAACAAATACTTAGAATTCCATATGTACTCTGGTCCCATTTAGACTTCTTTTGTATCTAGCAGTAGGAGATCGTTATCCTGTGAAAATGCTTGACAGTAAATGCTTAATTTTCAGTCTTTCTTACTGGACAATTAAATCTCAGTATATGTAGAATCGCACTGTGCCCACTTGTTTACTTGCAGTAGAGAGAAGGACAGAACTCAGAAATCAACTTGTCCTATGGATCACAAAAAACCCCTAAAATTGGCCAGCAGCACTGAGAGTTTTAAATGGTGGGAAATATGTAATGACTTCATTGATTTTTGACATTTTGAATTCTAATTATCTGCCTTTTGTGTATTTTACAGACCATCTGAAAGGAAAGATAATCCAGAGGCAGATACAGAGAGCAGCTCTAGGTAAGAGTGTAACATTTCAGATAGGATACAACAGGGACAAGCTCTCTCCCAGGGCTGAATCTGCTTGGGAGGCAGGTTGTATTTTCTCTGACAGACTTTTTGCCACAGTATTTCTACAATAGTCCATGCCACAAAGAACATGTGAAATTTGCCTGAATTTTGACTCAAAAGGTGTCTAATTTTATGAGTGGTGAGAAAAATAATACCCAATTCTTACAGATTTGGCAGTTTGGTTTCTGACTAGTCTAATCTGAATTCCCATTAACAGACACTGATTTGTCCTGAGGCTGAGATAGTAGCCATGTTGCCCCAATCTAACATTCTTTCTAATTTTTCTCATTCTAAGGGGGACTGAAGGCATATACAGTTCATTTCTCTCCCCTCTAGTTATTCTTGAGAAGTTATTCTTGCAGTTTCTGTTGACACAGCTGTAAAGCTAAAACTGTCTGTGTAAGTTGTTCACAAAAGTGTAAAGTCATCCAAATTTGGTTTAAGATGCTTTAAGCTGACTTCACTGACTTTGTACTGAAATGGCCTAGGAGTGTTCGTAAGAGAATTCCACTTTGGGAACAGTAAACTTCAGCCAAAATTTGACAGAAAACCACTGGGGCAATCAGTTTAGATCTCATTTAGATCCACAGAAGAATCCCAAAATGTACCTTCATGGACCTACTTCACGTAAAAGATGGAGCTCACTTGGACCAGATTGCAGCTGATATGTGTGTTTCTATGTATACATAACATAGAGAACATTTATCTCTTAATAAGAGAGAGGAAAATTTGGGGACTATCTTTTCTTCCAAAAGTCAGGTGAGTAAGTTACTTCAGAATAACAAAACTGCTTCTGTTTCTAATATACCTATGCATCTCAAGCTTTGGTGATGATGTCATTGTTTCACACCTTTATCATTTTTATTATGATTTAAAAATCAGCACTAAAAAAATTTTGTCTGTCAATAAAGCCCAGGAATCAAACTCAGTTGATTTTTATGAGGATGAGAAGGGAAATGGAAGAAATTGCTGATCTCTTCCTTCCTGTTATTCAGTGACAGGACACATGTGAAAGGTTCAAAGCTGCATCAGGGGAGGTTCAGATGTGATATTAGGAAAAGATGCTTTACCAAGAACAGGCTTCCTTGACATGTGATCAATGTCCCATACCCATACCATACTAACTGTTTTAAAAGTATTTGAGCACCCTGGTTTAATAGTAATATGCTCCCACTTTTGGTCAGTGCTGAAGTGGACTAGATGATTGCTGGGAGTCCTGTCCAACTCCTCCCCTTCCCTGACCTCTCCTACCCTCCTCTGAAGTTCAGTTTAAAGGTGCTATCTTCAGAATAACTTGGATTTTTTTCTTTAATTCACTCCAGGTTTGAATACCATCTATTTAGTAATTTTTTTTAACACTCTTGCAAGTTACATCAAGATGAATCATAGCAGTGCTGTTTATGAGAATTCCTTATTCAATATTTTGAAAAGTGAACTAATATATTCTGAATGTGTGTTTCAGTCTGAATTATAATATCTGGCCTTGTACACTGACTTTTTTTACTACATAGAAAAATTGTGTTTCAAATGCTGTTTTCAATAACTAAGCTGTTTTTCATAACATAGGTAGGTATAATTTTTCATGTCCTTAGGAAATGCCATAGCAGTAACTTTACCAGCTATACATTCACAGTGTGAATATTCTATTAGTATTTCACCTCATTGCAGGCAACCTTTGTGTTTTTGCCATTTTGTTTTGAGCATTGCTGTCTGCTTATTTTCACTAAATCTGAACTGCACAAAGTATTTTCCAGTATTTACATTATTATTTTAAATACTCTGGATATTTAAGCTTAATATTTATTCTGTCAGTTGGTGAATATTATTTGCCTACCTGCCTTCCTGGATGAATGATTTTTCAAAGAGTAACAGGTGCCAAGTCTCCCAGGACCTTCTTGATGATCAGAATGTCATCAAGATTTTTTAAAATCATGATATTTTTAAATGTGTGGTCAAAAGTCTAATTAAGGGTCTGTTGAAATCCCAATATGAAATAAAACACACCATTGTTTCAACTAGAAACCAAGTTAAGTAACATCTTCCAGCTGCCTATTTTTTATTCCTCTTAACTTAAAGCATTTTATGGTTAAAACTCTTCAAGTAACTATTCTAGTTTGATTTGAAAGAGTGTAGATCTGTTTCCCTTATGGCTGTGCTTAAGATGTGGATTTCTTTTTGAAGGAAAACACCACTACTCAACCCATTGCTCTTAGGTATCTATTTTAAAACACTAAGAGGATGGGTGGTATCAGAGATAAGGGATGTTCAAAGTTTGTCAGTACACTACCAGAAACATTGAATATTTTATGTAAATTTGCAAGGATTCGTCTCAGTGTGCCTTTCATCTTTATTATCTGCAAATATATCTTATTATGGAAATAAATAATTTTAGTTATCTTTATGGAAACCTTTCAGAGTAAGTCACTTAACTGCATTTTTAGGTGGGATTTAAAGCTCCTTTTGCATGCCTAACTGCACTTCAGGAGTATTTAAAATGAAATAATGTGCACACTGCCTAAGTATTGACAGCAAGAACACTGGGTCACAAACATGCTTCAGGGTGGAAAAGATGGGAGAAAGGAATGGAAAGAAAAGCTTTCCCTGGGGTTTGCAGTGTTTTAGAAGAAAAGCTGGTGTTTTATTTGATTCTAGTGAAGCATTATCTTATGATGCGTTAAAGTAGTATTTCTGTAAAATGCAGAGCCTGATGGCAAAACCTTTTTGCTTCTGAGGAGGTTTGTTAGGAGCAAATTGCTGTCCAACTGTGTTGTCTTTATAAAGCTACTTGAAATGGAAAAAGAAAAGGACACATGGGTCTTTGTAAGGAATTTGCATCTCTTGTACAGATTTCAATATTAAGTTTTATCAATATTTTATTAAAAACTTCAACCAAGCCAATAAAAAAAACCCCTTGTTTTGTGACTTCAATTTTAGAAATAAGATTCTGTATTTCTCATGTTATTAAAAGGGCTGTTCCCCAGGGTTTTTTTAAGCAAAATTCCCTTGAAAAACTAATTCCTCATAAAAAATAAATGACGAGGTGAGTCAGAAACAACAGATATGTTTCAATCCCTGAAAATGCATACCAGCATTTGATTTGGTGTGGCAAATGCCTGCGAGCAAAGATTTTGACATGTTTTTTTTTTATATTTGGATTTTTAACACATATTTGGTTTTAAGCAAATATAGAGAAATTCCTGCTTAACTTTCTCCCCTTTACAGCTTTATCTGTACCATCTTTTCCTACATTTTCAAAGCTAGATGTCTGTTCTAAAGATGTTAGTATCAGTCCATGCCCTTTTTCATTCCTTGATGTGTGTTTCTTCATAGCATGTTTCATTCTGCTTACTCACCTTTCCTTGTCTAGAAGTGAATGAACACGATCAGCACAGAGGACAGACAGTGATGTATAATGAATGCATCAGGGTACTCCTGCAGGAGTATTCCAGCCAGTCTTAGGAAAGGATTTCAAGCAATGATTCCTCCAATCCTTTGACGTTGCCACTACCACATACCTGACACTGAGAAGCAAATGTGTTGTCTGACAAATTTCTGCATATCAGAAGAGTTACAAAGGGGAACAGCTGTTCCTAGTCATCCAGTGTCAGATCCCAGAATCACAGAATGATTTGGGTTGGAAAGGATGTTTAATCCTCCAGCCATGAGGAGGGACATTTTTCACTATATTAGTGCTCAAAGTTCCGTCCAACCAGTCATTGAACCATTCCAATGTGGCTCATGCCACTAGAAATGCTGGTCCACCATGGTTTGTACCTGCTCTGTATATAAGGTATGTTCAGAAAGTATGTGGTAGTCCTCTCTGCAACCATTGCAGCATCTTCTAGACATATATAACATTAATTAGTCCAATAATTATGACTGTCTTGAACTCATCTGCTATGATCTGTGTGAATGGAAAGCACATAGCACTTCCAAACTGCTGGTTTACATCAGAGTTAATCTGTTCTTTAAATAAATCCATATTTAAATAAAATGATCTTGGTTTCTTTCACTGCTTTGCATTTTGTAACTGAGATGACATTTAACTTTTTGCATATGAAGCAGAAGAGTCTTGATCTGTACTAATGCCATGAAATGAAGAGACACAAGTGTTTTCAATCACAAAATGACAGAAGCTGAGGAAACTGGCAGTTTGTGTTTTCCCACACAAATCCAGCATAGTCCACAGAGAATAATACATGGCCTGTTTTAAGACCATCATTCTTGGTGATGAAAAATGATATCTTTTGTATGGGCTAAATAAAGCACTTTAGAGAAATAATTTGAAGTCCATAATTTCAAGGAGAGTGGTGGTTTGGTTTTTTGCTTGGTTGGGTTTTTGAGGTTTTGGGGGTTTTGGGTTTTTGTGGGTTTTTTTTTGTTTTTTTTTTGGGGGGGGGGGGTTTTTTTGAAAGAGATAAGGCAATGTCCCCCGTACTACCAGGTATCCAAGTGCTAAAATATGCTAGAGAGCAGTGTAATCAGTTTACAATAGCCTCAGAATAAGAGAAAGATTTCTCTTAGGAATTCACAATTTTGAGTCACAATCTTTCTGTGTATTATGTTCTTCTGTACATTTGCACTTGAAATGTCAAACAGCAGCGGTGGTTTTGTAGTTCTTGTGCTTGCAGCACACTGATTTTTATTCCTAGAGTGACCTCTAGTGGCATCGAGGCCATTTTCTTTAGGGATGAGTTTAATTTCTTTAGTCTATTTCAAAGGAAATAGAAATTATGAGTGACAGAAAACTGGTAATATTGTGCTTATTAAAAGGGACGTTGATTTTTCATTGTTGCTAAGACAAAGATACCAATAGCACAACTGGATGAAAATTCAAAACCAGTACCTCTATGCCTTTATTAACAAGTTTTACTCTGCCGAAGATACAGATACTTTTGAATTTGCTTTGTACAATTATTGTAATATATTAGGTAATTTTAGAAATATTTACCAAAGTAATTTTTAATCAAATGCTTACAGCAGTTCGGGACAATTAATTTTGGAAATATATATAAGCAGTGGTTTGGACATTACCAGTTGTTAAGACTATATCCTTTGGTAACTGTGAGCCTACACACTGTAACAAACTTACTCTCTTGGTTTTGCATGCTATTTTGTGCTTCAAATCAGCATAGTTTATGGCTCAAGCTATAAGCTCTTGAAGGGTTTGGAGTTTTTTTGTATCTACCAAGTTCTTCTGTAAAGATGTTCACAGTCAGGAAGAAAGCCACAATCAGCCAAAAAAGCAGCAGCTACAATGCTGCACTGATGCCCTTACCACAGCACTTGAGGTTTCTTCTTAGGAAATGTGTTTGGGGTTTTCCCAGTATTACATAGGAACTAAGTTTAAAACTGTAGGAGTGTGTTCTGATAAGAAGACACTTTTTCTACCTGTCCCTTCAGGCCTCAATCTCACACACCTTTCTTTCCACAGGTTTTCCTCCAGTCCTTCTAGGGTGTTTTGTAGTTTTATTTTTTGCTGTATTTTTTCTGTTACTTTTTTTAGCAGGATTTACTACGTCCAAGGTTAAATTCTAGAGGCAGGCATGAGTCTTCTCTTTCAGTTTGTCTTCAAGAAAGAGAATTTTTTACTGGAAGTCTTTGCAAATATGTCCTCCTGAACAGGGAAAATTCAGAGATTATTTTTGTGTTCCTATTAAATTTCCAATGTGACCTATTCAAATCCAGAGATCAGAGCTCAGAAAAGAGCAAAGACATTTTTGGATCAAGTGATATTTTTATTAGGAGCTACGAACTTGTAGCACAGCTATCCAGTGCTCAGCTTTTTGACATTGACTTTGGCATTTCACTGTTGTTGGAACAGCTTGTGGTCTCTGTAAGCTTTCTTGTAGTAAGTATTTCTTCTGAAATAATGAAAAGTTCAGTGAGAGTTGTATTATCATTTAGAAGCTCCTTCTGGTGTCTAACAAGACAGAATCTGGAGATGAAACTTTCAATTCTCTAGTTTGGTCTATTAAGATTTTAAGATTCTGTGAGGGTAGTTAGACATTGAAAAAGTCAAAGAAATTTGCAGGATCTCTGTTCATGGAGTTTTCACAGTATGTCTGAACATAATCTGGTTCAGTTTTCACCAAACCTTGAGCATTTTGAACCAGACAGGTTTCCAACGTCCCTTTCAACCAGAAAGATTCAATTACTCTAAAACAGGACTTGAGGTGGAGTGAAGAAAAAATAAATCTGGTTCTATGCACACAGACTATAGATTCTAGGCCTAAGCTTGCTTGCTTATCTTCAGTATATCTTTGAGTACGTCTCTCTTTTGGCTCTAAAAAGCTGATAAAAAAAAATTAACTAAGAATAATACACAATTTAAAGTGCTGTAGGCTTCTTTCTTCTGGCCATGTCCAGTGGGTGTGTCCAGGGTGTGGGCACCCTGACTAGTTCTGTTTCTGTCAAGGTTTCCTCCATAAAAGCTCTTTGTAATAAAAAAATTCTGTAATCTAATGAACTGTAAACAACAAATGGAGCTCTTTCACGTCTGTATTTCTGTGAGTTTTTCAGGGTCCGACCTAGAGTAGAAATTTCTATCTAGCTGATTATGTAAATGACAGAACAAGGGGTGAACAACGAAATAGTATCGCAAGCATGATATCCAACATTTCAGAAAAACCTGCAGGTCTGGTTAAAAACTTTTGCCATTTTTTTTTCTGCTGAAATAGCTAAAGAAAATTAATTCATTCCTTCTTTGCTGAAAAAAATGTTTGCATATTTGAGATCAAAATAAATAATTACTTAGAACAAGCATCTAATTATATCCCACAAATGTGCAGAGGTTGGATACAACTTCTCCAGATAAGAATCTTGTGGTTAAGTTGTAATTGCTTCTGGTATGTCATGATTGTCTCTTCTCAGTATACACTACAGTGTAATTCAGCCAGCAGCTACCAGAACATCAAGCCCAGTGTCCTTTCCTTCACAGATCATAGGAAAGAACTGAGTTCTGAGAACTCCCTAAATACCTCTGCATTTCTTGTACCTTCTTGATCTGGTAGCACAGCACAGACAGCCCAGCTGTTCTGCAGCCAGCAGGTATGTGCATGGGAGACATATCAAAAGCATGGCACTCCATGTGGGACATGAGTGTGGCCAGTAGGGATAGGGGGTCCCAAAACCATAATCTGGTCCCTACAACTGCCCAGATTGCACATGGCCCTAATGTAATATGCATGCCAGAACACTGAACATCAAAATGAATCTTAAAGAATGACATTCCTGATGACATTAAATCCTGTAGTTGTGGTTTCAGAAATTTTCTGGAAAATTCATGCATCATACCAACATCTAAAAATGCATTTAGGAAACTCTTTTAGAGGATCGGTGGAGTAGCCAGGTGGGAGAGTGGAAACTAAACTTTCTGTAGTATTTTTGTCTTTATTCTACACTTGACTGAGGTGGAGTCTTAGCACATCTCTCTGCTATTTGCATAGGAAAAAAAAATCAGATTCATGATAGAGGAACTTCAGCCTCTTGTTTTATTTGAGCCAAGAGTTAAACTAAATAATTTATAGTGCAACCTCATGTTCATAATAGATTGATTTCACCAATAATGATATCTTTCCTTTGTGTTTTCCATGTCTCTGCTCTCTTGCAGATAAAATAGCAGAAAGATCAAAGTTGTTCAGACTTGTACAGCCATATAGATTTGTTTGGTTAGAATTCACTTCTTGAATCAAGGACAAAAACTCATTTATTGTCTAACTTGAAGTTAAACATCAGTTTCATGGCCCATCTCTACCTACACACAGCTGAAACAGATGCAGTTAAGGATAAGCATGTGTGCTTATTTTTCCTTAATATTCTTTCAAATGACATTGCTATAAATTTAGTGTACAGTCCTGAACAAATGTTTCTGTGCATTGTCACGAGCATTTGTACTGACAACCACAGTACAGTTCTATGACTATAGACAGTTCTATGCAGAATGCAGGTAAAACACACCTTATTTTTAGAAAACACTAGGCCTATTGAATTAATCCCACAGTTGCTATTGCATTCCTAAATGCTATTGCATTCCTAAATGTGATCTGCAAATGCAGACTTTGCTGCCTGTGCCTGTATGTGTTGTTCATGTACAGTAATCTGTGACAATCATTGTGACTGCACCTTTAGGTATGTCTTACTCTTAGGAAAGTTTCCTATATTATTCTCAGTCAAATCCTTCTCTTGACTAAGCATTACTTTACAAAAGTTGTAGTGCATATTGAACTGCAGTCTGGATGGTGGGGTATTCCTAATGTCTCATGACAAATCTTAGAAAAGAGATTTTTTTTCCATGAAAGCTCTTGCATTTTGTAGAAATGAATGTTTACAAAACTTCAAAGCTCATGGATGACAAATTACACCCCTTCTTGGGAGGCAGAGAAAGATCATTCAAACAGATCAGGTATGATTTTATCTACTATTATGAACAAGATAAATGATGCAAGAGGAATCACATGTAATCAAATTAGCAGAGGTATTGATTAAGTGTGTGCAAGAATCTGAGTTAGTAGGGGGTTCCTGGCTAAGACCCAGCTATGTTACTGTTTCACTAGATTAACTGGCATGTATGGAACATATTAAATTTGAAGCTGCTTTGTTGCTTTTTATTCCCCCAGTTTAATTGTATATTTGGAAAGCAACAGGGAATTTTTAGCCATGATGGTTTCAGAAGCTTGCATGGCTTAAGTATAGCTGACATGAAGGTAACACGTCCTGTTTTGTATGCCATATATTTTCAGGAAGAAAAATATAGATTACTAGTTTCAAAGAAGAAACTTGAGGGAATTGAAGTGTGACTGTATTTAGGAAAAACAGCTCACTGAGATGGGAAAAATAGCTCTGCTTGCCAGGTGTACATTGCAAGTTAGTTTGAGCGAGTATTAAGCCAGTAAAACAATAAGCAATGCAATGTTACCAAAAAAAACCAACAAAAACAAACAAAAAAAACAGCATACCAATGGACCCTTTTAGTAAATTCAGTGATCAAAATCAAAATCAACAAAATATACATCCTCAATCCCCTGCACATCCGTTAAGTTGTAAAATGCTGAAACTAGAGCAGCGTGTTTCAGTGTATTCTATGACAAACTGGCTGAAAATTTTAAGAATCTATTACATGAGGGTTATGTAAATTGCTCTAAACCCACAATATAAACTCATCCAGACATTAGTATATTTTCATCTTCTCCTGAGTTACATTGTCCCTACTTATCTTTGCTTTTGTATAAGGTACACACATGGTGCCCAGTGACAAACATAGGCTGACATGGCTCTGGGGAAATATAAAGAAAAAGAGGAGAATTACTTGTAAGATGATCCTGAATAATGATAGATGGGTATTCCTTTAAAAAAAAGTCAACTTACAACATATGTTCCATTTTGAAAGCACTAATGCTTGAGTTTGCCAAAAGCTGCAAAGCTGATAAATAATGCAGTAAATATATTAATGGGATACTAATGTCAATTCTAAATTTGGTTACTTCAAGTGACTATAAATTTAAGTACATAAACACAAGACTATCCAGTGAAAAAAGTGAAAATATTTGACTGCAAAAGTACAGCTGGAGGGCAAGACACAATGTTATTTGAGGCACAAGACAATAAATCCCTAGGAGTTTGACTTCCAGGATACACTCAGGTTGAGAAATATATGAGCACCCCAGAGAGTACAAAGTTCAGGGTCACGGAGAGTTTCTTGCAAAATTTTCTGACTGTAGACAAGAATCTGCCAGAGTATTTCAGGTTGTTGCCAGTTTGCAGTAAACTATGGTGATAACACTTGGTATCATTCTAGAAATAGTGTGTTTCATCCATGCTTTCTACACAGCTTTGAAATAGTGATCCTGTTAGCAGGTGGTACAATTTCTCTCTGGTACTGTGTGATTTGATTATGTGGAATGTGTTGTAAAATTTACTACTTCCTGTACTCCAAAACTGGCCATTTCATTAGAATAAAATAATTATATCTTAAAATGCCTCTTAAAATCCTCTTTATGAGAAAAAAAAACACCAAAAATGACAAACCTTTGTCATATGAACTGTCAACTCATGCAGAGCTCACCTTCATCTCTATGCAGGCAGCTGGTATCAGTTATATCCTGTGCTCACTTCACCAAATGGTGGGTTGTATATGAAGATGAAGCAAAAACAGGTGAAGCAAAACCAGTTAACCTTAAAGTAAGCATCAAATTTGCCAGCTATTTCCCTACCCAATGTGGCACTGTCAGTCTCCTCTTTACATTGTAGGACTCAGTATTCTTAAAAAAGGCATCACAACATAGGATTCATGATTTTTGTCACTCAGCTCTCTGTGCAGTTAAGTTAATGTAAAGAAACTAATACTCCTTATCAGTATGTTGCTAACTGCTGCCAAAATAGTTCTGTTGTACAGAACTGGATGCCAACAGAAGCTCCTAGTATACACAGAGCCAATGTTTTCCTAAGAATGCATGTCATACCTCCCTGCACCCCTGAAACCTGGGGCTGCATTATCCAGGATTAAATTGCAGCAACTGCATTCGTTGCCCAGGAGAAGTCACTGGGGCATGAAAAGTGCATGTGATAATACACTCCAACTGAATGAAAACTTCTCAGCTGATGCACTAAAAGCATAGAGCTAAACTGTACAGCTGAATTTCATATGACAAACTGTCAATCAATGAATTAAAAGTCAATCCTGACTGAACAAAGTAGATACCACTTTGTGTTCTGTGCAATTACTGAAATTATATCTATTAATATTTTAGCAGTAGCACCTCTACTACCTCTTTTAATGTATTGCAAATTTTTTCATGTATGTGGGCAAAGCTGCTGTCATGATTTTTCAGTGCTTCATAATCTCCATGTACTTGGTATATGTGTGGTTAATATATATTTTCTGTTTCTGCATGGGAAGACAGGTATATGCAATAAAAATAAACTCTTTAGAGGAAAAAAAAAGCTGTAGCCAAAGTAATTTTTTCTTAGGTGTCTAAATTGAATTTGTGAGTAAATAATATGCTTTTTATGTTTTACGGTCTATTCAGTGTCCCTCCACCATTATTTTTAAATGACTGAGCCTATGTACTGAAGAATGCTAGCATTAGATATGAGATACAGTGAGCCAGTAACCTCTGCCTTAGCTTCCTTTCTTCAGCTGTAGCTGAAACTGCCTTAACTGGTAAGAGGAGAGGGGTGTGAGGCAGCAGAAGCCATGGGGCAGAAAGAGGCCAGTGCAGGGATTCATCCGGAAAGCTAAAGAGGAGGAGAGGGGAGAACAGAAGTAGCAGAGAATGAGGAGAAGAAGGCAGAAGTAGCAGGAAACATAAGTGTTGAAATTATGTAGATGTCTTTTTGCTTGGAACATTAGGAAAGAGCCATGATCCTTTGTATATATTACAGTAGGTATATTTCAAAGGTCTGGGTTTTAGAGCGGAATGTTATTCAGTTCACAAACATATTGCTGCAATGAGCAGACATGACAAGAAACTGAAATGGACATTGCAACAGCTTGGGAAAAAAATGCTGGGGAACTTACAAAGCAGTGCCTTGGCAGGCATGCCCTGGACTTGACTTACTGCTGGACTTCACCTGAGACTGTGATCAGATCTCTTCTTTTGTGACCCAAGGTCAGTGACGTGCACAGGGATTTGTAAGTTTTAGCCATTTATCTGATGTTATTTCTGCTGCTGGGGCCACAACAGCCTGCAGTATACTCATCTCTTTCCATTCACAAAACTCTGCTGCTCACCTTGTCTACAGCTGTGCTTCTGCCTTTCATAACCAGGTAGTGATAATGGGCAGACTTGTATTCGTGGGTGAGGATGCTGCACCCTGTTTATGATAAAGGTTTTCATCCCATACAAAAGGCTTTATTATTATTTCCGAAGGTAACATGCAACCAAATAATCCCATCTGCAGCATGTAATCAGCAGAAAGAAAACCATTATTTTGCTGTTTTTATATACAAGTGACAAAATTTTGCCTAAGTTTGGCTGACCTTTCAGAGCTAATACAAAAATATTTTTCCAAGTACTAGATGTCCTAATAAACCAAGGAAGGAAAGCTATACTCTGGCTTGTATCACTCTGTAATAACTATCAGAATTTGGTGATGTTTTCATGTAGGGAAGTGCTCACTTCAGAAACAGCATTAACATTTTAAGATGCTCCTCTCTTCCACCCTGTGTTATTTCCCTTCATTATAAGGGGTAGAACTGCTGCCTCCTGAACTCAGACACGGTCACAGATTGTGCAAATAGGACAAATGCACTTCAGCGTGCTCAGGAGAGTCCCCTTTAACCTGAAATTGGCTCACTAGGTCTGGCTGGAATATTCATGGAAACATAATAAAGATTCTCACATGGTCTGTGAGCATGGCTCACTTGAGAGCCAGTAACTCCCTAAATCATTTCAGTTTGTTCCACAAGAGCACGTTTCCCTCAAGCCTGGCTGCTGTGTGTTCATGAAGATCAGAAAAGCATGAAGCCTCAGGAGCTCTGTAATGAGTGTCTCCCCACAAGTTCCATCTGTAGCTGTGCTTTCCCACATTATGCCTTCTCTTGGGGATGATGTGTGAGAAATCAGAAAATCCTCATCCCTTGTAATTGTGGAAAGGTTTGCTCCTTTCCTTAAAGGTTCTGGAGCAGTTATGATGACTTTTTTATTATCTGTCATGTTCAGCTATAACTTGTTATACAATGTCACTGTTGTGTCATCTCCTCTGCCTCCTGTCTGGTTTGTTCCCTTTAACATTTCAAGCAGTTGATATTTTTATCTTTAAAGGGTACTCTCCCCACCACAAATGTAGTCACCCTATCCTTCTTTGTAATCACATGCAGCAAGAACTTTCAATGTATGACATGAGACTTGTGCATGGGCTTTGTCCACCTTGACTGTCTGTATTAACATGCTTCAGCTGAGTAATGAAATAAAGTGCTTTTCAACATCATCTGTATTAAGCTATAGGGTGCTACTACAAAGATTAATGGTTTCAGCTGGTGTGCTGACAGGCAGAGAGGGGTCAGTGCTGCCCTCTTGTTCAGACAGAATTCCTCTCCTTGAAGAGAGGGTGCACTCCTCAGGCCTTGTGACAGACTGACAAAGGATTTATTTTCCTGGCAGAAATAAGAGTTGGGGTGGAAACTTGCATGTATTGTACAAAAAATCTTTTGGTTTTTTGTAATTTTTTTTTGAGTTAAAAAGGTCAAACATATTTTCTTGGGAACGTAAAACTCTTTTCATTCATCCCAGAAACAGAAACTGTTGTAACATTAGTAGGTAACTTTACATTTCCTTTCACCGCTGTATGTATAAACCATGATGGAAAGACTGTTTCACAGTCTCTCAGAATAAGCACATTGTGTATTGCATGTTAACTACCTCTGTTACAGGATAGGGAAATCTTAAGCTGCTTTCTTAGGCTAACTTAGGCTATTCTTAAGGTATTTCCCTAGTTAGCCTTTACCTTGAAAATTTTCTTACATAGTTTCAGGAAATTTTCCTTATTTATACTAATTTATTGCTTTCCAAAGTTAATCTCTCTTTCAAGAGCTCTGCTGTCTCTTCTTTTTGCAACAGCTTCTGGTCTTGTTTTTGTTGCCAAAACCATTGCAAAAAGTGGTTGAACACATTTGATAGTGTTTTATGCCAAATATGAATGTTTAACTTGCTTTTATTTATATCTAAAATTAATATTCCAATCTTTAATGATGATAAAATCTAAAATAAAATTAGCAATTTTATTCAAATCACTAATTATTGACTATGTCCTCTACTAAGTAAGGCCTACATAGGGAATTTGAAGAAGCATTTGCAGAAGACTGAAATGGTTGATCACCCCAATTTCGTTAACTGCCTCTTGAAAGCTAGTTTTTATTCTAATTAGAAGTTGCTTCTTTGGACACCATATAGTCATTGCTTAAATCTGATCATTTACCCTATAGCTGTTTCAAATCCTTCTGAAGAACTAACATTTGATCCAGTAGAAGAGAATCTTCGAATGCAAATTGAAGAAGAAAAAAAAAGGTACTATTTCTGCCTCAGATTTCTACCATCCTTCAGAAGATAAATTTTTCTGATAGTGTATTCCAATTACAATTCTGCACACACAGCTACCCTCAGGGTTTTCTCTGACATTTTAAAAATATCAGCTTTGTGGTTCACTAATGGTTCTAAATTTGTGTATATGCTGTTGGTTTGTCTGTCAGATGCCACAGTAGATGAGAGAGGAAAATTTATGCTTGAGCTAAAGGTTAAAAATAAATAAAAACAGCTTAATGTCCTCCCTGAGGATTAGTGTTTGCAACGTGTTGTTTGAATCCAAATGATTGTGAGCCTTTTGGGTTGATTCAGAAAAGTCCTGCCTTTCTTGACCTAAAGAAAACCTTTAGCTTACACAGGACTCACTAAGTGTAAATAAAACACAGACTACACATTGGTTAACCAATCCTTGCCAGGAGGATAAAAAAAAAAAGATACAAGTATATCAGTATTAAGTATTTTGCTAGCTTTTGGTATTCACAATCTCTGAGGAAACTTCTGGCTCTTTCATACTCCTGGCAAATCTCCAAATGTCTAATAGCCAAGAGAGTAATGAAGGTTCAATCTGACAGGGAAACCAGTCTCGGCTCCTATCTGAATCCAAGGTACCAGTTATTTATTAATGGTAACATGTTGAGATTCAAAAGAAATCATTTTCATAGTTGATTGAACCCATATTTTAAATGTTAATCAATGTTGATCCTACTTGAATTTCACTAACTTCTTTATGAAATAAAAGGTTTGTGGAATAAGTTTCTTGCACTTAATGTCCTGTGAAGCTTTTATAACATATGAGATGTTTCCTTTTACTATCTGTCTGTGTCCTTTGTATCTCTCATTATTATACATTATTTTATAGTTTAAATCTCTAGCAGTTCTAGGTAGGATTAACTTTTGTTCAGCTATACATTGGAAAATCTGTAATACACTTTTTTCTTCTTATATTAGCTATAAAACAGTGTACAGTCGTTTCAAAGGACTGAAGGTAGAGATTGAGCACCTGCAGCTTCTTATGGAAAAAGTGAAGATGAAGCTGCAAAAAGACTTTGAAGTCTGGTGGTCTGAAGAGGCAAAAAAATTACAGGTATGAAATAATTTTGTATTTCTTCCATTATCATGTAAATATAACATCTTAAATAATTTCTTAAAGAAGTAGTTAATTGACTAGATGGAAAGGAGTGTGAAGGATGGAATTCATGGTCTGGTTCACCTGTACTTATGCCAATGTAAATTGGACATAGATAATGTGAATTATACTTGTGTGAAGCTAAAAAAAATCAAACAAACCCATTTTTCCTGCTTTATTTTATTTTTGATGTTGTCCCGAACGATTTGATTAGTAGGGAGGTATGGGCCCAAAATGCCAACAACTCTGAAATAATATTATCAGATTGCAAAAAACAATCTTTTTTACTGATAGCAAAACTATGATTTCATCAGCATTTTTTGCAGCTATTTTAGTTTCCTTTACTTGTAAAGACTCCAGTAACTTTTCAGCTTCCCTAGGCTCCTAGAGAGTCATCAGCTCCCAGCACAGTTTTTTTCCTCACTCTCTAGCTGAAGTCCAACAGTTTTTAAGCACAGAGTGCTGTAATGCAATGACTTGTATAAAAATGAACTAAGGACCTGTCATTTTAACCAGTGTAGTCCAGAAGTCCACAACACAATCAGTCTGAAAACTACACTCTACTGAAACAACCTAGCTTTCTTGCACTCCCCCTCTGACACTTTTTTAACAACTTGCAAGTAGTGACACAGCAACTCACTGCAAAGTTCAGTCATCAAATGTACAGTAGCCTCATGAAAAAGAATGCTGAGTGCAGTCCATCCCGTAACATTTATTATTAACTGGAAGAGAAGCTTTACTCCTTGAGGGAAAGTTGTTATAAACAAAGAAAGTTTTAACTTATATTTTGCTTAATTGTCATAAGTATAAATTTAAACTGTATTTTTAAGAAAACAGCCTAAAGTAAATCCAGAATTTAACATAGGGAACTTAGTTATCCATATACTGCCACCTAAGCAGCTTAACTGCAAGTTAGCATAACCAAATACTTTTCCAGTTAAAATCCCTAACTATATTGGTGTCAAAGAGGATGACATTTTAGTCACCCTCCTGTCTAAATATTTAGACTTTTCAAAGCACTGCAAGCAATATTCTTGAGTACACACCAGCACATTTTTCTCCATCCCTTAAAAGGAGAGTTCCCCAATTCAACCTCTCATGATTCATCAGTAGAAGATTAGAAAACTGGAAAACATAATTGGGATTGATTTCTTAGATCTTGACCTATCTATACATCTGAGCTCCCTAAGAAACTGAAATCAGTGAATATATGCTGTTACATATTAAAAACCTGTAACTTGAGCTTAAAAATACTTGAACCAATCCTAAATACTTTCCTCTTTGTTCAGAAGTGTTTGTGCAAGTGGAGAAAATACTGTGTGATTCAGGCTTTATGTTTTCTGAATGAGTCATTGCTTACCTTGTTATTACTGAAATTTATAGGCCCATATGAAGCACTTTAAAAAATTCTAGCCTCATAATTTTGTTTTTCAATCTAAACTCAGCAGGAAAAGCCAGAGATTGTTGCCTCCCCAAATACTGTCACTGTTTATCCACAGTTTATCAGATCCTCACAGCACCTATCACCTATCAGGTAAATTGTTTATTTTCTCTTCCTTCCTTACATGAGAAAAAATGTACTTTTAATGAAAATGAAGTTGTCTAGAACGCTTTTGCAAATATCACACTGAAATACTGCATTTTCAGTTACAACAGAAACAATTGTGTAGAGTATGAAATGGTATCATTCAGTTATTTGGATGTCCTATTGAAGGTAGGACGTTTTTCTTGGAACCTTGGAAACTTTTCTCTAGGGGTCCCACAACAGCTAAGAAGGGTAAGCATGTTAGCAGTCAGTTTTGTATATGAGGAGACTATATCTCCTTTGGGATGTATGTAGGGGACTTCAAACCAAAAGAGATTTTAAAATTATTTCATATATATCCTAGATAGATTTGCCCCTGAAAAATGTACTACATTTATGCAGCATATTATTCCACAATGATATTATATTTGATATTGTAAGATGGTGATGTGTCATCTACAGGAGAAAAATGTAATTATCTTGGTTGGTTCATCAACAGTCACCTCTGATTTCAAAACCTCTAATTTAAATTTGCAGTAATAGGTTTTTCATAACCATCAGGGAAAGTAGTGTGCAAGAAACCACATGCCTGACTGTGAAGGTTTCCATATTATTCAAGGACAATAAATGGAGGTGTTCTCTCCCCTTCTTTCTTCCTTTCTCCCTCCCTCTTCCTCTTTCCCTCACCACCTTTCTCTTGCTCTCTTTTTCTGCCTCTCTCTCTTCCTTGTTATGCAATTAACATTTCTCTGATGAGTGGCTTTACCTACATTTTTATGACAGTAATCTGCATAAATTATGTTTTCCTGTTTTCTTAAAACTGTAAAAATAACTTCTAAGTTTTATTTAGCACTCTCATGTATCTGTAGTAAATGCACCATAATCAGTATAGAAAATAATAGGCATAGTCCTCTAAAGTTTTCTGGGAAGACATTTTCAGATCTCTCAAACCAAGTCCAGTCTTCTCTACTTTGCTTTGGTTCTTATTCTGTGTCCTCTCAAGACTTAGGCATTAATCACTTTGCAAATGGTTTTAGGCCTAATTTATGCTGTTTATTTCTGGTCTCAGGCTGAAGGTCACTTGTCCCAGAGAAAAGCTCATGGAACAGAGCATGAGAGCATTTTTGGTCTAGCTTAGCACAAATTCAGCCAAATTAGCTCAAGCAATCCATGACTGTCACTCTCTGCACTGTCCTTTGAACCAAGCACCTCTTGCACAACCTTTCTGCCCCACTGATCTTGGGAACAACAAATTTCAGTTGGTGTGCTGATGCATTGCTCAGGAGAGCAATACCTCTTGCATTCTAATTTAAAATCTTGAACTAAAAAGAGCATATGGTAATGCCCAGGCACTTTCTAGTGCAATGGGGAACTTGCCTCCAGCAGTGGTGAATCCTTCTTTCCCTACCCTGGCTCAGAAACAAAATTGCATAACTGATTTCTTTATGTGTTTTAAGCTTTTCTATCAAATGTCCTTACTGTTCATGTTTATTACTGGAGGACAAGTCTAAGGAAAGTCTATCTGGCATTTTGACTAGAATGGGGAAAGGTGCATGGTTGCTTTCAGCTGCCAAGCTTACTACGGAGTCCTGTACTGCCCCACATGATTCCCTGCAAAAAGCAGATATTCTTTACAGTGAACAGTTTCTCTGTGTCTGAGTAATGTGCATATTGACTGAGGCTGACTGGATGATCCTTGCATAAATATCACAGACAAAGAATATTTATCTTCTGGAACTAAAATTGTAGAGGGAATTGGGATGAATGTAGCTTTATTTTCCCATCTCTATCAATATTCTTGCAATAATCTTTAAAAGTCAAGCACTCTTTCCTTCCTATGGTACTGGAAAAGGGATCTTATTTTATGTTAGGCTGTTTAAACATATTTTACTCAGGTATTGTTCCAGTGGCATGTATATATAAATAGAAACACTGTTTCTGCTTTTTCTGAGGCAGGAGCTACAGGCTTAACCTCCCACTGTGCATGAAAATTTACTTTTTCCCCTACCCGAGTCAATAACATTTTAGAGTAATGGTTTAAAATTTCAGACTTTAAAAGAATAAAATACTAGAATATTTATTTCCCAAGTATTTCTTTGGCCCCAGTTGTCACAGCAACTTTACTTAACACTTCCCATAACTGAGTAGAATGAATCCAGGCTACAGGCACTTCTTTTCCTGAGACACAAATGGCTCTTTTTTTCTACTTTTTCTACTTGTATAAAAATCAACCATCTTTTTCTTTGGAATGATATTTCTATCTTCACCCAGCAGAATAACCAGCCACCAAAGCAAAAGCTGACATAAATTATGTTTGATATAATGTGGTGTAAATAAAACCTGCTTCCAAGATGGAATTCAGTTAACAGGTGTGTTCAGTAAGTATAAGATCTAAAACTAAGCAGGCTAAATTGTAAGACTGCTATTGACAGAGTAAGTATGCAGTAAAACCATTCAGACAAACTCCTGAATGGGAAGGGATGTAAACACAATCTTCAAGCTAGAAATAATAATTTATATAACTCAGCATGCAAAAGACACAGGTGTGTTCCTAATCTTTGTGTGTTTGAGCAAAGTCTTTTGATCACCTTCTGGTGTATGACTTGTGTGCATTGTTATTTTTTGACACACCTTAGTCACGTTTCCAGACAAAATTAAGCCTTGAGAAGACTCAAATTTTATACTAAGTTAATTTATAACTAAAATAACAAAGAAGGGAGACTGGTAATCCTTTTGAGGCTTGAGAAGGATACACACACCTAAAAGGCACTTGATTCATGGCCAAATAATGTCTCTTTATCCAGTTGAAAAAATGGCTGAATTGTTAAAGTGTCAAAATGAGTTTATGTTAATAAAAGAGTTGAATAGTGACCATTTCTGCCTCAGTCAGTGAGGTCTGAAAGCTGTGGTGCTACCTGCAACTCACACTGTACATATGTTTATGTCTCTTAATGGATTCCTGTCAAGTCTGCAAGAAGTCTGAAAATGCATGTCGGGCTCAGCACTCCATATGTGCTCCACACATTCAGGATTCAAGCACAGCCTTTTGTTCTTCCTCATATAATCCCTCCCACAATGGCTTTCATTTAAGGAATTTATCACATCCTTGTCTATTCAAATTGCTTTTCTCACTGAACATTTTGTTTCAGTAGTGTTGAATGGTTCTTGCATTCCCTTTGAATCATATAAATGTTAGATAGTTATTAAAATCTTATAAAATTTTTGGATCTTTTTTTTCTCCTCTTAGAAGGAATGCATTACTTTTTATCTCAGTCTAATCTTTCTTAACCTCACTCATTTCCTTTTATTGCATCTCATTTGTCCTGTTCAGCAAGCCCCTCAGTATGTTCAACCTCAGACTCCTCAGCTGTTCTGTTTCTTATTCAGAATCTTCCTGGCACTTTAAATTCCCTTGGAGCCATTTTCAAATAAATCTTCATGTTGTCTGATGACTCTGAGCATCAGATTTTTTTTTAACAATTATTTTCCTGGATTGCAACAGTTACCACCTATATTAATGTTGTGTGAAGCAAGGTCAATATTTACATATTTTACAGCATTTTCTGTCTAATAATTTTTTATTCCTGCCAATTTCCTGCAGTGTTACATAATGGTAAAAACATAATCTGGGAAGAACATCATCAATTAGTGACATTTCAAAGGTTTTCACATTCTTTGGTAACAACTGGAACAATTTATTTATGAATTTGCAAGTTAGGCCAAATTTAATTTTGTAACCAACTACTAAAATGCTCAGCTTTAGGCAGCTTGAATCTTTCCTGTCTGTATACTGAACATCTGTTCCACTCATGTCCAAAACTCAGATAACTGGACAAGTGCAGCTGAGGTTTTCTTAACATTACAGAGGTTGCACACCTTCAAATTTTGAATTTCCATTTTAATCTACCAGATTTTCCATTATTTTTCAGCTGGCAAATTAAGCACTCATACCATGACATGAATCATCTCTGCAGCTCTTCTACCCTGTGTACTTGATGTAGCTGATCAGTCCGTGGATCAGTTGTCTCTGGTCCTTGGTTTCCTGCAGCAAGGGAAATGCTGCTGCAACCCCTGTACATCTCTGTGACCCCTGCCCCATGCCTGACTAAGAAATGTACCCTTAATAGAGGATTCTCTCCCCACCCAGCCCCCCAGAAAAGAAAGTTATCCACTGGGTGAAACATCAGGTACTAGGTTATAAAAACAAACAGACACATAAAGTTGACAGACTATCTTCAATCTCCAGAAAAAGTAGAAATTTTACTGAAGTTTTCAGGAAACAGTCTTTGGGATTTCTTAAATTCAACTCAAGGAAAAATCAGATAGATTGAGAATGAAAATGGGAATTATACACTGTCAAAACAAGCTGAATAATGTCAGAGGTTAAAGCTTAGGTGACAGACAGACACGGGACTTACATACCTTGTATGTCCACCCAAATCCAAAATGTGATCCAGGAATGCCTGTTTGCACATTAGAGTAATGTTGAATGGCACCTCTAGAGATCTCTAGATTAACCCCTTGCTTGAAGAAGACTTTCATCACACTAAAGTGTGTCAGGCATGGTTTTATTTGACTTTGTAGGAGCATCCTGAGCTTCATGCTGGTCACACAGAGATAGGTATCATTACCTCCACCCCATGATAGCATAATTGTTTTCCATTAAATCTAAAGCATCACTAGAACATTTCTCCTTTTTTTTTGCATTACTAGAACAGCATCTAAGACTCAGATGAATAAAGAGTGTCCTGACTTCTAAGAACAGGCTAGGAACAAGTTGCATCTGAACACGCAAACCACTGCACAGCAAAATTACATTCTTTTGTCCCCTTATGATTCAACTTATCTTGCAATGTCAGTATCAGAGCTTCAGTATGAAGGATGCAAATTATCACCATACAGCCCATCCCTCTAGCCTAGGAATTAGAGAAACATCTAGGATATAAGAGATGGATTTCAGTTGTGCCAACCTGATGGACTCCTTTGTTAGATTAGTACATTAATTGTTAACCTCTTACATGGAAGCAGAACTTTGAGTAATTTCAAAAAATAGTTATAAGCTTCTTTATAAATTTCCTTAACTTGCAGGAGAACAGTTTGCATCCCACAATAAAAATGTCTGCTTGCAACTCCATAGGTGCAGGAAAGGAGATAAAGGTGCATCTCTAAGCACAGTAATGTTAATTTCCTGATTTTGGGCATCATTTGACTCAGTCTAAGTGTGTTTTTTAATATTGCTTTCTGTGGGTGCTCCCAGAGCACCCTAAGGCAAGTTTTGCCATATTGTCCTTGGGTCCAGGAATGTACTAGAAAGTGACATCCCTAGAGTTCTAACCATGCCACACCTGTGGTATATAGGGTTTTTTTTTAATCAGTCTAAATTTAAATCCCCTTTCAAATGGGGATTTAACAATTTTTGGTTGTTTTTTTTAATTTCAATGGAAAAAAAGTAGTTAACATATATAAACTACTGCAACTTTAAAATAAAATACTTCTGCTGACTCACAGTATTTGTAAAATTATGCATTTTGTGCATGGCAAAGATAAAGCAAAGATGCTTATTTTAATAAAAAGAAAGCAGTGAAAAAGAATCACATTAAGTCACATTACTTTAAGTTTGTTGTAGGCTAAGAATAGAGTCAGGGATGGTTGCTATGGTTCAGTTGATGTGTAGCAATTTATTAAACTGCGGTTATGTGACTTGGATGCCTCAGTATCTCAGGGCACAGACACAGAGGCCTTTTAGAAAACTGAATTTAAAACACTAAATCACTTTGTTTTTAAGTACTGCCAAATCGGTGGAAAAATCATTCAGGAAATCCTAAAGCAGAATGACGATATGAGGTTCCCAGATATTGTTAAACCACATAGTAGGTAATAACATCACACATCCTTTCTAGCTCTTGTAATATGTAGATGCAATAAAGTACAGAATATTATTGACATTAAATAAGATATTGCTTTAGTTGAATTAGGCAGGTGTGAATGGTGTGGGACTTGAGGAGTTAAAGAGAATCATTCAGCAAACCTGGAGCTGTTCAGCTGAAAATTACTTATACTCCTGGGCACAATATCTTCTGCAAAACTGAACCTGGCACAGTGTAATACAGTAAAATTTTAGTAATAAATTTCTTTCCCTTTTCAAGTTCTCTGCCAGAAACATCAACTCATCAGCCAACAATGAACAAACTACTGCAGAGTTAGAAAAGCAAGAACTTGCCAATCCTGCCATCTACTGGAAAAATCCTTACATTGAGTAATTTACTTTTTCCACTCTTAAGATTGGCACCAGATCTGGCAGTATATGCAACCCTCAGGAAAAGCAGAGAATCCCTAGATATCCAGTGGTGGAAAACTGCCTCCCTAACAGTGAGCTTCCTTGATAATGATATCTGCAGAGGCAGGAATGCACAGCAGCTGTTTGCAATATATTTGGCTATCATCAACAAGCCCCATCCCAAAGTCCTCACTGAGTTTTTACCCAGTTTCTCACTAATTTTGATGACAATATTGCCTGACTAAAGAAATAATAGAAAATGAGCCAGGGCCTCACTTGGCTAATACTCAGTTTAAGAACTAAATATACCATTACAAACTGTACATGGGATATATGAAAGTGCTTTATGAGTCTGGCTTAGAATGCAAATACTTAAAGTATATTTTTTGTGAAGGTATTTGTCATTCTTTTGTAGCCACATTCTCTACATAAACATAATCATCATATGGATTAAGCTGAAAATCTTCTTTCACTAAACAAGTATTTTATATAGATTTTTAAAATCTTGAAAAACATCTTCTTTGTAGTTAGTGTATGTATTAATATTGCCTGCACAAGTGTCATACTCTTTTCTTTATATTCCTCATTTTCCTTCATTTCCCATTCAGTTTTTCAGACACCAGTAGAGACAGCCCTAATGAAGATCCATCTGTGAAAAACAATTCAGTCACTTTTGGTAGCCCAAATTTAAAAACAAGGTAAGAACTATACCTTTGCTACTCAAAGGAAAGTGCCAAATACAAAATAATATAATGCCTTCACAATCCCCCATCGGTCTATTTAAAAACAGTCTCCTTGAAATATATAAATAAAACATTTTACAAATTGCAGATTTTCCTCCAAGTTCCAAACCAACTGGAGGCTGCCACATAGCTTTACACCAATCTGCTGCATCATCAGTATTACAAAGGTGGTTTCGTGTTTGGCTTGAAGCTTTTTCTCTATAAACTTATGGATATTCATGATTGTGCCCTCCCAGCCTTCTCAGAAAAAGGGAATCTGAAAGAGTAAATAAAAACATCTGAAAATAATAGAAATCAGAGTGTATGTATTGAAGAATTGTAGAATGCAGGAACTAGACAGAGATTTTTTTCATACTTGTGATTTTGTCTTTCAAGTATTTTTAACCTCCCTCCCACAAATTATTCTTTTAAAATAAAATGGCAACAGTTTGAAGCTTGGCAAATGTCACATGTCATTTCACAAAAGAGGTACTGCTTTGTGAAAATTAGCTTATCAGATTAACAGAAACTACTAGGGTTTTGAGCCTCTCTATTTTTTTCTAGTGTGTTTATTTCCACATTCTTTTCTTCCACTGAAACATTATGCCAAATCTTTTCTCTCACTGAAGCATGCCAAATGACTGCCATATCACTCTACTTCCAGAAGCTATATTCTTATTGTGCTCAACAGTTCTGGCTATCAGTGCCCTTAGGAAAATATGATCAAGTTACTGTTTTTCCGACTGTGTTAGTAAGAAGAAAGCACAAGGGTTTTTCTCTTTCACTTTCCAAAATTATCCATTTCTGGAGCAGAGAAAAAATCATGGAAAATTTCATCCCCTGAAACCTAATGTTTAAATTGCATTTGGAGTTAAGAAAAGCTGAAGAAAAATAGAAACTAAAATGGAATTTAGAGAGTAGCTTCTCAATATACTGTGGGGTTTTATTTTTTGTATTGTTGCTAAGTAAATGAAAAATCAATCAAGAATAGTCCCTTATTGGTTCTGCAATTACCTTGTAAACTACATAAAAATAGTTTTAAGTTCAGAGTAATTTCTTCTTTGGATTTCCATTTTGGTTCACTGATTCAGCAACTGAGAACTTAATTAGTAGCACAAAGACAAGGATATTACACTGTTGCGTATGTCAGTCATACAAATCACCTACTGCTACAGTCAGTAAGGAACAGTGAAAATAACTATAGAGGTATGGGTATGATATGCAAAAAAAGCTTTTCCCTTCAGTTCCCCTTGTCCTTCTGTATTCTAATTTTTTGTCACTGTATTTCTCATCTCCCAATTAGTGCTCAATCTTTAAATAAGTTTAAAGATGCAGGTGGAAATTCTTAGCTTTCTCAGCTGATTAGAACAGCTTCATTGGATTTCTTCATCTTACACCACCAGAGGATCTGTCAAAAACACTCATAAGTCAATGATTTAACAGCATAGGTACGTCAGTTCAGCTGGGACTGGAGATTCAGCAGCACAAAGGATTTGCGTCTCTCAGATGTCCTGAGTACCATGTGATTGTTTACTTCTGTGTATGTATGAAAACTTAATTCCCCCACAGCAGGCAAAAATTCTATTGATCTGTTCAGATATATAGCAGCCTGAAGCAAGAAAACACATGGCATAGTCATATCCATCATTTCCTTGGTCAACTCACTACATTAAGTTTTTCCATTTAGGAATTGTCAGCACTGCAATATTTTTAACCCTTTGTGAGAGGTCTATAGCTGATAAGCAAGTAGCCTTCCCACACTAAGGAGATAGTGACTAATCATAAGAATCTACATAAGACCATTAAGAAGTCCTGAGATCAATTCTCTGCTAAACTGTGCCACATCTAACAGTGCATCTAAAGTATAAAATCCTTTATGGTGTAAAAAAGAGGAGACAGAAAAATTAACCTTCTTACTCACTTGAGTCCACAAGCATACTTTCTTATTTCAGGACCCCACCAAGTTCAAGTACATCTATTCCTCTGACTGGAGACAGCCAGGCTGATGCTGACATCCTAGCTTTCATTAAAGCAAGACAGAACATCCTGCAGAAGAAAGGTAAATCCTGCCAAAAAAATAAGAAGCCAAACCATAATCTCCAGTACAGCATTTTGAAGTCAAAATAGCTTTAGTCCACATTACACTGATGCAAGTGAAAACGGATTCTGGCTTCAGTTATATGACATTATGTTCTCATCCATTCTAAACACTTGAAGTTCTTCACATGTGTTTCTTAAGTAGCTCAATGCTACAATGAAAAACTATGAAGACTCTCTGTTTTACTAAGACACCATCAGAGAATCTCTGGGGCATGCATAGCTGTGCAACCTGCATAGTATATTTTACCCTTAAGGAAATGCATTTTTATGCAGTTCCTTGATAATCCAAATTTTTCTGTATAAATTTTTTTTTTTAAACTATGTGTCCTGGTTTTCATCTAGTACAAATACAGTTGTAACAGTTGAAACCAAATAAAGATAACTCAAATGATTGCACTGTACCCCTACCTCAGGAGGCCGACTGGCCCACTGTTCCTGGAAAAGAGAATATCCTTAACAGGTATTTCACTATGTCAAGGCCTAATGAAAATTTCTATGAGCATTTGTCATCAAATCAGGTACCAAGACCAATTGTAGGAAGGTAATAAAGTTCACTCTAGAGTGTAGATAAGTAAAATTGGCAGGAAGCAGAAAGCAATAAATAAACAGTGGCACTGCAAGGTAGCCTAAAATTTATTATGATAAAGAAAAATGACCTGTGCTATTTTTTTCCTTAATAATAGGTTTTAGTGGCAGCAACCAATTAGACAGAATATGAGCATGTTAGTGGTTACTGAAGCAATAACTTTCCATCAGCACTTCAGTGCTGACGACAGCATTTTTCAACAAGCTATCTGCACCTGGCAGATGGTGTTAGCACTGTCACAAAGTGGGGCTTTGGTACCACACTACTTATCAGAAAACTGTCAGGTAAACACACACTGGCTGAAAAAACAGACTCCCTACACTCATCCAAAGCAAACACTTAGCATGCTTTGGCTTTGGGATCCCTTTTGTCTTTATTTAGAAAAGCTGTTGTCAGGTTTCTTTTGCAAATGAAATTAAGCTGGATTTATAGGCAGCTCATCAAAAGAAAGTTAGAGATAAATGTCTTACAACAAACATTTCAGGCCTTCAGAAGGCCCAAATCTGACTTCATCTGTGATGTAGAGTAATGTAATTGACAAGAGTATATTTTATCCTATGATCATCTCCTAAATCACACCATATCAAGAATGTCTCTCTCAAATCCTTTTTCCATCCTGATTGTTTTCAGCCAGTGGCTATCACCTGGCATCATCCGTCAGTTTCAGAAGGGACTAGACATTATCAACATTGACAACTATTTAGACCCCAAGTCATAAAAGGTATTCTTGCAGAACAAAGGACAGTCAACACTTTTAATATTATTCTGAATTTCAGTCAGACATGATGAGCTGCCCTAACTAGATGAAAAAAAAAAATGGAGTATCATTTGACCTTCCTGGCAGTGCAGGGCTGGATGACTCAACAAATTGCTAAGTATAAGCAGGAAAATAAAAATGTAAAGAGGCTATATCAGTTCAACAAATGTGTAGGGACCTGTCTCTTGTCTGTGTCACAGACAAGAGACAGCTCAGCAGCAAGTTCTGAGAAGGATTTGGAGTCAACCTAGCAGATAAAAAAAGGCTTTTCTTCCTTGTAAGGAAAAGCAAAACCTTCCATATTTAAGAGATGGAGCCACTGACAACATGAACCATAGAGCAAATAAAGTTTGAAAATTCTAATTTAGCAAAATAAAGGATGAGAACTAGAGGGTTTTCTTTTAGGGGGCAGGGATGGGGGCTATCATGTCCTCATTCCTGCCCCCACAAGATAAAACTTTCAGATGTAAAGTAGAGTTAGGTAGAGAGGAAGAATAGAAGAAGAATGTCATCTCACTTGAAATTCTGGGGGAAAAACACTGTGTTATCAATCATATAATTTTTCCTCAAGAAATTTCAAACATATGAAAAACTAAAGAGAAATTATTTGCCCAGAGCCATTAAGCTGAGTCTGACACTTTCAGAACCTAAGTGTGCTGAGTCCCACTTTGGTTCTCTGTTGCTTCCTTACTAAACTCTCTTCAACTGAGATGTTCAACTATCCTTTCTACATTTGCATGCAAATGTATTCGCTCTCTGCATGACTGTTACACACATGGTGCCCTGCAGGAAACAGGAGGAAGCATAAGGTCAGCCAAGCCAAAGTCTGCTGGGCTTAAAAACTGTCAACATCCTTACTGCTCTTTCCTTTATTGATCCTGACCCTTTCAAACTGCTGTATTAGTGTCTTAGAAGCAAGCTGAGGGCCCTACTATACATTAGAGGGGAAGGAAAAAAAAAAGAAAAAATGTGTGCAGAAGCCAACAGAGTGGAAAATAAGTTTCATAAATAGAAAGCATGGGAATGCTCAATATCCTTAGCGACGGTAATGCAGGGGTGGGAATGAGAGGTCTCAGTAAAGATTACCTCAGGGACTGTGAGTTATTACCATTTGCTTTCTAAACAGAGTGGAATTAGAGCAGGTACATTCACAGGGTCTGGCTGGGATTGTTAGAGCACTGCAATAAAAGGGCTACTCGGTAAACATGCTTTTGATGCCACATCCAGTGTTGGGGTAGAGAAATGAAAATGCAGAAGAGTAGACTAATGATTTTTGTGTCTTAAAGGTTTAAATTAAAGGATTTTTTTCTTTCTACTGTTTTGTATTTCTGAAGTTTGTTTTAAAACTGACAATGCAACCTGAAATGTAGTCAAATGTATTTCTTTGTCTCCTTTCAGGTTTGGGGAACAAATGAAATTCTTGTCACAGTCCGCTATTTCCTTTTAAAAACAGTGAAAGACCTTTATTCTTTCCCTTCCTCTTCTGTTTAGAAACAGGTACAAGTAAGTACTTAAGATGTACAGGTTTAATTGGTAATGGCATATAAATTGTCTTTGAGAGCAAAATCCATTTCTCTTATAATATTTGCACTCAGTATCTTCACTTTGCATTAAGATTAACAAAACTGAGACAACTAATGAGGAGTTTGCCAAACATGTTTGTTTATGAGAAGTCATTGTACATTTCTAAATGTTAAAATTATCTAATGTACTAATGCTCCTATACATCTTTAATCTGGGAAAGGCTAATTACTACTGGTAGGGGTTTTTTTGCATTGATTCGCATTCTGCTTTGTTAATTATGCCTATTGAACATCAAGAGATATCCATTCAATAACAGTAGTTATCTGGGTTATAAAATTCCATAAAATTTAATTTGAGATTTTTTCCCCCTCAAGGAATAACAATTTTCATATCAGATTATTAGAATGCCAAGATTGCATTGTAATATAAAACCAAATGTATTTTAGAAAGTAATTCTAGAGCTCAAAATTTCCCAGCATTTTTCTTTTTATTTGAATGGACTAAATGTTGTGCAGAATGGATTAAATGTTGTGCAAAATGCACACCCTCCCAGAATATACAAGTTTCAGAAGAAAAAACTACACGTAATAGGCTTTAAACTGAACAAAGCCAATACTTCTGAAGCACCAATGAGATGAAAAATTTAAATGCATTTATATCTTATATGCAATGTAATTACACTATTGACTTGGCACTATCTTACTGTATAATATCCAGTTATGAAACAATTTGTTTTATGCATCAAATTAAAATCAAAAATGCAGTGCAAAGTACAGTCTATTTCTCTGAGATATACATACTACCATATTGAAGCTATCACTTTTCATGCCAGTGATAATCTTAAAGTCATGCATTTAGAAGTGTGTGGGTTGGTCACATAAAAATAAAACAATATATTGGCAGAAGTCATATATTCTCAAGGATGTATATTTCTTTATATACATGCTGATACTTAATTCTTTGTCAAATTCATAATTATACAGAACTACATGGTGAATTGCTGTGTTCAAACCTATAGCACATGTTTATCAAATTAACAATCAATATGCATTTAGTTCAAAAATATTAAAGTTGTACCTTTTTTGCATTTTAATTTTCTGTAAAAGTCAACACAGACCCCATATAAATTGGTAAGCTTTAGCTGAATTTAGTGTGTGCAAACTGAGACAAAAGTCAGATCTACTCTTGCTTTGAGAAGAGTTCAAGGATTTGGTCAGAATTTGAAAAATCTACAAGCCTTCTCCCTTTTATATGTCTGCTTTGTTGGCGATTATATTAAAATGTCCTTCTTTCAGAATTTTTATGTCTGTCATTATTTTTCTTCTCTCACTCTTTTCTATATAAACACTGTATTAAATATACTCTGTATTATTATTCGTACATCTTTGTTGAGGAGAGCAGGGCCACATTCCTGCTTCCATTCAACACTACTAGCTGGAGAAGCACCACAGGTTCCAAAATGCTGCTGGGTCAAGCAACAACCTTTTTTGTTTCCAGTGAAATAACCATTGTAGTGAATTTATTTGAAGGTGGCTGAAAGGGAATCACTGGTCCAGCATCTCCTTCCTTTTGATATTGACATTGAAGCATTTCCAATAGTTTTAAGTAGCTGCTTAAAAGAAGGATCTCAGTGCTGTCTTTGTATGAATTATGTGATGCTGCTACTACTTGCTGATACTGTGTTCTGTTCTCCATTTGCCATACATCTCACTCACAGAGAGAAAAGAATTCCTTACTCTTCTGTTTCAAAATTCTCTAGCCTTTTTTTACTCTATTATAAATTTGGTGTGAAATTCCATTGCTGTCAACAAAGTAGTACCTGATTGGCAAAATGGTCTAAGATTATCTAAGGCACTTAAGATCTTGGACAAAAGTGCATCCAGTAATAGAAAACCGTATAAATATATAAAACCATACAAATAAATAGAAAGTCTTTCTTGCATCTTTTCAAAATTTTCATAAGATCATAAGGAAAGAAAAGATTGCTCATTTAGCAAAATAAAAGTATAATGCATAAAGCATTCTCTTTCTTTAAAAAAACTGCTCCTGTCTTCAAAAATTGTGTTTTGGGTTCACAGGAAAATTCAGGTTGGAAATTATCTCAGCAGATCATTAATCCCACCTGTTCCTCAAAAAAGCCTTGATCTTGAGCTACAAGATCAAACCAAGCTGCTGAGGGCTTTGTTCAGTGTGGTCTTGAAAACCTCCAAGGACAGAGACCACATAACCTTTCTAAGCAATTTGTTCTAAAGTTTGACTGTCATCGTGACAAAAAGGTTTTCCCTTATGTCCATCCTAACCTTTTCTTTTTGTCATTATCTCTCTTGCTCTCACAAGCCACACTGTCAAAAGCCTGGCTCCAGCTTTTGATGGCCTTCTCTCAGGTGCTGGAGGGCTTCTGGATCTCTTCTCCAAGTCTACGTGACTTTCAGAAAGCAGTTATTGCTTCAAGAAATTTTTTGTTGACCACAGACAAGCAAAATTCCTTCTTTTAATAATCTCTCTTCATATAACTACAAGATTAATTTGAAATAAGCACTTATTACATTGAAGAAACATTCAGAGGCCACATTTATCCTGGTCTTCAATCTTCACTAAGGCACCTGTAAAACAGCACTGCTAAGCATGGCATTCCTCATGCACATCTCACTTCAGTCAATTCACATGATATCTAGTTTGATTTGGTTCAATGTTCATATGGTAAATAGAATTTATTCATTATTTGCAACCAGAATAAATCCAAATATCTTTTTTTTTCTTTTTTTGGTGGGAATTTCTTGAGCAAGTAGCTCTAGAGTGCTAGATTGCATACAGATATTTCTGGGATTAATTGATGCCAGACATTGTGGATCATCTCATCTTTTATTTCAACACATTTCTAATCTTCTACATAGTTAATTTCAGAAGAAGATGCATGTCCTCTGTTGTGTTACAGCACTGTAGCTTCTGGGAGGGTCAGGATATCACCCAGATTTAATAAAGGTCAAGTGTCTGTTCTCATTTATGTTGAATCTGCCAGAGTTCTGTACACAGTCTGGACCTGCATTAGTGAAACCCATGAGCTAACCAGGTTTTGGCTTGGGCATTTCACCACTTCCTGGCCACTGCAGCTTTCCAGAGAGCTCCAAGAAGAAAATGCATAACCTTATGTTGAGTTTCTCTTTCTTGGAAGATGGACATGCCCTAACTCAATCTCCCTCTGTCACTCCTGATTTTTTTTAAAAAAGCTTTGAAGAGGAATAATGAGGTTCACATGTGGAACAGTGTAAGTATGTAATGTAATATATTCTTACCTGGTTTAATCAATCATGAGATGCAAGTATTTTATGTGATTAGTATAAACTGAGAGCATCTCGACATAATAAAATGTTAAGATCTTAAAAATGTTGCTGCAAACATGCAGCTGGTGAATATAGATGCCAAGAGGATGAACATCTGGAAATGCCTTGTTGCATATAGCATATTTGGTAGCTCTAAATATAATGTGTTTGTCTTTTCAAAGTGAATTTTTAATAACCACAACAATCAAACTACTGGTTTTATGTTATATCATATGAATCGCTTTTATTGTTGCTTTAATCAATGTTAAAAAATATTTTTCTAATTTTTTTCTTAATATTTTTATTGCCTGCAATATTTGCTCTGAAATCCCATCTATAAGACAAGCAAAGTAAACTGTCATGCCAGAAGAAATTCAATAGTTCTCTTATTTATATTTAATATGGTTCTAAAATAATTTCCTTAATTCTTCTCTGCAGTGCAGAGTTTAAAAGTCATTCAAGGAGCAAAACTAATTAAAATAGTTCAGTATTTCCTTGTTGAAACTGTTCTGGCTGAAATGCTTAGCACACGAAAGAATGAATCCCCAGATCTTTGCATCCACTTTGACAACTGCTTCTGTACAGAGACACTTCTACCAGAAAAACTAGTCCAAAAATCATTCTCCATCAGAAGCTTGATAATAACAGGAGCAGTCAAGATATCTTTCAACTTATTTTATTACTTAATTTAGAAACTGCTTATTTGTGTTGATGTAAATTATACTTCTGATCACAGTGGTATTTTTTCTGGCTTTTTAAAACCATTGAGCAAAGTGAGCAAACCATGTCTTTTTTTTTTTATGGTCAATCTTTTATTTCACATCTATCCTTGTTCAAGATTTGTTAGGGGGTGTAAGAACAATAGGTAAAGCATTTAAGAACACTGAATCCTTTGACTTGCTCCAAGTAATACACAAAAAGTGATTATTATGTATATTGTAAACCAGGATGTCGTTTTGGTTGTCATCTGTCCTTTCCAGAATGGCTCAGATTTTCTATGAGAAAATTTCTATGATCTATGATTTCTATGGATCCTATTGGGTCAGTCACACTGAGGAAGAAAGACAAGTGAAGGAATAATCAAGGAGATCATGCCCAGTCCTGGATGCAAAATATGTTTTGTGAGATGTCATTCCCTAGTTTTGAAACCAGATGCACTCTTACATTCTATATTGGCAGGGAGCACTGGCAAGGCAGGACCTTGGAAGAACAGTCTACTTCCACATTCAGCTACTATTGAAAAGTTCTTGCATTCCACATTTTTTATTCCTAAAGTTTGTGAACCCAAGTTTTGTTTATTTTTTAATAAGAAGAGCATTAGAAAAGCAACAAGAGAAGTTAAGACTAGAGAGTGTGCTTTGTCATCCTGTCATAAAAAGCAATTTGCTAGTATTATTATTTCAGCACATTGTATATGATATCTTTTTATCGGGAAGCCAAATTTAATTTCTGATGTGGTAAGCCATGCTGAACTCCCTCTTCCAGATTCAGAACTCACAAAAACCATACTTCAAAATGTATATATTGGGCTTTCTTTTTTCCAGTGGCAAGGCATCATTTCTGGGCTACTGAACAGATTCTGGCTTTATTTGGTTCCTATATTGTAGCCTGACACTAGAGGGGGAAGAACCAGTAGGAAATACTGTATTATGCAAATAAGCATACTTTGGTGATGTTAGTGACTCAGTTTGCAAAACCTTAGAAAATTAAGATCCCAAAAGCAAGTCTGAGTGGACATTTTTTCTTAAGGCATGATACACTGCCAACTTTGTCAGTTGGCATGCTTTGTTGATTTGAACTGAAGGAACAGAAGCGGACAAAAAATCTGATTATGTGCTGTATTTGTTCATTTATATCTTATAGTTTCATGGCCTTAATTGTGAAATGTACTTCAACTGAGAAAATTCATCCCAGCACAGCTGTGCACAATTCCATGGTTTTCATCCATTCCAGAAAACCAGTAGGTTGGCATTCTCTGGGCCTGGTAGTCATGGGTCCTATCAACAACAACGTAACAAACACCTGGATCTCCTACCAGAGACAGCCCTGCTAGTGCAATACCCCAGGCTTGTCTACCCGTATCATTGCACTGGGAATGGAATAAAAAGCTGTACCTTTTAGTTATGCAAGTCAGACCCAAGAGTGATGTTCTTGTTGGATACTGTGTAAGTAAATGTCATCCTTAACACCGAACAAGAGAAGACCTTCCATCAGTGATAATAAGCTGGATGTCTCAGCTGATTTAGATCAGTTTGCTTCATAATGTTGTCGCAGTGCTCAGTAATATCACTGCTACTATAACTTCCATCTCCCAATGTTTTGCTTTTTCAGCTGAAAAGAAATACCAGACCACCAAGGTTTTGAGTCCTTACACATTGCACTTCCCTATTGAAATCTTTCTGTTCCCCTACTTACATTAACAGAGCAGTCCCAGACAAAGTCCGGGATGGTCTCCTGGGTATTATCCACAATAGTTTTCACTTTTCAGAGTGGAAAGTGGCCTTCTGCTGCTTATCAGTCATCCTCCTCTGGATGATGGCCCCAGGTTATGAGCACAGTACAAATGGCAAGTCTGGGGATTCTTACAGATACAGATATGAATGAAATAATTTTTCAGTCTTTTTCAGTGAGCGCTACCTCTTGTTTGAAGATAGGAGTAAAACCATATGAATGCTTAGCAAAGTAGGGATATCTGTATCCAGAACATTTTAACTGTAAGGGAGTATAATAACAAAATTGCAGCCCTAGCCACCTAGCCATCTTTGTGTGTGTGTGTGTGTGTGTGTGTTTGTTTTCTTTCAGAAGCAGTGTGACAGATGACACTTGCCATAAAGCCTGTCCTACAGAAAAAATGCAAGCCCAGCTCATTTCCAGTGCATGATAATTATTAAGGCTCCCATGAGTGAAACTCTGATACTTTTTTAGCTAATGATTAACCATAAGCCCTCCTTCCCCCTTAAGCATTTGGATTAAAAAGGAAATACAGAGACTGAAGGCAGTAGGCATGAATGGTTTATTCTCCAGCTCTGTGGAATAAATAGTGGAGTCATCTCATAGGGTTCAGGAGCAGTAGGCCAGGCAGTGAGGGGATTGATCTTATAAGGACTAGAAAAGAAAGTGGTTCTTTTGTGTGACCCAGTTGAATTCAGGATGTTTATAAGCTTCACCATGCCGATTTTACTGATGCCAGCAATGTTGGTATGGTACAGACAGCAGCTATTGACTTTTCCATTTATTCAGCTCCATACTTTTATTTCTGGGGAGTCCGCTGTAATTAGAGAGTTTAGAGCATTTTGTTGTAGAGAAGTCTAGTGTTTAGAATAAGGCTTTACTTATCAAGACTTTAAGAGTCTATCTGTGACTCTATATTCATATGACCTGGGGTAAGTCATATAATCACTGTTTTGATTCAGCTTCCCAGACTGGAAACTAATACCAGCGTCAGAGGGCTTTATTCATTTGATTGAGATCTTTGGATAAAAGCTAATAGAAGAAAGACAATATGATTCACAGTCTTATTAAGATATAAATGTTCACCCTTTATTTTGGATAGAGAACAGATGTGGAGAGATGAAATTTCTCTGTTAGTCTCATTTTGTAAGCCCTGATACCCTGATGTTTTATTGAAAAACTCTCCAGGGCAGTAGCTGGGAACATGGGTGTGTGATTCCTGGTGTTTTGGGAAGGTGACATCTTGGAATAGTAACCTATGAAGTGCTGAGCAGGGACTGGGAAGGACAGATCAGCAGCATGCCCCTCCTCACCATGCACAGCCAGCAGATCAGCTGGACTCCACTGCTGGTACTGGGGTACCTCTTCTACCTCCTCCTGGGTGCTATGGTGTTCCAGCTTCTGGAGAAGCAGGCAGAAACACATTTTCGGGACCAGTTCCAGCTGGAAAAGCTCAAGTTCCTGCAGAATTACACATGCTTGGACAGACAAGCCCTGGAGCAGTTTGTACAGGTAAGAGGAAAGGGTTCCCATTATTTTGGCTCAAGCATTATTTTCATTAGAAGAAATTATACTATCGGGGCCAAGTAGCCTAGCATGATATAAACCAATCACTGTCCATGATATTAAATATCTAACTTTATAAATAATTCAAGCCCATTCATATACTTTATCTTGATCTACGGAACTGTTTCTTTCCACAGTCATGAACTCCCAATACATAAGTGCATCTAGTGATGCACTTGTGCTACAGTGCAATAATTTCAACTTCATGGTTCTCATCTCCCTCATTAAATATTACTGGGAATTATGCATGGGAACAAAAAATAAGAATCAAACCTAAAGAAGTAGGTTGCCCTTCCAAGGTTCTCCCGTCCAAACCTGTGCAATTTCTGCCTCTTCATACTAAAAACAACAATTTACAGGCAAACTGACAGAACCAGATAAGCTGTGCCAAGGGAAACATAGGTTGGATACTAGGAAAAAGTTTTTTACAGCAAGGGTGATAAAGTATTGGAATGGTTTGCCTGGGAAGGTGGTGGAGGCACCATCCCTGGATGTGTTTAAGAAAAGACTTGATGTGGCTAAGCTGTGCCAAGGGAAACATAGGTTGGATACTAGGAAAAAGTTTTTTACAGCAAGGATGATAAAGTATTGGAATGGTTTGCCCGGGAAGGTGGTGGAGGCACCATCCCTGGATGTGTTTAAGAAAATACTTGATGTGGCATTTGGTGCTATCATCTAGTTGAGGTGTTGGGGCTGGGTTGGACTCAATGATCTTGGATGTCTCTTCCAAGCTTGTGATTCTCTGAAATTGTCTACTACCTTTGAAGGCAGTCCTGCATTTCCAGGCCTAAATAAAAGACAAAGTCAGCCATCACAAACTGTGAAATCTATTGCTTATAAGAAGAGATAAAGGGCTTTTGTTCAATATGGGTTATCAGTTAATGACAACTTCAATTACATTTTAATCTTTTCTCAAAACTGGCTGGAGGTAATTTATTAGACCTTTCCTGGTATCATAGATATATTCTCATAATAGTAGTACAAGAACTGGACAGAAATCCTTGAACTTTGAAACCTTGAATCCTTGAGTTTCTTTGTGCTCAACACATAACCAGTTGCAAAGCAGAGTGCCTAAACAGTTTGAACTTTTTCTACCGTGATATTAAAACTGATAAAAACTCAAAACAATTTGTACTGCCCAAGTCAGAGGACTTCCATGAATGTATAAGATTTTGATCAACAAAAAGCCCAGACTTCATATATGGATTTAATCAAACAGTGAAATTCAGATCAGAAATGGTAGAAAAGGTGCCTGAACCTCTACATCTACAAAGCCAATATTCTGATTACTAATACTGTGATATATTATTTGTGGAACCTTGGACATGTGCCAGAAAATGACGAGATTTCAAGAATTTACATGCGTAAAAACATGTCTATTTTTTTTCACCTTCATGAGTTGGTGATATTTCCTGTCCTTCCCTTATCTCTCTGATAGTGATTGCAGAGGTGAAAACCCTGATTCTCATTCTACACCTAACTGTGATACTTTTTTGGATTGAAACGTTTATTTAAATCTTCACTACCCTCAAAACATTAGAAGAGTTCACATGTAGCTAGATTCTTCTCTCTCTGACTCCAGTCAGAGAGAGGGAACTTTCTTAGGTCCACTGCTGTGCCACTCAGAGAATCGTATTTTGCTGCTGTCTCTGCTGAATTAATCACAATTTCACTTGTAAGCTGTTCCAGACAAAACCAGCTGAGGGCACCAAATCATCTACAAAGCACCAAGCTTCAGAGTACTGAGACTTTGCAGTCCTCAAGGTATATGTAAGTGCAGGTATCTTCTGACCCACATGTTGCTTAAAAGACCAGTTAACAAATCTGTTTAACTCCTATTAATATTAGGGAATACTAGTCTTCCCATATTAAATCTCTAGTGCAGGGAAGCAGGTGTGTCTCTGCATGTTTTAACTATATGGTTAAGGAGGTTTGTTCATCATGTCACAAGTTCCAGTCTGAAAAGTCACAGTAGTTAGACTGCAGTGAGGCACAACCCCCAGACTCAGTCTATTCAGCTAACAAGAATAAGATGTCTTGTCTTAATGCCCGTTTAAACCTAAATCCTCTAATGTGAAATTCAACACAGATTTTTTTTGTGTATTTATTATCACTTATAATGAGTTACCACTTATAATTCATTGATTTTTGCCTCTATTTATAAAATATAATTTATAACGCATGAATATAATTTTATATTCATTCGTTATAAATTATATTATAACTAATTATTAAATTAGTTAAATTATAATTATAATTTTTATAACGCATGAAACAAATTCTTATAATTCCATGTCAATAAATTGCATTGGTTCTGCATAGCTAAAACTACCTAGCTGAGAGATGGTTCTGAGCCGCAGCTCCTAACATGAGCAGCCTGGAGCTTTGGGAAAGTGCAAATCCAAACTCTTTTATCTAATGCATCTCTGGTAGGCATACTTTGGTCAGGAAATTATGCCAGTCTGACAGCATAACTGAGAAGCAGATGCATTGAGTAAGGAGTCTGTGTTTTGATCATGTCCTTACTTTTTCTGTCTCAAAGGACGTGATATAAATACAGACCAAAAGGACGAAATACTTGCCTCTGACCACAGCTGGCTGCAATGTGCATTGGCAGGTGGACAGGAGTAGAAACAGCAGACTGTTCTTATTCTCTCCACACCCCACTGTAGCTTAATCTAGGATTCATATCCTTACTGTAAATTACAGCACATGGCTTTTATGTGCTGACGTACTGACGAGTTCTCTCCCAAAGGCACCAGCTAATGCTCACCAGCCATTCAGCAGCTGCCATAACCCTTACCTGAGCAGTAGGTGAAAGGAGCCTGGAGCCATTATAAGTGTCCCACAGGAACCTGTTTGTTGGGCACCAGCATGCCTTTTCATTCATGGGGTTCTTTCATGGGGTTGTACTTAACATCATCAATTACACCAAGAAATCTGGCCTTGTCAGACTGTGTCTGAAAGGTTCAACATTTCAAGTTGCCTCACTCTTCTGTGTTGGCTCTCATGATGTGACTGTAACTCCTGTGAACTCTTGTGCATTGAAATGCATAGAACTGTCAAGTGTTCCTTAAATTAAACCTGTGATTATTTCAAAATACTTACACCTCAGTAGCTTCCGTGTGTTTCTTCTAAGCAGCAAATGAAATAAGTGACTCTAGAAAATCTGACCTGTTGAATTCTTCTCATTCTAAGAAGAGACTTTTAATGGATAATGCAAAATTCTTTGTCATATTGAAAATAAGCTCTGCTGACACTTCAGTCATGACATCACAGGTGATAATGTCCAGCAGCCCTCTGATAAATTTGACCAATACTATATGATTTTTTACCAAAGGAATCAAATTAGCTACTATACTTACAATACTCAGTCCACCAGTACAAATCAGGTAATATTGCAGAACCTGTCCCAAATCAGATACCTTGTAGTGGTTATGTTCACTAGAAAAGCAATCTTTCTGGAAGTGGCTAACATTTGAATCAAGAAAGAGTATCTTCTTGGGTCTCATACTCCTGGAACCAGCTAAAGCTGGGGTTGCTATTGACTCCTGTTCATGTCTTGCATCATACAAAGTCTTTTGAAGAGATGAACAAGTCATTCCTTCAGGCATTTTGCAAAATTACCATGGCTGTGACTCAGCCTTTGTAAGGTGTGTGACAAACAAGGGGATTCCTAAAACCCCAACCACTGAGCAGAGGGAAACCAGTCTCCCACAGACAAATCATTGGGGACAGCAAAGGAACACAGTCTTTATTAAGGCAGTTGACAGGATATTTGATGCAAGAACAGTAATTTTTTGGCACACAGTAGTTTTGGTCTGGTAAGATCTATCTGGAATAGAAGAGAATATTTTATTAGTTGATCTTTCAGACTAAGAGAAGCCTAATATTCACTGAAAATTATATGGAAGTCATAGTCAAAAATAGTAATTCATCCTTACAAGTACTTACATGGAGGAAACAGAAATGAGCATTTTCCTCATGCCCCTGCCCACAGACAGAACTATACATTTACACACCCCTAAATTAAAAACTTGAACAAGATTACTAGATTACTAGATTACTAGATTAGAGAAGGAGAGACGAGCAACTACTTTATTTTTTTATGGCACAACTGTAATTTTTTTCCCAGTTTGATCACTTTAGGGAATCGTCTACCCCCTTCACCTTAGATTTCGTCTAGCTGGGGAACCTATTGTACTTTAATGACCTGTTCTCCTGTAACAAGAGTTCAAGTTCCTGACCAGCTCTCTTTCCAAGTTTTGCCATGTCAGCAGAAGTTCTTTTTAGTCCAAGTCTATCCTATTATCTACACTGTTTATCACTCTGCTTGCTCGAGATGGAAAACAGTATTTACTTATCTCTATTTCTAACATTCTTCCTCATCTTTGCTCCTCTGACCTTTTCTGCTTCAGGTCCTCATGGAAGCATGGGAAAAAGGAGTCAACCCAGAAGGAAACTCTACAAATCCCAGTAACTGGGACTTCAGCAACTCCTTCTTTTTTGCAGGAACTGTTGTCACCACTATAGGTGAGGTACTCTCTTTCCTTAAAAACTGGTATTTCCTCCAACTGTCCTGTAAAGCCCCCAGAAATGTGTAATTAGTGGAAAAACGAGACAATCAACTAAAGTTCCAAAGTCTCTTGGGTCACTGTGGGTTATGGTTTTCTATTGGTTTCCAATTATGCCTGTTATTTTTCTGTATACAGTATTTTATACTCCCAAAAATCTGAGTGCCTACTTGTTACATGAAAGATCATTTTGTACATAGACAACACTTCTTTAGGTTGCTTTGAAGCAACCTGAGTCACACTCACCATAAAATCAGAGACCCAGTGAAAGTTACAATAGTATCTGGAATAGTAATAATTTTCATGTTTCATTTTCAGCTGATCGTTGTGAACGCAAAAGGTTTCATCATAAGCAATGGCAATTTGCAGACGGATTTAATTGCAGAAAATCATAGGTTCCTGAAGCTTATAGTTGAGCTTCCAAGCTTATGAACATTCCATGATGCCTGCAGCTTGCCTGTAGAGCCTTTTCATGTAGCTGTTTTCTTCTGTTTTTCCAGGTTATGGTAACCTGTCCCCCAGCACAGTGGCAGGGCAGATCTTCTGTGTGTTTTATGCCTTATTTGGAGTGCCTCTCAACCTGGCCTTCCTTAATCAGCTGGGGAAAGCTCTCAATGCTCATCTGCTTACCCTGGGAAGATGGGTGCAAAAGCCAGGACGTGCCCAGGTACAGTGTCCATTTACCATTTGTTTTCACTATTTTAAAACAAGTTAAAGTTCTTTTCTCAGATAGCTTCTGTGAACCACAGCAGTTACATGTCCCTCTCTATCAGAAACTTGATATACTTAATCTACCTATGATAGCTTTGAAGTATAGGCTTTTGCTTGAGGGGCCCTAGATTTGCCTTTTTAAAACCTTACTCAGCAAAACCATAGACCTGGTGACCTTGGCAGAATACGTGTGTGTACACATGTTGCCAAATCAAGCTATTATTTCCAGCCTATGCCAGCATCTCTCCAGAGTTCAGCCCTACACTGTGCAAAGGCAACTTATTTTTATTGGCCTAATCATCTGGCTGGAATTAACTTTCCTGTTTGTGCCAGTAACTAAGCACTTCCTTCCTTTTCTTAAAATGCAATCTGAGACTTTACAGTCCTCAAGGTATATGTAAGTGCAGATACCTTCTGACCCTCCTTACTTACAGTTTATTGGTGAGTCATTGAACTAGTCCAGATATTTTTAATAAGAAAAGCACTGATAATGGAAAATATATGAAGGTCATTCATTACAAAGTTAGTGCATGTTTCTGAGAAAAGGTTCAATGAATTAAGCCCTTTAGTTAAGGAAAAGGAAGATTAGATATGTGAGATATGTTGAAACATTTCAGAGTTCTGACACAAGTGGATTTTTTTACATTTGTTAAATCTCTTGGATCACTACGTTCTTTACCTACAATGAGAAAGCTATAAAGGTACTGTGAAATGCAGACTTGGATTATATCAGCACGAAATTCTTTAGCTGCATAACCTCTGCCTGTTCCATAAACACACGCAGCTCTACACCAGAAGGATTTTCATGTTAGTATAGCTGCATCTTTCCTGAGATTTGTGATAGCAGCTCAGGGACATGGTCTTTTTTCTTTCCCTTTTCACTCAGAGTTCACATTTCTGACAGAACTCCTATGATCAGACAAAGTTTTGGAGCTGTATCTGCTTGTTTGCTCTGAAAAGTTTATTCAAGGATGTTGGTTTACATCCTTATAAACAGAATTTTGTCATGCTCTGGGAAATTAATTGCAATCAGTTCTTTATTATTAATTACTTATTGTTCCCTCCTGTATAAACATTACAGGTTTATACAAGAAAGTTCTTAAAAGACAGGTTAAAAGGTAAAATTGTTCATTTCAATATACATTTTTATGCAGAGTTTATTATGTAATTAGACTCTATTACAGTACTGGAATGAAATAAATGAGAACAACTGAATTATATATCAACTATAATCATGTCAATCAGTAATTCTCAAACTGCTCTGCAAATGAGGCAAATATTTTTACACAGCTAGAGAGACATGACACATAATATAGAAGTGACTTGTCAAAGTCACCAAGTCATCTCAAGCCATGTTTCTCAAGCTCAGAACATTATTTTTTATGTGAGATAATTCAGAGAGAGAAATTAAAACATGATATCTGGACCTTCAATTTTATAAACAGTGGTTTGGCTTTTCCTCCAGTCACAATAGACTCATTAATAGAAAATTATTCTCTAGTCTGATTGCCCTTGAGGGCATTTTTAAATAATTGCAAGGAGTTTGCATCAGCCCACACATCATTAGTCAGAAGTTCACCAGAATGTGTTCCTTGGAAACCCATCGGTTCCTGATCATCAATTGCAAACTCCTAAAATCCCTTCAGGACCATCCACTGACCATTCTTTGTACCTATCTACCGCAGTCACATACATAACTTATCTCCCTGAAGGCAGCTTCTTTGTACCTATCTACCGCAGTCACATACATAATAACTTATCTCCCTGAAGGCAGATGTTTGTCCTGAGAGACACAGATCTGCCCTGTGCTAACACAAACCAGTTCTGCTCTGAACTCATTTTTAACTTCTAATTAAAAATGAAAGCAGGCAAACTAACTTCACTTAGGTTTCATCCAAACATATTTTTGGCTGAACCCTTGCAAGCCACTTTATAAAACTTTGGAAGCAGTCATAGTGAAAAGAACCCAATCTTGTTCTTGCCCATCTTTGCTTCTTGACTTATGCAGTATGTGGTGATTTTCTTCAAAGACAAGAGCTAGTTGACTGCAAGACCATCTCTACTTGAATTGAAATTGTAAAATGAGTATTTCATTCCAATGGCTGTCATAGTAAGTCTGAAAATATAACTGCAGCATTCTTGAAAACTCATTGCGAAAAGGTTTTAAAAAATCCTCCTTTCTTCCCAATTTTAATTTTTTTTTTCATGCTTAGCTACAATATCTATGTGCAGAGTAAGCAGTGAGCTCAACCTGCAGTACATGGAAGCATTGGTTTATCCTTCTTTTTTTAGCCATCACTTCCAGGTGGGGTGGGTGTGTGACTCAAGAGACAGAGACAGCAATTTTGACAAGACAACTGCTCCGTGGTCTTTAGATGCCATCTTCCTCTTCTCTTGCAGGTGGTTCAAACACTAGCAGTGGCCATCTTCCTGACCACTGGGACTTTGCTTTTCCTGGTGTTCCCACCATTAGTGTTCAGTTACGTAGAAGGCTGGAGCTATGGAGAAGGCTTTTACTTCACCTTCATCACCCTGAGCACCATTGGATTTGGGGACTATGTAGTAGGTAAAAAAGAGCATGAACTGGATTGAAATTCATAACTCTGGTATAAAACTAAATACAGGGAGCATAGACATCCATTCCACTATAGATCTGGTCAAGAGTGAGCTCAGCCAGACTGGTAACAATGAGCTAATGTATTACAGGATATGAGCATTTTTCTCTTGACAGCCAAACTAAGAGTCACCCAACTCATTTCACATGTGCCACTGAACGCTCATTCAACAGTGGTTGTGTCCAGGCTGGTACAAATATTATCAAGAGTGAAAGGTAGAATATAAATAAAATTCCTCTTTCAGTATTAAGCCTTTGAACCACACTCTCCTAACTCTGATTTGTTTTAGCAAGTGCCTACCATTCCCAACAACAAATCATATCAAATATTGAATAATCAGTACTTAAAATGGGGAGAAGATTACTGACGACCATAGTATGCCTCTGAAAGAAAACAAATGCAATGACATTACATAGTCTTTAGACCTCTACATTGAGGACATCATGAGGTAGAGACACATGAGGGGCTATTTTTCCACATACTTGTTTGAACAAATGCATAATCTTAGCAGATGATGTCTAATGTATTTATTTGTTAAAACCACTAGGGTTTCTTATTCACAAATACTAGCTTTCCTCTCCTAGAGGTCATAACTATATCCCAAAAGGAGATAATAAAGAATCCCATGCTGAATCTGGCCCTGTGGAGTTTCATGACTGTATCAGCTGCACTGATTGCTCATGCTGTGGAAATATCAAACCAGGGATTAAGATTCTCATAACTACTTAATTAAAATGGCTATATTTACCAATTATCCAAGTGATTGTGAATCCTGGGTACTGAGTTAATATCACTCTTCAAAAAGCAATCACTGATTCACTAAATTGTAGCCATCTAAATCATCTGAGATCCTCTGTGTGCCTCTTGGGTAATAACCTACAGTTAATATGGATTCAACATTTAATTTCCAAGATTTCTTTCCTTTTTTCAAGAAACCATTGACTTTGAGCATCCCTAATTAATATTAGATATGGTTATTTTTATTATACAGTCTCGGCCTCAGGGATTTCATGCTAACTGTGCTAAGCTTAACCTGAGGGTTGCACGAAAAAAAACATTATCTGCTGATGGGTCACACAAGCTCATTGACATAGACACTTTTGCAAAGAGTGGAGAGGGTGTATGACTATGTATGTTTAGCAGACCAAAGCTGCCAAGATAAATATTCAAATTTTCCTGGATTTTTCAGGTACAAACCCCAACAAGCACTATATCCCTGTGTACAGGAGCCTAACTGCAATATGGATTGTTTTTGGCTTGGCCTGGCTGGCTCTGGTCTTCAACGTGGGAGCTGACTTGATGGAAAGATACCTTCAGCTAAAGTGGCACAAGTCTGACTTAAGCTTGGCAGAAGGAGACACCACCAAACTGGAAGATGAACCTGAGCAGCCTAGAATCCATATCCCTAGCTGAGTAAGGTACAAAGAAAGCAGTTCTGAAACTGCATCTTCCATCTGTATCTCACACTAAGCAACCTCTGTGGATAAAGGACTAAACCACAAGTTGTGAATTGTTTCCTAAAGAGGAAATGTTTCAGATACGTGGAAATTTTCACACCCTGTGTAGGCAGGCATCAGCCAGTTAAAACCCCAAGGAAGAGGCATACATGGTTACACAACTGCCCCAGGATTCATTTTACACTTCTCATTCTAAGGCAACTTCCCCTGAAGTAATCAATTACCCTTTCTCTTTCTCTAGTGGGATTCAGTTCTTATGGTCACTCATTTTCAAAAAAATCCAGAGTGACTGCCTCCCAGCTTCAATAAGAAGTTATTTCACCAAGAATCTCAAGTGGAAAAAGTCAGGTACAGAAATCTTTCTTCATTTCCAATCAGAAAACAAACAAAACCAAAGAGGAATATCATCAGTTATGAACATCTGCGTATTGATATACACTCAATTAAGATTCAGTTGATATTGTCTGAAATAAACATCTTTCATATAAAATGACAATATTTCTTTATTTTCTGGGCTGAAAAATGCTTCTCTTTTAATTGTGAGGAAATTATGTGTCTGTCCAGCTCTGCCTGGACTGTTACAACTTGTCTCAGAGCAAACTGACAGCTCAAAGCAGGTCCTTATCACAGTTCATTTCACAGCCACTTGAAAACAGCACTTTAAACTAAATCTAAAAGCAAGGAGGCATCTTTATTTCCAGCCAGATCACAAATATCAGTTGAGCCAGAATTACCTTTGGGCCAGGTCATAGAAGAGCTATTATGCACCATAGAGAACTGGTGCTGTATGTTTACCTCTAAATAAGGCAAATGATAGGTTCTTGCATTAAATCTGATCCTCAGTTGGGCCCATTGTGTGACCCATCAAAAACAGGGAGATTGAATTTATCCCAGTTATTGTAAGTCAAAAGAAGCAGCAGCTACCCTCAAAGGAGCTGAAAAACCAAAGTACATATAAGCACCTAATAAGGGACTAGCCACTGAGATGCAGATCTGTAATCATACTCTCTATTAGACTCCAGAAACTTGATAAAACAATTATCCATTCATTTGGGTACCATGCTCAATCATCACTAACGTGTTCCATGGGTCTGCTTGTAATTATATACTCACTGCTATTTATTCAGTATGTTTATATCTCATAGTAACCATCAATTAATCCCTTTGAACTCATTTGTAAGTGGAACTTCAATGTAAAGGATCAGTTAAACATGGCTGGGTACTCAGACTAGCCCCAAGCTAGCATATGTCTGACAGACTATGGGAACATCAAATGTCAGCCTTTTGGCAGCTGCTTTGATATTTCATTTTGGAGATGTGTCTATAAAACATGTAGAGGCTTGTGTAGGTCACTAATTTTTTCCTTCATACTTTCTGTGCTAAATTTTTACTTCTGAGGAGGGTCACAACAGATGTTTGTCCTTACACTTGACAAGGTGCAACTTTGCCAGTTGCTGACTCCTGCGTAGTGCAGTGTGTGGCTACTCAAATCTGAAATGCTGGCATATAAGAATACTGGTGATGGTTTATTCAACTAATTTAAAAAATGAATGTTCAAAATGCTTATCCTATCCAAGATTTCCCTCATGTCTTACCACTACCTACCTCACAGATTTTTATCTCCTCAGTTTTTGCATGATCTTCCTCCACGCCCTCAGCTATTCCCATAAATTTGTGCAATGGCTTTCTCTGTAGACTTTCACTGGGAGCAGCCAACTCTCTTCTGTCTGGCTTTTTGTATCTTTGCAAATCTCACGGGAAACTTTGTCTCTCAGTGTTTTCTGTTCTTTGGACACAATGTTTCCACTTGCACTTTTAACATCGCCATCAATGCACTCTGTATCTGCCTTGTGTTAACACCATGACACTTTTGGCCTCTTTATGTAAAAGGCAAAACTGAAGCTCTGCTGACTTCTATATCTAACCTGTTTTCTTCACCTTGCCTTTTTCCATGCCTTCTGTACCTTATCAAGCCACAGTCAGCCACCACACATGCACTAGTCTAAAGGTGATTCTGTCCACTGTTTTACACCATGCTGCATGTTATAAAAAATGATAAAGAGGTTTATCAGTGATAAAAAGCACTTACTGACAAAGTGTTTCTTAAAGTTATCCTTCCTTGACATCTGACCGCAGAAAGCTTGGATTGTGTTTACTGCAGTCCAGAAAATTGCTCCTGTATCTGATATTCACTTTGCAAAGTAGCAGCAAATAGTGACACTACCTGCTGGATTTTTTGCTACTGCTGCATTTAATACAGCTGACAGTAGCTGCAGCAGTTCTCCAGCTGCCCAACAGAAGACTCAGAAAGCTACCTTTAAATCAAGCATATTGGAAAATCAATCATGCTGGAAAAGAAATGAGAAGGATACTGATGATCTCTCCTGTGCTATATAGGTGATAGAAATTTCTTGCTTATTTTGTCAATTTTCAAGGTTCTGAAAAAGCTCCTAAAGGCCATGCATACCTATAATAAAAGTTACTTTGAGATACAGAGTGGGAGTACTGACAAAGGTTTTGAGCATGGATAGACCAAGTGCTTTCTGGTAGTGTTCCTCTAATAAAAATGTAGAAGTCAAATGTCAATTGACCAGGTAAGAAAACATGGAAGAACTGCACAATCACAAGAACTTGCTATGAGCCAGAGGAGCACACAAGATGGATTCTTTTGGTCTAATAGCCCATTTTACCAGTGGTATATTTCTGCCCAGAATGGAGAGCACATGTGCTCAGCTCCAAGCATAGAAAACAGCACATTTGCAGCCTCTGAATGTGGCTCTGCAGGCTGTGGCAGAAGCAATGGCCCAGGCAGTATTCATCTGTGATGTGGAAAAGTAGCACTTTGTCCTGAGCAGCTACCACCTGCAGTCCAGGGCAGGGCAAGAAGCAAATGTCCTTCCAGGCTTACACTTACCCTTTTAGCCTACTCAACAAGCCCTTCTTCATCCTCAGATATACATGCTGTCCTTCCAGACAACACCAAAGTATCATTGGCAAAGATTTGAGCCTTTCTCTGTGGAGATGTAAATAGAGGAGTGACAGACAAGTCATGTTTCTGAGAATAATCAAGGAAACAGCCTTGTAACTATCATATGATTCTGTAAAGATTTGTTGTGAAACTTGATCTCTTTCTTCCCAAATTCCTTCTGGCAAGCACATGCTTGATATCTGTCTGATATCCTGAGTTTTCACAACATGTCACATAGTTAAAAAACCCTGAGTCTCACCTGTAATTAGTTTTCTATACTTTTAGCATAAACATTAAATTCTATATGTTTAGTCCATAATGTTTCAACATTGTTATACTCAGTGTGCTTTGTATGAACTATCTGGGTTTAAATGCAGCTAAAATGACAAAATGTAGTTCAGATGTGTCTATTTCCTGATCTTAAATGTGATAAGTAAATATACACTTTTTAGTATCCTTGCATTTTTTCTTACTTATGTATCTTTTTATAGAGGGTTTTCTTTTATATATATAATTCCAATTTTGTCTTTAAATATCACTGAGTAATTAATAACCTGAAAAGTCAGAATTAAGCCTGAGCAATAACCAGCTTTTTTTTTTTTTTTTTTCTAAAACTGTGCTCTGGCTGATATCATTACACTGGAATTAGTCTAGCCTTTGCCTATTCATTTTTGCATCTTGCCAGTGAAATAATGTGTTTATGCTAGACAGTTTCAAGCACACCTCTGAAACCATGAATTAGCACATTACCAGAACATTTCTGGGAGGGCAGTACATGTTTGGAGGCTGCCTCACTTGTACATACACTCCCCTGGCAAAAATAGTCACAGGGTAGAGTGAGAAGACATGACCCTCTGACAGTGTATAAAGTCATCCCGTGCAGAAACTTACTGGGTTTATTCACCTTTATCTCATATTATGTAACAAAATAGGTTAAATTACAATATTTTTATACACCCAAAACGATTTGATTGGACAGAAAGGAATACTGGATGCCATTTTATGCAAGAAAGTAATTAATCAAATAGATCTCAGAAAATACCTATATGAAGAAAGTAGACTCATCTTTCAGAGGAAAACCACAAACCATAAAAGGACTCTTAAAAAGCTGCTACCTTTTCACTTGTTTCTATCGAAGGATTGTTATCACAAACACCTGTTTGCTGCCTTTTAAATGAGCTTAGCAGCTGAGTGAAAGAGGAATGCAGATTTACGTAGACTGCTAGCGTACTGCTCTCTAAGTAGCGCCAGCTGGAGAGGGAAGCACTCGGGTTTGTCGGGAGAGGGAATGGGTAGCATCCGTCGGGGGAGCGAACGCGGCTCGGAGCCGGCTCCAGCTCAGGGAGAAGCGGCGCGGAGCAGGGAGCCCTGGGCAGCCCCGCGCTCCGGACACACAGGTGGGACGTGGAGCGGCGCACAAGGACGAGGGCGGTGGGGTGGGCTGCCGCAAGACGAGCGGCACGACCACCTTCGCTGCCCAGCAGGGCTCTGGGCTCCCCGGCTCGCCGCTGAGCGGGGAAGGGGCAGGCAGGGGGAGGTGCTGGGGGCCGGGCGCGCTGCCGGCCCGGCGCTGCCCTCCTCCCGCCCCGGGCCGAGCCGCTTCTGCAGCGCCGGGGCGGCGGCGGCAGCGGGGCCGATGGTGGCGGCGCGGCGGCGGCGGCGCTGGGGCGTGCTGGGGCTGCTGGCCGCATACGTGGGATACCTGGGGCTGGGCGCCGCCGTGCTGCAGGCGCTGGAGCGGCCGGCCGAGGTGCAGGCGGCCCAGAACCTCCTCCGGGAGCACTGGGGGCTGCTGGCCAACCACACCTGCCTGCAGGGGCCCGCCCTGCAGCGGCTCATCGAGGTGAGCCCGGGCGCGGCGGGGCTGCGGGGCAGGCGCTGCCTCCGGCCCGGGGGGCGAGAGCGGGGGGGAAGGCACCAAGCGCGCCTCTCACCCGAGAGTAACTTTAAAAAAGAACCAACGAAAACCGGCAGACTTTTCCCTGTGTAAGTGTACGCGCACACGTCCCGAAGAAGCCGCCCGCGGCGGGGGAGCTTTCCGCGGGCTCCCGCCGCGCCGCAGCCTGCGCTCCCCGCTGACAGCGGGATGCTTGCGCTCCCCGCCGCCGTCCCCCGAGCCGCGGCGTTCGCGCGTTCTGGAGCGCCGCCGTCCTGACTGAAGGCGGGCGGTGGCGGAGTGTCCCGTTACGTGACAATTACCTGCGGTTGGTTACAGGTGGTTTAGGTTTGTTCTTGCACTTACGAAGCGTGAGTTATAGTCTGTGTCGTCTTGCAAGTGGTAGATTCTAGTGGGAAGGTTTTATCGTGGTAACTTTAGTGGTTGTTTATAGTAGTGTCAAAAATTTTCCACCCTTTACTTGTTTAAAGGGGAATAGAAAGTCCTTAGGTTTCTTAAGTTATCATTGAAAATGCTTGCGAAGATATTTGCATGATGGTTGCAAAACGTAAAGCAGCATCAAATGCAGTCTTACTAAAGTACAGATGGTTGAATTTTTATGATACAGATACAAGTGAAGTGACATAAATGGGTTCTCTCTTTGCTCGGCTTTTGCCTGAAAAACAAAAGCCTGCAATATTAAAGTGTCTTTGTGGGAATCCATAAAATCCTCACACAAAATGTGTATTTACCCAAACCCTTTGATTTCAGTAGGTGCTGGTAGTTGAGCATGCACCCTGCTTCAGATGGGTGTTGCCAAATGCAAAGAAAACCTGGGGTTGGTTTGTTTCATTTTGGTGGGGGTTTTTTTGTTTGTTTGTAAAAGCAGTTTATGATGATGACCAAAACTATATCAGCTGATCATTGCAGTTCCAATAATCGCTTGGAACTTGGATAGATACTTTTTTTTTCCTCTTCAACAGAGAGGAAAATACAAAAGCCATCAGATAGGATAATAGTGGGTATTTCAGCAAGGCTCTGGCAGACAAAATTATGCTGATTCCTTATGTCATACTCTCAACCCTTGGCATTCTGAGTGGTATATTCTCTGTTGGCAGTCAGTAGTACACTGATCATATGCTATAAATTTGGGCCTTTGTAAGCTACTGTATGTAGTAGCCACTTTTATTACTTATGGTGCGTGCTGTGCTAGCTGTGGAATTTAAATAGAGAGAAGTGAGAAGTAGAGCAGACAAGACCAGTCTGGCATTTCATAAAGCTGGATGTTAGTGGAGCTTCATTCAGCACTGGCTCACTGTGTAGTGAGCACCTGGCATGGCACTTGCCATGGGGTTGAAAGCGCTTGGTGAATGATGGTAATGAGGTGCTAGTAGTGGAGAGAAGATAATCACAACTAAATAGGTAGAAATATCATTCTGTCAGTTTGTTTTACTGCAGCAAGACTACTTGTTCTTGATACCCCGGGAATAGAAAAGCCACTCAAATCCCTTTAGACCAGAGGTTGTTACAATGTGCTGTGAGTACTTAATTGTGACTGAGCAAGCCCTTGATGGGAAAGTTACAAATAGGCTTTGTTTCATTTTATGCCGTGTCTGTGTGTGCCTTCATGCTCTGAGTTTGAATGGCTTTGTGTGTTATTTTGAATAACTTTAACACTGAGAAATTAATCCTCAAAAATCTACAGAACTGATGTTTTCCTATACTCTTCTAATTTCCTATGCAGCAATCACTGGCATGCTCTAGGTGTGATCAAAAAGAGATGTTTTTCTGTGCAGTAAATTGTTATTGCAGTACATTGCACGCAGTTTATCAGGCAGTGTCATCACTGGCTCTTTTCAGATAAGAAACTTTATTGTAGATACACAGCTGATTATTTGCTAATTAAGAAAGACATAAAGAGTGTTTGTGAAAATGTAAAGCAGTATGTGAATTTTAATTGCCTTGACATTACTGGCAACTCCTCATTGTTTTCATATAGCTCTTTGATTCCAGATAATGCTAAACTGTGTTTGTTTTAAGTGTATACGGGCCAATATGAAATAAAATCCTAGTTTGCGGAGCAGTGTACAAATGTAATTTTATGACCTGTTTATCTTTTAGTTCCTAGTTACCAACCAGGAGGGGAAATCCACTGTTCCAACCCTTGTGCAGATGGGGGAGCAGCAGAGAGCTCCAGCTTTGAGGAGCTAGCAGGAGAGCACGGAGTGAGGAAGGCAGGAGGGAAGCAAAGCAAACAAACCATGCTGTAGCAGCTAGACCAATGAATTATCGTTCAGTAATTTCTGTGACTTGGGTCCTTTCCAAGGAAGAAGCAGTGGTTCTGCTTAACAAAGGAGAGGACAGAAGGAGGTGAAAATAGCAGACCAACGATAAAAACACCAGTGGAGGGAAATGTGTTAGAAAGCGTGTGAAAGCGTGGTGGGCCCCTGCTTCCTGTAGCTGGATTTTGTTGGGACTCTCTTGGAACTGGCCAGCACTTCCCCTGCAGGAGCAGTTCCACATTTCCTGAGTAGTTGAAAGTAGCATGTGAAAATGCTTTACATGTAAGCAAAGAAACAATGGTCATGTGTTTATACGCACACAGGGCACAATGGAGGCACTGTGGCCACAAGTCTCTCTACAGTGCATTCAGTGATGTTTTCTCAAGGAACACAAGTTTGACTTTGTTGCCCCATCTAACCCAGGCTATTGTCCTGCCATTGTATACTCAGTCTGACTGAACATGTGCTCACCAGGAACAAGACCGAGAGCAGGCCATTCTCATGAGTCGCTAGGCAACATGCAAAGAGGGCAGTATTTGGCCTTTTATTATGATTATGGTGGTGATCTTTGCATGCCAGAATTACTGGGTGTGAGGTCACACCAAAGGAAGCTCTCAATGACAAGACTTGCAGAAGATGGCAGCAGATGCAATAATAAGACAGATTGCAGGTGATACACTTCCAATACAATGAAGAAAAGTAGCTGGAGTCAACTGGGGAGAAAAATGTCTATGTCCAGGCAAAAATTATGTTGGTTCTAGATCCTGGAAGTGTCCAGAAAATGAGGCTGCACTCAGAGAACCCTTTCTGTATGGGCATATTTCATGGAGCTGAGACCCTTTCTGTCCTTTTGGGGTTGGGGACACCTAGACTTTGGTGTGAATAACTTCTGGTGGAAAAGTGCCTCAGCTTTACTGCCTAGTGTGAGTGTGTATGTAGCTCTGGTCCAGCTGAGCTGTCCTCCAAACTCACTCCTTTTCCTGCATTATTTTCAATGGTTACAGGCACTCAGCTACTGTACTTGGCAGTGTCTCTTTAATCAGATGATTGGCTGTAGGGCCAAGCTTCAAACAGCGCATTTTGTGTGTAACCCTATTACCATAACATCCCTTCATGCTATCCTTCCTTTTTTTTTTATACAAACCTTTTGTGTTGTAGACATATTTCCCTAGTACAGATGTTTCTTATATTTTTTTTATAGTTTTCTATTGTAGATATATGATGCTATTTAAACACTGTGGCTTTCATAAAATGGGAAAATGAAAACTGAGCTAATTTTTTGGGGGGGCCTAGAAACATGTAAGGTGTAGTGAAAAGGGCCTAATGCCAAAGGGCAGGTTATAAACTAAATGGCTGCAGGTGGATCTAGATACTCTTATCTCCAGAGTCAACAGCTAGAGGTACACAGAGAGTTTGAGTAGATGTTTACAAGAGCAATGAGATCCCACGTGACTGAAAGATCCTCATCAATACCTTGGCTTGTACTGACATTGAACCAGCAGAGAATTGTGACAGCTGTCAGGAAATAAAACCCTGCAAACACAGTTTACTAAAATAATCTTGCACTCAGATGATGCAACAGGAAGGGTTGAGCATCAGAGATCACCTGACAGTGATGAGTGTCTTTAAGGAACAGCCATGGCGCCTGGTATTGTGGAGCTGTAATATCTATATAGAACCAAATTGGGTCAAATTAGCTTGTCACAGATGTAATAGGGTTGATCCCCTGTACTTATTCTTTCCAACTTCATGCTTATCAAAATGTACTACTACTTTGCTTAAGCTACAGTCGATTCATCATTCTCCAGACCTGTTGATTAAAAAAGCTGTGGGTGCCTCGCCAAGAACATGCATTCTGTGCTAATAATACCATCTTCTAGCATATGATTGACAAAAGTTGTTGAAGGTAAAATCATTATTCTGTAAGGCTGACACTATGTCATCAGACTTCTTGGAAGGTGATGAGAGGACATACTGGTGACCTCTTTCTGGTTAGTTGACTCAGCCCAAGGTCTTCTGGTAGTGTCTAGCACCTGTGTTCAAAAAGACAAAGGCACGGGAAAAATCACGACAGTCTATTATAATATACCTCTGCCCAGAGAGATATGTTCTTTTGATATTTTCAAATTCCCAGTTACAGCTGGTCAAGCTTGGTGGGAAGTAACAAGGCAGTATAGCCAGCTGGCATTGAGTGGTGAGTGTCTCAATAATCTGTCCTACCAGCAGGTTTGAGACCCGCAACTAGCAGCAAACAGCTAAAGACTGGGGGTGCCTTCTAAAAAGAGAAACAGTAATTCTTGTCAGTTGTTTGAAGATGTGGGTTATTCTTACAGGTACCTGTTCTTCATACTTTATCTTTTTTAATGCAATTAAAAGAAAAACAACTAGGGAAAGAAATCTCAGTTTTACAAGGATAATACAATGCAACCTTTCTGTGTTCTGTAAATTATACAGGCATCTTCTTTGAACTTGTTTCAACAGGCCCTGCCTATTTCTGTTGCAGCCCAGTTGTCCAGTAACTGTTCTCATTGGGGTTTGGAAAATGACTGGACTTCCACAGCACTCTGTCTCATGAATCATGCCACAGATTCTTCCTTGATATAAAAGCTTAATTTTCAGAAAAAATACTAGTGGGTTACAGTAGCGTTGGTTGCAGAATTGCTGCACTAGACTACATATTTTGCTCCTTTCCTGTTGGTGAGCAACTCTAGATTAATTCAGGAAACTGTAGCACACCCAGCCGTGAAGTAAAAGTGCTTTTGCTCTCAGGGTTCCTTTGGTTTTGAGGAACTAGTGCCAATTACATTAGCAAATATTGCTGGAGAGACAGAAGAGCAGTTACTTGATCTGCTCTCAGGTTATTCAAGTGGCATAAAATTAAGAAAAAAAACCCCAACACTATGAATTCAAAAGAATCCAGCTGGTTTGTTGTTTTTTTTTTTTTTTTTTTTTTGTATTTTGTGCCAGTTCATCTTTCAGGCAGAATTCATGCCAGTTTCCTCTTCAGACAAAGACAAGAGATCAGAGCTCATGGCTGGGAAAGGTGTGATTAATAATCTATTTGTCAATTACTTGGAAATTAATTGACCTTTGTCCTTGCAATCTGAGACCAAGGTTAATGTTAACCATTTTCTTCTGATTTTCATCTGGTATCCTGTGAGGCATAAATGAATGTTTATATGCCAACATTGCACAGAATTTCCAGTGCACCAAGGTTGTGAGTTTTCTCATTAATCTAAATGGTAGCTTGGTGCCTTTTGCACACCTTATCTTCCTCCTTTATATGTTGCAAAGGTGAGGAAAAGTGTCTGTAATGAGACAAGCCATTTTCAGGAGTTCATGTGTGCCCTGGAAATGTTTATTTTTGTACATGAATATGTAAACTTGAACTACACTTGAGAATAAAGTTTCTTACACCAGTCCATTTTTGCCTTCTTTGGGAACTGCTTTCAAATACTTTTAAAGGGAAAAGCAGTATTTACTAAGTGCATCTCAGGATTACTGTCACCTCTGGGCAGAATGCCACAGTTCAGAAGCAGGGGACAAACAGCAGTGACAGGATCCACAGTTTATAAAAAGGTCATTTGTATGATCCTTTCCCTAATGGTTTCCTCCAGAAAAAAAAAAAGTTATGAATTCTTATGGATATGTTTGGTAGGGTCATAAGCTTTTGGGGCTTTGCTTTTGTCATTCTTGCTTAACTCCCTCATTTTGGGGAGGGCAGGCAGATTAGAATCAATCTGTTTAATAATTTATATAAAGCTTACTTTTTGCTGTAAAGATTATGGGAGGGAAGAGAAGCATAGTGTTCTGGAGAAAGAGATTGTGAAGAACATAGTGCCTCAGTTTACATATACACATTCATTCATTCTTTACTGCTGATCTTAAATACCTGTTTTGAAAGCTGTATCCTAGTCACATGCTGTTGTGACTCAGTGTAGAGGTGAAAGATGGAATTTTTAGCTGGTGTCAAGGAGGTCAGGTCAAATAATGGTCCTTCCTTTTGCAGTACCTGGTGATCAGAGCTGTGCTGCAGCCACAGCTGGTGGAGGGGCCCACATGTGATGATAATTGTGAAAGAGAGGAAGTGTGTAAGCTAAGAAAACTGGGAGTTGTCCAGAACTGATAGCACAGCAAACATGGTAAATGAGACTTATGGGTATGGCTGAAGAGTGGCTCTGCAGCAAATAAAAGAGAATAAACCTTCATGTTTTGGGGAGGAAGATGCAATACTCAAAAGTCAAGTAGAAATCAAACTGTAGTTGCTGCAGCTGGGTTTTAGTGATTTGGTTTTTTTGTTTTGGAGTTGATTTCTTTCAGCTAGACAGTATGAACATATCTTTTGAGTGTAATTCCAAGTGTATGGTTTCATTTTTGCTGGTATGACTGTAATAACCACTTTGGGTTTATTGCTGCAAAGCTGTGTAGAGTGGTAAAACTCCAGTATAGGTGAGTCACACATTATCAGTCATCTGTGGAAGTCCAGCCCCAGAGCTGTGAAGGGTTAAAATTCAAGCTGTAGGAGTAATTTATTTTTTCTTTTTTTGACTCGGATAAGGAAACTCTGGTAGTTTTGTGTTTGGATGTTGCTGCAGAAAGAATCAGAAACTGATAGTAAAGGACAAGGAAAAAAAGGAGTATTGCCATCCTAAAATAAGCTTGATAAAGGAGTCAACAGAAATCCACAGCTTCCTCACAGGGTTACCACTTAGTGTGAATTCAAGGAGGGAGTTCCTTGCAGAAATATGCACAAAACAGGCTTCTGTACTGGGAAGTAATCTAACATGGAGCTTGCATTTGCAAGCATTAGCTTACCACATTCCTAACTGAAACTTCAGAGTTTATACTTGAGAAAGGTGAAGCTGGAAGCCCAATTTGACTATTCTGAGGCATTTTTTCCTAACAAAAGTAACAGGATAGGCATCCACATTTTAAATAAACCTCTGAGTGGACACCATGCTGGGGTTCTAATCACCAGACATGTTAATATTAAGTAGCACCAAGCAAAGCCTACTTGTGTGATGAAAAAACCGGAACAGCCTACTTGATGAGAAAATGCAGCAGCCTGCAAATGAAGTTTCATTGACCTGTGAAGGTCTAATAATTTAAAATCTCAATTTATAAATCCTGTAGGAGTTACAATAATTCCCACTAAACTTTTATCTCTAGTTTAAAATTATGTAAGTATTGTCAGCTAAAGATGTGCAGTCGCTATGAATTGTAAACTCTTACCACTTTAGAGAGGGGGAAATAAGTGCAGAGAAGTGAAACTATGATTTTATGTTGTACAGCTTGACTGTCAGTAGAAACCAAAGAACCACTGCATTCTGGCTTTTTCCTATTATTTTAACCACCCACCTGTTTCCTTTCTGCTTTTTGAAATGCACATGACCTTTAAAGTTCCCAAAATATTAAGCCCAAGCTCTGCAAGTTTGGTATTTTTTGGGTTTGAGCAGTTGGTGGTATTGACTGAGGTCTTAGATTAGGCAGATAACTGCTTTTGAACACTGGGTTTAAGATGCTGCTTCTACTACTGCCTTTTAATGCATTGGGTTTTGAGACAGACACTGTACAAATCTCCAGCCTTATTAAGAGAAAAAGGAAAATCCCTAGGATTTCACTTCAAAGTAATCATAAAGTAAAACAAAGTTTCCTGGCTCTCAAAAAGATTGGCTAAGGAAACCAAGCACTTATTATGCAACATTCACTTTCTTTCTAGTACCTCTTGAACCCACTATAATATAAAATATACTTCAAATTTATTTGCAAATCCATAGCAGAGACATATCAACGCCTCTTCCATGGAAAAAGCAGGGAAAATTCAGCTGTTCTGCTAGAGTGTTTATTGGTTGGGATTTTTCCTATGTTCTCTCTAAAATTATAAACCATTTTTAATTTTTTTATGAAATTGAGCAGTAGCCTAAAGTCTAAAGAGCAAAAGTCTAAAGGGGTATAGTAAATTAAGGAGAATATTCACTGATATCTCCCTGAATGCTCGGTCAGCCTTCAGGAGTTTGCAATCCAATGACTTCCTGTGCCAGAAGTAATTTCTGTGCATTAATAGCCATCTATGGATTTCTCTTTCATGAATCTGTCCCCATGGCACATCTGCAGGAAGGCAAGCTCCATTAGTTCTACCATTCTCAGAAGAGTCAATCTTTAGTTTTCTGTCATCATTGTTGCTATGTCAAAAGTTGATTCTAGATAGTATAATAAAACATTTTTTACTTTAGGAAAACAAAGACTGGTTGGAGATAAGGACACATTGTGAATATTCCCTTTTAAGGGTAGCATCAGTAGCTCTTTCTCCCTCACAGTAATGAACTTGACATTTTTTCTGGGAGTGTTGTTTTAACCCAGTGGCTTTGATTTGCATGAATATTCAGTGGTCCCCATTGGACTGGCTTCAACAGGTGAGTGGGTCTAATGGTTAATGATGTTCTCTGGTTATTTGGAAACAAGACGTAACAAATAAATGCTTAGAGACTTCTTGCTGAAAGGCCTTGGAGACGTCAGCAAGCATATCAAGTGCCTCAGTACCAGAAATAGAAAACAGCTGGCACACTGCAAAATCAGGACTCACTCATGGCCAGTGAGTAATGGTTGCGTGGTACTTCCTTCCCCCTGACAGCAGTGCAGGTCACTGTCCATTTGGGACAAATGCTGTGGCCTGTCTCCAGAGCCTCGAGACACATCCTGTGCCTGAGGGACTGTGCTAGCAGTGACCCTGGGATTCTGAGTTGTTACAAGTCACTGCAGAGCTGGCATAGGTGCTCACAACTGCTCAGCCTCTTGCTTCTAAACCAGGCAGAAGTGCTGCAAAGATGTGAAATTAAACATTTAATGACTTGGTTACTGCTGCTTGCTTCTCACAGGATGTCTTTTGCAGGCTCTTTGTTTCCCTTTTCTGCATGAAGGTTTTTCCATTTCTTTGGCTCAATTGTGCTACTGGTTCTTGCAATCCTCTCTGGTGTTTAAAAACAAGGCTTTAAAAACTTGATGTTGGGTGTAGTATTGTCTACTGCTGAGCTTGTATCAGCAAGACATCAGGCAGGAGAATGGACAACAAATAGGCTGCATGTTTGAGTTTTTCAAGTATCCCTGATCCAGCTGATAATAAATTTATCCAAGAAGTGGAATGCTGCTGTTCCAGCAGGTATATATGTGTTCAAGGCTAATTAAGATCTGCAGAGATCACAGTTTACAGAAGGAAATGTTGAGGAAAATATCAAGCTTTTTATTTCAAGTTTAACTACTGGTTTCTGGAGCAGGGAAAAATAGGTCATCTGTATAGTCTTCCAGTGTCTCTCTTGCCATTTAACTTACTCTGGGAGTTTTGTGTTCATGCACACTGATTCCTCTCTAGGCCATTGTCTGCAGAGTTTCTTAGACTTCTTAAACCGAAGGTCAAATGTTGTCGGCCTGCACTCCATGTAACCTGACAAACCTCAATGTAGACACCAGACCTGGAAGAATAACGATGAGTGGGGGAATTACACACAACCGTTCAAAATAAATCCTTCTGGAAGCTTTTTGAAGCAACCTTTTCTTTTTCTTTTTTTTTTTTTTTTCAGGGGTAGTTCCATGGAGAAGGGAAGCAGGGCTTGGTTCTTTTTTGTCACTAATGCTATATACAAAATCTATTTTTTGTGTTGCTCCACTCAATGTTACAGCGACAATTCGCAGAAGGAAGCAAAATGCAATATAAGGTGTGATCCTTAGCCCTTCTCAGAGCACAGGCTCTCTCCTCTGTCTCATAATTTAGAATTTAACAGATTATAGTGTGACTCTGAGGGGTTTAAATTGCCTTCAGTTATGGATAAATCAAGATATTTCTGGGAATGCATTATCAAATAGTGTTTATTGCTTAGAAAAATGTGTTATCTCTGAGCTGCTCCTTGGTCTTAATGTGAGAATTGGTAGCTCTAGAGAAAAGAGATAATAATCTTGTAAGCTGTTGCTTGGGACCCTAGAAACTGTTTTTAATTCACAGCCTTGTATAATGTTATATAAATAATATAAATTACGTAGAGCACATTACCTCAGTAAAATGGCAGAAAGCTTCCTTGCTTTGCAGGCTTGACATGCCAGTTCATTTGGTGGATGTATAAACTCCAACTCCTTAGCAAAACCAAAAACTGATCAAAATCTGAGTGTGATTGCTTTTATTATCAATGGTGAAAGTTTTATCAGTAGTCTTTTTTGTTAGGATGGGGACAGTATTATTTAGAATCTGCATGTCTTTTTCAGAGATGATTAATTTTATGTATTCTTGCTTACACTTTCCATTCAAGGATAATCAACCGTCAAGTGAAATGTTTAGTGTCCATGCTGTGAATAATGTTTTGGACATAATTGTCATTAATTTTGTTGGCATGGGAAGGTATAATCAGATGTGGGCACTGTTAAGACATATATCTTATTTTGACATAAAGCTACACACTTCAGATAGTGACTTCTAAGACTTTCCCAGGAGGATTGAACAGAATGGGGCATAATGCTAATCTGATGTCTTCATTCCCATTTGTAGTCCCAATGTGGGGACATATTTGCCAAGCTGAGTAGTCTCAGTCTCCTATAACACACCAGATACATTCCTCCCCCATCCAGGGGTCTTCCCTGCAAGGAATCTGTATGATTTACATATGCATGTATATTTGCTGCTCTGGGACTTCTACCATTGGAATATCCCATCTGGAAACATTTCATTTTCCTAATGAATATGTCATAAGGCAGTCTTAATTATTGTCTGTCTAGGCCTTCTCCAGTTAGATCTTACCCTCCAATCTTGTCCTCATTTATCTATATAATCTACCATGTGCATGTGTAACTTTATTGTACTGCTGTAGATGCCCTTTTCTTAGAAGCAATGTGCTGTCTTTTGGCTTTTCTGACCTTGTAGCCCTTTGGTTTCTAAGGCACAAGAGATCCTCTACTAAAAGGGAAACAACAGAATCAGAAGTGGTTGTAGTTTGGGATTTTACCAGCCAGAAGTGGAAATGCCAGTCACATGAACTTGCCTTAAAGGGGTTTGTGGGATCTCATGTTATTGTCTCTTTGCAGGGTATCATCCAAGCCTACAAGAGTGGCATAACCCTCCAGGGAAACACCACTAGCCTGGGCAGGTGGGACTACAGTGGGTCTTTCTTCTTCTCCATATCTGCAATAACAACCATTGGTAAGAGTTCCCTGCTTACAGGGCCACCTCATAGGTGGGAAAAGAGTGGGAATGAGGGCCTGTGCTCAGATGCTGCTCCAGCACTGTGTGGCTCCCTGGAGCTTGCAGTAGGGAAGCACCCATGAACCCAGCCCTAGGAGTGCTTGTCAGTGCCAGTGCAGTAATGATCTCTAACTGGTCAGACACAGGAATAATTAGCTCAGGACATATTCCTGCTGGGTTACATGGCTTCTGGGGCCTGAACTTCGTGGTGCTGTGCTGTCTGGACTTCCCCAAGTTTTGTGTACTCTAAGAGGTCTGAGGCGAATTGTGCATTGAAATGGTCTTTTCCAATCACAAGGACAGTAATGATTGTGGAAAAATCTTAATGCTGGCTATTGCATTTTCAGAAACTGTATTTATTAATTATTCCTCCTTTTTACTACCTGTATTAATGAGGATCTGCTTGTTCAAGTGGAAGTTAAATAACTGGATAAACATCACAATTCAGTTGACTCAGGTTTCAGTAAATGGGTAATGCAAAGCCACAAAGAAATTAGGGACATAATTAGGGGGAGAGAAGGTGGAAAAAATAAAATGTACTTGGTATGTTAATGAGGATCTGCTTGTTCAAGTGGAAGTTAAATAACTGGATAAACATCACAATTCAGTTGACTCAGGTTTCAGTAAATGGGTAATGCAAAGCCACAAAGAAATTAGGGGGAGAGAACGTGGAAAAAATAAAATGTACTTGGTATAGAGCTAGTTCAGCAGATGCTGTTAATTATTGTCAGTTCATGTCCCCTGTCCCCAAAACCATTAATAACTTGCCCTGATGTCTTTTTCTTATGGTATGACCCAGTATTAAAAAAAAAAATAATAATAATATATATAGGGGAAAGTATGTGTGGAGAGATGGTTGTTTAGTGTCAAAAATCCCTCACAAGTTTCTTGATTTGTCAGCTCTCTTCAATTTTAAGTATATTTAAAAATCAAGATTTCTCTTTTTGTACCCAAATGGAACCTTCTTTTGATTTGATTGTTTTTGAAGATACATTGGATCCAGAACACTAAGCCCCCAAGCATGAGCTCAAAGAAAGAGAGGGTTTGTGGGTTTTCTGTGGGGGTGGAGGAGTGGGTGGTGGTGTGTCATCTTCCTGTGACTCAGTAGGTCTTTCTGCCCTGCTCTTTTGCACATGCATTGTTCTGGTTGGGAGCACACTTTCCATGTGCTGCACTGCCAGGCAAGGGTTGCACCAGATGATGGCAGTGGAGGCTCATCAGACAGGGTTACTCAGGCTGTGGGTTTCCAGCACAGCCTGGTCAGTTCCTTCCAGCCTTTGGTACAAAGCAGGATCTACTCAGATCTGCTTTCCATGCCTCAGTAGTGAGCCCCGATGAGTTTCTAAGCCATCAGTGACTGTTTCACCATGGCAAATTTATGTTAATGATATTCAGGAGGAATCAAATTTATCATATTAAAATATAAGGGGATGTTGTGATGTTGGCAGAGACCTAGACTAAGCATTTCTGCTCTTCTATACTAAGAGTAGCTACTAAGCTACTCTTCCAACCCCCTGCCCCGACTCCCTTCTTTTTTTAAGTAAACTCCTTGCCCTGATGGTTATAGGGGAGGAGGACAGGACAGGGTGTGACACAACTGAGTTGAGAGCAAAGGCAATTGAAAATTGAAAAGAACCAAATCTTACAGCTCTTTATCTTGTGGTTTTAAACCTGGTGCTATGACTCTAGGGACTTGATAATGATTTTCAATTGTGGATTTGAGGATGCCATTCAAGCCACTTCTATGCAGAAAACTTCAGATGACTGGACCCTTCATTCTGCCTTTTCAAGTGAAATTGTTAGTTGCATACAGATTGGTGTCATAACACTTTGTTGATCACAGTATGTAGAAGAGGAAACTACAAATGGTTTCAGAGGTTTACCCTGAGTCTGTTATCATAATCTCTCTTTATGCAAATTCTTGAGGTAGTTGAGGGGTTCAGCCACAGTGAGGATACCACGGTGTGACTGGGAAGGATAATTGATTATGTCAAGTAAAGAGACAAGCTCCTTTCCAAAGAACTCTATGAGGGGTGAGTCACAATATGTATAATGTGTGGCAATGAGATAAATGACAATTGAGAAGGCTTCTGGAGGATTTGTAGAGGTTTTGGTGTTCTTACATAGCAAGGAAGGGTTTATCTCAGGCTGTGATTGTGGAGCAAATGAAAGCAGGTTCATCTGCACAAGATTAGCCTATAGGACTTAAAACCCAAGGCATTCTGGCAAATGAGTTCAGGAGGGGCAGAATTAAGATAATAATGCAGAAGAAAGATTCTCAGGAATTTAGGGGTACTATATGAAGATTTTAAAGAATATAGATGGCCTCTATTGCATGTGTTCCAGCTGCTGCAAGTCCTTTGGCCTGTTTGTCTCTTCACATTTTTTGTTTGCAATTAATGCTATCTATGCTTTGCTAGCCTCTTATGCAAAATAACATATTTGTAACTCTTGTCCTTAAGTCTTCTCAAACACCACTGCCAAAACCACTATCAGTTTTACCTTAATCAATTTCCTTTGAGGTGCTCTTTCTGTTCTGCCAGCTTCTGTATTCTGCTTTAACCCCTCCTCAGAAGGCTAGGTCCAGTTCTCAAGTCCTTACCAGAGCAATTTCTCACTTGGATACAGGAGGGGATGTTAACTTCTTTCCCCATTAACACCTGCTGAGGGGCATTAACTTCTTTCCCCACTGACAAGGTTTAAATCCCCTCCTGTTGCAGCATCTTCTGCACTGTATCCTTCTTCCATTTAAATGAGAGCCTCATTAATCACTACTAGGGATTAAAAGCAGCATGTGAACTTTGCTTAGAAACAAAGTGAGTTCTAACCTGCAGGCTGGATATAGTTGGTGCCTCAATCGGAAATGTTTAAAGAACAGATATGTATGAACTAAAATCTCTTGTTTAAAGAACTGCCCCAAAGCCTATGTAATTTTTGGCCAATCTCATGATTTGAATGGAACTGCATTTATAACTTTGGGATGAGCAGCCCTGGCCACCTGCCGATTCTTTCTCCCCACTGTTACGCTTTTGTGCTTTCCTCGTTGCTGTCCTTGACATATCATCTCGTGCCAGATTTTATCTCATTTTCTTCAGATTTTTCCATAAGAACCCTTTCTTCAATGCCTTGAAGGGTCATCCTCAGAGTTCCTGTAGAGCTGTAGTAGTAAACATGATTAAAGAAAGAAAAGCTAACTTGCTGCTGGTTTTATCTCTCAGACTTCTTTATCCCTTGCCGACACAAAGTCTCTCCTTTCTGTGTTTACTCTCCTCTTACTTAGTTTGGACTAACAGGGCAGAGGTCAAAGCAAGTTCAGAGTGGGGCACAAGATCAAAGTTCCTAAAGTCAAACGACCACAGGGTGGTGTAATTTCAGAGAAGGTGCTAGGGAAAGGCTCTTTCTGTAGCCAGTGATGAGTCTGTGCAAGCCTAAAAGTAGAAGGAGGAAAGGAGTATTATCCTCTCTAGCCTGAATGCCCCACTTAATATTGGGTGAATGGATGCCATTTCCTAGTGCTATATTGCCATTTTCTGATGGCACAGCCGCCAAAATTCAGTTGTGTGAATTTCAAGGGCCCTTTTTTAGATATGAAAGGGGCAAGTAAACCATCTCACCATGAAGAAAAGAAGGGAAATACCTTCTTCCTGTTCTTTCTTTCTCTGATTAGCACAGTACATAGCTCCTAAAAGCAAAACCCCTAAGGGCTGGGAGATAACAGGAGGCATGGATCAGGCTATTCAATGAATGGTGGTATTAACCACACTGTTACAGACATTTAGTAGTTGCCCCAGAGGATACCAGTGCAGTGAATAAAACAGTAGCAAGTTCAGGGCTGTGGAATTCTGGTAGGGTAAAGCTTTGGGCAGCAAGAGTTTTGTGATGACTCTGACCCTCTGCAGTGCTGCCCAAAAATTGTTAGGTTCTTCCCACTGCTGGCTGACAATCCGTTGGGGGAATTCAGTTAAATTAACTTATGTCTCAAAGTGGTTAAAATACAGAGTAACAGGACCACTTGAGAAAGTGGCTTGGGACCACTTTCATATTTGAATCCTCTGTGAACCTCAGGATCCTCTTGTGCAGGGGAGTTCTCTGCAGAAAAGCTGACATTGTTGGTGTGTTGATCTTCTCCCTGCCTTGTGACAGCTGGCAGAGCTTCTCTACAGGCTTGGCCAAGTAGGATGTGTCACAGTGGTTCATGGGAGGTCACTGGTGGGTTTGGGGACAGCCATTCACAGCAGCATCCTCTGAGTGCTGGAAATGTGGTCTGCTTTCCTGACTGAGTGCATTCTCACCCAGCTGAGCCGAAGCCCACTATACAGCTTTCCGTGTATGCACAGCACGAGTCAAAGACTGCAGTACTCACCTGAAGCATTTTTTTCACTCACTGAGGGAGTGTGCAACCAAATTTTACTCTCATCTGGAACTTAATAGGGCTAAAACTGTAAATAACTTACCTGCCAGGAACCCAATGAGCTTCCCCATATCAGATACAGTTCCTGAGATTCTGCCGCCACTAGCTTTAAAACCAAATTCTTCAAATTTTTGGTTTGTTCTAACCATAAAACTGGGAAACCAATGGCTGCTTAGGGGCTGTGTCCTGTTTCTGTCCTATATGTACAGGCTGCATGCCTCTAGCATCCTCCCTGGATGGATGAATTGGGAATAACTGACTTCCCATGCCAGGTGTCCTTAGCTGTGTCCAGCTGATAAGTGTTCTTCAACTTATTGCAGACTTGGTGGATACAATGTGAAATCTCACAAGAAGGTTGAGAAGCCAAGCATGTTAATATGTTTTATATGGTTATGGAGATGTCAAAGCAGGAGGGAAGGATAGGAAGCCCTGACTTGCTGATCTTCAGGTGAATGTAGGTGGTACCAAACGACCTCTGAAAATCCTAATGCTTGTAAGACCATAAGATAATTCAGGCTTCCTGGTACCTCAGGAGATCTCCAGTGCAACTGTGTGCTTAAAGCAGTCAGCTGTGAGGTTGGAGCAGGCTAATGAGTGCTCTGTCAGGGTCACCTTCCAGCTAAGCTGGGACCATGCTCACATTTTAAGGAATCAGACAAACATTACCATATGGCTGTGTGAGTGATCAGTAGAGACGTCTTGTCCATCTAAAGTGAATTTTCTTTTTTTTTTTTTTTTAATGAAACATTTTAACTTTTCATGGAAAAAACCTTTCACTTCTGCTGGATTAAGACATCCAGATCACTTGTAATGACCACAAGGGAAAGAAATTTTAGATTTCCTGAAAAGTGTTAGAGGAGGAGCTAGTGGTAGGAGGAGCTGGATGGCTTAAAGATTTAATTTCCTCCAATGCCTGGGAAAATAGGAATGTGGCTCACTGAACATCACCCCAACTGCCAAGCAGAGAAATTTTCATGAGTATTTAAATATGTAATGCAAAATAAAACAATTTTGACATTGACACCCCTCAGTGAACTGCACAGTGGATACCTGGCCCCCAGGTTTAGATGAATTCCTGGTTATTCAAAGCAAAATACTGTCAACAAGAACAATCTGTAAATTTGGGATTAGACCCGTGTCTGTAGGAAGTGATGGATTGTATACTTTCAGGTAGGAGAAAAGATATAATAAAACTAGAAGTGTTGCTTCTCTAACCAGTAGCTTTATCAGTGGTTTTAGCACTCAAACACATTTTTGGGGGAGATTTGGTTTTATGCTAACCCTGGATTTTTCTGCAGATTAAATTTTTTTGGTAAATTTTCAGATGTTTTTCAGCCTATGATAGACACTTTTTGTTCTAAGCACTTTTTGATGAAAATACCCTTATATCTGGACAGTGAGAACAAACCTTTCATTGTGGGTAGCAGGAAGTTGCAGCTGCCTCAGTTAACTGAGAGTACTGCAAGTACTGTCTTGTGAATGAAAAGATCTTTTACTAATAAGTCTTATCTTCTTAAGAAGTCTACAGTGCTTCTGAATCCCTTATGGGCAGGAATGTAATGGGAAAGCAGGAAAAAATCCTGAATTACTTAATACGTGTAACTGAACACATGAGTTAAAGCACATGGTTATGAGCATTTAGAAATAAAACCACTCTTTTGTTTCCTCCAAAGAAGCTTAATTTACATTACACCTGATTTCAAAACAAGAGGAGCTATACATGCACTTCATCCAGCTGCTTCAGTGGAAACACACTTTGATGTATCTGCAGTTTTTAGAGATCATTTCTCAGTGTCTCTTTGCTCAGATGTGTACCAGGTGACATCCCAGCAGCATGCTCCTGAAGGATGTGACACAACTGGCAGTGTAGTTTTGATTTCTGAATCTGGTTCAGATCTCCTAATATCTAGCTCACAATTATTTAAGACGCCAACCAATACTGAAGAGGGTAAGTCCTATTTTCCCATTCCTGCTTGAGTTTTATAACAATTGAGGTTTATATACAATTAGATTGGCATTTTTTTGTCTAGTGCAAGAACAAGTGGATGTAACCAGACAGGAGTAAATTTCTGGCCATTTTCCATGATCTAAAGTCTCCTATGCTATTTGATTTTATTTTGTATCCCATATGAAAGCTGGTGGGACATGGTTTTTTGGGTTTTTTTTTGCATGTGTACAACAACTCTGTACCAAGTCTTCAGAAAATCGTCTCAAGCTGCTGAATCCGATGGAAAAGGGAGCCAGAGAAGTCAAATGCAAAGCATGTCTGGTGTTTGGAGGGCTGGGTTTACTGTGCACATTAGACCTTCCTACATCATTCAATTTGCCATTCTAAATTAATTGTAACATACAAGTTAAGTTCAGGTGCTCTGCCATCCAGCACTATGTGTCATCCCCACAATTCTGAATGCTGCTGTGCTTCACACAGTGACCAGAGAAGATGGGCCTTTTTTCTTTTATGTTTTTCTGCAGAGGAACTTAGAAACCTGTGGTTAAAAGAACTGCCCAAGACATTACCCGGTCTTTTAAAACTTGATATAGAAAGAAAAGAAAGGGGAAGGGCTGGCCATAAATGTATGTGATTCATCTTCAGCCTCCAGTCTTGCAGTAGATGCCCCCCAGCACTTTCTCCTGGGGCAGGTCAGGCCACAAAACACCCTAATCCCATAAGAAAAAATTGGAACTAATCCACTGAAATATAACAGCCAGTATGAAAGGCATCTCACCAGACATATCTTTCTATAAATTGCTTAGAAGGGGTCATCTACCAGGTGTACTTGCCTACATGTCACATTTACCACACTTGTTAGTCTAGAAATGGTGAAAGACGGCAGAAATTAGCAATCACTGGGGAAAAGTGCATTAACATTGCAAAGAAGGAGTTGTAGTGGCATGAAGTCTTAATTTAGTCCCCCCTTTTTTTTTTACTGTATTTCAAAACATCTAGTGACATAATAGCATCCCATTCTTTCTGGGGGATGCTCTTCCCCTTCCCAGGGACAGGCTCCTGGGGCTCCACTGGAGGTGTATTGTGTGCGTAAAATTATTGAAGGGGATGTCCTCCATGTAATCAAATTTGGGATTTGTGGGGGTACATACTTAGGAATAGTTTGCCCCCAGACCATTTTCTGGGTGTAGTTTGCTGGCAGACATGCACAACTAACTGCAGAGTTGTCCATGGTGAGAGATTTTTGTTAACAAAAACTTGGCACGTGTAGATATGCCCAGGTCAGCTTTTCTACACGCATTTCTACATTGTTGGTCAGTGGCTTGTTGCATCTGGCATGTGACAGAGGTTAATGAAGGAATGGCACTCTTGAGTTAACCACAGATGTTTGCACTCTCACTTATCTGGGATACAGAGCCCAGCCCTGGGGCCTCTCCCTGCTGGGCACTGCTCACTTGCCCTGAGGCCACCACACCAAAAGCAGGGTAGCAAGGCAGCAGTGGAGGGAGCGCCTCTGTGCTTGCTGTGCCCATGGCAGGGCGGCACTGGGAGGGGATGGCATTATTTGTGGTAAGAAGATAATCTCCTCTGTGGACTCACACCAATCTCTAATGAGCAGAGGTGGTTTTGGAATGTAGTCAAGGCCATAGGTCTCTGACTAGCTAAGGCACTGTTGAAATGCTTGTGGTGTGCTAGTTCTTCTCTCCTTGAAAGCATCCTGTGAAATATACCCTAGTTAAATCTGACTTTCTTGGGGCAGAAAACACTGGAAATTACAAGTGCAAGTCTGCAAGTTTATGGGATATTTTAAAAAGAATGTGTGGGGAATGAAGACAAGTGATTTTGAAGCCAGAACAATCTGGGGATACAAGCAAGGCTGTGATTGCAAGGCAGGACCTTTTATTAGATCACTTCCTATGACTAGAAGAAAGAGGAAAAATTTTAAATGCCTTTTTTTTCTTTAGGTTGAAAATTGAAGTATTTTATGCATGTTAAATGTGATTTCTCTGGATATGTGGACTCTAGACAATAATTTTGACAATTTAAGGTGTATTTGGTACTTGTGGTGCAAAAGAGTGTAAGCAAAGAGGCAGTGTTAAGTTCACGAGTCCCGTGGGACAAAGGTAGAAAAGGGTGGTTGTTATAATTAAAACACTATTGTTGTGATTCAGAGACCATCTGACAGCGATGCAGGATCATGTACCAGTAAAGCCCATGCCAACAATGCTTACAAAAATTGAACTAAACAGAAGGTTTGCATTTACGTCAAATCCCAGCCAGGGCACTGGGTAGGGGAGAGGAAATTGACTGGTAAATGGAAAAGGAACTAAGCAAAATTGGCAGGGAAAGAAATGTTATTTTCCAGCCTACAATAGGATATGACAAACAATGGATGTAACTTACAGTTATTTATAAAAAAGGTCCTTTTGGAGCAGTGACCTTCTCACCTAACTTCTGTAGATGATGGAGGTTCACCCCTCCAGGGGGAAGGGGTAATTAGAGACTACTTTAGATTTAATGCTTCATTCCTCCCTTGTCTAGGCTATGGGAACCTGAGCCCCAGCACTGCAGTTGGTCGAATCTTCTGCATTGTGTTTGCACTTTTTGGGATCCCCTTGAACCTTGTGCTCCTGAATGAAATTGGGCACCTGATGCTGCTTGGGGTTCAGCATTGTGCCCGTCACCTAGAGGAGGTGTTTCACTGGCAGGTAAGCAGTATGGACAGGCATACCTCAGAGAAAAAAGACAGGGGACATTGTCTGGTATTTGAGATCCTATGACTAACAAGGACAGGCTGGCTGACTATTTGACCAAAAAGGCAATAATACTCAGGAATAACTGGAAGCAACTAAATTTAGTCTGTGACAGCCCTATGAGGTGTCAGATAAGGTTGTTTATTAATTGAAGGAAATTCTGTGATGAATGACTTCCCCTACAGCAACAGGAGTGATAAAGCATGTGAGCAATGCACAGTCCTAGACTATCTAGTCTGTTTATCATCAGTTTTAGTTAGAATTACATGTGTAAATTACATGGGAACATTTGTGGAACAGGCTTTAAACTGGCATGAATTTAGGATTCATGAAGGTGATACCCAATTTGTGTTGGCTTGGTGTCAATGTTTAACCACAGCTGGCATCTAAGCACCATGTAGTTACTCACCCCTTCCCAGTGGGATTGGGAAGAGAATCTAGAAGAGTAAAAAACTCATGTGTTGAGGTAAAGACAGTTTAATAAGTAAAGCAAAACTTGTGCACACAAGCAAAACAAAGAAAGGAATTTGTTCACCACTTTCCATCAGCAGGCAGGTGTTCAGCCATTCCCAGGAAAGCAGGACTCCATCATGCATAACACTTACTTGGAAAGAAAAACTCCATCACTCTGAACGTTCCCTGCTTCCTTCTTCCCTCAGCTCTATATGCTGAGCATGATGCCGTATGGTATGGACTATCCCTTTAGTCACTTGGGCTCAGCTGTCCTAGCTGTGTCCCTTCCCAGATTGATGTGAATCCCTGGCCTACTTGCTGGAGGGGTGGGATGAGAAGCAGAGAAGGCCTACAACACTGTGCAGGCACTACTCAGCAACAATAAGAATATTCTGTATTACCAACACTGTTTTCAACACAAATTTAAAGCACAACCTCCTACTAACTACTGTGAAGAAAATAACCATCCCAGCTGAAGCCAGCACACATGTAGGACAGATACACCATTTGTTACAGTGGAATTGAATGAATGTTTGTATGCTTTTGTGAAGTCCGTCATCATATCATCATCATCTCCAACTGGAAAACAAACTGGACTTTCCTTGCTGCACTTCTTGTGACAATCTTTTTATTTGTTTTTTTTTTCCTTCCTGTTTTACTAGAATAAAGCTTCCTTCCTGATGAAGACCTGTGCACTGGTAACTGGCTTGTTATTGTTCCTCCTGCTACCTCCCTTGTTATTCTCTGACAAAGAAGGCTGGTCTTATGAAGAAGGCTTCTACTATTCCTTCATTACCCTCAGCACTATAGGGTTTGGAGACTATGTGATTGGTGAGTAGTTCACATTTTGTTCCTTTCACCTGCTGAACGGCAAATCCGTGACATACAAAGCTCCCCACGTGGCAGTTTGGCCCCAGTAGCAATCCCCAGACCTGATGATCAGTACCTTGTGGTGTGCATTTGGCAGGTTGGAAAAGGTGTGATTTCTGCCATAGCAATGCCACCTGTGGAACAGCAAAGGCATTGTTTCCCAGTCAGTAAGTGTCATTAAAGTGGCCTGTCCCTTGAATGACTACACCACCAGGCAGGAGTGATGTGGTTTAACCACAGTGGTTGCTGAAGGCACACTTATCACACTCCAGTGCATTGGCACCCATTAGTTTTATGCAGATGCCACTCTGCATCTTCATTAGCAGACAGGGACTATTTCTTCTGTCAAAACCCTAGATAACTGCTTTCTAAAAGACAGCTTAAGTCACTTAGGTATAGACTGTCAGGCAGCAGGCACTACTTAGTTTTGGATGCCAAAACCCTTTGCTGGAGGAAATGGGATTGGGTCCACACCCACTACATTTGCTGAAACACAGGACACACCTCTTTGATAAAGACTTTCTCATTAAAAACAAATTGATTATAGAAATACATGCACTCTTGAATTCCTGAGAGACGGAAAAACTAAAACCTCCTATTATGGAATTGCTATTTTCTTTTCTTCACAGCACTTGCTTGATGCTTAGACAACTTAATGGCAGTTACCTTAGGACTTGTCTGTAATGCATCAAAGTTATGATTAGAGCTTGTGTAGGCACATGTAAATAAGTTAGGAATAAAGTTAGCTTGGGCAAGGATAGCCAGATGGAGCTTGACAAAAGCTGGGTCAGCTCAGCATTTTCCTATACTGATTTTACAGATGATGCTGAACTCTGGGCTAAACAGCTTTACTTCTCTCAGTTTCTGGTAATGAATTTGGTATTCCTTCCTCTTCCAGGTGTGCCTTCACCTGTGTAGTACCTTTGTAAATGGAGTACTGCCATAGAGACGCTAGTTTTGGTATGGGAATAATTGAATATGTCAGTTGTGGTATGTAGAGGCTAAACAATTTTGCCTTTCAATCCTGTATGTGTGATTTATGGCTCAAAAATGAGGTTGAAATGACCTTCACACTGTTTCCTCACTAGTGTGATACAGAGCTGGGAGGAATGAATGACCTGTGGGGAAGCATCTCTGCAGAAAAGGACCTGGCAGTCCTGATGGGCACCAAGCTGTCCATGATCCTGCAGAGAGTGTCTCTGTGGCCGTGAAGGCTGGTGATAATTTCAAGCTGTCTTCCAAGGTTTGGTTGTTCTTGGAGGTTTTAGGACTGCTCAGGCCTCTCTTCTCCTCCTCTCAGAGACTCTCTTGCTTATATCTGGTTTTACAAGATACGTATAGTGGTACATGAAATCTGCTTACCTCTCTGCCTTCAGGGACCTCTGTTACATGCTAATAGAATATTGTGGTGCTGAGTGATAAGCAGAGAAACTAAACTGTGTGCTTGAATGTGAATAATTTTACTTTGACATGGATGTAATTAGTTTTCTCTCTTATGAGTGATATCTGTAATTCCTAAGGAGTACTAGGCTGTTGCTGACACATCATGAAACATACTTACAACATCAGTTCACATGCTAAGTTAGGTGGCATACTTGTGTTTATGTAGAAATCACTAATATTCAGTGATATTTCAACTGTCTTTGCTTTACATGTAATGTCTCCTTTGAGACACTCTTGATCCAATGTAGAAATGTTTTGGGTGATTCTGTTGTAGGGATGAACCCAGATCGCACGTATCCAAGCTGGTACAAGAATGTAATCTCTCTGTGGATCCTCTTTGGGATGGCCTGGCTAGCACTGGTTATCAAATTTTGCATCAACGTTCTAGAGAGCTCCAGTGACTTCTGTCAATGCAACAAGAACAACACGGAGATGGCCGAAGATTTAATGGATGGCAACAAAAATAGCATGACTGGACTTCAAAATGCGGAGATCTGCAGTGACAAAGACACAAAAATTAAAGGACCAGTTGAATCTCATTCTTACACAGCTCCTACAGAAGCCCTCTAGGGAAGAAAAATGTTCTCGGTGTCCTGTAGGTTTTAGTGCACCAGAGATGAACAATATAGAAATCTGTAAGTGGAGCTGCCCTGATCTGTGAATGGGGTGAAAGTTTGTTTATTGAGCTTGAAATGCTTTTATTTTTAATTAATCAATGACAGAATGTTTAATTTCCAGCACCACCAAGTACTACCAACAGGACTCTTAGCCAAAAGTAGATTCATGGAAATATTACCTGCCTTTCCACCTCAAACTATGAGGTAATCTCTGACATCCCTGAGGAACACTAGCTGTTGTGCATTTCTTTGCATGATTCTTGCAGCCTCTAGTTACATGTATGGCACTTTGCAAATGCCACAGCCATAAAAACAAGTGCCATTTAATGCAGGAAACAAATGACATATTGCCAAAAGAAATTAAAAGAAAAGCACTGTTTAAAGCTTTCTGGCAGTCATGGCAGATGTGCACCATCACCTGTATACTTGTGCTTATGAAAGGTGGTAACAAGGTTTTGCTCTCTGATTGTTCAGTCAAGGATGGCAATGAGGAAGAGCTCATGGAGGGGCCTGATAGAAGCAGATCATTCAATTTTTTAAAAAGTAATTTCTACATTGGAAATCTGCTAACAGAAAGAAACTGGATATGCTATTCCTTACTTCAGAACTTATGTGGGTTCATTATTTGAAGTATTTTGCAGACCAAATGTCATCAGCTCAATGAAGCAGTTCATTTAGATAGATTTGTATTTTGTCACATCTTGGAAGTCAGTAAAGGAGGACTAGAGCAATTTTAAAGGTCAGTGGTTCCAACATTTTCCTACCGCCAATATTAACAAGGACTCTGTCAGTCTAGAAACAGACTGAGTTTTCTTCAGCTATGATCAAGAGATGCTATCATGATGAACTTCTCATGTCATGAATGATTAATGTACCTGTTCTATCTGACATCTTATATCTCATCACAACTGTCTTTGATCTGCAGAATGATGTGCTTATTTGGCCTTTGTGTCAGTCATGAAACAGAACTTGGTTGGGTCTTTTTATTTCCATTAAATTCTCAAAAATATTTTGAAATTTTATGCCATTTATAAAGGCACAACAAAGTCTAACTCCTGGTGCTGTTTGTATTCTGTTATCTGTTCTTCTCATTTTGTTATTCCTGTTGTGCTCTTTGCATCCTAAGCATTAACTTTGAAAACTTCACCACAGCAGCAAACCAGAATGAAGCATTTGGTTGAGCCTTCAGCTTTTGCAATGAACCAGGGTTCCATGGGGTTGTTAGAGCAAAGACTGAAAACAGAGTCTGTTAGAAATATCCATAGCTGTATTCACAGAAATGGAGTGAGTGAAAAGCATACAGTCTTCAGGAACACAAATTCTGAAACATATATTGTGAAAAAAGTGTTTCCAGAAGAGCTCTGAGTGTTGATATCTGGTGGAACTGATTACAGGAAAAAATGCAGCAAAGGGATCAGCTGAATGAAATTCAGTCTGTTGACTTTTTTCTGATTTCACAGCAGTAAATGTTCTCTCAAATACTGTTTGAAGGGGCAAAGAGCAGGAAGGGAGACAGTGGACCTCTTGAACCATACTGATGCAAAATAAATACATTTCAAATTTTTGAACATTGGGTAATTTCATTAATAGCCTTTAGCATAAACTTTTCTGATCCATGTTTCATCTTGCTTATGGATACACAATGTAGGTTTTACTGGTCTACGTGAAGAAGAAAAGTGTATTTCTTGAAACATGAGTAAATCACAATTCACAAAATATTATACCCTTTAATGCATATTGTTTGCGCCCTTTTACACATGCAAAACTTGGTAAGTATAAGTATGTTGTAAAATCAGGATGCCCAGGAGGTAGTACAGTTTCTGCTGTCAAAGCACAGGAATGACTATGTTAATCTGTTTCAACTTTTTCTTGAAATGTCACAGACTCTGGGAATATCTACCAAATCTCTCATTTGATGAGAAGGCTTATAAAAGATTTGAGAATAATTTCTTCTTTTGGATTTGAATGTCTATTATATTAATATCATTTAATTAATGTTCTCATCTATTTTTAAGCTGTGGATGGGGTCTTCAAAAGTGACTTTGAAGTTTAGGTACCCTGGTCCCACTGAAGAGCAGAATTACATGTCTTTGGGCAGCTAATGTGTATTTCTGAAAGGCAAAGGGGAGAGGAACTCAAGGAATAATCTTGGAAAAAAACAAAAAGGTTAAAAGCCTTTTGCAGATCTTGGTGCTTCCACTGTATGTCAGGTTCAGCCACAGACTTAGGCATGTGGCTGGGTCTCAAAATGCCTCATTATCTGCCCCAGCTGTCCTTTCAGAGTCACGTCCTTCTGCAGCCCTGCTGCCCAGCCACTCACCACCAGCAGAGTCCTGCCACCCATACTCTGATATCCTATATTTTATGGGAGACACGTCAGAACTCCTGGCAAGCCACACGTACCTCCAGAGCCACAAGTTGTTGCTTGGATTTTTAGCTCACCAAAAATTTAGGAATAAATGAGTCAAATACCATCTCTGGGTGGATTCTCTGACACTGAATTAGCATGTTGCCTTCTATGAATACCCTTTTTCTGACAATTCCTCTCAGCCAGCTTTTGATGCGGACAATAGATGTAAGTATATCTGAGTCCCTGCAAAGTGCTGTCCCTCTGGTCTTTCTGTTCTTTATAAAGATGTGTTGTGGTTAAATGATGTGAATGTATTTGTTCCCAGGGGGATGAGAAGAAAGTGGAGTTTTGCAACATCACAAAAACATCATCATCAATGTGTCTACTATACCAAAAGATGAAAGGTTATCTTCTCAAGGGTAAAATAAAGAAAACAAAAGCATGGTCCTGTTATCATTCTTGTCACAGCTGATTTGCAGTCTTCTCTAGTCTGCATTGGAAAATTACAGATGCTCCTTGATTGGGTTTTTTTGTCTCTTTCTGTACAGATAAGTATGCAGTTTTCATTAGCAATTTCAAATTGACTTTCACTACTATTTTTCTCCTCAAGTCAATTTTTCCTTATTATCCTGTTTTCTTCCTTGGGAAGAGCAAAGGTTGGAAACAGGTCTGGTTAGTAGTGATAGTTGTAAATATTTATGTAAAATCACTCTCCAGAGGTTTTTTCACAATCACATAGAGCATAATGTGCTTCTGACCTTTATACAGTTTCCCAGGAAATCAATCCCTTGAAGAAAGCTCCCTCTTTATTTTCTATCTCCCCTACTTCAAGGACAAGTTCTGGCTTCAACCTCAGTGTTTCTTATGCTGGCTCTTTCTGCTAGGCCAGAAGAGATGTTTACTCCTTGGGGAGAGATGTGCCCAGAAGTCCACAACAGGATGTCACAGCAGTGTAGTACAGACTGCTCAGAACTGCACAGTTTTTGACTAGTTGGCTACAATATTTTGAGGTCCCTAGAGGAGAACAAGGAGGCTCTTTTCCCATAATGTTCTATGGCTTCAGAAAAAGTCCAGAATGTTATTTTCTTGCAGTGTATGGCTGCTGATATCCCAGGTCAGTTTAAAACTGAACTGTTAGCCTAGAGGAGGTTCAGGGAGTTGTCATCAATGTGTCTAAATATCTGCAGGGAAGGTGTGAAGAGGATGGAGTCAGGCTCTTTTTCAGTGGGGCCCCGTGACAGGGAATGAGGCAATGGGCACAAACTGAAACACCAGAAAACACTTTTTCACTATGACGATGACCTGGCACATATTCCTTGGAGAGGTGGTAGAGTCTCCATCCTCAGATATCTTCAAATCCATCTCTAGGTGACCCTACTTGAGCAGGGGAGTTTGACCAGGTGATGTCCAGAGATCCCTCCCAACCACAACCATTCATGTTTATGCATTTTAAGTTCAAACCATCCTCCTCCTAATAGTCCACTGTACGCAGCCTTCCCGTCCCTCCAGACTGTCTCCATTATTATCCAGGTTGCACTGCCAGCAGGCCTGGTAGACCTTCCTGCAATTTTCCAGATGCTAATTATTTTTTATCTCAAAGACAGAAATGCACTTTGTAAAAAGGGTGGTTCAGAGCAAATACAATTATTTGGGATTAGGGAGGGTGTCTTGTCCATATGTTAGATACCACTGCACCATTCCAAAAATGTGCAATGATGTTCAGCTTTTCAGGTTGGTATCGCCTCCTGTCAGTGTTTTCTATCTGCCTACAAGTCCTAGAAGACAGATTTGGTGCTTCATCTGTGAGACACTTCAGGTAAGGCAAACCTCATTTTGGTTTACCCTTTCTAAAGCGGAGGTTTACATTGGTACAGGTGGCTACTTACCAATAGTATTAGGGCAAAATTTTAATGTGTTGAGGTCTTATACGCTTGTCATTCACGTAAATAAATATTCTGCCTAATGGAAAAGGTGAATGCAATAAACAAATGGTCTTTTTCAGTACTGTTAATGCCATGGCCCAGGAAAGTGTGTACTTGATAGTGTTTCCCCTTCCAGTGGTCCTGGCAGTGGGTGAGGTAGCATCAGGGCAGATAATTTTTGTGATTGTCTCTGAGCACCTTTTTGATCTTAGAAGTTTTTTTCTTCCTTTTTTTTTTTAAATATCTCAAGTTTGTAGAAACTTACAGATGAAATGGAATTGGGTCTGAACATCTGGGCAGCTGCCACACTGGATGGTCCTGGGCAAAGATTCAGAGGTTTCTCTCAGTGATTACAATGGAACAATATCTATGACCTGAAAAATCTTGATTTCTCAGGACTGATATTTAACTGGATGTTTAGGTGGAGGTTTTTTCAGAGAGAAACTGATAAGCATTTAAGCTAGTATTAAACAGGTAGAGAGGATCTCTGGTACCTCTTAAGTCAATGTGTGTTGCAGTAAGAGCCAATGAAAAGCTGTCACTGTTGGAGGAGACAGCAGCAACATGAATTACCATGCTCTTAAACTCTTTATATTAATATAAGTGAAGATGTGGTCCTCAAAATTTCCTTTCAAATTTTGAACTAAGGTGCTTTTATTTTTAAGGGAAGTTGTGCAAAAAAAAACATTCCCAGTAGAAAATTGATAGATCTATATTGCTCGAGTCTAGGTACTGCAGTCACCTCTTGAGCCAGAAGCAATGCAGTGTAAATTAGGGAGGCTTTGAAAATGTTTTAGTTTTTATGGTAATATGTAGCCTGTTTCTTCACTCCTACTGAGTTAAACTCACTGGAACATAGGATGTAGTTCTCAAGTAACATGAGTTTCCAAAATTAAAATTTTGGAATTAAATTAAATTAAAACATGAGCATGCTTACCAAAGAAAGCTATACCAGATTAAAACAGAAAGGGAAGGAAAATAACAGGAAGGAAAATGTTGAGGAGAGAAAGTTGCGGAGTTTATTACCATTCCTAAGGAACCTGGTTATCAAATTTGATTAGGTTCATACTTTTTTTTTCTTTTTTTTTTTTGCTAATGCCTTTAAAAGCTATGTCTTAAATAAATGAATCCAACTGTATTTAGTTAGTAATTATGGAAATGCTGCAGACATCCATGTATCTGAGTGAATAGGAAAGCCCAATGCAAAAATGTAGGAGTGTACAAACCAGCCCCAGAGGCAAAACTGAAGACACAGGTGTGGAAATTGAACAAAAAGTCACACAGAAAGGATAGGATCAAAAAGGAAGGATTAATTGAAGCAAGGACAAATCCAGTGAAGCAGCATTTGCTCAGCTGACTATGGTAAATGAAAAATGGGTTATTGAGGGAACTTTCAATATAATTAAAAATTAGAAGTAACCTAATTTTGGATAACTACTGATCAAAAAGTCATGATTGTACCACAACTGCTGTTACTTGATACCTAATTCTATTACAGGTTGGAGTTGCAAGGCTGTTTTTAAAACACTTCAGTTCTCCAGATTAATGTTAGTAATCACTTTTCTGGCTACTCTTTTAGATCTGCTGAGTTAGAACACTATTGTGGTACTAATGATCCTCTGCACCTCAAACTGAGGGTGTCTTCCAAATACAGGTTTAAATCTCTTGATTAAGCTTTGGTTAGAATGTAAAAATGCAAATTTTACAGCATATAGTACAGAAAAATATATTTCTAGAAGACAAGTGGGATGGATGCCTGCATGCTGTACTGAAAGTATCATAAAAGTGCCTGGCTTTTTGGTTTTATATGGTTTTGCTGTCAACAAAGCATAATAAGGAGTTTAATTAGTTATGGGCTTTAAAATAAGGGAGAATTTCTCCTTAGTAATCAATGAATGTAAGACAGGACTTTGATGCAATACAACCCATTTGGGTGCACCCAAAATAAAGCCACATATCAGATATTACTTAATACATATCAGATATTACTTAATAAGGAGACTGAAGTGTTGACACCATTTGGATGAGAGGACTTTTGAAGTCTTACAGCACTTTGAACTCCAGGGATTCCAAAAAGGCCGGGTTATACTTTGCTGAGTCTGCCCTTTGAATTTTGAACTGTTACTGCAGTACACAGCATTGTGTCTCTGTGTTTGTATGAAAGAGAGAATGAGTATGTGCTGCTAGTGTTACAAATCATGTTATGGTTATGTTACTTCCTACAGTATGTTCTACGTATGACTCCAACCACTTTCCTAGCAAATAAAACAATATTTCATGATTTCTTCTTCATAAACCGTTTCTTACTCATAATTTTTTTGGTCTTGCTTCTGTCTTGTCTAATCAGTGTTTTCAATCCTGAATCACATAATATTCTGAGTTAGAAGGGACCCACAAGATTCATCCAGTCAAACTCTTAAGTAAATTGCTCATACTGGGATTGGACCTGCAACTTTGGCATAATTAGCACCATGCTCTAATCAGCTCTGATTCTACATTCGTTTCCTCAAAACTCCTGAGCCAAACTCAGCTCTGGTCCTCTTGTATTTCCCCTGTGTGCTCAAACCCTTCTCCTGTGCCAGGTATGTATAGCAGAGTCCTCTTCTGTGCTGTGGCCAGGACTGAATGTAATGCAAAGAGAAGAGGCAGGAGCAGAGGGTTTGCAGGAACTACTTTTCCTACTCCTGCTCTCTTCTCTTAATTATGTTAACTATAGGATACCAGTTCTGAGGAGGGCTGAGATGTCCCCAGTATCTGCATCAGTTCTGGTCTGCTGGTCTTCATCTTGAGGAGAGTAAGGAGATCCAGACAGTCTCAGGTATTTTGCTTGCTTTCAGGTTGGTTGTAATGTACTGGAAAGCTGAAGCTTTCATTGTCAGCTCCAACCGTGCTCCAAGCTCATTTGTCATGTGGAGAATTGGAAGGAATGACAACACTTAAGAACTTCAGGAAAAGCCTGGAGGAAGGTGGTGATGGCTTCACATAAGTTTGTCTTCCTTTTGAGAGAATGCTAGCTGTAGTTATCCAGGAAGTGCCAGCCGACAATGAGTGACCCCGGGAACTGAGCCCAAAATAGTTCTCCCCATGGATTCTCTTGAGATCCAGCAGCTCTGGATGTTATTGCTATTTGTTCCATGATAGTGTTGCCTTTGGAGTTCAGAACAAAATGTTTCAGCTGAGCAATGCATTGAAGGCACAAGGATTGAATCTGAGGATATCTTTTGATGTGACATAAAATTAATGATGACAGCTAGTAGTCACAAGAGAGTGTACTGCATAATGTTCTTGTTATGACTCTGGACTAAAACTTTTGAAGTTTAGAACCTGTCCCAGAATTTCTTCATGATTTCACAAATAAGAACATTTGCCACTCTATCTGCATCATCCCTCTATAACCTCTAATTCTTAGGACAAGAGTACAACATTCCCTGCCCTACATGGAGTAGCTAACAGAAGAAGTCACTGAATCCAGAAGATAATTAAAGGACCTAACCAAGCTAGGGGAAAAAAAAAAAGAAAAAAAAAAGGAGGGAAAAAAAAAAGCCAAACACATGAACCCCACTTTTAATCATAGTGAGGTATCTTTGTCTGGACTAGGTCCAAATGTTAGGTGTAAAGCCAGTGCTTTGTCTTGACAAAAAATAGAGCAAAGTTCTTGGGACTGGTGTCTGGGAAGGAGGGATCTGTTTTTAAGTCTTTAGTCTGACACAGGTAGCACAGGCCAGCAGTATGACATGATTGCCACCTACTTGAGGTTCATGGGCAGGCCATCTCTGCCACTCTTGAAGCTGTTTCACTGCTCATAAGTTATTAACTTGGCTGTAAGGTACAGGACTATTAGCTATCCTCTCTCTTGCTTCATTAATCACTACACGTGTAAATCTTTATGTGGATTTAGTCCTTAGGGAATTGGTGCTATAGGAGGCAAAAGAATATCCAGTTTGGATAGCAGTAGCCAGTGGTGTGAAGGATTGCTGTCACAGGTGTTGCCGAGTTAGCTTTCATGAATTTAGATGCTTGTTGGTTCTTAGGCACTGTAACAACGTCTTGGTGTTAGGTGGACTTATCCCATAGTGGAGCCCTTAGCCCTAAGAGTGGTAAACATGTTCCCCATATAATGTATGGCAATACGTAGAAACGTTTCTTTACCAAGGAGTTGTGCATGTGAGCTTGCAAAACAAGAAGTGGCAACAGCAAAGGATAGATACAGAAGTAGCTGACTGGCATTTCCACACAGAATTCAGCCACAATTTCTTTGGCAAACACCTACCTGCAACCTTTCTGTTTGTAGAAACCCAACAGAGACAGCTTAAAACAGGCAACAGCTAAACAGCCACAATTTCTTTGGCAAACACCTACCTGCAACCTTTCTGTTTGTAGAAAACCAACAGAGCTTAAAACAGGCAGCAGCAAAGTGGTTAGGGAAGTCATTTAGGTTAAAGCAATGCATGTTCATATTTCTGTGTGATTAAAATCAAAGGATTTAAACCTGTCTGATAGTAAAGGCCCCAGGCTAAATTGAATGTGGTCTTTCTCAGTCTCCTTTGCTAGATATTTGTTGCGGGGATAGAGAGCCAGTGGTTCAATCTATTGCACACTCATGAAGGTGTGGGAGTTAGGAAAAGGCGACATTTAGGATCTGCTCCTGTGAGTGTTAAATAGTTACACCAAGTGGAACAAGTGTACTGATAGAGATTGAAAAATATTTAATTCAAGGTACATAAGCAACTCCAGTTCAGGTGGGGCAGAGCCTTCAATTCCTGGCCCAAATCCCAAGTGATCATCTGCTGAGTAGCTAGTAGCAATTTTGAGGAGGTCACTAGCCCCTAAATAGAGCATGGAGGCACCTACAAAGCACTTGCCACTGGAGAGCCCTGAGGATGCCAGCTACAAAGCAGAACTGCAGAGCACAGTTAAGCTCTGCTAAGCTCAGGTTACATCACACCTGAATGATCTGTTTTAAAGGATGTAGCTGTACATACAGCTGGAACAACTGTGCAATGCCATTACACAAATAAATGACGTGCAGAAATAAAGGCAGCCTGTGGGTGGGTGAGCAAGTTTCTCACCTATAATCTTCCTCACCATTTGCTTTGCAATAAAAGGGAGCTGTCAGAGACTGCCAATGGGAGCTGTGTCTCCCAGCCTTGCCCTCCCTTATCATATTTCTGAGCAAAGCCAGCTGATTAAGCAGCGTCTGGTGTGACTGACCTTGTATCTGAGGTCAATCAGAGACCTGCAGAGCAACCTGTTGATTCACTCTAACAAACACAGGCAGTAACTTTCAACTTTGCAGCCCTCGATGCCCTCACTCAGATGGACATGGGGGAGTTATTTTAGATGTCTGTTGGTTTAGATGTCTGTTAGCCTGCTGTACAGGTCAGCAAGTTGCTGTGGCTCGGGGCAATTTTAGCCTGAGAAATGAGGGATGATGAAACTCTGCCTGCACACAGACACACGCAGGTGTGCACAATATGGTAGGAGCAGGATTTGTAATGAAATAGGATATGACTCTGAGGATCAGTGAAGTAGAATGGGAGAACATAAGATCATATTGTAAGAACATGTGTTTCTGGAGTAATTCAAACCTTATCAGCACAAGGAAGTATTTGCTAGTGTAACTTCAATTGGTATTGCTGTACCAGGAAACCCTCCTAGCAAGTATAAAGCTTGTATTACTTTCCACAAGGAAATAAAGGCTTATCTTGTTGGAAAAACTGTTGTATTTTGGCCCAACACATTTAGGCTGGCAGTCTTGGAAGGAGAAGTAAGACCTCTCTTTATCTTTTCACTTCTCTGTAAGTCAACCTCAATCACGAAATAGGATTAATGTTTCTTATTCTATAGTTATCAGGAATAACGAGGGAAGTCACTACTTGAGCTTTGTACAAAACTTTCCAAAAGATCTCTAATGCACTCTACTGATGCAGTTGTGTACTGTTAGCATGCTGTGAGCACTCACACAACCCCTTAGACTGCCTGTTGTCTCTAGCTGGTGGCAGCAGCTAAGGAATATTAGATGTGGTCTGCTTGGCCGCCTTGTCTACTTCTGCTTCTACTGTTCTTTAAAATGCTTTGTTTGCCTGAAAAGAGCACTGTAATGTAGCAGACTGATCTGTTAAGGATCAGGGAAAGAATTAATCTCAGCCAGTATTAGACATCTATATACAAATTAATCAAAGGACTTCATGATTTTTCTGACCCACTTCTGGAAAAAGATGGATTTCCCCTAACGGTGTATGTCATTCAGTTGGTTCTACAGGAGACCCCAGCATTGTGCACACTCAGATGGCAGATGAATCACAGCCTAGAGGTCTTTACCCACCCTGCACCTAGGCCTCTGAGTAGTCTTCTCTGTGGATGCTAATAAAGTAATCACTTTTGCTTTTATTTTAGTTCAGTTTCACATTTTGGTATTCAGGCACTTGGCAGCTGTGTAATGTTTGGTTTGCAAACACTCCCAGGGAAGGGCTCAATCCAAGCCAATTATTTTCTTTACAAAGAGACAAAAACTCAAACATTTTTCTTTACTCTCACATTTTGTAAAAAATTGGGGTTGTTTTTCTACCCCAAAAAGGCCCAGGCTCAGTTCCTATACCCTTCACATATTTAAAGATCTGCTCTTTCCACACTTTACTCAGGATTATTGTGTGGCCCTGTGCTCAATTTTTATGGAGGTAGAAGTATATTTAACTCTTCTTTAGCAGCCTAGACATTTTAGAAGCTGGATAAGGCATGGACATACCCATTCTGTTCATCACAGGCTCATGGACTAAGGCTGACCTATTGCTACCTAAGCTGGTGTGCCTGAATGATGCACAACAGCTCTTTGGAGGAGCTGGCTTTGGTGTAAAAGCAGCAGATTTCCTAGGAAAGATGCTTCCTTCCAGGTGCTGTGCTGCACTGGGACCCTAACTCTTTGTGCTGCTCTGCTGCTGGGTTAGGAATCTCTGTGCCTGTGCTTTGCTGGGTGATGTAGACATGCCAGCAGCCACCCCTGCTTTATTGCCATGCAGTGGAGAGTGCTGAGGAGCCTCCAGAGAGGAATCACGGGGAGTGTTTAAAGCCAGTACTGTCTCTGTTTATAAAAGCCAGGTCTCACTTCAGCTGTTTTCCCACTGAGAAGTTCTCCATTAAACTGCCAATCCAGTCTTCATGCTTCCTCCCACTCATAAAAGTCTAGAGATCAAGATAATCTACTTCCAAGATAATGGAAGAATACTAAATATACGCCAGATACTTGATGGGATAAATGAGCATATTGTGATTAAAGGAAGTGAATCATATCTTCAAACAATGTAAATTTGTACAAACTTACCTCAGCCAAGAATGTATGCCCACGGTCATACTTTCAATTGGAATTGAAAGTTAACTAATAAATGGGAGGGATTTAGGTAGCAGGTCAGTCAGGCTTGTCCAGTCTTTCTCATGCTGGAGCCCAGGTAGGAGCTCTGGGCTTTTTCCACTTAAGCTCCAAGTCCCATAGTGGTGTCTTTCACATTCCTGGTGCAGGAGGGACCCCTTTGATTTCCACTTCCACTTTTCTTTTTCTGCACGCACAGCAGCTGCTACATCCACTGAAGGAAGAGACACTCCCTGTGATGCAAAGCAGGCACTGAATTTGGACAAGACACTTAACCTGTTTGAAATAGTTTGGTCCTGTTGTTCAAGGAGTGTTTCATCTGGGATGTTCGCATTCTCATGTGCAAGTTAAGCCAAATAACAGGGGTGCTTGTAAGGCAGCCCAAGAGTGCCTTCAGCTCATTGATGGGTCCATCTGTACCCCAGCAGTTTTTCTTTTTTAATCGAATGGTTTTAAGTTAAGTATTTATCTGACCATAAGATTCTATACTCTCCTGTTCAGAAGCTGGACAAATCTGTCTTTTATTTGGTTTCTCCAGTCTCTCTGAGGTTATAGGTACAAGATAGAGGAGTATATCTGTTTTAATTCTTTCGAAGTTTTCTGTGTTCCATATAGAGACTGTTGAAAGACTTTACTACATATTTTTTGAGCATAGACTTCTCCTGCATAGAATAATAAAGAATGAGTAGGCCTACTGGATGACTCTCAATGGACAGAAAAGCCAGCAATTCTAGCACTACCAGAGATGATGAAAGCAGGTGAGAAGGAATCAGCTCAAAGATAACACCATTAGACCCCAAAAGGAAATAATGTTATCTGCATAGACTAAGTTGGTATTGGGTTTTGTCTGGTTATGGGGTTTTATTTGGTTTTTATTTGGTTTGGGTTGTTGTTTTTTTTTAATAGACATGTTAGATGGTTTAATCTCTTCTATTTTTTTTCAGCTAAAATGTTTTCAATATTTTTCTTTAAAGATAATTGTCTTCACAGTGTTGGAGGATTCAGAAATCAACATATCAGGCTTGTTTGATGCTGATGCCACACTGAACAGACCTCTGGCATTATGGAAAGTTCCAATTTAATTGGAAAGACCTAATTTTCCATTTTCTGGATCTGTGAAATGTGGTTTTAAATATAAATGAGAGTCAGACCCAAGGGGATTATACAGATTTATTAATTTAAATTATCATTAGTATCTGAGTGCATGCTCTTGTGTCAGTTTCTAAGTGATTTTTAAGGTGGATAGATTGGGAAGTGGGTAGATAGATGTGTGAGCAAGTTAGTGGGTGAAACATGACCATAGCTCAGAAGTCATGGTGGCCTAAACAGGAGTGCACAAATGGAGGGAACTGCTGGATGCAGGAATGCCAATTAAGCCACTATGGGCAATGGTGGGTTTAGATCATCCTCCTTCTCTCAATCAGCCCACCAAAAGATAGAGCTGTCCCTGGGGCCTGAGATAGGTCCCTATCCTTCTGCTTGCTAAGGTTTCAGCTATGGATTTGCTGTGATCTCCCTCCCTCCCTAGTGCTGCCCTGGGGGAGCATTCAGGGCTGCCCAGGCATTACAGAGCCACACAGCAGCTGGGTCCTGAAGGCTGTTCAAGGATGTTTTGTGAAATGAGGTCCTGGCAATGAGATTGCAGAGCAGCTACTCAGAGGTGAGGTGAAGTAATGCCAGTGTAGGCAAAGTGCACTGAGGTTGGTGAGGCAGTGATGAAATCTAACTCACCCTGTCTTCTTGCAGGTTTACAAGTGTTATGAAGATGTGTGGCAGTGTTTACCAGCTTTAAATGATGTAGGTTATCCAGGCTGTAAAGTGCTTTGTTTCCTTTGAATGGTTTCTATAGACAGCTACAAACATGTCTCTCTTTCCCCACTGCTCGATTTACTGATGCCACACTCGAGCCTGATGTTATCCCACTGCTTATTGTTATGTGTCTCAATAGCTCTGAAACAATGACAAAACACTCTGTTTTTTACAGCAGGCATCTCAGATGACATTTTCCATTACTTTCAATATCACTTTTTTTTCCCCCTCTTTTTGTACATGTTTTGTAGCCATGCATCATAAAGGTTACCTGATCCAGGCTTTTGCCTGCCTCTGGTGGGAATTTTGTGATACTCTGGGAAGAGGGGGTGCTTGTAAGAGTCAAGAGAAGCTGTCTTGCTGTTAGGGAAGTCATATGTATAGCTGTGAATCACTTAATGTGATTTGTGAATGCTGGCTATGCCTGCTCTTGCATTATCACAGTGCTGCCTGCAAGATCTGGCCTATGTGGTATTTTGTGTTGTACTGTTGTTTGTGAATGCTGGGTTACCATGGATTACTTTATTATTCCATGTCATTCATGCACACTCAGGCAGGTAAGCCAGGTATCGGTTTGGATCCTATTTTCTGTTATTAAAGAATGCGTGCCTACACGTAAATCTACACTAAAAAAAGCTGTATTCATACACTAAATCTCAGTTTTCTCTTTGCCTGCTTTACTTTATCTTGTGTTAATCCAGCAATGTGTTGTAGAAAGATGAGTGCAAACCAGTGAACTTTGTGGTTGGCTGGTAGTTTAGAGGTCTGGATTCTGTTCTCTGTTTTCCTTTTGACCTGGTGCTTGACCCCGGGACCTTTCTTTGTTCATCTTCATCTTTCTTTGTCTATTCGGATTGATGGGTTTCACTCAAGTCTGTACTGGTTGGAAGTACTCAAGTCAAGGGAATCAGGGTTTCAGGTCAAATCTACATTGCAGATTTAAGCTGTGTTCCTGCCTGTGCATTTGCCTAAACCCACTACTGTGTCTGCACAAAAATCTTGCTTATGTGGCTTGGATTAAGTGATAAAGCTCAAACTATTCCCAGCTGCTAATCAGTGAATTCCTGAGAGTGCCTTTTGTTATGTATTCTTGGCTTGACAAGAACTGTTGGCTAAAATTACTTGTCTCCTAAGGCACCATCCTGTGCCCGGGGTCAGAGAAGCTGCTGGTTCTTCCAAGCAAAAGGCAAGTAAACACAGCAGGCACCAACATTATTTGTGAGATACATACATGCGTTTCTCTACAACCAGTACAATCTTTGTCATGCAGTTATGGGCCAGTGTACCTCATTCCTGTAGCAAAGTGAAGCATCCTGGTGTGAGTGACTGCAGGAATTTCTGAGCTGTCTCCCTTTCTCCTACCCTCTCACAGAAGTGATGGAGGTGCTGCACCAGGTCAGGAGTCCTGCAGAGTCCTTCCAAAATGCTCCCATCAGACTGGGACCCACCCCACAGTCCTCTTGTTTAGCTTATGTCTGCTAACTGATATTTAATTACTTCAGCTTTGAATCACTTTAGCAAATAAATGTACTGGTTTGATATAAAAATCATTGATCTCCCAAACTTTGGGATAGCTGAGTGTTCCAAATTTAAGTCTTTCACATCCATGACTGGTGCTGGTTTCAGTCTCTTTTCTTGGCAAGGTAGTACAGGAGTTCTTCTTCCATGAATTTCTTAACAGTTTAATAATATTTTAAGAGACTATGATTCACCGCTCTCTTTACTAGGCAGTTTTTGTTAATAGTCAATAATTATTGCTGGCAAACATCAAGTGTTTCATGTCTGAAAACTAACATTTTTGCTGCCTCAGTTTCTCAGCTAGTGTGAAGAGAAGGCTCAGTTTGCCTGCACCAAAACTGTGATTGTTGATGACAATTTTGCTGATGAGTTGAGATGTAGGAAGATCCACCTGAGCACCCTTATTTCTCCACACATTAGTATTTCCTTACGCTGCTACACAGGGGCCTGAAAATTCAAGATACAGATCTGATCAGTGATGTGTTCTATCCATAAGGCAAACATCTGTTATTCACCAGAGTAAATTAATCATTCTTTTTAAAGTCATTTGCCCACTGGATTATAATTTAACTTTTATCTGTGAGTGTGAACCAGGAACCTGAATGATGACCACACGGTTAAGGAAAGTAGATGGTGTTTCCTCATTCCTTTGAAGTGGTTGGGCAGAAAATCGGTATTGTAGTTTTTGTTTAGCTTCTGTATTCATAAGCCCTTCTCTCTTTCTTGCACTGAACCACAGTTCATGTGGTACTTCCAACATCATTAAAAATTAGATCATCCCAAAGGACTGCTTCTTCAGGAAAGGATGGACAGCCAAATCCTTTATCTCAGAGTTAACTGGCTTCTGAATGGTGCATTCTTAGAGCCTGGCTAGCTGCAACAAAGAAACTTACCTAAAAATACCTATCCGACTGTCCATCGAGTGCCCTTTATTTTGTGTGTGCTTGGATGAAGAAATGGTTCAAAACAAGGTTCAGAAAATCAGCTCATGTTAGTTAGTTGTAACTTGACATCAGTGAGGTTAGACCTGGGGTTCCCATTTCTTGTCTTTTTCTAGGTCACAGAGACTTTCGTGGCTGTGAAAAACCTCAGATCAGTTCTCTGAATTGTCTTTCATTATATTCATGTGCAGTCTGACACTTATGTTAAACTAATCTTCAAGATGCTGAGAATTATATGTAATTTTTTTTTTTTTATCTCTGCTGCAAGTACACATTATTTCCTGGGAGCCTGGCTAACTGTAAGGGACCTGTAGGCTGCAAAGACAATATTACAGATAGGAGTAAGACTCAGAAATCCTGTCTCTATGACAGTTCTTCCAGTCTTGATCTATTGCTTACTCAGCAATGTTTTTTGCAAACATATGTTATCCAGATTTCTTTGAGGACAAATATCATGACAATTAAAAAAAAAAAAAATTAGCCCACTCCCATGCCTTTTCATTGTGCTTTGTAGGCCAGATCAATTCTAATACCCAGACAAGCTGTTAATGGGAAGAAAAACCCTCACTAACCTCAAATTAGACCCAAATTATGAGATTTTTAGTTATGGTTATCAGTGAAAGCTAAATTACAACCATGTGATGTTACAGGTACCTGGCAGAGAGAGGTAAGATTCACCCAGTGCAGACACATCTGAACAAGATACTAAGTTCCCATGATAGTTAATAGAGAGAAAAAAGATACACCTAGGTCATGATTAATTTAATTCCCAAACTGTGGATGAAAGGACAGCAGATAAATCTGACTGTAAAAGTATCAATTTCCATTGACTATAAAATGAACTTAATATTACTACCTTAGATAGAGATTCACATCATAAATGTCTAAAGGTGATGAGATCACTCAGAGAATGAGATCCCACAAATACAAATGTGAACACAAATGTGGAGGTCACCCTGTAACGTGAACTCTGTAGTGCCAGAGCCCACAGTCAGGAAAGAAATTATTGTGCTGGAGAAGTCACCACCTGCAAGGCCCACAGTCAAAAACTCCAATGTGTAAAGGAAGCTGTATTAAAATTCCAATAATGAGATTTCCAAGATACTTGCCAGAAAAGTGATCTGTTGTATAGGCTGAAAGGGTCTGGTTATCTACCAAATTGGTTATTTGAACAAGAACAAAGGTCAGCAGGGTAAGGCCATGCAAGAACCTTGCATGAAAAAAGCCCTTTAGTCAGACTAGGGCACGTGTATGAGACTGATACACCCGGCCTGTAAATGCCTCCATGGCAGAGATCAGGTGGGAAAGCCATGTGGACACTTGCATGTGTGAGGTTGTGGTGTTCCCCGAAGCAGTGACAGTTTTTCCTCCCTGCCCACATTATGAATTAGTCATATTCCAAGGGCACCTGGGCTGCCTGATTGAGATTTCAGGTTCCCATTGGTTGTTGCACACTGCCATTTCCCTCTCTCCATCCCTTCCATATCCCAGGTTTCAGTCTCTGTTCCATACAGTGATTTATGCGTCCCAGAAAGACTAAAAGTAAGATCCTGGGCTTTCTCCATGGAGAACAAAAAGTCCCCATTTGTAGTCACCACAGCCCTGCAAGCAGCAATGGCTGTGGCCTGAGTGAGTCGGGACAGGGGCTGGTGCAGCTGGCTCCTGCTGAGCTCTGTCATGCCATGACTCCATCGCCTGCATCCTGGTCAGCATCTACCTGCACCCATGCTGATGTGACTGAAGTTAATTCCAGCACTGCTGCACGAGTTTCAGTGAAGACAGCTCAGGTGTGCACTCCACCTGGGAACTTTACCAGTCCAGTGGCTGATGAGCTGCCTCCTGTCCCCACTCCATTAACACTCTTCTGACTGATGACAACCTGACTGCTGAATCAACGCTGAATCCTGCGTTGACAGGAACATTTGACACCAACAGGACTTTCTAATTCAGCTAAGGCAACCTGTTTGTGGTGTCCTGCTGAGTGATTTAATGCCTTGACATGAGGACTGGGATGTTTACCTTAGAGTGTTAGATATTTATCCTATATGCTCTGTTAAGTGCCTCTTCAAGTTTGCCTTGTCCTGCACTTCTGCCCCAGCCCTGCCACACTGGGCAGAGGAGCAGGTGTGAGATCTGGCTGTTTGCTGTAGTGGTTCAGTAACCTAAATATTCCTGACCAATGTCTTCATTACCAGTGTGAGCTGAGTTCCTCTGTTATCCTAGACAAATCTAGCTACCACAGCAGACCTTTCATATACCCACATTACAGCAAGAGTACTCAACAGGCCAGAAGGGGTCTAAGCCAGTAGTTCCCAGATGCCAGACTTGTGACCCATACTGTGAAAGCAATCTCTGTTAGGAGGTTTGCCATGCTGAGGAGTCACTGCTGCAGCTCTCCTAATGGAGAGAGGCTGGCATGGTGCCAAGCACAGGACACGACTGGTGAGACAGCTGCAGATCATGCCCTGGGGTCCCAATCAGCAGTTTTAGATGACATTTTGGGATGCCAACATAACACTTGGAACTCTGATCCATCACTCTAATTTCAGCTCATTTCCATAATTAAGAAAAAAATGGAAAGCAGCAGATCAAAACCCATGTGTGTTCTTTAGGAACCATCAGAGACTGGTAATGCTGTAAGAGTTTTCCTGAGCACTGCAGAGATTTGTCTGTTAACAAGAACTTTATAAAATCTTCATTATCACCACCTACCTACCAGGGGAGCTAACAATTTCACACCCTTTTTATTATTAGCTGCACATAATACCCTCTTAACAACAATTTAAAAATAACTGCAGGAAGAACTGAATCACACATAATTTGAACAATTAGAAGTGACAAGCTGTTTTTCTCATCCAGTAAAATATGTCCATTTGGCATACTTTGCTGTCTAGCAGAGCTCTTTTATTCACACCACTCCAGTCTCTAAGGAAGACAAGCTATTATTATTATTGTTCCATTGACAAAGTGGACATCTGTACTTTCAACAAGATTAATATATTGAATGCACCAGAGTTATTTTATAGACCCCGAATTTGTTGTTATGAAGCAGACACAGGAAAGTGAAGACACAAGGCCAAGCCAAGCAAATCCTTGTGAAAAGCCTCCCTCCTTGGTCCACAGAGTTCGCCAAACAAAGTGAATCAGCCCTCCCAGGTGTAGCATCTCCTATTTATAAACCGGGCCTTGTAACAACATTTGCTCCTGAACTTTAAAAAGCTTAAAGGGTTTTGAGAAGAAAGCACACTCCATGTCACAGGTGGCATAGCCATTCTCTAGAGAAAACAGGGGCCCCGAGTTAAGGGTGTTATACCAGCCAGATTTTTTTTTGTTTGTTTTATTTTATTCTGTGAACAGTAAAGTTCAGGTTTCTTGCTGAGCAACAAGCTTGACCTAGGAGGCAAGCAGAGAGCTGGGACCCACAGAGGACTTGCAAAGACCTGATGCCTGAGGGTGCTTAAAGCCGAACTCCTATGACTTTTTTCCCTGGAGACCTACCATAAGGCATAGCTTTAAGCTTCTTTATCACTTTCAGAAATGAACCACTTGCCTCTCATTTATAAGGATATTTATGTGCCTAAAAAGGCAGGTAAGTAGTTAGTGAATATTTCAGAATAGTTTTGTATCTGACTTCTATCGAGCAAATGTCAAATGACCTAATGCTTTGAGAAATCCTAGATAGATTTCTGAATACATTTGCATCTCTGGCCACTGTTACCCCATCAGTGAAATGGAAGCTATCATAATTCCCCATTTCCTTAAAGGCGATGATGAGACCTTGCTAGGAAATAAAGAGCTCTGGAGCACCAGTGCTGCTGGAGAATGTTAGGTAGATCTGAGGATGGTGAAAACATCCTTGTTTCTGATGTTGTGTCTTTTGCCATAGGGAAAAGAGGAGGCAGTGAGCTGAAGCACTTGTTTTTACTGTATTCTTATTTTGCATTTTTTCATACTGCTTGGTGTCTTGCCTTCGGACATCTCTGACCCTCTTCACTCCACCCTGTTCCTCCCACCTGCAATATATACAGTTTATTCCATCCCACCATCTTGAATAGTAATGGGAGCTTAATTATCCAGTGAGAGACAGTGTGACTCCTTTCTTCTGTCTCTCTGAGCACTGACATAGTGCTCATAATTACAACTACTTCAAATAGCATGCTAGGTATTTCAGAAGGTGAAAAAATGTTCTCTATTTGCTACCAGCAAATCCCATTCTTTTCTGCTTGATCCAATTTTTTTTCTTCATCTGTTTTCCTCAACCAAATCAAGCATGTTTTGATTATGCACTCCATTAGCAGAAAAGCAATGTCTAATTCTTAAAAATATCATGTTGGTTTCCTATGTGCTTCTGTGCCATTGAGGCTAAGTAATCCCTTGTGAAAAATCTGACTCTTTTAGGATGGAATTCTAAGCTCAGCAGAAATCAGTAAATGTCCACTTGCTGGTGTGCCAAACAAATCTGGATAAAACACATCAAAAAGATAAGATTGATCCATTTCTGGACTGATCTATCCTCCCCTCCAATCAATTCAAAGGGAGAAAGCTCAGTGCATTGCTGTGCTTCCTTGCATAAACTGTAGTGCCTACAGGACAAGGTTCTGCCTGGTACCCAGAGTTTTTCCCTTTCTACAAAGCATTGATCTTAATTCTTCACAGAGGAAATCTTTGTTCAGTAGTCCAACAAGTAATCCTTTAGTCCTGTATTGTAGTGTAGCTGAATCCATGAACCATTGGTAAACATTCCTTCTCACTGGAACATTCCTTCTCACTGGAAACTGATAGTCCTGATTCATTTGCAGGATCAGACTGCAGATAATTAACTCCAACAATGATAATTTGTCCCTTAAGCATTATGTCCCTTACTTTCCCTGATATTAGGCATAGAATTCTGGTCTTTTCAGCTTTGAAAATTTGTATTTGAATGCAGTTGAATTTCAAGTCAGGTGTTTGAGACACAGGGAGCGGTGGGAAGGCTTTACATCCAGAAGGAACTGGCTGCAGGGAAAAGGAAACGAAAGCTACATGATGTAGCTAAGGAATGGCAAAGATTTGGAAAGCAGTGCCTCATAAAGCAGTGAGATTCTCAGCGTCGTGGCTGATTGCGAGTAGGAAGCAGCCCTGCCTTGGGCAGCCACACTGCAAGCAGTTGTACCTACCTTGCCTCCAGCAAGGATTATATGCTAACAGCACTGTTATCATCACTGCTCACGGGAACGATCAAGGGTTTGCCTCAGGAACACCCTTTTGGACAATAGTAGCCTTCCTGCCCTCTCTTCACTTGAAGCAAGTAATAATTTACAGCTACATCAACAGCAGTCACTGCAGCCCTCAGGCAAGTGAATTACAACTGCAGCTAATGCACACAGGATTGAGCAAAAGCTACACCCTTTCACTGTCATACAGATTCCACAAGTGGCTTAAACTGGTGACAAACCCTGCAGCTTCCCCGGTGACATATTTCTAATCTTGGTAGCTTGCATAGGGCTGTGGAATCAGCGTCTATTACTTATGTATTATACAAATTACTTATGATTTTGTGGAATAACATAAACCTGTAAACAAATTGGCACTATTATTTCTAGTTCAGTTTTCACTGAATCCTAAGATTCAGTGATTGTGCTGATGGAGCCTGTGCTTGCCTCCTGATCCCTATTCAGGCTGCACATTCAGGGCTCCATCCAGGGTAGGTCTGTCTGCCCTGAGCTGTGAATTTGGGTCCCAAAAAGGCAGGAGGGTGCCAAATTCACAAACCTGGAAAAGCTCACTCTACAGCTGTGTTATTAAACATCTGTGTTTTCTTTATGTGTTGAGCTACAGTCTGGGGAATAAATTAGGAGTTGTTGGGTTTGTGGGGTTCTTTTTCCCTGTATAATGATTTCTTTTTTTATGAACTGAATTTTAAAAATGGGAAATATTTGCCATTATGTGAGGAATAATCCATTTAGTAACAGCCTAGTAAAAGACAGTCTGCATCCATAACTTTTCTTTTCTGAAACACATCCACAGCCTCCTGTTTTCTTTTCTCTCACAAAACTTTTTAACAAAAATTATGACAGAAACAGATCAGATTTTCAAAAGTGAAAATCTGCAGAACTTGGACACCCAAGCTTCCTGTGGAGAAAGTCTTGCCAGCTCAGAACAACCCCTGATAGGGCCAGAGACCTGGTAATGGGGGATATGGAAGAGGCTGAAGATCTTACTTTTTTCTTTTCTTCAGTCTTTTCTGTCAGAGCTGCGTGCCTCGTGGCAGAGCTTGAAGGAGACAAATATTACTAATGGGAAGGGAAGATTAAGTCAGACTGCGTAAACAAATGCTTCAGCGTAAGCATGAGGACGTGAGTCCTTGGGATGTGATGGCATGGATCCAAGAGTTAGGAGGGAGCTGCCTGGTGTCATTGAGTATGGCAAGGCCATACTCTATCACATGTGAAAAATTATGGCAATTTGATGAGGTTCCCAAGTCAAGAAGAAAGGTAAATGTCACACCCACCTCCAAGAAAGGCAAGAATGAGTGTATTTCTTAGCAGGAACCTTGCTAGGAGCACGATTTGCTCCTAGCCTAATGAGGCTGCACTTGAAGAACTGTGTCCAGCTTACAAGAGGGCATCCAGCACAGGACCACAAGTTACAGAACATGAGAGAGGACACTGAGACAACAAGGTTTATTTAGCCTAAGAAAGAGAAGGACAATAGGAAAGCCTATTGCCATCTTCTGCTGATGGGGAGGCTACAGGGGGAACAGAGCCAGATTCTTCTCAGACATTTACCAGGAAGGTAGAAAATACATTGTTCCCAGTTCTCAGTAAGCAAACTCTAACCAAATATAAGAAAATAAAATATAGTCCTGAAAGTGACACTGTGCTGGAACAGGGCTGAGAGGCTGTGGAGTTTCAGTCCTGGACATTTTCAAAATTCAGCTGGTCAAGGCCTTGAGCAGCCCCACCTAGCTTTGAAGTTAGCCCTGCTGTAAGCAGGTGGGCTGTCAGGTGGCCTCAGGGATGCCTTCCAGCCTGAATTAGTCTGTGGTTCTGTGTTGGGACTTCAGAGTCTTTCATGGGTTTTCTTTCCTATGTGTATTCCCAAAAAGAGAAGAAGACAGGTAAGTGTACGTAACTGTTAAAAACAAAAATATTCCCTTACCCCATTAGAACAAATAAGGAAAATAAATACATGCTGAAATGGACCACATTATGTATTTTGTTCTTAGCTTGCTGTTGTCTGGAGGGTGATGATTTCAAGTGAAGAACAGTTGCTTTCTAGAAAAGTAAGGATGTTTTGCAAGATACCTTCTGGCTTTTTAACAGTAGCCTAAATTTACTTGCAATGACTGGAATTTCTTCCAGTGTGTTTGAATGCTTTCAAATATAAGGAAGTCCAAATCATTGCTGCTGATGGCTGGGTCAGGAGATGGTGACTTCTGGTGTGTGGAATGCAGTCTCATCTGACACATCTGTGTGCTGGCCTTCTGCTGGGATCTTTTCTTGCAATCCCAACATTGCATTGCATCATCACTCAAAGCTGTTCTCATTTAACTCCTAAATTTAACAAGTGTCTAAAACCTCCAAATCCACATAAAAGATGCTAACCTCTAAAGAGTTTTCTGACATTTTCCTTTGATACTGGAGCTCGTTTAAGATCTTTCCAGAATGAAAGTAAATATGCTGGGGAGAATAAAATCAATATGATGGACAGTCAAGCACTTATTGATTAAAAACATTGTTCCTTAATGCATCATCAGTTTGGTATGGACATTTATGAGCAAACATAATTTTACTAATATAGTGAAGCCAATACCAGTCTGTAGCAAACACTTATGGAAAAACCATCTGGCTCCATAGCATTTCTATTACTGTTATGCAGCACACAGTAAATTTCACCACCTTCAATTCCACTTTCAAATTTCCGTTCTACAAGAATCTGTAGAAACATCTTGTCTGCATTCTCCACCCACACAAACACATGCACACACAGGCACAGTGTAAAGTAGTAAATTAATTGTTGTTATTCATATGCTGTTCATTGTTTATTTATAGCCAAAGGTTTTCCAGCTTTGGTTCCCAGCCTAGTTAACACAGTGGCAGTACACAGGTATTCCCTCAGCTGACAGTGCTATTGCAAAAGTGAGAAGTGGTCTCTCTGGAAACAGCCTGAGCACCTGAAAGTAAAGCTAACTGTTGTTCTCTTCTGAGTGTGAAATGGGACCAAACTCCTGCCTGTGTCTGAGTGAGTTTTCCCTGTGTTTGGGCTCATCTTCCAGTAAATGGTGAACTGCACATGCAACAGGCGTATTCTCATGCATTTTGAATGTCCAGTATCACTCTCAGCTAGCACTTGGCAAAGTTCAGTAATGGATTAGGAGAGTCTCTATGACAGGGCAGATCTGTATGACATCCTAGACCAGGTCTATTTTCTGAAGTTCTGTGAAGCAGTGCCATGGACAGAATCCTTGCAGCAGCTATCTCACCTCAGTGCCTCAGCACCCTGATTGCAAGGCTGATGTTTCCCAACTACACACTTCCTCCTGTTGGCCAGATCCAAATTCGTTCCTCACTGAGTAGCCTCAACTCCCGTGTCTTCCCACAAAAAAACAAAGTGATCTCAAATGCTTGTATTGCATTTTTGTCATGGAAAGAGCTGCTCCCATGCACCTCCCCTGAGAGCTACATACACACTAAGTCATGCTGCAATTCATCCTGCTTAGCTGGTGTGCCTGGTGCTATGATGCTCTGTGCTCCACCTTATATTAATACTCAGACTCTGAGTCCAGAAAAGCCCCTTTAGCAGCCTCATGGACTAATAATGATCCAACTCTCTAATAAAAGGTTAATTCTATTTTTTCTTGTTCATCTTATCTCTTGGCCCAGAAACAAGCTAGAAACATTTTTTGCGTCTAAAGCTGCCAAAGCCCAGACGTCTTACACAAGAGCAGATGCTTAGAACTTTGTCCCTCGCTGGCTGGCAGTACAGTGCTAGAGCAGAGCCCAGTTTCCTCCCCTCCTGGCTGCAGCTCAGCTTAGATTACACAGACCCTTGAACCTGCAAATTCCCACATGGCAGTGAGATCTCTGCTTTGGTTTCAATTGGGTCATCAATGTTTTAGTGACACCACTGCCATGCACCTAATCTGGGGATGCTCTGCAGGCCCCAAAAGAAAGCTGTTCAAGGGTGGATGCTTGCATATGGGTCCGTCTGCAAACAGGACAGTTTCATCAATTTTAGGGCAGATGCTCCCTTCTGTAATTAACTTGATGCTACAAACAAGACCGATCAGTTCATTTGCAAGATCCTCACTATCTCTGACGGTTGAATGTTCTGTAGCTTTAAAATTCCCATTCTTTGCAATATTTTTTTTCCTTGACCCCTGATTTATAGAAAATATCATGTCTTCCTTCTTCTTCTTCTTCCTTCTCCCCCACATACCTTCACTTTATTTCTTAGCATGTATCAATATCAAACCTTTATCAAACTTGTGCATAATTAGCATCATTAGCACAAGTCCCACCCTGTACTTGTGCCTTGGTGTTTCAGCTGAGAGCCTCCTGTGCATTGCACGTGGATGGTCTCTCCAACCTTGCACTATTTTTTTTTAATCAAAGGAACAACTGCTTCTCTCTTCTACACTATTGTACACAGTTTAATGAAAAAAGGTAAGACATGAGCTTAAAAAGTTGAGCATACAGATTTGGAAAACATCTACAGATGTAGAAAAAGTATCAAAGCCAAATATTCTGTTTCAAGAAGCAGAAGCATTTTCTTGTGTTCAGTGGCATTCATACTTTTTCCAGATTGAACATTTGTTATTTGAATACTGTATGAGTTGTCTATGCAATTTGCATATCAACATACTTACATGTCATTGAACTCTGCTAATGTTTTGCATGAACCTTCTTGTGCTTTAACAGGGCAAAGGGAGCCGTACGGGACAATATACTCCGTACTCCTTGCATAAACCTCTGAGAATTTGAGCTCACAGTGAGCTTTTGTATCTTGAAACAAGCAAAAGCATCAGATCTCATGCATCATCCTTCTAAAGTCTCCCCTGGTTTTGTGTATTACTTTGAGTCATCGCAACAGTCTCTTCTCAAGCACTGGATCTGCACTCTACCACTGACAGCAAGCCCCCCCCAAACCAGGCAGAGCCCAGATGGATGAGTGTAAACATACTATGCAAAACTCATCTCAGGACTGGAGTGGTAGTAAGAGATGGGTCATCTGAGTGCTTTCACCCTAAGACATATTCCTTATGAGGCATTGTGCTGTTTGAAGGCAGGAAATCCTTATAGCAATAAATAAGGATGAAACCATGTGTAGAATTAAGCAGGACTCAATAAAAATTGCTTTTAGAGTAAAGAAGGAAGGAAAAGAGGAAGTGCTAGTCATCAGTGTGTGAGATGACAATAGACTGGTAAAGAACTTCAGCTGTGTAAGTGAAGATACTTGTGAAAGGCTGCAAAAGATCGATCTAACCAGACATAGGAGATAAACAATCACATTGAATATCATGCCCAGAGTACAGGTATATACAATAAAATGGTATAAGAAATATAGAAAAAAGATCCGATATTTTAGTTAATATTTAATAAGGGCATCACAAGTAGAAGTTCTGTTGAGGAGAAAAAAAAAAGAAACACAAAAAACCACTGCAAGATAAATCATCAGGGATGCAATAACTTTGTCAGTCCTCTACACTCAAGTGGTCTCTTCCAGAGGGGTGACACATGGACACATGTCTGCAGAAACTGCAGAGCAGTTGGCAGTGACTGTCTTCCTGAGTGTGTTTTACAACTAAACAAAAAGAGGCCATCAGTGATAATTCTTTAAGTGTTGTTGCTTCTGTGAACAGATTTGCCTTTTGCTTCCCACTCATTCATAAACAAAACAAAATTAGGAAAACTCCAACCAATGCTGAGGGAGAATTGGTGTTGCTTCATCAAAGATTCCTAAAAATTGGGAACATCTTCTGAGTCTAAAGCAATGACTCTTTGTCAATTTGTTTGCAGTGCCAGTTGTGCCTGTTGCATTTGTAATAGCTCGCCATTCATCCATAGAAATACTGCTATTTAATGTAGGCTGCTTAGAGAGGTTTGCTTTCTGTATGTTCATTGATGGAGAGCTGTTGTTCAGCTGCAGCAGGGTGCAGGTGTGTATTCTCCTCATAAGCTCAGTCCAGTGATGTTGGCAAGCTCCTGGTTAAGTGACACAGATCCTCAAATGTAACTGAAGACTACGCACCCTCTCCTCCTGCTCTCCCCTTGCATTTTACCAACATCTTCATAACCTGCCATGAGATGAGAGCTGGTACCTGCTGTATACCTGTATATCCTGTGACTGTTTTAAGCAGCAGAGAGAGTGCATGTTAACACATCCTTATGGAAGATCTGTTACCATCTTTCCTCCCATCACAGAACTCATATTTTCTGGCTGTCTAATTGCAGAAACATTTGGAGGCAAAGGACTTTGTTATTGTTTAAAACTTTGTCTCTGAACACTTCTTGTAATTCTTTCCATTGGAGGAGTTAAAAAATCTGATGCTCTAGTTCTGATGCATTTTGGGCCCACCATCCAACACTGGTTGTCACTCCCCTTCTTTTTCTGAAAGCCCCTGCAAATTTTGCTTCTGGCAGTGTCTCAGAATATGACTACATAGTTGTTGTAGTTGAATCCCATTACTCTTTCGTCCCATTCCAGTACTCTGCTTGTTTGCAGTTGAGAGTGTGATTTTGATTTTCACTGCCTCATGTGTCAGTTGCAAGCCTGAAGGGACCTTTTTATAATTGTAATAACAATTCTCAACAAAATCAATGGCACTTTCATTAGTGGTGTGGAGCATCCATTTTGTTTTGCCCCCAAGGAACATATGCCTTATTGCAGAAGATGTTACAATAGAGGCTGACGCTCAGCAGTTACAGAGTAGAGCCACATCATAAGGAGGATCTGTCATGAGGCTGCCTTTAATAGGCAGCCAAAAGAACTTGGCTCACACTACACTGAATTATCTTATCAACAAATTTGGCATCAAAGGAATTGCAGTCTTCTTCTAAATTTTCTGAGTTTGCCTGAACCTCAGTGATCTGGTGACCTCTGCCCTCATAGCAGCCTTGCTATGTGTTGGAAAGTTGGAATAGACTTACTGTTCCAGTTTGATATGGGAAAAGGAGTTTCTCAAGTTAATGCCTACCCAAGATGTCACATCAATATAAGGACTGGAATTGCTAAACTACATTTTTAGGCACTTGACTTGGCTCGCAGTAGATACCTGTAGATTCAACAACAGATGCCAGAGGATCTTGCTCCATCACCATCGCACAGGAGCACATCCCAGCTGTGCTCTCACCCATGCTTCTGGGTTTCTTTCCCATGAACACAGAAACAACAGGAAGAGAAAGATAGAGGAGTGAGCCTGGTGCAAGCTTTACTCTGTTAGAAGAGTTAGGCCTTGGACCTAACTAGGACCTATCCCAGCCCTAGGAATACGAATGTGTTTTCCAGAAGCACAGAGGCAGATTGAGGTGCTGTGGGGCGTTAGGACTATGCTAAGCCAGTGCTATTCCTTCTTCCCTCTGCTGCTGGTTTCTACCCCTGAAAAGGGTGCACCAGCTGTGCTGATAGAGCTGCTTGTGTGGTCACTGTGTGAACCAGATTGGGAGACTCCAGCTGAAAAATAATTTCCTTTTTGTTATTTTCTGACTGGAGTGGTTGCGCAAAGCTGTTTACAGCACAGCTGCACTACTGATGGATAGCGTGCCACTGGACAGGGTGTAAATGAGAGGAGGCATCTCTGGGGAGGAGTCTGTAAGGAGAGGAAGGAGATGATATTTTAAACCAGAATAGCTGTGAAACTCTTTGTAATGTAAACTACAGCTGAAGTCAGTTCATCTTCTTGGGCTTTCTTTGTGGTCACTAGGGAGAGATAAGCTGTTTCAGAGTGATGGAGAGCAGAAGTCCTTATCTCCACTGATTGTAGAGGGACCCCAGACACTGAAGTGCTTAATGTTACAAATACCCCCAAAACAAGCAGTGAAGCCAAACTTCAGTGTCTCAAACAATTTCCCTCTTGCTGCCTTCATATTGAGGAAATAGCTTTCATTTTTGTGCCAAGAGTCTGCCAAAATAGCAGAACTATGTTCCTGAGTGTAAAGCTACTTTGAAATCTGATCAGTGAACAAACAGAAATCTGAATCCTAACTTCACCTACCAGTCCTGACAGTCCTCATCTCCAGGCTTTTCTTTATTTTCAGATACTATACAATGTTTAAGACAGGTGTCTATCCCCATCCCTACCTAAGAGAGACAATCTTTTAAAGTCTGCCTTGACTTCTTTTTTAATTCTTCTGAGTATGCCTTTCTTAGTCGGTGAGCCACATTTCATCCTTGAGGTTGTTTACTCAGTTCCCACTCCAGTCTCCAAAATGCTCCTTCATTATATTCAAATGAAAGGGGGGGAAACTGCACTATCCATCTTCTAGTAGAGCAGGAACAAGGAAGCTGCAGCTGCCTGTCCATCAATACCAGTTTTTGTGCTCTGCAGGATCATGTGGCAGTGTACATTTGATATGGATAGATCATGAGTTCACGATACTATTTTGGGCAGATTAGTTGTAGGAGAGCAGATCTTACCTGCTAAGCTACTCCTTCAAAACATTTTGAACATCCTTGAGCCAATGAAGAGAATAAGAATAGTTCAGCGCCTTGCATTCTGAGGTCACAGTGGTTTTAGGTCCATGACTATGTACCCTGAAAGTAAAATTACCATAACGGGAAAATCCAGCCCAAGAAGTGCCTGCCAGCAACTCAACCATCATCTATTTTCTCTTGTGAGGATGGCATTTATACTCACTCTGGTCAGCCATATCAGAATTTGCAGTGTTTATTTACATAAGCTGAAAAAAGACCACCCAGCTATTGCGACCACAGAGTTGTCAGCAGCCATCACCCAAGCGAAACAATATTACATGTTAATTGACCATGGAATAGCATGCTGGGATTTTATCTTTCCTTGTTTTGTTCATTCTCTCTGTGAAGACCAATAAATCTACCATACCATAAATCTGTTTTTTCATTTTTCAGCTGACCAATCTGCAACTCACTTCACACACACTGCACCAATCACAAATAAGATTGCAGATTTATTTTAGTTAGGTTATTCTATAGATGTAGATTACACAATAGCTGTACCAAGATACCTGGTTAAAATGTGCTGCATAAAAGTATTTCATGCAAGATCAAGCTATGTCTTAACTGTATCAGGAACTAATCAGATCCTACATGAAGATACAGTTTCCTGATATACATGAAAATTAAAGTATGTCTTTCAAAGATTTGCGGTTTTAAACTGAAGTTATGATGATGTTGTGTCTTATATAATTCCAACCTCCAGTACTGGCAAGTGTAGTTTTAGTTTATATGTGTCTTCTGTGGCATACATCCAGAGAAAACAATACATAAGGCAATGTCAGAATGTCCTCATGCAGAATTGCAGTTTAACTAAATCTCTGCAGCATCACAGTATTTGTCAAAATGATACACCTTTTTGTTTAGAGCTTGCTATTCCCTTCCCAATCTCACATCCAGATAACATTAGTTAATATATCTTGAATTTTACTTCAGCCCATGTGTAATGAAACCCTCCAAACCCTCCACATAAAACTGTGAGCAAAGTCATGCTTCTATAAAAAATGCAAGATTGTTCTCAACCTGTGGGAGTGGGAGTTTAGGCTATTTATTTTTAGTCATTCAAAAATAAGTGATTAATAGTATGTAAGAGATCCTGAATAAGTCTTTGCCTCTTTCTTACAAATTTGCACCTGCTGACATGATGAACATTAGAAACTTCCTTCTGCCTGTTCCTCTTGTAGCTGGAAGAAACAGGAGCACAGAAACCATCATAGATTGGGATAAGCACTCTGGTAACAGAGTGCTGAACCATCTTTACCTGTACAAAGTAAAAATGGCCCCACCCTGTTGCAATTTGAGGATCACCATCCCCACACCTCTTGCAGACTAGTCCCTCTCTCATGCTGACACAACAAATTGTGGGGCCATGCCACAAGCTAGACCACTGAATGGAGATGAGTTTCAAATGGGTGCATCCCTCCTTTTACCCATGAATGGTTGTGGAGGGGCTGCTATGAAGGAGCATCTGGAGATGGAAGGGATCAGGGCAGGAGCATGCCAGCCAGATGGGTTCATTGCTGAAGTGCCTGCACTGTGGCACTGCAGCCTGGGCAGATGGTGCTGCTGAAACAACACCCAGTCCCAGCTGAAGGTGGGGTCAGTTCTGAATTACTAGCAGGCCATGCTGACTCAGGAGAGATAAGGAAAAGATGTGGGCTATTCCTGTGATAGTGATACTGTCTGTCAGGCAAAGGTCCTGAGGAAAAAACATGCCCTGTTTTAAGGGCTGTACCATGACACAGAGTTGCATTACAGTAGCACTAACAACAATGTCCCATTTTGCCAAACAGCTCTAGGCAGAGAATAAGGTGTATCCTGTTTCAAAGGCTTCAAAAGTCTGAAGATGATGGAAAATACTGCATTTGCCCTGAGTTCTCCCCATATGTCAGAGCAGTGCGTAACAGCTCTGTTTTGCCATTTCAGAATCTTCCCTGTTCATATCACTTGGCTGTGGGAAGTCTCTGCTTCTACAGGCACCCCCCAGTTTGGCCAGATGGCCACTGGCATGCCCCATTACTCCCAGTAATACTGGCACTGGAAAAGCCAAATGCCCCCCACCACCCAGCATCTGACTAAGATCTGTTCATTACCAAACATGGAGTATGGAAAGAACATTCCCTGGGTCAACCTGCCAAGAACGAACTAACTAACTAACTAACTAACTAACTAACTAACTAATCATCTATCTGCCTATTTATTTTATCTTCTCCTGTAATGTAGGGCCACACTCCTAAATCTTCTGTATATTGTTTGTGTAATATGTCCTTTAAAGGGCATTGATGCAGGGAACTAGGAACTCTCTTTGATACCCTGATGTCTTCCTATGGCACATTTTCTGTTGTAGTCTACCCTATGGAAGTTTGTTGTGGAGTATAGTAGAATGTTCTGTGGCCCATGGTGGGGTGTGGAGCAGATGGCATGTGGAGTTTTTTAGAGCAGCATTGTCTGGAGTTACAGAAGTACTGAATCAAGGCTGTTATCCACAAATGAAGCTTTTTTTACATGCTAAATGGAATAACAGAGTCCACCAACTTTTCCCCTTGTGTTTTTTCTCTTACATCCTTAGCCTTTCAATATGTAAGGGATATCTTAGGTTCCTGAAACTTAATTGCTGTTTTATCTTCTGGCATGACAAAAAGCCATTTCATGACTAGTACTTTTTCCTGCCTACAACGATCCTTTTCTTCAGGACCTCCATTAAAATCCCTTTGGAAATTCCACTGGCACTCCCATCATTCACAGTTAGACTCTCCCTTCCATGCCTCAGTCTCCTGATAGTGGTGCCCTTATGACTCACTCATGGATTGGTGTGCTGACTGCATCGCCCCCTTTTCCATACTCATGGTCTTCATTTTGTGGAGAGGAGTAAAATCGCTGTCTGCCCCAACCCAAAATATCTCCGTCAGTCTTCCCAGGTCCGTCTGAAACTGAATCCTTTATTACTAGCCATGGAAGTGAAGCTTCATTCCAGTGCAGACATCACACATCTGCTGTCCCCATGGCCTCTCCTGGCTGCCAGACCTAAAGGAGCAGTGGTGTTAGCCTGGTCCTGCCCCTGAGCACACAAGCCTTGCTGAGAGCAGAGCATCTGAGCTCAGCTGTGAGTACCACACTAAGGCTGTCTCCTCTGTGTCAGAACTTGTGTCCTGGCAGGTTGGAGAGCAGGTGGAGCAGCCCTGGGACCACCTGTCTAGAGAGGTCACTCGTGTCACTGCACAGTCATGCTTCCAACGTCCAGCTGCCCTGACACTGGGAGCAGCTCCCAGCCCGGGGTCCCCAAGTCCAGTGCAACTAGAGAGATGAGTAAAGAACCTGAAAGCATTACTTTTGGGAATCACATTCTGAAAGGGAGAAAGTCGGGGTTTATATTTAATGGTGTAAAAAGGACTATAGTCTAAGCAAGAGAAGGAATATAGCCTAGTAATGGATCTTGTTTTAAAGCTAAAACATATATGTTATATTATTTCTGTTAAACAAAAAAAAAAAATATTGCCATAATTGAAAAGTCCTTTACTAAGAATCTCCAAATGCTTTCATCACTCCAATGTAGTTAGGCAAAAAGTTTGTCTGTGGATCTGGAATCACTGTACAAGTTTTATTAATTACCTGTGCAACTTGGCAGCAGTAGAGAAGCCCATTGCAGCATCAGTCGTGAAATACTTGCTTACTTACGTGGAAAATTATTAGCATAGTTTTCTTGTTACCTAACAGCAGTCTGAATTCCTGAAAGGGATAAAGGAAGATGATCATCTTCATTCTTTCCAGCTGCACCAAATAAACAGCATTCCTCTTCCATGTTTGTTATTGCTTACAGGCAAAGAGACCAATTTTCCTTATCCAGCTTTGATGCTTATGAAAAATTGGAAATTGTAGGGACACACCCTGCAGCTACCTTCAGCTAGCAAAGGGTTAATTGCAATTGCCCCGATATTTGGCACTGGAGATGGATGATAAAACCTTATCTTCACTGAAGCAAAAAAATCTCACAAGGATAACAAGCATTGCATTGAAGAAAAGGCAGTTCAATGACCAAGAGCTTCTTAGTTATGGGGAGCTTTCCAGCCTTTACTGTATTTGTATAGTCAAGGCAAGCAACCTTTCCCCACACTTTATTACAAATATAAAGATATCAACTGAAAGTGCTGCACTGTTGATTTTGGCTTGAGAAGCACTAAAGTTTATATTGGTGTCAGGCAGCTTTATTTAAGGCCTAAACATTTGTCTGGTAAAAAACAATATATTGAGTGTCTGGTTGAAGTATTCATAACCTGTCTAGGATAGATCAGAATGTCTAAATCTTAATCTAGAAAATTGTGAATTTGTAGTGGTGTAGCTCCCTCTTTACACTTGTGCAATGTGTCTGTAATTACAATGTGCAAATTGCTTTAAGGGTGTAGCGACATTAAGAACATTGAGACATTTGTGGAACAAAGCCCTTAGGAGACTGAGCTGTTGGAATGAGTTAAACCTCATGCATTTGGGTTGAATACCTGCTTTACCTTCTGTAAATCGCAAACTTATGGAAACAGCCATTGGAAACAAACACGGAACTGAAATTAAGAACCTGGCTACTCAGGTCTTTATGCCTTATAAATGTAATAATCTGTGATGAGTCTGAATAACACCTGCCTTTGCTCACTCAGATGAGTGCAGATTCACCTCACAGCCTCACCTCACTCCAGCTCATCCTTTTTTTGAGCTGCTGATCTCTTTGAAGTGATAAGACTTCTATTGGTCCTTGTCTCCAGAGCAAAGGTACTGTACCAGCTTCAAGAACTTAACTCCTAACTCTCCAGACAGAGAGAGAAAGATAATCAGAGCCTGTTTTGTAGGCTGTAGCTCCATGGGAACTACTGGGTTAAGAAGGATGTTGAGTCAAAGAGAAGAGGTGGAGAAAATACCCATCTCCTCCTGAGTTTTGTCTGCCATACTCATCTGTTCTCAAATTTTCCAGCGAATGGCTTACATTTTCCTTCCTCTTGGAAGAGCTGCTTTCTTCTGTTTGCAGTCATATAATATTGCAGTCATATAATATGCTGTCTTCAAGGACTAACTTAAGTATTTAATCTGTTTTACCTAAGGCGAGTACTGAGGCTATTAAACAATCTACTGTGATTTAAAACGTGACAGTGACAGCTTTCTATCATATGATGTAAATTGAACTAAGGTTACTTTGACAGTATATACTCTTACAGTGTAAAAGTAAACCTGAAGTAGTAGAGGAAAAATATACGTTAGCCTTTCATTTAAACATTTAAATTTATTTTATCCATTAATTTAATTATACCAGGATAGTTATACTGACAATCTCCCTAATGGAGTTGTACCTAATGTGTATAAACTAATTAGCTGTCTTAAATAAACTAGAAGATCCAAAGGATTAATTTTCCTTTTTTTAATTCGTCCACTAATTTTTCTAATTCTGTTTTAATTGCATCTGTATGAGCAGAGGTGTGATTTCATCTTTCATTCTTTCCTCTAAGCTTGAATACCTTCTCTTTTGCTTTCCATGAAAATTGTGATTAGCAGATTCAAGTAGTTTAATGGAAACAAAATAAATTTGTAGCAAATATAGGATAAAAAATTAATATAGATCTTGAAAATGCAGGTCTCCATTCCCATAACAACTGCACTGAAAAAAAAGGGACTGAAAAAACACAAACATATCAAATAACTGGAAGGTTTCTGAGTGAAACCCATCTCAAAAGTAGCAGCCAGGTACCTGTAAAACACATTTTGGCTGGGGAGTACAACGCAGTACTCATGGTACCCCAGGGCTGGACACAGAGTATGAGGGACTGCATGGACATTGCTTCTTCCCATCCCCTGGTACAGAGTGACCTCCCCAGTGGCCTGTGCCCTTGGAGGGAGAAAAGTGGGGTAATAGAAATCTTGGGTCAAGCCCAAGCAATCACATTTTCATGCTTCAAATATTTGCCTTCTTATTCCTATCCCTCTAAGTAAAACACATCCTGAAGTACCTTGAAGATTTCTGTGGGCTTACTATTGTCATCTTTGGGAAGGAAAGAAGCATGATTCCTGACCAATATGTGCTGTGCCAGCAGATATCCAAGGGGGTGACTCAATTATTTCCCAAGCAAAGTGCCAGTGTCAGTGCAATTAATAGGTGGTTCATAATATGTGAATGTATGCCTGTTCTACTACTGTAAATGTGTCCTCACTGGGCCTTAGTATGGGATATGCCCTAAGTAACACCTACAATAATGTCATCTGGAAGCTATTTGCCAGATTCGGGCAGAAGCTGAAATTGACTCAGATCCCACTGCTGCTGAAAGCAGAGGGTAGCCCCACCTCTGCCTGTTCTGTGGGCCACAGTGATGCTCATGAGGGGGTGCTCAAAAATCAGTTTTATCAATAAAAAGCTTCTGTTTCTTCTTCTTCAACTGACTGGCCTGGCTGTCCATGTGGATGCAGCACATAATGTGTAGCGGCAGCACATAGGAAGGGACAGAACTGCATAAAGTGCAGCATCAAACCTAATTAAGATAATTGGGGAAGTAAAACTTAAGTCAACAATTAATGTCAACCAGTGAATGAATATGAGCAAATTCATTTCTATTCATGACAATTATCCATGCAGAAAGACAAAAATGTGTCAGACAGATATGTCAGTTACAGCAAAGAAATGGTTCAGTTCTAGTTAATTTAGATTGAGAAAGAAGTGATAAGACACATTAACCCTTGAATTAATGAACAGAATGTTTCAATTTTAGTATGGTTGGAGCAGAAACAGAAACACTTAAGCTGCTTTTTTTAAAAAAATTTTTGAATGCAGCTCAAGATGTGGGCGGTAACAAAGCATCAGAAAGGTTGCGATTGATTTGGAGCATATGGCAAAACTCTTTGTCAAGGAAAAGAGGGGGGAGAGTTTTGTTTTCTGGAAGAAAAAGAAAAGAAGACAAAAAAAAAAGAAAAAGAGAAGACCAAAGCAATTCAATCTGCAGAGTGTGAAATGCATTAGGAAGGTAGGAGTGTTGCACAGCTGAATGCTGTGCTGTCACTGCCAGACACTTCTCTGCTGGCTCCCAGTCCTGGAGCTCTGAAAGAGGTCTGGCGGTCCCAGCTCCATGTTGGTCACTGCCACAGCCCAAAGCTGTGGGTACAGGACCATATTGACCCAGCCCAGCATAGACATAGAGGGACAGAAGGAGGTTTTGTGGGCATTTTGAGACAAAAGGGAAAAAAGCTTAATAAGTATTTTGAAACAGAAATGCAGGCAATATATACCTTATTCAGACATGGATGGCATTCACATCTGAAAACTGCACATTTGTAGTTAAAAAATCCAAAGTTTCTCCTGTGTTCCCAGATTCCTGCATTCCTAACTCTGCTTCTGCCACCGCGGAGGTCTTAGCAGCAGTCCCCTTCCCCACACACCATCATCACTTCAGGAATCAAGACAGCGTGGTAGGAAATGAAGGCCTGCTTTGTTTTAACTCTTACCATCTACCAGAGCATGCCTAGTCACAGGCTCTAGTCTTGCTTCTAGTGAAAGAAGATAATTGACATATTTTCTCTGTTTTGAGAACGAAGAACGATCTGAGAGATATAAAAGTGAAAGCTACTCTGTAAAGCTTTCTAAAACAGCTACATGGAATTTACACTACAGTTGGGAAACCACTGTGCTTTGTGAGATAAATTAAAATTTGGTTGCAAGTGAAGCCACAGAGATGAAGCCACAGACTACTGAACCCAAAGCAAATTTTATTGCTTTCAGTGGACTGCTTTCAACTTCAGCTGACTGGGAATGAATGGTGTCCAAACTCCCACTGTCACGTAGGCTTTGTGGTCTGTGATCAAACGTGCTGTCAGTGGAAAGCACACTGAAGGTCGGTCTTTCTCCATTCATTTTGTGCCTGCATTGCCCACACAAAATTGATACAATTAATTTAGATATCATTGAAGTTACAATCGACAGTCCAAGCGTTGATCACTGTGCATGAGAGGTAGATCATAACTTGGAAACCAGTGCGTGGTCCAACAAAATAGCACAGGAGGAAACCTGGAAGAAGAGGGACAGATGTCAGCCACAGTTTCTGAAGAGATGCCAGATGTGAGATGTTAGGAAGCCCACATTTACGCCCTTTTGACTCTTTCATGAAGGCTTTGTGCACCAGCTAATGGGTTGGAAAGTTGTTACTGTGGACCCTTTGATGCTTGAAGCTCTCTCTGCCCACTTCATCCACAAAAAACTTAATCTTTACTTAATCTTGCTTTGGATTAAAATGTTTGGTGCTGTAAAGCGTTACATAAAATGTTTTGAGGAATTCATACTTATGAATTAATAGAAATTTATCACACAAGGGAGTGTAACAATTCTCTTGTCCAACTTCTGTAAAATCCAGCTGAAAAAATTCATCTTAGTGCAATCAATTTATGTTCTATTTAAGCCTGTGGACCTCTTTCTATAACGTAATGATACATTATAAAAATGTATTCAGAAAACAGAAATTTCAATTTTTCCCAGTGTAGATACAACCTGGTAGGGAGTTATTTCTGTAGGACAATAGTTTCTTAGCTTCTTATCTGGGGAGTAAAGATAAAGACAGGTACTGTAATTCAAAAAAGCCAAACAGACAATTGTTTTTTTTTTTCACTTTCTTCCTGGTTTTTGTGGGGTTGTTTGTTTGGGGTTTTTTGGGGGGGGGTGTTTTGTTTTGCTTTTTTTTGGGGGGGAGGGTTTTTTTTTGTTTGGGTTGTTTTTTTGGTTTTTTTTTCCCAGTTTGACTGAACAAAATTATTCCCTGGCATCCAGATACACCTCAGACTCTCAAATTAAAAGTTTGTAGCAGTGAAGCAGGCTCTTACTCTGCTCCACTTACAATGGAGAAAGTTGGGAAAACAGCTGTACTTTCTGTTTTGATACTAGCAGAGGGGTCCTTAAAATGAAGTCAGTAACCAGCCTTTATTATATCAAGATGTGGTAGAATTTAATCTTTTGAAGAACTTCAGTTGGTGACCAACTCTCTGCAGGGCTTTAAAATGTATTTTTCCTTTGTAATATGATAAATTGGAAAGAAATTGTGAGTTCTGATAACCCTGTAGTGTGTTCAGAGTTGTCTTGAGAGGTTTTAGTGTCTGTTGTGAGTGTTGCTTCTTTATTGTACTGGAGACAGAGGAGGCAAAAAAGCAAAGTCGTGTGGACATGCACATATTTCTTTTCTATCCATATGCTTAATTTGTTTAGTCCTTTTTCTCAGTGGATCTCATAGTACTATACCAGGAATAATCCATTCCATGTCTCAGACTGAAATGCATCCTCAGTGGAGGAAGAGAGGAGAATGTAAATGTGGGACAGTGCTTTCAGGGGTTCACCCCAGGATCTTGGCAGAGAGCTCATTCAAGGATGCTCAGCATTAATAACAGACCAGAGAATAAATCCCTGGAAGCCTAGCTCCTGGTCTTTTGCTCTAACCTCAAACTTATATGTTTACTGAGAACATATTTCTATTACTTCCTTAGCAATTTCTACATTATAATCTTAGATATTTCTTCCCCTGTTTGTTACATGCCCACAAAAGCTAGAAGACACATGAGGACTTAAATGTTCTCTTAAGTGCTAATGAAAAACTGAAATGTGAGGAGCACAGCTTTCCAGGGGTATTACCATCTTATGGCAGACTTCTCTTGGAAATGGCAATGCTGATGAGTGCCCTTTAATGGTAGGTACTTCTCAATATTACCTGCATCCCTGACAGACATAAATAAATAAATACAAACTGTTTTTAAACTTCCTCGGTATCTTAGTTGTTCAAGAGGCTGACACCTGCGATTGTAAATAACCAACGTGCCCACAGGGAAAACACCGTGTCAGTTTGCTTTTCTGTATTTGTAGAGCACCTTTATACCCCAGCGGTATGCAAATACCCAGTTGCATCACGTTGCCTATAACTTCATGTGTAATACCAACAGCCTGAGCCCAGGTAGATCATTCAGCTGAGCAAAGTGTCCTGCTCACAGTGACTCACAAGAAAGAGGGCTACAACAAGCAGCCAGGTGATGGATACACAGCAGAACGTGAGGCTGTTTTTATTTTTCTGAGCAGTTGGCTTCTTACTTCTGTAGCTCACAGAACTTCCAAAGTGCTCACTGACATGCAAAACTACAATTCCTATGACTTAAAAGCAATTTCTGGTAAAGCAGGGTGAACTCTAAAATAGTGTACTGTCATGAATGAGGTACATTTAATCCTCTTTTGTATTTCATCCTCTTTTGAATCATGAAACACATAAAAACATTTTTAAATATAAAACTGATGCATGCTTTCATGAGGCAAATGATTGAACACTCTTTTCCAGGCAATAGTGCTGAGAAATGGTTTGCCATAGATGTATTGGGTATTAGGTTTTTTCATGAAAAAGATAATAACAGAAAAAGAATATCTCTTAGCCTCAAACCTTATTAATTTGAATTGCTGTGTACATCTAGTTCAAAGGGTGTTCTGAGTTCTTCCTTTTAATCCTTGCAATTACAAGGACGAACCTTTGATGATTTAACATTTCACATCTCAGCTTTCTGCCTCATTTTAGCACTTCTAGAGTGGGAGACGGCTCCCACGTCGGGGATGTTCCTAAATTCATTGACAGATATTATAGTCACTGAGAAAAAGCATCCTTAATGCAGAGTTAAAACAATCCCCTGGTATTTCATGCCCTTCAAGTCAGTTTCAGATCTAGCACCTACATCTGAAAATATGGGAAATAAAGGATTAAAGGACATATCTGAAACCTTGACACTCGCCCTACCCTGTGAATAGCACTGGAATGATGTGCAAACTATCCAGCTACCTTGCCTGTGTAAAGGCGTGATTAGCCAGAAGGATTAGTCACAGCAGCTCAGCAAAGCTGATTCATGTTAAAAGCTGATGTGGATGGACCATTCCCGCCTGTGAATGGAGGAAAAAATTCCTTGCCAGGTCCTTCACTGGACAAAAGAGGGTTTCTTGTAGCTTCAAGAGCTCCTACACACCTCATTTAAGCGCTGCATTGAATCGGTCCCATAAGTGAGGGTGCCAGTAGCTCTCTGTGCAGAGCCTTAATGGCAGGTGAGTGTAGGGCTGCATGTGTCAAAGAAATAAAGGCAGGGAGACTACAAAAAAGGAGCAAAGGGCTTATCAAATGTGAGTGATCTAGTGTTCTGGGGGTGAGGTGCGTCAGGAATTTGGCTGCAGGGCAGATGTAGCCACCCCCCTGCAGAGTTCAAAGCCACCCTTCGGTATGGGAGCGATTCCCGGAGCCGGGGTGCACAAGCCAGGCAGGGTAAAGGTTGCCTGAACATGTACTTTACTTCTTCCTTTCTAGCGTTCAGAAACTTCTATTTTTCTAACTTGATTCTTTCTAAAAAGACCTGAGACTTCATCGCATCTTAGCTATGCTTCAAGAAAACTATTTGAAGCTTCATTTTCCATCCTTACTCCTTTTCTCTAAGGGAAGAGAGAAACACGGTTGACAAGGGTTAGAAATCCTTTAGGAAGCCGCAGCTATCGCAGTTTTGCAGGAGAGATGCTATGGCAACTAGTTAAATATAAAGGAGGCTGTATGATCTCCAAGTGATTCTTCTGTTATTTATAGAAATGGGGGCTGAAATATTTGGGGTGGCTGATATGGATTCTCTTAAAGAAACAGTGACATGCACTGGATGGGATAACTATTTTATGACTTGAATACTTGGAGGTGTACCCTGCACCAGCAGCCCGTGCAAGTACATCCCTATTTCAAGTAAGATTTTGGCCCCCCCATATCTTTTCTGTGTGTCTGGCTTTCAGGGCTCCAGCCAGGGACAGGGAGAACTAATTAGGATTTCCATCCAGGTATGTATCAGAGGTCTGTACAGTCCACCAGTAGCTCATGAGAAGAATACAAGTGTGAACAGCTTTAATACGTTATTCCTATACACCTAATCCTAGTCTTCTCTCTCTCTCCATACACTTCTTTTCTGCCTGTGCTATTCTGGTCTTTCCACTTCTTCTCATTTATGTCCATTATCACATACTTCATCCCCTTAGTTCCAGCAATGCTTAAATCCTCTCTTTCCTTGAAGTCGCAAAATCATGCACTTTTCCCATTTGATGCAATCTCTCTGTAGTGCCTGGCAAATAAGACCATGTGAAATAAGATTGCACAGCATAGCACACTGATTTTTTAGTGTAGTCCATTCTCCCCAGCAGTAGGAATTTTCTCTTGGGCACCCAGCACACTACTGCTGCTCTACTACTACTGTAATGTCATTGTGATTTCCAATAATAACAAGAATTATCACCTTATTTTTCCAGAAGTTGAATGCTAAATGTTCCAACTTTATAGTGGCAGAGAGAATACTTTTAAGATTTATCTGGAGGAATAAAGTGAATACTAGAAAATGATGCTACAAAAGAGCTTAATTTAAGTAAAGTACTAGAAACAACAGGATAAAATTAACTTTATATAAATGATAAATAAATAATATCTGAGGGTCACTTAAGTTCAGCTGAGGGGTGATGCAGGGCCTTATTAGACCAAACAGTTAATTTTTCAGAAATGCTGACCTTTACCCAGCTAGATTTTGAAAAAGAATATTTGACTGTGCAGAAGGTTATTAGAGTTGGTTAATTATCTTCTAGTGCATTTGTAGAATATGATAAGCATGTGAATTTGGGATGCCCCTATAAAATGGATGACTGCTACTAAAGAAAATTTCAGTGACTTCCTCTAAATGAACAGTGAGGGCAAGCCAATGACCTCTGCCATGAACAAAGTCTCTCTTCTCTCACCTTTCTGTTTTCTTTTCCATCATGAAACACCTCCCCTTCTGTTCATAATACTGGTGTCTCTCCTACTACACCTTTCCCAGAAGTTTGTTTCTATAACATAAACTACCAAATACAAGCTTGTAAAGTAGTAGAAAAGTACTTGGATATTCTCTTTCTCTTAACTGTCCAGCTGAAAAGTGTCACTGTTGTTCTACTATTCCCCTCCCTCCATTTAATTTGTTTCTTTCACCGGTTGTCTGACATCTAACATTTTAGGCACCTCCCTTCCAGACATACAGCTGACCTCATCTGAGGACACAAACACATCTAGTGAATGAAGGGGGTTATTTATAATAGTGAACAACCAACGTCATTGCTCTTACTCTTGATTCAAGAGACAGAAACTGCGCCTGATAAGGATGCAAAAGAAAATAGTCTCATACAGATCCTAATGTTCTGCTTTTGACAGTCGCCTGTGAAATGGCTGTTCCTGACAAAGTCTGGACCTCTCTGCTCTGCAGACCAGATGTGGAGGCAACCTGAGGGTGTTGTGGGTCAGAACCGTAGTTTACATATGAAGACATGTAAAACTGGGACTCAAATCCTGGCAGTTAATCAGGATGGTCAGACAGGAAAAGCTCAGGCAGGCACAACTCAAGAGTGATGATTCTTATTCCCAGTAAAGCTCAAAGAATTTACTAGTGATTACTGTGTTCCCAGAAGCAGATAAATAGCTGCAACATGACAATGCCTGGACAAATCAAAAAGCCTCACCCAAGGTGGACGTTGTTCACAGTCATTTCTTGCTATGCATGTGAGTAGTTCTTGTAACTTGACTTAACAACTTGTAACTTGACTATCACTTCTGTATTAGACCTTTGCTCCCATCCTATCTCCATACTTCAGTTTAAGCCCACAGCACTCCTGTAGGACACACCAACACTGTTCTTCCTTTTGCAGAGGAGAAAATAAGGCATTGAGACATCATTTTCAGATAGCTTTGATGTGCAAGCAATAAAAGAATGAATTAGGGTTTTCCAGATACATAATTTCTAGTCCAGCTGTTTCTTCCACAGTGACTTCTCCTTCCCCTGTTTAAGTGTTGTATCTTCCCTGGGTTTTTAAGTCCTTCCTGGATGACCTATCTCAAAGCAGTATTGGGAGCACCTGAAATACGGTGTCTGGTTTCTCAACTATCTGAGAAGGCCCTTTCTGAAAAGGTTCAAAGAACTGAGATATTCAGTTCCTGCATGTGTATGCCCACCTCCAGAGAGGTCCCTAGTGCTAGGCAGGGTGCCCCACAAAACAACAGGCAAGGGCAGATGTTTATACTTGATGCTGACAACAGGCATCTCAATATTCAGGGCACTCAGCCAGGCAACATGATATGCTGAAGAAAGGTTTGTGTTTGAAGTTCTCAGTTCTCCCTCTAGCCTCCGTGAAGTAGCTTAACTCAGAGATAGAGGTGGGTGCTTTGGTGAGGCAGAAACCGAAACCAGCACATGAGCATGGACATCTCAGTCATGCAGCTGAATGAAGGCAAACAAGGTGGAAGAACAGCCCATTCCAGTGGCCCTCCTCAGCCCCAGGGGCATTGAACCCAGGGCTCCCTCTCTGCAGCACAGCCATTCCTGGCCATTCCTGGCCATTCCTGGTGGACACCTCCTACTCTTCTTTGGAGGATAAGGGGTCAGGACTACAAAACTCATGTAACAAAGATCAGTGGGACAAGAGAGACACAGAATGTCACCACAGTGTCTGGGGACTCAGGGAGGAGGGGAGGACCTGCATCTCCTATGCCATGGTTGAGTACATACTTCGTGTTGCTGATCTATTCTATGGATACAAGAGTGAAACTCAGCTTCTCGGTCCAAGCTATGTGTCCTGAGGCAGTTTAGATGAGATTTGAGTTACTTGCCTCAAGTAGTTGGGAAATTGTCTTAAATTGCACTTCATGTGGTTAAATGCTGTTATGGATTGTGCTGTCAGTTGCTGTAATTAAGAAATTAATTCAGTGACAGGTAGAAGATCTGGTTTCTGTTTTTTGTTTTGTCACAGATTTCCAGCATGACCTTGGCAATCAAATCAATTAAGGTCAAGTAACAGTGAACTCAGTGTTTTAGGCATTGGATAATAGAAGAAATTGGAATGTTTCTGCACCTGATTTGTGGATTCCAGCATTTATCCATTCCTTACACACATAAATCACACAAGTTTACTTATTTTCTTGTATTTTGTGAACATGCTGACTGAACAGAATAGTTTATCCTGGAAGTAAATAGAGATTATTATATTTCTGTACATTATAGGTAGTGAAATAAGGTTTGCAAAGCAATCAGAGACTCTCACGTGCATCAAATTGTGTGTAGATGCATATACTTAATGCCCTTACCTTAGTTAATAATTTTTAATCTTCTGAAGCTTCACAAAATATGTCAATATTTGGAATGGATGCTACCTTAGGCAAGAAGTTTACAATGTATATCAATCTCTGTTTCTGAACTTGTTCCAGGAGGATCTGGGGCAACCATTACTTCAGACAAATATTTTGATTATGGAAATGTCTTAATCTAACCTCTGTGATGAGACATCCTCATAGACAGTGACACCACTTAAGACATAGTAATGTATCAACAATATAATTAATAATTAATGTTCTATTTATATTTGGGTAATGTTTACAAATACAGTTTACAAACACAGCAAGACCCAAGTCTGCTGTACAAATACACACAAACATGACTACTGTCCCAAATAGCTTAAAATCTAAATCAGGGGTGGAAAAGCCATTTTCAGGCTCTGGAAAAAGGAAAAATATCAAACCAGTGACAATAAAAGATTCTGCAAAGCTATTCATCTACACTGTAACAGGGAACTCATGGCTTCTCTGCAAGGGAAATCTACTCTAATGTAACTTGAAGAGATTTTAAACAATGTAAGAGGTTATGCAGATACTCCTATTTCAGAATATTAGTGGCTAATTTAAGTGTAGATAAAGATTTGCCTAAGTGTTTGTCTACATGGTATATATTTTTCTCATTATCATAATGTAATTAGCTAATGAAAAAATAGATGCCATTTCCTCATGCAGATGTCCAGAGGGAACACAGAGGTTGGCAATTATGCAGTCAATGCGGGGAAGGAATATTGGCACACTCAGTTATTCTCTGGAGACTTGCTAGCACAGTATGCACACTTAACTCGGATACCTACTTTTAGGCATTCCATGCTTCCATGTCTTTCCAGATGTGTTCTCTCCTTCTGCTCAGAGATTGTGTCCAGGAGCCCAGTAGCCCAGTTATTACAGTAGTACCACCCTGCCTGGACTGTCTGACAAGAAAGCCCAAAGAAACTTCCATTGATTTTGTGCTGATCAAAGTTACAGTGTTTGTGCAGTATGTCCTGTGAGCCTCACTGTACTGAATGTTCATGCACTTCATGGCATGAATATACTACTGTTAGGGAACTTACACAAAAAAGAAAGGTAGCCCTCCCTAAACTAGAAAACTAGAATATATACTGCCCACACTACCTTTTTTTTAATAGTAGAAAAGTGTCTCTTCAGTTTACAATGTTGAATTATTCAAATCACACACAGTTAACTGGAGAGAAAAAATTATACATGAAGTTTCTGAATGGTGGTTATGTTCCTCTTCACATGGGGAAGGAGGGGGATTAAATAAATCCTCATCACAGTTTTCTTCTTATTGGACCAGTCAATGGAGAGCAAAGGGAATAATTGGAGTTGTAGTCTTGAACTGCAGCAGTGATTTTTGCTGGTGCTCATCTGTCAAAGCTGCAATGGCAGTGTCCACATTGGTTGAATCACGCTGACATAAATTCACTTCTCAAGTTAAATTGAGTTTTTCAGGCTATAATTATGCTGTCATATAAAACCCATTACTATTTAGTGGATGAAACTAGGGGAATCTCATAGTGCATATGATTCACCTAGGTCTTTTCAAACTGACACAAATTGATGTGGCCTCAGCTCACCCTCAAATGAATATTGCAAATTCAGATGGCTCAAGGGGATGGGAAGATCAGAGCACTGGCAACGTTGAGACAGGATATCACATGAGAGCCCAGAGCCAAGGACAGCTCCAGCACAGCAGTAACTGCCCCAATGCTGGCATGCCAATAAATGCTTCAGATTCCTTGTAGGTAAGCAGCCTGTACCCAGGACATGCCCAAGTGAAGAAGGGCTGCAGACAAATAAAAAACATGTGCTGGTAATAGAACAGCAGGGATTAAACTTTGCCTCAGGTGTCTGCATTTAAGACCTGTTTTCAGTGCAGTTGCCCTGGGTTGGTGCCTGTGTCACAGGGCAGGGGGCTGTGGGAGCTGCTGTTGCTGGAGGGCTTTCAGCCAAGACACATCTGGATACCTGCAGACATAGAGGGAATTATTCCTGCTCAGATTGTGTTTTCCCCAGGACTCACTCTGAGCCCCCAGCAACTTCCTCCACCATGTAACCCCACATCTCTGATATGCTCATGGTTTCTCCACTTCTACAGTCAGGCTCCATCTCTTCCACATTCCCACCTTCAACCCCCTGGCCTGCCAGCTTGGCTCTGTCCTGCCTTGCTCCTGCGTCTGCAGTGAGATGCTGAGAATGGCTGCCTTGCTCTGCACAGTGCTTAGCAGTGTGGGATAGCTGACTTGTGGCATCTTGCTACATCCAGGTCTGGGCCCAGATCCCAGAGATGTTATTTACAAACATGTAATTGTTCACAAGGAATCTCAGATGCACTCTAGACCAGGAGATTAAATTCCAGATGGCTGCGATTAGACTTGTGGAGTGGCAGGGTTTGCCAGTTTATATGTTATTCACTTATATTGCTTGTGGACCTCAGCAAGCGTCTTGAACATTTAATCTCCACACAGTCATCTGGAGATGCTAAATGAGGGATTTCTGTACTGCCCCATTATTTACTGTACACGTGCCCTAGGATAAGTGAAATTAAAATATATGTTGCAGAACCAAAAGCCCAAACACAATCATTCTGAGGAGACAAACATATTTATAGGTAGCTATCTGAGAATGTCATTGCTCAGTTTTACTGCAGACTCTGGCTAGAAAAAATCCAATCTTTATGAAGTGCAAAGCACCAAGAAATGAAGAAACAGGGACTAGAAAATCTGGAGGTATTCTGCACAGTTCCAGATTTGTATAAAGATTGTTAATTGTTTGACCTTCTGATTGCATATTAGAAATGTCAGGGTCCTGACCACTACTGTCTATACTGCTTAAGTCCAGGAAAAGCCCTGCAACCTTGCCTTGCAAGATAGAAACAATATATATCTGTCCCCACAACCCATTGCACAGCTAGGGACCTTCGGCCAACACTCTGAATTAATGCGTCCAGGAAAAGCCCTGCAACCTTGCCTTGCAAGATAGAAACAATATATATCTTGTCCCCACCACCCATTGCACAGCTAGGGACCTTCAGCCAACACACTTAATTAATGTTTCAATGGCCTTCCACAAAAAGAACTCAAAGATCAGGCCTCAAGCCCTCTCCATGAGGTAACAAAATACCTTTGCCACATGCACAACCCAGGGTCATGATTAACTAACACAGTTAACAAACTGCTACTTGCCCCTTTGGACATTAAGAATGGTGAGGCTGGAGTAGCATTAACTAATTACACACCCTCATTGCCAGCTGCACTGAGTATCTTATCCTGGAGTTCATCTTCCAAAATGCATTTATACTTCTCTGGGCTTTTAAGCCCATTTCAGACTGATAGCACAGAAGGATTACATCTGTACTTGTAACAGGGTTGAAATCGGGCATACATATTGTCTTTGTCAGTGTCTGGAAATATTTCCATGTTATGACTATGAACTTCAAACATACTTTTAGGGGAGATACTTCACAATTTAAAATCAAAAACACCTGATGTACTCATTAATAAGAATGAGCCAGATAGTGACTATTTAGGAAACATTTTCCTTAGAGATAAACAGTGATACCTAAAGGAAAGAACAGAGATAAACAGTGATACCTAAAGGAAAGAACAGAGATAAGGAAAGGTGGAAAATAATAAAGTACTCCATAAAGTGAAGCATCAGGAGAAAATATGTTCTTATTTTTCCCTGCTGCTTTCCTCTGCCCAGGAACTGTGTCATTAGTTTGTGCGGTGCTCTGCAAGGCAGAAAGAGATGGTTCCGTGCCTGTTAAACAAGCTGATGCTGACTTGCCTTCCTGACCTCACTGTTCAAAGATGGGCTATTTTAGCTGCCTGAGGTCTGCTGCATACACAGGTGCTGCCTGTTGAGAGACATTGCTGAGGGAGAATTACCTTTCAGAAAGCTCCCCCTGGCAAAGGGTATCCTTTGCCTTTTGAGGCATCCTTGGCTTTGAGTAAATTGGAGACACTGATTTGGACTTTTGGACTTGATTTGACTCCAAAGTTTGTCTTGTTTTAGGTTTGCTTGAGAGCTTGTGGCAGTGTAAATAGGAGGAAAACAGGGATCAGTGGCAGATTAGGAAATTAAAAGAAAGAAGGACAGGCTTTGAGACCTGTAATCTAAATCCCAGTTAGCAATTCTTCATGCAGTGTAATGCGGTAGCCAGCCTGAGTCTGGCTCCGTGGAAAAACTGCTGGTTATTGCCTCCCTTGGGAGAGCTGTGCTGGGAGGCTTTCACCCTGCCTTGTCCCTGGGGGTGGTTTGGGGCTGGCTGTGGCAAAGGTTAAATGACTGCTTTCATGAGCTAGAGAAGAGAGGAATTGGGAAACAAGTGTCCAAGAGCTGTGGAAAAGAAATGAGGACAAAACTGAGAGCAATGGGGAATGTCGGTGGCCAGAGCAATGGTTACAGTTTGAAAATCTGCAGAATGAACTGAGGGGTCCAGGGTGGCCTAAGCAGAAATCTGACTTGGAAGCAGACTAAAGAATAGAGTGATGGTGGTGGTCACTTGCTGTAAAAACATATGGTGCAATGCTGTTCTTATTAATGGAAACATGAAGAACGGGGCAGGAAGAGTCATGATCAGAGAAAATCTTAGGATCAGAGCGATTTCCAAAAAGCAAAGGACAAGGAATCAGTGGATATATACAATTTCACTCTTACCCAGTACAGCTAATAAACAGTAGTACAGCTAGAGATCTAGTATTTGTGGATGGAAGTCAAGCACCTAACTGTAGACAACTTGCTTTCTTTATTCTAGAAGCTTTGAATTAGTGAATTTGGCTGAACAGCTCTCAGGGTGAACTTTGTGGGCAGCTACACATGCATGACACAGCAGTGCATCCACCAACCCCAACACCTGAATCTCACAACAGAGTTATGTTAAGAACGGTAATCAATTGGAGTGTCTGTGGACAATTTTCTTGCCAGGGATAACATCAGAAAAACAGATGGATTTTTACAAGAAGTACAGTGTAATTTTAATGTCAAAATCCCCATTCAGATAGGAAAGTAAAGAAACTGTTAATATAAAAAAGCAGTTTCTATAGAATAAGACCTTCAAGCAGGAGTGAATTGCCTTTATAGTGTATTTTAATACCGGTAGGGTTTTTCTCTTCCTCTGATCTCAGTAACATCTCAGCTGACAAGGGTGGACTCATTCTGCAAGTAGTATCCACATGGTTTGAAGTTATGGCAGAACAGATTATTAGCTATGGCAAATAGGATGGAAAAATAATTAAATAAAATAAAAAGTTAATTTAAAAAAGCAAGCAGCTAAATAGTGACAATCAGACAATTTTGCTAGTATTGTCATTGGAAAATGCATGACAACCTCTGCAGTCATGTCTACAAGAGCAAAAGAACACTGCATGTGTAGTAAAATACTCTTTTATTCACAGTATCTTATTGGTTTAAGCTAGGAAGTTTTAAATGCTTGCTTTTTTTTTTTCTTTTTGAACCAGATGTATTTGTGGCTGTAGAGAAAGCCAGTAGGAGTTTTGAGAACTCTTCTTTAGGTTTGATTTTAAGAAATAACAGGAGCTGAAAAGAACACAGTTCTGCCCAAAGGAGCTACACATTATGGGCTGGATCTGAAATTATATTCAAATCAGTGGATTTTTATAGGTAATGTCTCCCTGTGTGCAAGGAGGAGCAAGAGAAGGCAGACTCCAATATTAACACTCTCAAATGGGTTCTGAAAGAAAGGACAGTGCTCAGAACCACAGAATTACTGAAGGAGTAGGTAGGGAGATATGTTTGAGGTTATACCCACTTTTGTTTATCTCCACTGAAATGTTGGTTTGCATGTGTGCCTTGCATGAAGGAATAGATCAAGATCACTGTAACAAGCAAAGTCTTTGGTGTATGTAGAATTTGAGTGTCACACAAGATCAGTTATGTTCCTACCTCTTTTCAAACAGAGGTGGTTGGTGTGACAGGCATAGACTTCATATATGAATATCAGGGGGTGTAAATTGAGAAATGAGATAGTGGCATTGGACAGGATGAAAAAGGTGAGTGCCACAGGATTCTCTGTTGGTATTTGTTGATATTGAGCTACTATGTTCAAACCCACATAATGTCAGGTCTAATCCATGCATATATTTTCTGGAAACTTTGACAAATATTTAGTAATAAAACCAGCCTTCCTTACAATTATATGCCAAATAAACATATAGGCACCAGTGAAGAAAAAACAATTTTTCTTTTCACAATATTTTTTTTCTTATTTTCTGTGATACTTTCACACTCAGCCACTAAGAAGTGCCTATTAAGAAAAGGGAATTTTTTTTTTTTTAATGCATGGATACAATTAGGGCTCTTAATTCTTATTTAGTTACTAAGTTTCTGAAACTAGTGAAATCTCATGCCTGAAGATGTCCTGGATATTTATTACACTTGGTGTCTAGCTGTGAACCCATGAGTTTAGGCATCCACTTTAAAAAGCAGGTGAACATTTCCTTTGTATTTGTGTCCAGTTTGAATGTCTGTGGCACAGTGAGCAGGTGAAAAGGCAATGATAGTGAGGTGAAGGCACTGCCTCAGGTAGCAGGTTATCTGGATATCTGGATTCAGTGCCTGTATCTGCCAAGCCTTCTTTAAATAAGTTGCATCATTTTTGAGCTTCATTCTTTCCTATCTACAGAACAAGGAAAACAAATCCCAATTTACATTGGCATTGCTTGCATTGCAAGCATTAATTCGTTGCTGTCTGTAAAGGAGATCAACCCTCTGATAAAAGGTGCTAGAGGAATGTCAAGTATGTCTATAATATAAATATGAAAATGGGGATAATGTCAAGGTTTGCCTTGGCTAAATGAAAGGTTCCAATACCAGCTGTAGTCCCTCTGAGAGCTGAAACTGTCTGGTCTTTGGATATGTGGCAGGATATGTGAAATCTGACGAGGGCAGGAATAATATTTAGCACTAGTGAAGATTTTCTTTAAAGGTAAAGTTTCTGTTTCTTAGTAACACAGAGTGTTTTACTGTCCAGCTTGTCATGGTTGTGTGATTTGTGTTGCAAAGAATGTGTTTCATCTCTGCTCTGTATTCCTGTTGGCTTCTGTCACTGTGAGTACATCCAGGTACTCAAGGACCTGTAAGTGGTCCATCACAGTTCAATGGCCCCTTTATTTCTTACTATCAAGTCCCATAAGGTTCTAGTGACAGCCCTTAAGTCTTTATGGCATATTATGAAAGCAACATAAAAGGAACATTTAGGAAGAGACTGAGTGAAGCAAACAAATGAGAAGAGAAAATTTCTATTCAAAATTCAGCTCAAATGAGGGTCAATGTAGGACACACAAGTGCACAAGCCAAATGTAAGTAATAATAAAGGGACTGTTTTACAGAAATAGAACATCCAACTTCTGGACAGTGGCTGGAGTCAGCTATACCTCAGACATACGTGATTCTTGGTGTACTAAACAAACCTATTAAACATATACGGTATGGGTTTGTAAATATTAGCAAATGCTGTTCTTAACTGCCAGAATGCAAATTTAGAGGCAAAATTTCTCAAATGGTCTGGTCCCATGGGTGAAATAACTAGTAGTAAGAATATGAAGAACAGTAGTTCCTTATTCAGTGGAGTGCTGTTAGCAGGGGCAGGGTAGGGATTCTGAGCATGGTCTTGGCCAGCATTTGAGGCCTTCTACTGTTAACCTCACCACTTAGTCCTTCATCATCACACACTGTATTTCCAGTGTGTACCTCCCTTTTGGCATCAGCAATATTTTGTATTGATTCCAGACCATGGAGACTATTTAAGTACCACAAACAGAGTTGCTTCTTAACTTGGTTACAACTTTTTCCACCAAAACACATTTTCCAGAAAATAACAAATTTTCTCTGACAACTCCATAACTACCTTTTTTTAAAATTATTTTCCCTCTGGAGAAACACTGGTACTTTGAAAGCTCTTGGCAGAAGTCTGTCAAGTTGGCTGCCTGGCTAAAGGTGTGACTGCCTGATGGACTCAGAATCTGGCTGAGCTTCTTGCAGAATCAGCCAAGTCCCTTGGCTTCCCTGCTTATAGATGAGCAGGTATTTTGGCTGGCCAGTGGACTGAGTTGTTCCCATTTACTGGAAATTTGGCTGCTGGCATTTTGTCATAAGTATAATCTTAGCAGCCTGGAGTTCTACACAAAGCAGAAGCTGGTGTGGTTGGGGTTTTCCTTCCTGCCACCACTAGTCAACAGTGATGAATATACAGCACTAAGTGATGCCCTTTTATAAGCTATTGCACCCAAGTAGAAAGGTCTTGATATCACTTTTGATCCAAGTTTGTGTTTCAACCCCTGCCTAACATTGGTGGCAGAAGACTGCAGTGATTTCTGCTGTGGTCTAAAATATGACTTGCTTTCATTAGTTGATTCATTTTTTCCAAGAGTAGCGAAGAAGATAAAAGCTATTGTGTGCCCTCCTTTTTTCTGCTCATCTTGTGATCTGCCAACATATTTCAAAAAGTCTCGTGGCTTAGATCCTTGACCTTAACAAAGTATTAGAATTTTTTCCTCATTCCTGATACATGTGAGTGCATGTGATGGTCTTGTCTATTTTTGTTTATATAATGAAACATCAGTGCCCCAAAGGCAATGGTCATTCATCTGCTTATGCCAGCATTCTTGGCACTGCCTTGGCTTTTTCCAGGCAGTCTTTTTGTGCATCAGCATCAACACATGAGACAGCATGCCTTCTTACATCTTTTACAAGGGACGTCTTAAAAGCTTTCCTTATTTGTCTTCTCTACAAAGTTTTTTTGTTTTTTTTTTAAATTTGAATGTAGTTAACGGACAACCAATCTGAAAAAGAATACAGACATCATGTTTTTAGAGACTAGGACCACTGTGTTTCCAATGAATTTATATAAGAGGTATAACTTTGTATATCTAAAGTGTAAAAATGTTTAATGGCAGTCAGTTTAATACCCATTTTACATTCAATTTGTTTTGTCCAGCCTAGCTCAGGAATATCTTTTATATCTCAATAATGTAACTCATATATTCATGCGGACTATTGCATACTGGACACATTCAGTGCAATTACAATTAAACCTTTGGACCATAATCCATCTTCTTTGATTCTCTGAGTTTTCCAGTGTCACATAAAGTATATAAAATAGGCACTCCTTTCTCAAGAGTTGGCAAAGAAATTGCTGGAGCTAGACAAATTTTGAGCAAAGTGTGTTTGGACTATTTGTCCCAGTGTTGTTTATACATTCAGTTTGAATTCAGTAGATTCTGTCTAGATCCTGGTCTAGATCCTTTGTCTAGATCCTGGTCTTTCTCTTCTTTTACCAGAAAGATAAAGGAGGATGTGACAGGTACTGGATTTATGTGACAGCCTGTGAGTCAGGTGCTTTCTTGGCTGTGAGAAAGCCTGGGTTAACACCACAACTCCACATTACTGTATTACAAAAGAAGGACCACAGAAAAGTGGCCAGGAATGAGCCTCCACCTATTGTGTGAGAAACTCCCAGGAAGGCTGGGGCTACAAATGTTTGTCCAAAGTGAAAGTGCATCAGCAGATAACTGGAGAATGGCTCTTTGGCCACACGTGCTGATTATGTCAATTTTCTGAAAGGTGAGCAATGGAGACAGAGAATAGAGTTAAATCTGGATAGTTCATGTCCTTTGCAAGGGCCAGAGCTCTTGAGATACTGAATAAAGGGGCAACTGTCTCTCCTAGAGAAGTCTTGAGAAGTACAGCTGCTCTACATGTTTATATTTACATTCTGTGAAAATACTTGAAATTAAATATTTTGTATTAGCCAGAACATGACATGTCAAATTAAATAAATTTCTAATAATTTGTTTGGGAAGAAGATTCAGATTCTGAATTTCCACTTTTTATTTGGCTTCCAAGGTACAAAATCAATTATTTGACAGCCATCTGGTAGACGTGTCTGATGAAATTGCTCAGAACAAATTTTACTGAAAGTTTTCTGTGTTTATGTAAACATAATTTTCTGTGTTTATGATAACCTAATTGCTAAGCAAATATTTTAACCATTTACCTACCCTTTGGCTCCCCCATTTCTGTAAGGTTTTCAAGTACAACCAAAACATCCAAACACAGTTTGTTCTTTTCTGTGAGGATTTCCATGCTCAATGTGTGGTATCCTTGAAAGACCTGTGAGGAAAACAATCCATGTTTTTATGGATGTTTTCTAAAAATGTAAATATTTTCTCATTGTGTTGCACACCAAGGAGCAGGATATGTGCTATCCCTTTCTTTTCTAAGCACAGAAAATGAGACACGGGTAGGCTGATTGTTGGCTTGACTTTACCCTGGCAAAGCACCCAGAAGGGTTTCAAGTCAGAGTTCTCTTATCTTTAGTGAATTGAAGGAGTTAGCAGATAAGGTACAGTAACTGATCACAGTCATGGTCACAGAACTGCAAACTAAGGAGAAAAGTCGATATGTTCTTTAGAAGGTGACTAAAGCTGTCCACACTCAAACAGTTGTACTTACACAGCTGAATGGGCAGCAGCTGCTGTTTGTGGGGTGGTAGTTGGAAGCTGAGCAGTGAAACTATTGTACAAATGCATGTTACCCTGATGTTAGGTCTCAGATTCTATACTGAACGAGCAGCAGGAATGAATATGGTCACATTACCAGGAGCACTGGCTGGGAAGTGATGCAACAGCTCTATCAATCCAACAACTGCAAGAAAAGTGGGTAATTCAAGCTTCTATTGGAATGATATCTGCTTCCTCAAACCGATGGTGCTCCACCCACATTGTAAAGCTGACCATCTGTCCAATGTCCTTGTTTAAAAGACTGACCTCAGGAATTGTTTCAGATAGTTACACAGATTAGCTGAGCAGATGGTTTTAAGTAAACATCCACCCAAGTGGTTAACATGTGCTTATCACCCCAGCAGAGCTAAGTCATGTGCCTGTATTCAGAGTGATCAGAAGACAGTTCCTCTGAGCGGTGCAACTCCTGCAGTGCCAAAAAAAGGTACCAACATAAACTCTGATTTAGTAAAGCATTTAATCCCGTGTTTATATAGCACTGCAGCAATCAGACTTGAACCTTGAATTAAGAGCCTTGTTCAATGAGAGGAATACAGGAGCTTCCATGAGAAATCAGACTGAACATCCAGCTAGTCCAAGCCCACCTGATGCTGTGGCCAGACAGATGGAAATCCATTTGTCCATCAAAAATGGAAATCTCCATTCTTGATTCTCACTGGTAAACAGAGGGGTCAGAAAGAGACATGGAATTTCTCAGCCCCTTTTTGTCACCGTGTGTCGTCTTGTTGCTGCAAGCTTTGAACTTCAGACTTGTTTGTAGTTAAATATGGAATGGGTTTTGAGTAAAGTGAACGTTAGTGAAGGATCACTAATTTGAGTGAAGTGTGCAATGAAGGGTACTGGGACCCAGGGAAATAAAGGAGGTTTGACTGATATAGTTACTAGAATTGCAGACAAATCAGCTTAACAAGGATGTACAATTTGAGTTCATTTTGCATTGGTCAAATGCATCATCTTTTCAAAGCATTTACATGTCTTGAAAGGCATATACTGAAATTCTAGGTAGGATTCCAGGCACCTTGAGCTGATTTAAGTTTGGGCAGTCTTGATCTTAACTTTTCCTTTTTCTCCTTCCCAGCCTCATATTCCTTCCTTCTTCCTTGTGCTAAATCTAATGTTCATATGTCTGCAATATGATCTGATTTGTGAGATCACAGAATGGTTTGGCTTGGCAGGGACCTTTAAAGGGCATCTAGTCCAACCCCCCTGCAATGGGCAGGGACATCTTCAGTGAGATCAGGTCGCTCAGAGCTCCAGCTCTTAAATGTTTCCAGGAATGGGGCATCTACCACATTTCCAGGAAACCTTTCCAATGTTTCACCACCATCATTGTAAATACCTTCTTCCACATATCTAATCTAAATTGACCCTCCTTCAGTTTAAAACCAAGACCCCTTTTCCTATTATGACAGGCCCTGGTAGAATGTTTGTTCCCATCTGCCTTACAGGCTCCCTTCAAGATGGTCTGGTTTATAGAGGATGCCTTTTTGAAAGTTTTGGGGTTTTTTTAATTGCCAAGGCCACTTGCAAGTCTGTGGACCATTTATACCCTTTCTCCCTGATAAATGGAATGTAAAAGCTTCATAGACTTTGAATTCACCATCCACAGACAGACATGTGCCTCTCATCTCTTTCACTCTGCTGTGGGAAGATTTAACCTTCTAAAATTCTGTTAGTGGTATATCTAATTAATTTTCTCTTAGCGTTTGGAGCTGCACTGCATATGGTAGCACTGTATCTGCAGAGCCAGGTCTTACAGCCAGGATTAGACCATACATCTGGCAAGAGGCCACAGAGCAGGAGAAGCAGCAAACCTATTTATAATAGGCATTTTGTCCATCAAAAGAATGTCAACAGCCAAATTACTATAACCTGCCTGAACCAGCTCAGCCCTCCTGCAAATGAAAGCCCAGATTGTACTGGGAATGTTTGTTTTGCCATTTTTCAAATACATGAAGAAATCAATGGCATATTCATGGCAGTCAGTAGAGCAAGTAGTTATTCTAGATGGACAGTCCCCAAACCCTTACTGCTGGCACTAAGAGACTGCACTTCTGGCTGGTATCAGCATTAATCCTATCTGGGTAAACCCAGATTTGCCTGAGTCACAAATTTAAGCTGTATCAGCTGCCATGCTTTCATCTATTAGTTTCAGGAATGTGGTTTCTGCACCAGATCCATCTGGAAATTACCTACTCAAGACAGATTGCTTGTCAGTATCTCCTTAGGGCTTGTCTTCAGTGCTGAACTCTGCTTTTTCTATCCTTTTTTTTTAACCTTGGGGTAGTTGATGTACATCAACTTTCTGAAGATGAAAGGTAAAGAATACCTACAGCCACAAGAACAGATGCAGTGGGACAGGAGAGAGATGCTGGCTGTGGGTTAGAACCTAAGTACAGTAGGACTTCATAGCCTTAGGTACACCTAGGAGTTGTCTACCCTGTTGTTTCATTCCTGCCAGCAGACCTGCTGGACAAGTGAGTTTGGGGATAAGACTGTGCAATGTGCATGAGAAACACTGATTTTTTTTTTTTTTTAATTTTTAACCATTATTTTGGAGGCCAAACTGTTCCATTTTGATCTATTAAAAATTCCGTTTTCTACTTTTCACACAGTTTCACACACAGGTTAGTCTTTGTTTTCAACTACATTAAGGTCCTTCTGTACCTTTACCTCGATCATTTTATTGCATGATAGCACTTTTTTATTGACAGGGAAGTAGCTTGTTGTTGTTAATATTTTCAAGGTGGTGCACTGGAAAGGAATATTGACTGGAGAAGCATTGTCCAGCTGTCCCAGAACCTGGAACAGAATCCCAAAACTTCACAGGCAGATATATAGGGTTGGTGTGGTCAGGCAGCTAGACCCATCTGCAAGCCCTGAAACATGTGGTTACATTCCCCTAGCAAGACACAGAAAGAAGCTATTCTATGAATTTCTTATGTAGATATTTAGATGTTTTTCTGTTCAAATCATCTTCCCTCCTCATGGAAAATACTTGCTTCTTGAAAGCTAGGATTAATAGTAAATCTTTTGTTACTCACATTACAAGGCGAGGTCTGCAAATTTAGCCAAGAATATATAATGATGATGATATAACTTTGTGTCTCAGAATTGGAAATGATGCCACCATGTCCAACAAAGGCAGAAGATTAAAGTATTTAATCTCCTTGGTTATATTAAATTATCAGATTGATGAAAGAGGCAGGGAAGGAAAATTAAGATCATGAAGCTGTCTTAAGCCATGCTAACGTTTTGCTTACTCGGTGTATTGACACTGCCAGAAGCTACATCCTCATTCCTAACTTTTTATGAGTCTACATATTATAGGATAGTTTAACAGCTAGGTTTTTCAGCCTGCATGTTTGCAGTTCTCTCTCTGAGTTCAGTTTCACTTTGCATGCCGTCTGTCTCCCTTCCACGCCCTGCTCCTTCCCCTCAGTAAGAGATGCAAATACCAGATAACTGACAGTTCAAGAGCCTGTGATCACCACTGGCTTTCATGGTTGGAGATCATTATTAAATGAGACATGTGAAATCCTCAGGCATGGAAAAAGTGTAGCTAGCTTAGAGTTCAGGGTTCTCCAGAGAACTTGTGCCTGGAGACCTGACATGGCTTAAATGCTGAAGGTCCTGTCATTTCTGAGTGTGAATGTGACCTCAAAGTGATCACTGCTCCTAACCTGCAGCTGGGCAAGTTTAAACAGTCCTGGTCAGAAGTGTGAGTTCTCACTTTGATCTCTCTGAACTGTTAATTGTTTATCCTCAATTAAATATTTACTTTGGACTTGTTTTCTAATCTAGGGCCTTATGCTGCACGATGCAGGTGGAGACTCTTGCCATTTTAAGACCACTGATATAATTTTTCAAGATAAGCTTTAGTGTCTTACAAAAAGTCTGAGGTTCCTGAACATGCAAGTAATTTCTAAAGGGTGTCTTGAACTTATGAGTCGCTTTACAGAAAAGAAAACTATAATGGTCAGACAGAATTCACCCTGATATATAGGAAGTTATGAGTAGATTTAAGGATTTAGCTTAAGCCAGTAGGCAATTAACTAAAGCTAAATCAACACAGAAAATACTATGTCTACTCAGATTATATCAGGTTAACATCAGTTTCTCTACAAATATAAGACTTACTTTCCTAATACCTTTATAGTTGTGTGTATGCAACTTTCCACAAGCAACTGCTCTGAGAAGCATGAACATGTCTTTCAGTGACATCATTGTTATAACTCCATACTGCACCCCTAAATTAAATAATGATTTGGTGTCATGCATTTAGATGAAAATACTGATGTGGTACAAGATAATCACCCATCACCTCTGGGTATCCTGAAGTTGTTCCCAGCAGAGAGTCCTCATCGCATGCAGGCTCCCACATTCCCAGCAATGGCACTCACAAGGAAACATTTGGACCATTGGTTTTGAGACAACCCATATGGCAAGGCAGGGATGATAGCAGAGGAACTGGGTGCCTCGGAGGATAAATGTGAGACACCAAGTCATCAGTGTGGCACTGACACAGAACTATGGACTTGGAAGCTCAAGCTCTTGGTTATTTTCCAGACCTAATGGCTGGACTCAGAACAAGCTGCACATCCCCAGTAGATCCAGCCGGAATTTTATCAGAAGTGCACTGAAAACATTGTGGTGGAACATTTTGGGGTTTATGAGTATTATTTCTTAATAAAACCCTTTTACATTGCAAGTTTCTCACTACTCTCAACTGCTGAATTTTCACAATCACCTTTTGTCATATTCACATAGTTTGTTCCAACATATTTGATTCATTTGACTTTGACAGTGTTTGGAGACTGTCTAAAAATTCATTTGCAAGGAAAAATTACAAGAAAAAACTAGAAGTAACCTTCACAAATATTATTTTTTTGAAGCCTGAGTTGATAAAATTATGTATGTTAATAACACTCTGCTTCAGCATCACATCACCTCACAGTGATTTTATTATTAAAATATACTATTTCTCTCCTCATATTTCTCGTTTTCTTTCTGTCTTTAGACAATTGCTTTTCCAGAACAATGAACATTTTTATTAATTCTGTTAATCTAGCATATGGGGGGGATACTGTAATTATAGCATAATATAGTATTAATATAATAAACAATTTAAACCAGTTTCTATTTTATATTTGTGTGGTAACATTTAACATATTTTATGGGAAAAAATATAGTATAATAATCATTGTACTGAAATATCAATTGTTCTTGCGCTTGAGAATGTGTAATCTAAATAGAGGACTTCTAAAAACCACGTAGGTATTCATTTACTCATTGGGTTCTGATTCAGCACTTACCTAAATTCCTGTGCAGTAAAGCATTTAATCTTAGATTAACTTATTGTTTAAATTCTTTTTTTTTTCAAGAAAACACTTAAACTAAATATATCCATTATCAAATGGAATTGTAACTCCACATTCATCAGGACAGTCAACTGGGTTTCAAAAGAACCATGAAAGTCCTTTGGGCCATGTCTCCACCTAGAAATTGTACTGTTCCAATTATGTTCTTAATTGAGGATAAAGATATATTGACAATGAAGTGTTTATAGGAGAGCAGTTCATTACTTTAAGAGAAGCAGAACACTGTATCTGCTCTTTTCAGCTGCATTTTCCCTACAGGTTTTAGCTATATAGTTATGCTGACAAAAGTCATACCTCAGACCAAAATGCTAAATAGTCCACACTGAAAATGGCAAAGAAATGAATAACTTTATCTGTCAAAGACATCCTGAGTTTGTGAAAATAGAGCTGGATGGAAAAATACTTGCTGTGCCTGAAAAAGTAATCCTACTACTTAGTTAAACAAAGGGTTCCTGACTGATTAAGCTTTTTTCGGGGGGTGAAGACAAATCCAGCATATCACTGTAACAAGATAAAATACATATGAGGATAGTAAAGTCTGAAGTAAGACACTAAAAGAGGTTGCAGATTTATAACTTAATCTATAACGTCAATTTCTTTCATGCCTTGGTTTCTGTTTTCATTCACGTATTGCAAATGGCATGAACAGTAGACAGTAATTAAAGAGATGGGACAGGTAGGAAGCTGCACAGTAACACAGCAGCCTCAGATGATAAAGCTGTATTCCTGCAGCAGGTGAAAACAAGGGCATCAGCTAAAACCCAACAAAGCACAGAGAATGCCTCTAACAGCATGTCTGCTGCAAAAGGTAGTGGATTGGATTAATATTATGTTTGAGAATTTATTTTTTACAGTTGAAATTTTCAAGTAACATACCCTGATGTTAAAGTGATTTACAAAGAGAAAATAATAATTTTTCTAATTCTCCTGAGGCTCTGGAACTGAGAGGAATTTCCAGTGCTATATCTTTAGCACTGGTTTACTTAAAGGACTCTCTGGATGTTTTATAGTAAGCTTTTTATTTCTATTTGATTACTGTAATCAGTGGCTGATTAAACAATATGAGAGAATAGGAAAGAAAGAAACATAAAATCTTCAGCAAAGAATTTTTTCACCTGGGAAGTCTTTATGGGGCATTAGAATTTACAATTCTAATAGTAGAAACTGAGTTTTAAGTAGGCAGAAAAGAGTCCCCGTCACTTCAGATTATCAGCTTAATTTTTCCTAATTTGTTAACGTTCTATACCAGTGTCTGCTTTCTGGTACCATACTTTTTCTAATTTTTTTTATAATTCTTAAATTTCTATTAGTATTTTATTCCTAAAAAATAAACCAACAAGGTAGAGAACCCAGGTATTTAGAGGTATCCTTTTACTCTTTTTTTTTTTTCCAAGAAGAAGAAGTGCTGAAATATTTTTTCTGTTATGACTTAAGAAGAATATTGCAGGTTTCGGTTTGTTTTCTTTTTTTTTCTTGGCTTCCCAAAATGTCCTGGGAATCTTTGTAATTAAGACTTTAAAGGTGTTATGGAATAGAATTTAAGGTAAACATATTTCATTTGATCCAAAAGCAGATCAGTATGAGGGAGATGTCCCCAGAGGATTAGTCAAGAGATTTATCAATTCCTAATGGATTAATGTTCTTTTATCTGACAGGGAATATTCAAATATATAAACCTATAATAATATAACATAAACCTATGCCTACAGGCATATAGGCAAAGCCACATTCATGGCTCTTAGTAGTAGCTCTGTGGTTCCTATGAGGAATTTGAAAAGACTGAATGTACCATTACTGTTACCCAAACTTTGATCTAATCCCTAAACATGAAGTGTAGGATAACTTTTAAAATGACCTATCATTTAGAAACTAAAAATCATATTGGGAAAGAGTTTTGTAAACATGTGAGTGAGAGATGTTGTATTTTTAACAGATGAATATCTGGAAGATGTTTCTGTTTTCATTGGAAATTGATGAAAATTGAATTCTCTAAGGTTAGGTGAAGTATTGATCATTTCAGCCCCTCAATTCTTCCCTGGTCTGATCATGCAAAAATACTTTCATTTTGTATCATACTACAGAAACTGATAATACTGACAGAGCTGGCAGCCTTAAACCTTAAGCCACCTTATTTTTCTACATTCAGTTGCGTAGGTCAGAACTGTGTTTGTCTGTTCTCTAAAAAAAAAAAGATATTAAAAAAGGTCAGTGCCAGAAACTGAGCACTCATGCAATGCTTTGCTAACAACTTGATGCCAGTAAGTAGCCAGTGGGACTGGTGACACACTTCCTCTCTGAGTACTGACAATAAAGAATGTGAATAGTACATTGCATAACCTGAAGATTTGCATTCCAAAAAATAGAGCAAGAGTTGAAATTATCTACAAACTGAAATCCAAACACCCAGAGCTCATGAAATCAGCTATTCTCAGAGGCCACTACAGTTTGAAAACATTGCAAGTCTTGCTGTCCTGCTCACTTTCCCAAAATGTGACAAGCAAAGACAGCTTTTTATGGAGCTCTACCATCACATTCTCAACTGGCTAAGCACTGTTACAGAAATGAACATAGGCAGATATGTTCTGTGCATCTTGATATATAAATATATCTCAACATATAGATTTATAATTTGATGTGATAAAATCCCATTAGGGGAAATAAATACTACAGAAAAGTTTTCAGATTCCATTCTTAACTATCCATAACACACATAGGAATCTGTGAATGCTGAATTCATTTACACATGCAAATTGCATAACTGGTTGAACAGTTACCAGACTTGTGTGCTCAGGTGGGGGATTATTTTAACATCTACCTCAAATTGTGTGGATGCAGTGTAGGCGTTCTGCTGAGTTTATGACTAATATCCCTCAGGGGAGACCTACAAAAGGGGCAACATAATCTGTCAAGTACATACTTAATTTGATTAGTTTGATCTTAAACATTTAAGCAGCCTTTGAACCTGAGCCGAGATGGTTCCAGGAACCCTCTTTAAGAAAAGCACCTCTGACTGCAGGTTCAGGATTGCCATCTCTTCCTTATTAAAGGAACATATCGTACATAAAATGTTATGCTGGATCTGGAAAATATTTTACAGGTATGCACTAAGACTGTATTTAGGTACTTAAATACAACATGCACTACTTTCAGACAGTATTGTGTATTTAGGGCATGACCCTGATTCAGGAGGTTACATATGGCAGGGTTTGTTTTTGGTTTTCAGTTTCATTGCATTTTGTGTTTCTGCTCACCACTGTCTTATCTAATTGTTCCTCTTGCTTTACACATCCACTGGCTGTGGGCTTCTTCTGAGAGTGTAGACAGTCCATCTCTATGCAAATAAGTACTGGTTGGTTTATTGGGTTTTCGGGGTTTTTCTAAAGCTGCTTCTCCCCATAAGTTCCTTCTTTCTGTTTTAGAGTTGTTTCTCCCCATATGCTGGACCTTGAGAGAGGAACATACCTTCAGAAGTAACCAGTGCTCTTCAAATTCTTATCTAAAGGAATCCTACAGGAAACCTTGGAGCTCTTACAAAAATTTGGACTGTCTGTTATTTATCAGATTTACAAGGACATTAGTCTTTGGCTATCAAGTCCTCCTGAAGCCACTAACTGTTCTCTTCCTTTCTCCTTGCTTTCAACAGTAGAGGTAAACATTGACTTAAGTGTGCTTTGTGCCATCTATCCGTAATAAAAAGGTTAACTATAAATGCTGACAAGATCTTAGCTCAGTATTAATCCTGAAGCCCTGACATCAGCGCCTGGTTATGTCAAGTTACAAGCTCTCTAGCAACTGACAACAAACATTTAGACCCAGCCTTTACTGGGTGGGGAAACTGCAAGAGCATCTTTCTCACAGTAACCAGTGGTCTGCCATCATTTCCCTGGTTTGCTAGTCAGAGACTTTAATGGGTGTACATCTCCCAACATCTTCTTAGTTACAAAGTTCCCAATATTAATTTTTTCTCATATGAAAAGGCCCATACATTTCCTATACGGCTGGTTCTTGTGACAAGCCAGAAACTGAAGCAACCTCGCTTGAGTAACAACACAGAGAGGTATTATAAAGCTATTTTTTAAGTGTATTTCAATTGTGTCATTGCAATTACGTGTACGTAAAGCACTGCACAAACATCCAATGCTTGGGAAAATTAAAAGGGATGACCTGACAGATACAGCCCATTTTAATGTTTGAAGAGCAGCTGGGTTTAGAAATTGTTCCAGTAGTACAATAATACAGTTTGGGCTTCTCTGAGGCTAGACTTTATCATCCCTCTCTGAGGAAACCTGGTAAGTGGTCAAAATGGAAGGAAATAAAATAACATTGCACAGAATCATGACAGTGATTGAAACTTGACATCCTATAGGTCAGATAAATTAGTGAGAATAACTGTGACAGAGAATATTGTCCAGCAGGAATAGGAGGCAAAACTGTAATTCCAATCTGGATTGATTCCCTGGCCCTTTTCTTGTTTCCTTGCCACTGCCTCCTTTTGTTTACTCTTTGTTTTTTGTTTTTAAATTTTGTGAATCAGGGTAAATCACATGACCATATCACAGCTGCCTGTGAAAACACATTCCCACAACTGAGAGATGTAGCTAGTGCTAAATAATACTTTTAATAATAAATTATTTGGAGACTATTAGGTAAAGGAAATATTTACCATATTCTATCATTACATTAATTCAAAGAGCTTCTGACAGTGCATTTTTGAGCCGAATCTGCTCTGCACTTCAGAACAGGGCAAAAGCCTTTTCAGACCATGATTATTTTGTACTACTTCCAACTTCCTGAAATATATTCTGTCCACAGCTGAAGAGTTCCTGATGAATCCAGCTAGTTTGAATCTAAGAGTGCTTGAGTTTATGATGTTGTTATCTGTACAAATGTGCAGACCTACAAGGTCAAAGTTCAGTATTTCAAGCAGTTTATCTTCACACACATACTTGTCCTCAGCTTTCTTAAGCATATTATTTAAAGCATTTTAAACAAAAATTATTACAACCACTGCACTCAGAACTATTTTTTCTACATTTTCACCTAGAGTGATATCTTGCACACACTATTTTGTAATAAACAACCACAACAACAGAGGATAAGTGAGTTGACAACAGAGATGGGTCTGCTCCAAAACTCCAGTTCTGAATGTATCTGAACGTCAGCAAGTTCAAAAAGAAGTGAGTGCAATGAAACTCAGCCCATTTCTGTGATACAAATTCATTATCACCTGGGGCATTTGCATTTACTTCTCTGACAGACAATTTAAAATTGAAGCAGGGGCTGGGAGGAGCATCCTGCTAGCATAGAAAAGAGACCCGGTGGTTTAGAGACAGAAGTGGTGGTTCCCCTTTTCCTTGCTGGTTGAAGGGGCACTCTTCATGCCACTGCTCCTCCTTCCTTCAGCTGGTGCCATGAGACTTCCTCTCCCCTTCCACACTTCTGCAACTGCTGACACCCTTCCCTTCTGAGAGTACAGAGCTGCAGTTTCTGTCCTTGAACAGAAGAAGTGCTTTTCAGAATTTGGCTGCAACACACAGGAACCCAAAGAACTTGTATATTGTCTGGCCTTCTTGCTATAATTTTTGGGGTTTTTTTAGTTCCTTAACATATGCTAATTCACTGATAATTTCAACGTTTTTCTAGGGGAAAGGACACATTTGCCTTGTGAAGAAGCTACAAGGAGCTCTATACAACAGATTCTCCTAACAGAATTCTCTAATCAGGCATGCACAAACCAATCTTTCAGCAATAAGATACAAGACACTCCATTTTTAGGACTTGAGCTGATCTGGTAGACAGAAACTGAAGGCTGACATGTTACAACACTTTGTCAAGCCAAATAATACCCAAGAAATACATAGTTCACTGGATGGAATTTCTCTGTTCTAAATGGAGAAGTTAGCCTTGGTCAGTATTTCTGCAGTTATAAAGGCAATGACAGGATCCTTTGGTAATGCCAAGAGAAGTCCTGCTGAGCCTAAGGCAGTTTGCGTGTGATTCCCTCTGCTGCCACTCTTCCACTTCCAGTAGCATCCTCCTGTGCCCATCCCTGCAGTAGCTCCATCCTCCTGTGCCCATCCCTGCAGTAGCTCCATCCTCCTGTGCCCATCCCTGCAGTAGCAATCCCCAAGGTAAGAGCCATTGCCAGAACTGTGGCTGTGGAGAGGAAGATCTTCAGCCCGGGGCTGGAGCAGGTGGAGGAGAACCTGCAGGGGCCAGCATTCAAAGCAGCTTTGTTGGGCAGCACGCACCTGCCAGCAGTGGCATGCCCTGTGCATCTCCTCCGTGCATGATCCAACATGCCCAGTGTCGGAGCAGGATCAGGAGCTGAGATGTGGGCATGCATTCTCAAGCAATGATTCCCTCTGACCTCCTCCCCTCTCACGTGATGCAATCACTCGAGAGTCTCGATGTTCCAGGCTTTTGACAGTTCAGAGGTCTGCAAAGGGTTGAGCCAGACTTGTTTTGTATTGCAGCTGAAATACATCTGGGACAATGGTTAAAAGGAGACCTGTCTGTCTGCAAGAGTTGGAGGATTTTAGAGGTTTGGATGGCTTCTGTCCATCTCCTACATAAATGGAGTGTCTCAAAGAATAATTGGGCTGTCTCTTTTCCAGTCAGAGGCTTGCTGCTTTTTACTTGTCTTATTCCAATACACTATTTTTTAAGCAACATATTTGGTTCAGCCAGTGCACTTGGGAGCCTTCACCCATGTCCTCACAGCCCCTGTGCTCAGCTGAGCTCTTTCACAGCACAGCAATGCCCTGTGCCAGGCACCATTTATGACACAATGCTCTATTGACTATCACTTAGACAGACACTTAAGCAGGAGCTTCAGAATATTTCTGAATAGAAACTGCACTGCCCAAGCATAAAAAACATATGGAGATAGACCACTCAAACAGGACAGAGTGGTGCTGTAAAACCTTTCCCTTTCCCCCATATTACTTGCAACCTTTATGCTTTATCTTTATAGTTCAGTAGGCAGAAGGGCTTTTGTGGTCCTTTCCAGAAGGAGAAGAAGAAAAAAAAATACCCTCACTCTTCCCAAGTAATCTTTCATTTTCTTTACTCAAAATTTGCCTATGTGCAGAAGTGTAACAAGAGTTATTTCCCACTTAGAGCCAACATGAGCATTAAGTAGAAGTCAGGTGTTGTAGAAACCATGTGCTGGCTTTGTACACAGGGTTGAAATTCACTCAGTATTGTGCACAGTCCTTCAGGGAGAAAGTCAGTACAAGGAATAAAGAATATTCCTGTTCTAGTAATTTCTATACTGTTATTACAGTAACAGTATTACTATTGTTATCCTATATCTGTATCTGACTCCACTGTCTTCCCTGTTGGCCCAGCTAGTGTTGGTATTGCAGCAGAAGCAGCTTATCCAGCTGGAAAACAAGCTGGCTGCAGGACCAGCCATAGAGAAGATACCATGAGAAGAACCAGGGTATGAGAAACTGCCAGAGCTCAATGGGAATAAGTTATGTGCCTAAATCTGTCCCCAGAAGAACAATAAATTTTTCAAGTTTGGAGGACTTTGTATTGCAGAGGACTTCATAGCTCAGCTTTGTGAATGTGACTGTTTCAGCTGAGGGCTTTGCATGTCACAGGTGGCCCATGTTTGTTTCAGTGTTTTTTTACAGGTGCCTAAAAGAGGATTTGTCAGTTCTGATAAATTGTCTCCCATATGTGAGACAATACTTAGTGCTACAGAAAGATATGTCCTTTTGTGCTGTGCGTTCCAGTTCATGTGTAACCTCCTGCAATCAGTTTTACCTACCTTACCAACACAGAATTTGCATAGTTTTAAGAAATAAAAATGTCCTGGGAGCTGTGGCTGTGTAATATCTGCCTTTCTGTGGAGCTGAATTGAAAAGTTGGATCAGGTGTGCTGGAATCTCTTCTTCTACCCAGTCTGTTTAAAAGCAGGCATAAATGGTGTAAAGAGACTGACCAAAAAAGGCAGAGAACTGGATATGCAGCTTTGAAATTAGTTCAGGAGAATATCAGAGTCATTCTTTCCATTGTTATTTGAACACACTCATTACTGCACAGTACAGTGTATTCCTTGGAAAATGAGTGCATATGGGGGAACAGATTGGACAGTGTTACAGTCTAAAGTTATTTGCTATTCACTCTGCAAGGTACAACTGAAAACATAATTCACTGCAGGGACTAACTGAAAGGTGCATATTGCTTGTGTGTGCATTGGCAAGCTGTCAAGGTGCTGTTGTGAGCTCTTCGCTACCCCTGCTCCCTGGTCCTGAAGTGGGTACTCAATTGTCCTGAAAAGCCTGTGCTGAACTGCAGAAGTCACATATGAAAAGACCACAAGATTATTTGATCTGCCTCCTTAGCAGTGCTAGATCCCATATTTTATATTATTCATGGCCTTTTTACTTTTTCCTATTTTTTTCTCTCTGCACCACTGTTTGAAGATATTCAATCCTTCTATCCACACAGGACAAAATTCAAGCTTTATGTCTAAAGCATGATCAATGTAAACTATATTAGATTGCTAACATGGAGAACTGCCAGACTCAAAGGAATTCTCCACACAGTGGGGACCATAAGGAAAGGTTCAGATTTGAATTGCATCTTAAAACTTGCGATGTCTGTTCTAAAACAGATGAGTTTGCATCAAGGTTAAATGGAGAAAAAACACTATAGTTCAGTCACCCCAGACAGGAAAGCCAACTTTTTTTCTGGAAAATAAAAATGATAGCTGGATTATGTGTTGCTGGAGTATCAGTGTAGCCCTGTTGCCCACAATATGGCTAGCAAAGGCCTCCCATGGCAGCACAACATTTCTGTAGGCTCCATCCCATCCTTTCTTCCAGTGGCAACAGCAGCCTCCCCACTGTGTCTTGTCAGTGAGGCACCACAGCAGCTTCTCCCACTCTTCTGTACTATTAGTAGATATCAAAATCCCCTCTCTTCTTTACCTATGAACCCAAACAATGTCCTTATCACACTGCTCTGCTAACAACTGTCAGATTTCCACACATTGTCACGATAACAGATATTCCAATTGTAATCTTCCCATGTTTTCCAAGCAGCATGTCCTACAAGCAGTCCAGGTATAAACAGAGGTAAAGGAATTTAATCTCTCTAAATGTCATACAAGGCATTTGTACACTCTGATAGCTGCAAAAAAAAACCTCACTTCCCGCTGCTGAGAATAGATAGTTGTTAGTTAAGGTCTAATTGTGTAACTAGGGCTTTTCTCAGCATTAGAAGGAAATTTGGGAGGCATGTCTTCAGTTGACACATGCAGGATTAATGATCTTGTCCAAAGTGCTTGTAAAAGACTAGTGTTGAGACAAGCCCAGAACTAAATGAGGCCTCCTTTATTAAGCAAGGCTGCTGTATTTGCACTAGGCAGCACAGCAGAAGAAAGACTTCTCCAACAGCTCATTTATTTATCTGGCTTAGGCATTACTTATTTGTCATGTTTTAATAGCTCTGTGTCGATTATCAGTTCCTTTAGTCAAAATGGAAGTTGCATTGTCATTTGTTTATAACAGACACACATTGAAAAAAACATACAACACAGTTAATGTCAACTGGCAGGTTCTGGCCACTTCTCTCTAGTGAAAGGAGCAGTTTCTTCAATCCAGCTATAGAAAATTATGGTTTTGGTAGGGTAGGGGCAAATCTGTGATCTGTTGTAGACCTAGTACAATAATTTCAGCAAGGCAGCACAAGCTTGTCCATGTGCTTGTGACACAGTGGCAGCAATGCAAGACTGTAAACTCCAGACTACTTTTAGACTTATCTTGGGAAAGGGGGAGTGAAGGGTGAGGGAGTGTAGTTTCTGCAGGACACATTTCTGCACTCAGATATGGGCTGTGGTAATCAAATCTCTCTTAGGAAAATTAAGGGCTTCAGGCTTCTTGGTATATTGCCAGGGTAACCTTTACTTGGACAAAATGCTGCCGCTCCTCCTTCCCCTGTGAAAATTTCATCACAAAAGATGATGATGCAAATTGCTTTATAGGAACATGGACACACCTTTATTAACTCTGATTGCCACTGAATTGCAAAAGTTTGGGGGTAAGAGTAGGGAGTAGTGAAGCAAGGGTAGAATATGAAGCAGGCTCCCCAGCCTGAAGTCTTTATTGTAACAAGTACCCACAGTCAGTGAGAGTTCATGGCTGCTTAGCTGGATGAACATTTCCAGATTGGTCCCATTATTTGCATACACTTCCTTGTTCCAAAGAAATCTTGCAAAAAAACACATGCAGGGAAAGCACTACATTTTCAGTCTTGACTGAAGCAATGCCATCTGCAGAGTTCACCTATCTGCTTATTGACTTGATCTTATAAACTAAATGAACTAGCCCATTTAGTTTTTATTTCCTCCTCCTCCCCTTTTTCGCCTCTCTTTGGCAAAAGAAATAACTAATATTCAAAGGAAATGAGTTGTGAAAACTCTAACAGGCTGATAACCATTAGTTTCTATAACCCATTATGGCAATGCAGTATTCCCTGGGGATGAACAAAAAACTTTAGGATGTTCACCTCTGTTTGGATGCCCTTAGAGAGCACCAGAGTCCTTTATCTTGATGGAGTCAGTGTTCCCTCCCCCATATTCTCTCTCTCCCCCAGCAGCTGAGAGATTTTTGCGGATGCACAGGTACAGTTAGGAGTTGTCTGTTCTTACACTCTGTGCCCTCCCTCAACTCTGCTTCTTGCCAGACCTCCCCGAAACCTCTTTGTTGGCACCACTGTGTGTCTGACCTGAGTTACCAGGACTTCCCCATGAGCTCCCAAAGGAGATCAGCAACATGGGCAATTTGAGACTGCTTCCATTCACTCACTGCTTCTTCAGTTTCCCTGGACTCTGTTCCAGTTGTGAGACAGAATGATGAACAGAGCACTACTGAGGTGCTACACAACACGAGGAAAATGTCCAGCATCCGACTTGCTTTTCCACCTCAGTCATGGGTTATCTTGCAATTGGCTGTGACCATGCATGCACACATCCCTACAAAGTCACTGAGAGTCAAGAGCATGGTGTTCACCATGAGACCTGGAAGTTAGGAGTTGCAGGCAGCTTCTATGCTTAGAGCAGTGACAACAGTCCTGCTGTTGACCGAAGCACCATTCCAGGTGGACTTTTCCCTGATGCTCTAACCCAGTCACTTTTGTGCCAAGTTACCTCCCAAAAGTCATATCTGCAAGTCACCTGGATTTGCTTGCTACTTTTACACTGAATTTTGTCTTGTGGGAGGCACCACTGAAAGGCAGTAACACTAAAATCCTCCAAACTCTCTTGACACCTCTCCTGATGATGGTCTAGGAGGGTACAAAGCTTAAGTTAAAAGCCACTAATAGCTTTGCAAGCCCTTCACTTGCAGGACAACTGTGGGAGTTAGTACTCAGCCTTTGCTGTCTTTTTTCCCTGGTACCACATGTGATGGAGGAGGGATCACAAAGAACCATGTGACAGGCTAAGGGGCTGTGGAGATTGTGCCTGGAGCTCTTGTCTTCTTCCAAAACCCCTTTAAACACATAAGGCAGAGGCACATGCATAGAGACCACATGGGCCATGACCCTTCTTTCATTCCAGGACACCAAGCAGAAAAGTAACTCATGTCCATAGAAAACAAAAATCTTAAAAATCCATACTCCTTTAACTGCATGCAGCCAACTCTTTCACTTACTTACTCAATCTTTTATTTCCCTAGATAAGACCCAATCTAACCTCACAAGCTGTTGCTGCAGGGTTTGGAACTGGAGAACAGATGATAAAAATATGATAATTTTCAATGGTTTTTTTCGGTCTATAGCTGTCTTCATTTGTTATCCACGAGGCTCTATTCACCCAAGAGGGGAAAAAAAAGCTGCCATCAACCTTCCCTCTGCTTTCCCACTGCCAAAATTAATGTGCAGACTTTTTCTTCTATAAAGGGGAGAGTTAGGTGGGAACAGCTCTTCCGACACGTTGACTAACAAAACGTGAGTGCTACACACCGTGCATGGAAGGGAGCCCAGTTTGGATTTGGGAGCTGCACAGTCACATACAAGGCCCTTCATTGCACAACCTGGCACACAGAAACACAGCTGTGCAACCCAGCTGGGAAATGGGGGAGGCTAACAGCTCCTTGAATTCCCCTCTGTAACCCAGCACTGCCACATTCAGGCAGTAACACTGGGGAAAGTATGCACTGCATGCACTGCATGACACCAGACTGATAGGAGTTAAATTAAACTGGTTTGGGAAACAAGTCTCAGGACCATGGGTAAACATTCATCCATATTACTACACACAAATAAAATTTAATTCCTTCTTAATGACCCAAAAATAAGACTTGACAGTGATGTTTTATCTAACAAAATAACAGATTGTTGCATATTCACTGGCTCTGTTACCATGGTGCTCAGCTATCCTTGAGCATATTATCTAGAAGAGTAATGTCCTCCAAGTATCATGGTGGTAAAAGCCAGCCCAGGACTGACATTGTACAAGTCGGTCTTTTTTGTAGAGCTGTATTCTGAAATGCTTAGATCACTGACATGAATGTCAGCATGAAGGACTGCCACAAAGCTTCTGGCACTACCAGTGAGGTCATGGTAGAAGAGAAAGAGAAGGCCAGAGTATTTATTTAAAAATATTTTGAAGGAAAAATGTTTAGTCATCCAGGATGGCTGGGGAATGGATGGCTGAGGAACAAGGCAGTCAAGGAAACAGATGCAAAAAAACTGTTGAAATACATAGGCTTCTTCATGATACATAGGCTTCTTCCTGATGAAGACATTTCTCTCGAGCACTGCAGGTACCTCAGTGAAAAACAAATGATCCAAATGCATATTTTTCCTTGAACATATTACAGCCATTCCACACAGGTATTGTACTCATCACCAGTTATTCATTAAGCAGCATGACTAACATCTGTCATGTGGTGTTTGTTCACTCATTATCTGTCCATGGGTAAAGAAGTCTGTTGCAGTGGTATGCAGGTTGTTTTGGTAAAGGTTTTTATTATTTTTATTATGATTTACTATGTGTTACTGTACATTCAGAACATAAAATGTGCTTTTGTAAATACTTAAGCCAAAAGGTATGAACAATCCCATTGAGAATTTTTGAACTTTCCACAAATGCCTCATATAAAATTCTGCATCATCTGCAGACCACCCTTACCCTCTCAGTGTGCACTGGACTGCATCAAAGAACCAAAACTGCTCAAGATAGTCAGACAGGGCACCCCTCAACTTAGTTAAACCATCCAAGACTGGATGCATAACACTTGAAGGCAACGTTGGAGGTGTCTAAATTTCAACAGAAAAAAAAATAAATGAAAGATGCAGAGTTGACAGGCATTGAGAACAGTCATCAACCAGCCAAGAATAGGCTCATAAGTGAAAAATGGCAGAGGCTTGAAGAGAGGCCCATAGTTCATGCCCTGCATAACATGCAGTCTTTGCCACTACATGACAGGTTTCTTTTGCCCAAATAATGTCTTTTACTTGCTCCATCTAAAACATTTTCTGACATTTAGTCATTCATTCCAGGCTGTCCTAGGAAACATCTGTACAGCAAATGTGTCTTAGACATACAGCTTGGATGAAAGAGATTTCCTTTTGGACTGGACAGCCTGAAATAATGTCCTATGCAAATAATACAAATGATTGATACTTGTGGTATTGCTCACCACAGTGCTTTCTGCTGTTTCTCCCTTGATTTTTAATGAGATTTAAAAGCCTGTGAGTGAATAACCCCAGTCTTTTGATTAACTTAGCTAGCATGAAAAGCTGGGGGGCCTATGTGGCAGGTGCTGTGGGTTGACAATAGGGGTACTGTTTAATCCAAGGGAAACAAAAAGGAGAAAAAAGCCGTGAATAAAAGGATACAGGAGCTTTTCTGAGGTCAGGAGAAGCATTTTAGATCAGGAGGTGAAAAGAGAGGCCAGCTACACAAAACATTCCTTCTTGCCACACTACTTGGCCAGCAACATGAAAGTATACCTTGTAATTTGTTCTGCAAAAGACAATGGAATCAAAGTGAAATATCTTAAGTACCTGAAGTTTGTTGATACTCAGTGGATCACCTCTGCTTGCAGGAGTAGCTGGTTATGGTTCCTTGGGGAATAAACTATTCTTCTGGATGTTGCTCCTTACCAGGCTCACCTCTTTTAAACCCAGAGAAACACAAGGAGACAGTCTAACAAGTGCAATAGCATTTCAACACAGGGAAAAATGGTATGTGATTTACAGGCTTGTTTGTTTTTAAATATGGACTGACTCAGTTACTGAGAGTACTAATTATGCAATCAGTGATTGGGAGTTTAGAGTGGAAAGTAGAAATGTTGAATCAAAATCACAAACAAACTTTTTGTAAAATGCCTGAAAGTGTTTTTGCTCTTGTCTGTGCTCTGCAACTGCAGTGGGTTCAGGGTCATTCATGTAATTCCTTGTGCCTTTAAGATACTGTTTCAATGTATAAATGGGTCTTTAGAGACTTAAAGACAGATGGAGAAGAATACAGTTTCAAAATTTAATTAAATACCTTCCAGTTACGAAGCACAGATGTTCAGGGTCAGGAACACACAAATGCAGCATTGCTGTAATGTGTCAGGCTATTGCTGCTGCTGTCGGAATAACCTAACCACTTGCAGGTGACTCGGAAGAAGGTGCAAGAGCACGAAAAGGAAAATTATATAATAATTTGCCTACTGAAAATTCTTCAATTCTTTCAGTCACTTGCCATAAGTACTTATAGACAATTTTTTAAAATCAGCGGGTGAGACAACGACAGATGCTCACATTATTAATTTGTGGCCAATGGCTTTTCAAGTTTTGCAAAGGTCTTGGGCCAAGTGATAACACCTGGGAATAATTTTCATGTGGTAATTGTGTATCATGGAATTCTTCTTTTCCTTTTAATTAAAAGGAAATTACAGACTTTCAACTTCATGAAGCATCCCCCATTTTTCCCTTAATAAAAAAATTAGTGTAGTTTACAACATTTCAAAAATGTTTATTGTGATGCTTTTTTTCCTTCCTATTCCCACTAATATATATAAATTAATTTTTTTAACTACTGCAGTTTGAAAATCCTTTTTTCTTTTTAATGCTTCCTTTAAATAACTGGAAAATCCCATGCAAAGACTGATCACTTAATGTGCTTGTGGATTTTGTGGTTTCTCCAGTCCTGCTTTTAGGCTACTAGGAACCTCTTGCGGATGTGTTTTTATTGAGCACTATATACATTAGTAGAAGGACTGCTTAAGGACCATGTGATTTCCCGGGGAAATATCAGATGAGTATCCATTGGACCTGATTCAGTTTTATATAGGTATTTCTAACCAATGCATGTTCCTATGCCTTATATGTACACTCCTTTTTGTTTTCTCACACTCTCTTGCATATTTTCTACCTCTCTCCTTTGTGTTTCCCATTCTCATCCATTCCCCCTCTTCCCATTTCAACTATGTCTGCACAGGCTTATCTCAGCCTTTTAGCTTGTGTACTCCAACTGAGTACCTATACACCCCAAATCTCCTGGTGTTGATCCAGTTGATATGAACTACTCTACTTTTTGAGCGTTTACTTCCTGTTGTGGGGGCTGAAGGAGAACCAGAACAACTTACCCTCACAAAAATGATGTTTGTAAGATGAACCGTGTCCACACCAGAAGCACTTTACAAGTGTGCATAACTGACCCATTTAACCCCATTTCCAGCCTCATTGGAACAGGGAGGGGCCAGGGCTTGTGCGTGGCTGTAAGCAGCCCTTGGAGAAGGCTCCACAAACAGGGTAAGCTTCAAGGGAGCTTCAGCCTAGAAGATGTTTTGAGCATCTTATGGAAAATCACTACCCAGTGTTCCCCCCTCCCTCCCAAACACACAGACAGGGACATAGCGTATTTATTGAGGGTACCAAAGTCATGAAAGAAAGGGAGATGCAGTTTCTGCTCCTAACGATCTGCAATGCCCACGTGTGGACGTCTCAGGGAAGGGTGAAATGTGCGGACGGACATCTTTTCTCCTCAAAGCTCCTGCTCAGCTTGCCCCCGTGCTTCCACGCATCCAGGGCAAGCCACACACCTCATTTCACAGCCTCCCGGCGTCGAAAACGAGGAGTTCCGCTGAACCTGCCGGCATGAGGGAACAAGTAAAATAAAACTGAGCGAAGTTACCCCTTCTCTGGGGAAAACACAGAGGAACGCACGGACGGCTGCGGGCGCAGCGACCAACCGCGCTCAGGGGGAAGAGGCCGGGGCCGGGCTGCCCTCTCGGCCCCACACCGCTCCCGGCAGGCAGGGCGGGAAGAACGGAGGTGGCGGCCCCGCTCCCCTTCCCCCGGGCGGCCCCTCGGGGGCCGGCGATGGCGATGGCCGGAGCCCGGCCGGGCCGCGGGCCGGGACCCCCGGCGGCAGCGCCGCATGCGCGGGCGGGGGGGAAGAGAGGAAGCGGGAGAGCACCAGATTCAAATCGCTGATTCTGAAGGGAGGGGAGAAAAGTAGGCGAAGGAGACAGCCCGGGGGAGTGGAGCGCTGTGGAGGAGGGAGGGAGAGGGAGGAGGAGGAGAAGAAGAGAGTGGGTGGAGAGTGTAGAAGACTCTAAGGGAACGCGGCAGAAACCAGGAGAGGAGGCACGGCAGACGGCCGGGGTAGGCGGAGGTGTCAGGGGAAGGACAGGGCGCCTTTGGGCACCCACGGCGGCAGCGTGGGGCACCCACCCCGGCTCGCCCACCCACCCGCCCGCGCTGCCTACCGCCAGCACCATGGTGGACAGGGGCCCCTTGCTGACCTCGGCCATCATCTTCTACCTGTCCATTGGGGCGGCGATCTTCGAGGTGCTGGAGGAGCCCCACTGGCGCTCGGCTACCGACAACTATAAGCGGCAGAAGACGGAGCTGCTCAAGCAGTTCCCTTGCCTGGGCCAAGAGGGTCTGGACAGGATCCTGCAGGTACAGCAAACGCCGCCGGGGCGGGGAGCGGGGCTGGGGCCGGGGGTGCCGGCGGCAGCAGGTGCTGCAGGGCGCCCTGGAGCGGAGAACCCCGCGGCCGTGGGCAGCCGGGCTGAGGAACCAGCCGCGACCTGGCACAGCCCGACCGCGTCTGTGCCTTCACAAAGCCCGGTGCCGAAAAACTGTCCCTCGAGCGGCAGCGGAGGGAAACCTCTTAATCGTTCCTAACTGCTTAATGACAGAGCCTTAAAATGGGTCCGCGTTGCCTTCTCTTTCCCTGTGCGTGCTAAAGAGCCGGGGGTTGATTTCCAGCGGCCGGCCCAGAGGTGCCGTCCGGAGTGCGCTCCCGCCCTCTGCTCAGCCCGGCGCCGTGAATGCGCCTCTTGTTTTAGCACCCACGGTGGTTCCTTCTGCCTCAATGGATGTTGTGTTAAGAGGAAGGGAAGATGAAGCAAAATGTCTAGATCCCCTTGTGTTTGGTCTGATTTTCTTCCCTTTCTCTTTTTTCTTTTTGTTTCTCCCCTTACTAAATGCCTGGGGGTCCCGCAGAGTGACTGGGGGAGAGGGTGCACGGCTCGCACGGGGGGATGCTCGCAACTCCTGCGCTGTTATACTCTAGGAGACTGACTTTTTTCCAAGCCATAAGGAGTTGATAATCGTCCTGTCTCGCTCATCTGGCAGAATGCTCTTCAAACCTAATTATTAATCGATAGCGTGTATTAAACCCGAGAGCAATATAAACTTAGTGCATTCTTATGGACGTGGAATCCGTTAAAATGTGGTAAGCAGTAGTGAGCTATGAAACACAGGCTGCCCAGATATGTGGGGCTCCAGTGGCGAGAGTGAGCCATTTGGGACTTTAATTTCAGAAATATTTATACCGAGTAGATTTTCTGTTCATTATGTTTGGATTTTTATAAAATTACTTTATTTTCAAATTCAGTAAAAGTCGATTGAAATGCTCAAATTTAGAAGAACGGCAAAGTGGCTCATTAGTTTTCTTGGTGTAATCGATACTGTGCAAGCTTGGAAGAGTATAGACTCTTTATCCTAAAAGTTTGTGGTTAAAAGTTCCCTTTCTTCGGTTGGTGGCTTCCTTCTGTCTGCTTCAGATAGCAGAGGTTTCTGGTCGCAGTGTCCTTATTGTTCCCATCTTAGTGCCTTGTTAAGTGTCTGTGGCATTTAGTGGAACAGGTGGGTAGAGGCTTGAAGGACTATAAAGAACTATAAAGAGATGTTGGAAAATGAAAGACGTGTTATGTGTTTGGAGTATGTTTTTGCTGTTCTGGAGTCTTAATGAAGTCTTGCTCTAGTTTATATCCCAAACCTGTTTTAATGTCCTCAAGGAAGAAAACATTGTTTGGATTGGGATGTGCCTGGCACGCTTAACTTGCTGCAGACATAATGCAGAATCTACATTCTACCTCAATTTATTATGAAAATTATGTTGGTATGAGGGAATCATTAACGGGGTTTTATGTTTGGTTATTTTTTCCCATGATGCGTATCACAATGAATGCTGAAGTGGCAGAAAGTTGGGGGTTTTTTGGTTTTGGGTTTTTTTTCCTTAAAATACAAGATGATAATGAAAAAACGTGGAGGGCCTTTCCTCTTCAATGCATTAGCCCCTGATGATAATATTATACGTGGTTTGAGGTTTCCCTCTGCACTTCTTCCAATCCTATCCTACTTTCCATGTCCAGTCTTGCTAGTCTGATGATCCCACATAGATATTCTGTTGTCATCCTAAGTTCAGGTTAGCTCAAATGTAAATTATTTTATTTCACTTTTATTGGTAACTGCAAACTCTACTGCCTGCTCTCTTTTAGACTTGTAGTTTTGTGTCTGTTCGTATTCAACTTCTATGTAAGAAGTGATGGGAAAGAGAGGAGTGTGTCATAACTGACAGAGAACAATGGCAGGGTGAAATCTTAACCTAGCTGAAGCTAACTGATGAGTGGGGACAGTGGAATTATGTAAGGACATCAGGATTCTGTCCTGTAAACTGTAAAGTATGTACAAATAGTCTTTGTAGTTGTCCCTTTTCAGCCACTCAGTGCTGCTTCTATTGTGTTCTGCCGAATCTTTAAAGCATTGCTAGCATCTCTTTCACAAATCCTGACCATCCTCTTCTCTTGTTAAAGCTCCGCATTTATTCTCTATTCACAGCCAGAACGTCGTTGATTGAAAAATGGGCTTTTTACACCTCCCCACCCATCCTCATCCCCACTTCTGTTTTGTTCCTCTGAGCCTCTTCCTCTAGCTTCTTCCAAGGACTCCCTAGACTTGTTCTTGGGATTTTGCGTGGTTTAACTCGTTTTTCTGCTGTTGTCCTTTTTTTAAATAGGTGATTTCATCTTGGAGGCTCTTCTTTCACTCTGTTTCTGGTACCCACTGATACTCGTGTGACTTTACAGAGCCATGTTGAGCTTTGCTGTTACTTCTCTGATGTTCTATTTAAGACCCCCATTTAAAACATACTGGATAAAGTTCTTCAGCAAATATCACCAACTGTAGAATTTTAAATGGCTGTTGGTAAAATGCAAGGATGCCAAGAAATGTTCAAGTTGAACTAACAATACCAATTTTGTTTCCAGAAGCAGCCTGAAAGGTGACAAGGACTGACTTATTCAGAGACGGGTCTCTCTGCTGCCCTTGTTCCCCACTCAGGTTAGCTGTGTGTTCCTTTGAGCCTAATGCTAGCTGTAAGTGCAATGGAAACTGTGTGAAATGACTACAAAGCCAGATCTGTGGCGTTGATCTTGAGCACTTCAAAAGACAAGCAGGTTATCAGTACAGATTCTCAGCTCAGGTACAGACCAGCAGCTCTGTACCAACAGTTTGACTGATTATTAAGTGTGCTGTATTTGGTCAAATGCTGTCTAAAGTTTATATTCTGTAATAAAATTTCACAGTGTATTACAGTAGAAATACACCACAATAAATGTTTATTGAAATGTGTTTAACACACTTGCAGAAATTTACAAGCCGAGTATTGTAGGATATGCAAAAAAGAAAGCTTTTTTCCTCCATCCTGAGAAATCCTTAAAAATAAACTTGCTTAAAAGCAGCTTTTAGGAGACTCTTGTGTGAAGAATCCATTTGCTTTTGATTGTTGAGAGCACTATACTATTTATCATAACTGTAAGTTATGATAAATAGTAAATACTTAAACACTTCTCAGAGTAATGTTATGTAGACCCTGATTTTAAAGGTGGCTCACCCTGGGCAGTGTATAGGCTAGCTTCTGCCTGTCCATGTTCTTCTGGGTAGAGCTAATTGCTCACATATAAATGTGGCTGAGATGCCACATTATTCACATTATTTAAGCCTCCAAAGACCCTCAACCACAACTGTGTATTGACACAAGGGCTGTGTAATCTCCCATCTTTATGTACAATTATTTTGGAACAGAAATGTCTCATAACTCTTTGGAATATGTGCAGAAATTAACATTGTTAGTATTAATGTCACTATATCATATTTATCATCATTGTAGGATCTTAAAAGTAGTGTGTAACAGCTTTGTCTGTTGATACAATTCTGTGCCTTGTCGTTGCCACTTGTTTCAGTGGCCCCAAGTCTTGGGACTCTTTAGGAAAGGGCAGCAAAGCAAGGATCCAGTGATGACAAATATAAGGTGATTCAGTCATTTCCCTCTTCTCCAGTTCCTTACTTTTACTCTTTATTGCTCCATGCTGGTTGTGAAACATCAGCTTTAATGATAAAGGAGCTATTCATGCAAGGAGGTGCCCTCTTGACCCTCATGTCTATTCACACACGAGCAAAGGTTTGCCTACACTGGGCTGCGTCTTATTTACCAGGAAATCTTCTACTTGCCCACCAGTCATTGAAAAATGATACTCTTCCCATTGATAAACATCAAGGCTGGTGAAAAGAAAGGGAATCATTTGCAGATGAGTGAAAATGGTTACTTTTAAAACAGCAATAAAATGAAAAGAGAAACTGCTGCCTGTGTTTAGGGGAAGGCAAACATACTGAGTATGAGAAAAAATAGTTGGAGTCTTTATTTGAAAAGTGTACAAGACTCTAAGCAGGCCTGAGATACAACTTTGGAAACCTAAATGTTTAGACTTAAAGCCCAGTGCTGTGAACAAACATTTTAGAAGACTTTTAAGGATGGCTGCTGGAATACACATGGCACATGGTTTATGCTAAAGAAAATAACAGTTAAGTGGATTAATAGTAGTTTCTCCCCTGGTTTTTAAAGTGTCTTCACTTTTCACAAGTACCTGCAGGTGTATTTCCAGGATTTTGGTTTGTGTTTGAAGATGGAGAAGCTTGCTTCGATATTCTTGCTTGAATATTCTTGGAAATTGAGAAAATTTAAGATTATTCTCGATTCTGAACATTGTTTGCCACATTGCTTTAATTTCAAGCTGCTGCCTCAAGGTTTAATCTATGTGCAGTACTTTTGAGACAGTCTACAAACTAGAAAAACTAAAGTTTTCTTAAAAATTTGGACTAGGTTTTCAATGCTTTGTTCAACATGTACCAGAGATGATGGCTTTTGCTTAGCCAGTATAGAGTGATTTGTTTTTCAGTGTAAAGTTAATAGGGGCATCTTTTTCATAATATTTTCCCTTTTTTGTGCTCTTCAGGAGATGCATAAATGAGATTCTAGACTTACTTGGGTTTGTTTGTTTGCTCTTTACCATCTTGATCCCTTTCATTGAAGATACTGAATGGATAAATAGGGGACTGAATTAATTATCTGGAATTCCAGTTGATTTGTCTCTTTCAAGGCGAAGCCTTTTTCATAGTCCAAGCAAAGTGAAGCTGAGCATCTTTCAAACAAGGACTGCCAGTGAAACAGAGTTGTTAACTGTTTCTAATATCCTTCATATAAAATCTTGACAATGTAAATTAGGGCTTATGCATGTGAAATAGGTATTCCTAGATTTTTCAAATTTATATCTTAATTATGCATTGTCTAAATTCAGCAACTATAATTTGAGATGAAAATATAGGACCACTATCCACAGCCAACTAAGATGCCTCAGAGTGTGACTTAGTGGTACTGCCACTGCAACATTAGAAAAGAATTGAGGACAGGCAGCACAGAATCATTAGGGTTGGAGAGGACCTCTGAGATCACAGAGTCCAACCTTTGACAAACACCAACTTGTTAAGTGGACTCTGGCACTGAGTGCCATGTCTAGTTGTTTCTTGAATGCCTCCAGTGATGGTGACTCCACCATCTTCCTGGGTAGTCCATTCCAATGCTTAACAGCCCTTTCTGTGAAGAAATTCTCCTGCTGTCCAGCTGTGTTACACCACAGCTTTTCTCTGGGTGTTTCTACACAGGAAACCAAATGTAAGCAGGCATGCTTTTCTGTTGTGTTTTCTTTTTTTTTTCCTTTTTCCCTGTTTAACCATTAAATTGTTTGAACTTTCTTGGAAAATAGTTAAACAAAGCTGATAGTGCATACACTGCAACTCTACTGATGGAGCAATAGCAATCGATCAGAAGCCATAATTTTTCTGCTATGGGCTTTTCCTTTTTCCTGTTACGAACTTAATCTTTGAGTGTTCCTAGTATGCCGTCTTTCTGTTACCTTAGAACTGAATGTTTGTGTGACCTTACATGTTACCTTCTGCTACTAGGTGTGTTTTTGGCAAGCTCTGCTCTAGAGACCATGGCATGCAAGTAGTTTTGCAAGTTATCAACAGCTTGTTCTCTGCTTTGGTTCACACTGTATATATGGTTTTTGCAAGATACCTTCTGTAGCCAGTGAAGATACAGTGTAAGGATGAGTTTGTACAGATTTCCTTTTTATAAACAAGTTGTTGTTTTTGCTATGTATTAATAATTAAACACTATTAATTGTTTTGCTTTTGTCTGAATGCTGTTGACTTTCAGAACAGTTGTTTTCCTTGCTGGTAGTGCAATTAGATGTCAATATAATAGTACACAACCCAGAAACAAGCTTGATTACAAGTGAGAGTAAATAATCTGATCAGCTGAGGAGCAAAGGAGAATGCTTTTGCACTTTGGTGCTGTGGATCTGCTGATCACAGTGCCTGTGATTTGCAGAGGTTTTATTTTGCCCTGGCACTTGTTTGATTCTATGGATTGACTACATAAGCACATGTAGTTAAATATCTTCCTGGAGTAGGTTGGAATAGTAGTGTGTCTTTGGGCTTGCTTTGGTCCAAACTGAGCTCATCACAAACTGAGCCTGCTCTCTAGTGTATACCAGAATGTGGTAACAGGACGAGTTCCGGGGTTCACTCTTCAGTTAAATCAAAATCCTGAAGTACCACCTGTGATGCTACAGACGTCCTCAGGAGAGCCACACTTTGAAGCCGATTGAACTTTTATAATAAGCATGCAATATGAACTTTGCATTTTTGCTAGCTTTGTCTGCTGAGGGGATGCCTTGGGCTTGAAGGAACTTTGTCTTGCTTTATTGTCTGTCTTGATTCTGTCAGGTCACTCATCAGCACTGCTGGTTCTAGCATTACTAGATCTTTTCTTTAAAACACCAGGCTCTTCAGCAGGGAACTTCAGGCTGGCAGTTTGTTTTCTGTGTCCTCCCACCTTACATGATCATGTCTTTTTATTGGGGTTTTTAGTTTTTATTTTGTTTTTTATGTACTTACCAACACCTGAATTGTAGGCAGGAGAGATTGTTCCTAGGCATGTATTGCTCTATTTACAGTCAAATCAGTACCAAAGTTTGTTTTTTTCCTGTAGGCAGGAGAGATTGTTCCTAGGCATGTATTGCCCTAGTAGCTCTATTTACAGTCAAATCAGTAGCGAAGTTTGGTTTTTTCCCCTGCATTGTGTTGTGGGAACTCAAGTGGATCAAATACACTCTTGGGTGCAAAATAGCTTCTGGAATGTTTTAAAATCAAACCTCGTACATAGATTTTCTTAAGAGAAAGAATGTGAGTGATAAAAATGAAGTAGGAAACAAATAATAGGTTGTGTTTCCTTTTCTAACTGTATGTGTGTCTGTAGTGTTTCTTACGATGGAGCTATCTTTTTTAGCCTCTGTTGTGGGGTCAATTGCTACAGATCAGCCAGTCTGTAGGACTTTATTTCTGCCTTAATGAAAAGGTAGAAACAGATCATGATTGAGCAAACTGGCAAATACTAAATTTTTTTCTGTGTCTTGCAAATACTGTGTAAGCATTTTCCAACTGCTGAGAAACAAAACACAGACCTGTATGTCTCTTTGAGGTGGCAAGAGGTGCAAAAATGTCCCAGTTGGGCCTATCACAGGTCTCTGTATTCTGATACTTGCTAACAACAGTGACAGTTAACATTCATTTGGACTGCAAAGTAAGTCACAAGATTGTCGGACAATGGCAGTGAGTAATAGCTGATGGAACTTGAAAATAATTCTGCAAAGGGTTGTGAAGGTCCCAAGGTAGAAAGCAAAGCCAGATATGATACAGTATTTGTGATGGCCTGGCTAAAATATCAAATTATCAGTGATGACTTTGCTGTGTGACCTCCAAATGCTCATATTGCTGCTCTTCTTTGCTACTCCCAGCCTGCTCCAAATGAGTAAAAAAGCTTTGGAGAAAAGTTGCTCAAGAATCGTGTTTGGTCCCTCGCTAGAGATATGGCACTTTATAAGTAGATTGGTTCTGGCCTGTAATGGAAGTGAGGTTGATGAGTCTTCTCCAGGCACCAAAGAAACAGGGGAGGTGTTTGGAGCCAAGCAGCTGAACAAAGAGAAGAGTTTAATCAAGCTCACTGTGATACCGACTTCTCCCTTAGCCTCTCTTGCATTAGTCTGGCTGGAATGCTCAACCTACCACATGCTCAGCTCTTACAGTTGCTGTTAACCAGCTACAGACTGTAACGCAAATATGTTAAAATCAAGTCAAATAGTTGATCTATGATAACCTGCCAGTTAAGGCTTCTGTCTAAGTGGGTGTACGTGACTGCAGAATGACAGAGGGCAATCAGTGCTTGCCTTGTTGGCACAAGGGTTTTTGAAGGGCACTGGAGTTTATGCTTCACTCTTTCTTATTTTTATCAGTGCACTCTGAAAATTTTTCACCTGTGTCACTATCAATTGCCCTTTTAAAATAACCACTTGCCTGCTTCCACCTTTATTCATAGCTTTTTAGGTGGGAGGCAAGGAAAGTGAGAGAGAGCAAAAAATTTTGAAGTTGCTTCTGTTTAGCAGCAAACCCAGTAGTCATCTTTATTGTGTCTCTACATTATTTGTTACAGTAATACTAGATTTTCTGGTAGTGTCTTAACTGGATTGTGACTATAGGATAACATTGCTTTTTCATGAAGTTGTTACATTGTCTTTGCAAGGTCCTAAAGCTGTCAACTTGATTAATGAAATGAGAATAGATGTCTTTATCTTATATTTAGGAGAAGTAAAATATAGTTCAAACTTTGAGAGTACCTTGGCTTTATTTGCATGTTTTAATAATGCTTGTTCAGCTCTCCTGCAATTAGACAGTTGGTTATTTGGACAGATGTCCTCACAGGTGGCTACTTCTTGTCTCCTAGTGGAGAAACACTGTCATAAAGTAGTTTCACACTAGATGTTGAGTAGGTGTTTTCAGCTGAATTCTGTGCATCTTGGAAAAACCGTCTCACTTATTTGAGGCAACTGCAGCTTTTCTGTGGTTTTGTTGACTTCCTTAGATCTTGTATGCGAGCAGCTTTTAAGCTTGAGGGTTCTCTACTTGGAAATGTATGAGTGCTTCCCCTGTCTGAGCTTTGGAGAAGGTACTAGATGCTGCTGAACAGTTACAGATGTCAGTTGCAGGAAACCCGAGCTAGGAAGGAAAAGAGTAGCAGAAGCAACAACTATGGTACTTCTGCCAGTTGATCCCTCTTGCCTTTAATACTGTACTAAAAAGGTGACAAAGTGGTTTGGTTTTCGCCCATCCTCAGGGATGGGACAGTTGAGAAGTGATGGAGCACGGAGTCTGTTTATTACCTCCCACACATCAATGCTGTACATTACTCTTTGCCTGCAATTTGTCTTGTTTTAGCTGTTCAGGGGAAACTTGCAAATGGATGGGAAATTTTGTGAATCTGAAAGTGTGCATGGTAGTTTTAAAGTGGAAATTACTAAGCTTACTTTTTCACTTACTTAAGATCCTTTCTACAAGATACATGCTGCAATTTCTAGTTTACCTGTGGGGTTTGACCAGGACTAGATGTGGTACAGGGCTGAAAAGATGATTGGAGAATTATTGAAGCAGTATCTGTTCTGCTTTCTGTCACTTAGTGGTTGGAAGCTCCCTTGGTAAGAAAGCCCCTTCTGTGTGCTTGTTAGTGTAGTGCCAAATGTATTTAAATAGCAGAAGATTGTGTTCCAGTGCAAATGTTGTATGTATGGTTTTTAATGTTATACAGTTACTGAAAAGAAAAAAAAAAAGGGGTTGTATATATGCTGACACAACTGTGTTTAATAAATACTCTAATGCATGGCTAGCTTTTAGGAGCAGCCTGATGTTATTGCCAGTATAATACACTCAGCCAGCAGAAGAAATAAGCAGGCAAACCAAGCTATTACAGGTCTGAGACTGTCTAGGTCAGACTGTTTCCTAGTCTGTTATCTCAGTTACTGATCACACTCCTTTCTAGCCTGCCGTAACTGTGCCGGCAGATCTCTGTATTTGAAAATTTCCCCAGTCCTCCTCAAAGATCAGTCTTCAGTTAATCTAGTACTGAAGAGATTTATAGCAAGTAATATAAAAACATTTTATTTCAGGTTAAGCCGTGGATAAAGCTAAATACATAACAGAAGTCTCAAAGCTAAGAGCCTTTCTGTGGAAGGTTTTTTGCCCTTATTAGACCCCTTAAGATAAACCCATTACCTTGCTAGTCATACAAAGCATCCTGTACCTGCTGACATTAGAAGCATTCCTTGCTTGTCTTCCTCCTCCTCCTGCCTGCAAAGCATCCTGTACCTGCTGACATTAGAAGCATGCCTTGCTTTTCTTCCTCCTCCTCCTGCCTACAGGAATGGTATAGGGAGATAGACTGGTGTGTTTAAGTTATGAAAAGTTTTTGGTTGACCTTGGAAACCCGGTTGTTTTTTTGGCTTAGCAAGGTGGCTTAAGTGAAGGTACTACCCTAAAGACTTTATAGCCAACCGTGTGTCTTTTTCTTGTTCCTGTTTTGTAGTTCAAAAGTCTGCCTAATTCAAAATGTTGTTACAAGTACTCTGCTACACCCAAGTCTGATCACTTTCAGTTTTGTATTTGATGCTGTTGGGACAAGCAAGATTTTTATTCTAGCATGTGTAAACTCACTGAATTGTCAGACAAGTAAGTTGTTAGGATAGGTTGTTAAATTTGAAATGAGGTGTGTGATGCTACTAGCATGCTTCAGCAGCAGCCTCTAGCATGTCTTCAGAGAAACAACACCTTTAAAGAGGTATTGAAATTTGGGGATGAAATACAAAAGTGCTGGTGAAACCAAAACTCTCTGGCATTTTCCTTCTAGTGCCTAAAAAGCCAAGCAGTTTTTAGAGTGTTCAGTAAATTTCTTACCCTGAAGCATATTTTAATGCATGGCTGTAAATAGGAGAGAATATAGTATGCAGTGTTACTTAATGCTTCAAGTCACTTACTGAGTTAAAAAGCTTATTGAGCCTCTGTGAGTAAAGCTGTCAAGTTTGGATCACTTGTGTTTTGACTTGTCCTAATTAACTCTTCCTATACCCTGAGAGCTTGGCAGGTTGGGAGGGAGGGAGTGGTGGGAAGCTTCCTTTTAAATTCAGTTTCCTCTTCTACTTTTCCTGTGTAATACCAACATTTTCTGTCCAACCCCTCTGCATCTAATAAATTCATCTCAATAAACTGTGTTTTTATTGACAATAGGACTGTTTTGGTTTAATTTAAATCTACTTAAATCAATTGCAACTGAACTGAAATGTATTATTTTGGAAACAGACTGCTCCATGGGTTACCATCTGCTTATGCAATCGGTACCAGCTCTGTTGCAAGAGTCTCATGCAAACACTGTCTGGTTCTAACCCTGCCTAACATAGGTCACCAGCTGGTGTGAGGGCTTGATTAAACTCTTGACTCTTCTGCTTCCACTTTCTTATCTCTGAAATGGGGACAACAGCATTTTCCAAAGCCCTTCTAGAGGGGAGTTGGCTACATTAGTCACCATGTATGTATTCAGATAGGAAGGAAGCCTAATCTGGTATTGCAGATTATTTCAGTGTCTTAATTTCAGCTGATGCAACATAAAAGTTGTCAAAATACTTTTTTTTCCCTTTTTCCCCATCCAAGACGAAGTGTGTTATAAGCATTTTGGAACAGAAGTCCACCAAATTAAGCTATACTAATGAAAGCTATGACATAGTCTGATAGATTTTATTTCTGAATGAGAATGTTGGTAAATCAATGAAACCTAGGGACACTCGGCATCTGCAGAACAGCTGCAGTTCTCATGCAGCAGTAACCTTTAGCTAATTTGTCTTCAAAACATGTCTATGTGGAACTTGGGAAAGTGAAAAGGAAACATTTCTATTACTGCATTAATCAAAAGAGCAAGGCAATGCTGGTAAAGCACTGAATATGCTTTTCATCAAAATAGTTTATTAAGTAGTTCATAAAAGTGGAATCTAGTCCTGAAATTAATAGGGGGGAAAATACATAAACTGCTAAATTCTGTAGTCTTGATCTGTCAAAAACACCAAATGCCTCTTCAAAACAGTTGGTATTTACATCCATTGCACAGAAATAAAATTAAGCAACATTTGTTTGCTGAAGCATAGGATCTGCAAATATCACAAATAGGGAAGCTTTAGTATTCAATTCTGCAATGACAAAATAGTTCCAGTTAACTTATTTGCTGAATTAAGGGTTTCACTTACTATTTAACTGCAGAAAGTCACAAAAAGGAAATAACCTTGTTGATCTCTTTCCATTAATATCCCTCACATTGTTTGTCCTATGAATTATGACTTATGGGAAAATTAACTGTCCATGCTATACATCATACACAAGCAAGTCTTAAACAGTGTATGCTGTAAAAATATTGACATGCCTCCAAGAGGTTAATTTCCCTGCAAATTAGACCTTTTTTTCCAAAGGAAACAGTAACACCTATTTGAACTGCATAATAGAAGTAGAACTCCAGTTGTTTAAATTGTTTTTTTACGGACTCTTACCACCTAAACCTCAATGACTTCATGTTTTACTCTAAAGCAGAAACTACTCCAAAACTTGGGGGGGTTATTGCAGAATTAATTAATTCTTTCATCACAGTCGTTTACCCCAGTCTTCTATTCTATACATCTGGGCCGAGAAGTCACTAATCAAGCATGTTGTTAGTTAGGTTATGTCAAAGCAAAATTAGCAGCAGGATAGCAGTGGTCGGTAGTGAGAGAAAGCTTTATTCATTCAACTGTAATGGTTCAGTTTGCCAAAACCCCTCAAAATTCACCATGTAACATCTTAAAACTGCTTGGTTTCTGATCAGTGGTGTTACATTCACTTTCTCTTCAAGGCTTGATTGCATGCTTGATTGATTACATGGTATAGAAAGAGCACAAATATTTCTAAAGGCCTGACTGTGTTTTTCTGTCAATTCACGTGAGCTGGCTTGGCCTCAATTTGCCTTAGTGAGGAGGTGTGCTTTGGTCCAACCCTGTTTGGGCTGAACATCCTTCTGTGACTTTATTCTTGAATTTTACTGCATGAAAAATGAAGCCTCAGATTTAGGACATTCCTTTCTGTAAAGGTAGTGTGAAAAAGCAATGGGAAGTTTCCATGAGGACGGAGAAGGGCAAACATAGAACTCGTTGCAGACCATGAAATCAATAAGCATTATCCAAATCATGTCTGGGCAGACTACAACAGGTTTCCACAAACACTCCTGTACACCATGTGAGGATTTTTTAGAAAACACATATGTGTGTTTTGACTGAAAATGTCTTATACTGCCTATTTTTAAAACGCTGTTTTGTAAAATAGATGATTATGATGGAAAGCTGCAAAGACAAATGTAACTATTGCATTGCTTCTTACAAAGCCAAAGAACAAAATTATAGAATGGTTTGTGTTGGAAGGACATTTAGAGATAATCCAGTTCCAACCCTCTTGCCATGGGCAGGGGGGATACCTTTCACTGGACCATGTTGCTTAGATTTGTATTCTGTTTCCATTGTCAGATGGAATATTTTCATGCAAAATGTGCTTAATCCAAAGAGGACAGCTCTTGTGTTATGTCTGTAGCTGTAGACGTAACAGCCATCTGTAAACCTTCAGTAGAATAGCACTTGGTACAAATAAGGAGTGCAAATTATCATTACAAAATCAGTGATCTTGACTTGTACTTATTTTCCATGTGGCCTTAAGATAAGGCTTCACAAAGTCAGTAGGGAAATGCATCCCCTTTGTAGAACCACTAGTATATTCAGTAAAGGAAATTATATTTATTCTGTATGGCTCAAACCTTACTTGAAGACTTTCTTGTCTTTAAGTAAGTCTGTCAGGAGAAAAAATAAATCAAGCTTATGCTGCAAAAGTATTAGTCTTTTGAAGTATAAATCTTGTATTTATCAGTAGAGTTGTTTCTTTCCAAGTAACTTGTTTTGCTCTTCACCATTTTTCTCTGGGGCACTCGGCATTGTGTCCATCCTTGAGGAAGAACTCCTGCACCACTTTAAATGGAGCCACAGAAAATGGTAAAAGAGTAAACACTTTCTCCCAACATTTCCCTGAAGAACTCCTCCTCTGTTACTAAGACGATTTTACTAAAGGACAAAAATATGCTCTGCAGTGCACTATAGTAGTAATAAGCATTCCAGATCCAAAATCTTACCTCTAACACCCTATTGCAGAAATATTTACATTAGCTAAACTAATCGCTGTTAATCTGGACCTTGGTTTAGGCAGGGAGGTTCTTATACACTACCATGCTGAATGTTTTGATTAACAGCTATTGCCTGGTTGAGAGCCTGTTTTAATTTGCAGCTTAGTTTCATTCAGACTTATTTTTTTGTTGTTTATTCCTATACCAAACTGGGTTTTTGTTTATATGGCTTTTGTTTGTGGTCTTGCATTATAGTTTCTGATACAGTAAAAAGAAAGCAACACTATCTCCTCTCACCCTTTATTTTTGTGGTACAACCTGCTTATCTTCTCTAAATAAAATTGATGACAAAACCTATGTTGTTCTCAAGGGCAATGAGGTCCATTTTCAAGATATGGAGGTTGTGGAACTCTCCTCTTACTGCAGGCTAATTCAAGGAGAATTTAAGTTTACAGCCTAGACTGAAGTAGAAAATTAAAGAAACTAGATGAGTTTCAAACTGTATTTTGCTAGTCTGTTGTCCCTAGAATCGAACTAAGTCAAATGATTTTTCCAAGGTTCTCTTCTACAGGCAGGCACTTTCTGTTCTTAAATTGAGAGCCTTTCCTGGAACTACTGTTTTTCTATTAATTTTCAGATATTGTAGAAGTTGGGAAGCTAGGAGTGTTAAGTTTGAGCTCCACCCATTTCTTTGTCCCACAGGAGATAATTCTCTCATCATTTCAGTGGGGATTGTTTACGAAGATATTTTCCACTAACTTTAAAACTCAGTCTTTGTTCTCCATGCCAAGTGGCGCACAAAAAAAATGTGCACTCGCATCTTGGGAAGCATCATATCCTCAGGAAAACTCTCTTGATTAGGTGTATTACTCAGCTGTAACTTTCCCTGCAAAACTCAAGTATATCAATACACTTTGTGATGTTTTTGTCCACCTTGGAGGGAAGGAAAAGGTGGTGGTGCTAGTTACCAGCACTGATTGAGCAGCTAATCTTGCAGAACATTAGACAATACTAAGAGTGTTTCTCCAAGTAGAAGCAACCCTGTGGACATTTTGTAGATAGAGTAGAATTAATCGAAGTGATCAGCATTTGCACCTATATGAATTACTAAAATGGCCAGCATGTGAATGTCTGGTTTTAATTGGGAGGGTAGGTGGTGGTGGGTGGAGTGTGTGCAGGGGAAAGTAGGAAAAAATAGTCAACATAGCAAATGCTGGCACTACAGACTGCCGTAAAATTTTTATTGTCAAGTCTTTTGTGTCCTGTTTCATGCTGCTCATCCTTTGTCTAATTTTGATCATCTATTCAAGCAGGGAATAGCTGGCAGGATTATTTACCTTTTCTGTTTCCAAACAATGATGTGGAATTAATTTATCTGTAAGTTCACAACTTGTTTCCACTGGACTGTGTCCTGAAGTTTCTAGACTCATAAATATTATATTTAAGCCACAATTAGATTTTCATGTGTCTTTCAGGTTCAGGCATGTAAAGAAATGGTTCTTTACATCTCCTCTAAATTCATGATTTATTGCATGGCCTTCAGATAACAAGCTAAAACCAGAGCAGAGCATATATCTTCTAAATTTATATGTAAAATCTTTCCCTCCCTTCTTGTCTCTGACTAATGAGAGCTATTTCTGGATAATAAATTGAGATTGTACTTGAAGAGCATGATTTCTGCTGTCTAATATGGGTTAATTAACAGATTGCCTTTCTAAAGGATCACTTAGTCTGATTAAATTTTAATTGAAAAACAAGAAAACAGATGAGCACTTAAAAGACTGAAATAAGGAGTGTTTCTGTCTATGACAAATGTGCATTCTCTACCCTCATTCATTTTGCTAACTAGGAAGAATACAGAGTAAGAGGACAAAGAGAGCTGCTTGTGTCTGTATTACTGTCTTTAATGAGACTGCCCTTTGCATGTTAAATCAATTATTTCCTCTCTTCACTGGGTTGTCACTGTCAGCAGTTACGGATTAGCAAAGCCAAGTGCTTGGTCTCTGTTACAAATTCATCATTGTTCCCACAGACACTCTGCACTTGCAAAAACATAAAATCCAGAAAAAAAACCCTGAAATTGCCAGGAGAAATAAGAGAGAAATAAAACTCAGGAGAAAAAAGCCCAGATTGAAATTTATCACTCTGTTCCTTTTGAGACTCATTCTACGGAAGAACTTTCTGCATTGTTTAACATGTGTGTAATTGGTGCTGTGTTAAAATAATGGTGCTAAAGAAAAAGGGCGGAAAAATACTATCTATCATGAGTGCCTGGGAGAAGGTGTGGGAAAACTCTTTTCTACTTGGCAGAATAGTTAGAAAGCAGGTCTATTCTGCAAAGTCAGGACAGATTCTTAAGCCACTATCTTTAATAAAGGTAGGGAGGTGTGACAGTATTATCTCTTATGTTTTATTTATAATGGCATTGTATCTAAACACAAATTCTTTTGAAAAAACTTCACTCACACACTTTTGGACGGTCCTGGAGACTGTATGCAATAGTAAAATGTGGTGGGTTGACACTGGCTGAATGCCAGGCACTCACCAAAGTCTCTCCATCACTCCCCTCCACAACTGGACAGGAGAGAGAAAATACAGTGAAAAGTTTGTGAGTTAAGGACAGGAAGAGATCACTCACCAGTCACCATCACAGGCAAAACAGTTTCAACATGGGGATATTAATTGAATTTATTACTGACAAAATCAGAGCAGGATGATGAAAAGTAAAATAAATCTTAAATAAAACACCTTCCCCTTACCCCTCCCTCCTTCACAGGCTCTACCTCGTCCCACTCAGTGGCTCAGGGAGACAGGGAATGGGGGTGTTATGGTCAGCTCATCATATTCCTGCCACTGCTCAGGGAGAGGAGTTGTGCCCCTGCTCTGCCGTGGAGTCCCTCCCACAGGAGACTGTTCTCCATTAACTTCTCCATCACAGTCTGTCTCATGGACAGCAGTTCTCTCTGAGCTGCTGCAGTGGGTCACTCTTCCATGGGGTTCAGTCCTTCAGGCACAACCTGCTCCAGAGTGAGCTCTCTCCATGGGTCTGCACCATCTCGGAACTGGCTGGCATTGGCTCTGCTGGACATGGAGGAAGCTTCAAGCAGATTCCCACAGAAGCCACCCCCATAGCCCCCACCCCCCAACTACCAAAGTGTGGCCACACAAACACAATGGATTCACTAACCCATAGTAAGGATGCTGTTGTTTAAATACTCTTTGCATTTAAGGATGATTCTGGGATTAGGTAGTGTGAATTTTAAGAACAGCTAGTGTGATAGAACTCCAGATGCAAATAGGAGTTCACTGGCATATCCAACAAACTGTTTTGGAGAGAGATTTTGGAGCTCATGTTGAGCAGTTCCAGTTTGCTTTGGGGTATGTCAGTGTTCTTCATCAGTTCCGAGCATGTAAATAAACCTTAAGAAGCTTCCTCAGAATTGTACTAAATAGTGAATATTCTCAAGTGTAAAGGTATGTGTGTAGGATTAAGATGTCAATGTTTTCTAAGCCGTCTCAAACTCACTTATACCCTTTAAAGAACATACACAGTGCTTTTTTACAGTACAGTAATGCAGTTATTTAGTCAAGAGTATTTTCTCTCTGGTAAAGACCATTTCCATGTTTCTGTGTGTTTGATAGTATCTTGTTTGGTAGTTTCTTGTCTTTGGTGTTCTTATTGGACAGCCTGTTCTATGCTGGTTAATCAGTAAATTAAAAAGGATGTTGAGCTCTAATCCACTGTTTTCTTCATAGCATGTACTTAATTGCTTTCACTAGAATCTGCTTTCAAAGTCTGGTAAAGGACAAGGTATCCCACTCTGTGCTTTCTCCACCTAAACTGAGATAATAAAATATTGCAATAAAACTAGCAAGACTGCTTTAAAAAAAAGTGCCAGGCACATCAAAGTCTCAGAACAGGAGGTTTCCCACTTAAAAATAAATCAATAACGAATTGTGACAAAATGACTTAAATAAGAAATCAAGAAAGAGACATGTAAAGAAATCTTCTGGGTGCTGTGTGTTCTAAACTAACAGCCAGAAATTATGCCTAATTTGCTGTCTGTTGTATCACAAAACTATGCAGAGTGAAAACCAGACATGTATTTACATGCATTCTTTAACTATCAGGCTTAGAGTAGGGACAGCTTTGTAGGAAGTGGCATGTGCTGGAGGCTCAATTAGGTAAGAAAAACTCTGCTTAGGTGAAGGCACAAGTTCCTGACAGACCAAAGTAAAGCATAATGAAGGGAAAGCAATAGAGTGTCTTGGTTCTGTAATTAATTTATGCATTGAGAAGCACTGTTGCATGAACAGAATGAAACACTAAGAAGCTGGCTAGGTAAATGAAGAATCAACAAGATTAGCCAAACTTTTTCTGCAGAGCAAGTTCAATCTTGTTACATAACCTTTTGGATAAAGTATGTTATATGCAATGCATTCAAACTGTACATATGCCTTTCTGTTTTGTATGCTGTAACATACTGGTGGATCATTTAAAGTCACTTGTAGCAAATTTAAATGACTTTCATAATTACCTTATTAAAAGCACACAAATAAACAAAAACCCCTGACATGGTGAAGCAGTTAAAAAAACAACAAAACTTCTTTGAGTTCTTCTTTTTCCCTAGGCTGTGGAAAAGTGAGAAGATAATATTCTATCTGCTGTATTGATAGAAGTGTGAAAATATCTCATTCTGGGTTAAGTCTTGCTATTGTTGGAAAAAACTCCCCCCTTGAAGTATGTTAATCCATATTTTGCCAGGATTTTTTCCCCCTACTGGGAATTTTCAAAACTTTGTCCTTTGATAAGAGAACTATATTTTAAGACTAAACTGTTGATTGAAAAATGCAAAATATGTATGCACTTGCAATAGCACTTGCACTGCATTTATAAAGTGATTGGTTATGACAGCAAGGGGAAAAATTTTCCCCTGCTATTTGTAGTTGATCTACATAGGAATGTAAACCTGGGGAATAACACTTGCTTTCCAGGGTTTGTTTTTATTTTTTTCTTCTGTTTCAATTCATAGATAAGGGGGAAGGAATCCTGTATAGTCCTAGTGATCTCTAGTTTTTTGCATAACTTCGTGTATTCTTTTGGTTATGTGTGTTATTTACATCTGTCAACATCAAGCATGAAGCCTGTGGAGTTTCTGTTCTTGTAGAAGTGAAAGTTAACATTATTCCCTCAATGACTACTTCCTATTTTTTGTTTCAGTTTCAACTTTGACCTTGTGGTAGGTGGCTACGGTCCGCAACCCCATTGTCCTGCTAGAAACAAGCTTTTTCTGCCTTGGATTTTGTTTGTTAAGACAGACTATACAAGTTCTAGGATTATCAAGAGTCTTGCAGAACCTAGTTTAACATAGGCCAGCTGGGTATTCACTCCTTTATGCTTAGCTGATCTGGAACCAGACTTGTGTAGTCAACTGATGTCCTCTTCACTTAATGTGGAATTTATTAATTCCCACCATCCTTCTGTAATACAGGTGCTGCTGACTCATATCCTGCACCTCTTGCCCCAACCTCTTGCTTTCAGGTCACCTCTCTGCATAGGTCAGTAAAGGACAGTAAAACTTTCACAGGTTAGCAAGACACAAGGGTGTTGCCTGTCAGACTGAGACAATGTGGTTCATTTGTCTTATTTTTCTTTCTCAAAAAAGGTCGCAAACCATTCCCCACAGAAGAGAAGTAGGAAATCCAGGACTCAGCTAAAAGACTTCTTTTTACATCTGGCATGGTTCTTGCCCTGACAAACATGAAATTCATACTGCAAACACAGATAATGCTGAGAGGGAAATGAGAGGTCAGCTATCCTAAGTCCTGCTGGTTCGTGTAATCATGCAGAGACTGTCAAGTGGTGAAGGCAGCCTCAAAGGCTTGTCCGCTTGGCCACATGTGCTGGCTCTGGTAATACTGCCAGTGTGATTCAGATGGGAACACTTCAGGCCAAGCCAGCAGTTAGGGTAAGTCTGTCATTACAGACATTACACTGGAGATGGGAGTGAAAAAAGATGGCAGGAACCACCATTGTGTGCTTTTCTGGTAGCTTTGAGCTGCTCAGAAGTGGAGCATGGTTACTACCTTGCTTTCCTGAGAACTCTTGCCTTGAGCAGATTGCATATGAAAGGTGCCAAGTGGCAGAAACATGCATGTCCAGATAGGGTGCTGCTGCTTTGCATTCTAGGCTGTGTGGGTTTTTTGTATTCTAATCCTTAAAGAATTTTTTTTTTCCTTTCCAAGAAGCGATGAGCTTCCATTTCTGTGCACTGACACGTGTATAGCAGCCGTTCTAAAGATGACATGGGAATAGCTGATCTTTCTGCTGCCTCGATGAAATCATTTCACCGTATGTGAATTCTCTCGGCTTTCTGCAGCTCTGCCACGTTGTGTCTCTGGCTACCAAAGTAAGCAGCGTGGCACAGCAAGATTTTCTTAGCAGTGCTGCATCTGTCTTTGAGGTTGGGAAGAGAGGTGAAAGAATATATAGGTTAATATGAAATATTTGAGGAACTCAAACTGGAATTTTTATTAAAACATTACTTGTGTACACCTTATATATCTAGACATGAAAAGTAATTGCGGAGAAAGACTTTTTTATTCATTGGTAAAATCATTAGTTGCATAGTTGGCTTCACTTTCCGCTTCCTTACCCAAAACCCAAGCTGCCAAGGCATTCCAGAGAGGAAAATATTTTCTTTGATGGACAGTATCTTCCATTCTGTTGGGGTACATTGGCGATGCAGAGTGAAAGCCAATCACCTTCAATATCTATCTTGTTTGTTTGTTGTTTTCTCTTTCTCCAGTGACTGTAACTCAGAACAATAAATTATGGTGTTTAGTATTACATTAGATATGTATTTGTTGTTTAACAACTAAACACAGAAACTTACTCAGTAGTTGACCTATGACAGCTGTAAGCTAGGATTAATATATTCTAGTTTGACTGTGAATTTACAACTTGATCTAGCTATAAAGAACAAAAGTAGCTTACAAAATTCAGACTGTGCCTGTGAAATAGGTTCTGCTGCTTTTAATGTGTAAACAGACATCAAAGTGCAATATGCCAACAGGACAGGAAACTTCTGCCCATGGCCACTGTGCTACTGTCTGCATAATGAGTCTGAGGATGCTGTTCTGTCAGTCCAGCTGTGACCACCCACAGGCATTTTTCCTTCTAAAGGGCTACTGGCTGAGAGGTTTTCTTCCCTCTTTATGTACATGTAGTCAATTCTGCGACAATATTATCCAGGTCAGCAGAACTTTGTAATGTATATCTGACCTGGGAGTCTTAACATGTGACTCAGGTTTTTTATTATTGGAAAGATCTCCAGTAACAATTAAATATGTTTTTATTGCATCTAAAAATAAGATTATTTAAAAATAGCTGACTGCTACTGTAACTTTATAGCTGGATCCATAAAACCTAAATCACTGTGAAACCCATATGGGACAAGTAAAAAGGTGTGCAGTTTGCATGGTTTTAACTGTTTATGTAGTTTTTTGTTCATACAGTTGCTTGTACTACTTCACCTATCTGTTTAGCCCTGCTGCTACTGGATTTGGTTAAAAAATGAAATATGGTTAAAGATGAACAGCAGTATAGTGTTCATCTGATAGTTTAAAATTAAAATTTATTACCCTGGACAATTTTATTGTGACTGGCTAAGTTGCCAGTATTATACTTACCTATGATTAGATAACTACTGCACTTCTCTGGTTTCTTCAAATTGTGTAAAAGATTTAGATATCAATGGGAAAAAAGATTGCTGTTAAAGCTTTTTTATTCCTTGTAGGAGAGTCTCTAAAGTACTTGGTAGATTCTAAATTCAGTGTTTTTCAGTGCACTAAATCTCTACATCCTCGATAAAACAACTTTAGAAAAAAGCAAAATTACTCCTATGTTCTTTTGGAGTCAGAAGTGAGGACAAAGCCTAGGAGTCCTCAAAGGATGCAGTCAGTTCTTGCTTTAATGGATTCAGCTTTCAGAAGCTGTGATTGTCCATTACACTGTAATGCTGTTGAGAGTAGAATGAAAGCCATTGGGTCTAATTTCAGGCTTAATAGTTCAATTACATCTCCTTTCTTGTGGAAAAGCAGCATTTCAAAAGACAATCGTTCATACCACTGGGAGAACCTTAAAGCTGTCATTAGACCTATGTTGTCAGATCCCCTGAGAATGCTTTGAAGAACATGAAGGGTGGCTTTAGCCTCTTCAAAGGAGACCTGGCTCTGAGCAATATCTAGCTGTTTTTTCTGTATGTAATAGGGGGTCTGTGGGGCAGGATCTGTTGCTCTAGTTTATATATAGCCAGTTTATTATCTTCTGTCTTCAGTATCTATCTGGCCACAAGTACCCCAGAAGTACTTTTTTCTTCCTATTGCTTATTGTCGTCAGACCCAACTGTTCATTACTAGAGTATCTTAAGATTTTCTTGCACTCCTTCAATCTTAGAATAAAGTCAGTAATGGTGTGGGACTTATATGGGCCAAGACTTCTCCTTGCTATTTTTATCTTTGTTTTGGGAACTTTTCAGCCCTACTCTTACTCGTATGGAGAGGATTCAAGTGGCAGGTGCTAAAACACTCCTGCCTTTTTCAGTATGAACTTTCTTGAAGTGAGACCTAAGGCGATGTATAAATTATGAGTTAGTTATTTTGAGCTTTTGCATTTGGGCATACTTGAAAAAGTATTTTAAAATTACATCTTTCAAGATACTAACACTTGAACCATCTACCCTCTTCTTCCTCTTCCTTGCCTCGTATTTTCAATCCAAAGACTTTCCAGTGGAAGTTTTCTGTAGTCTAGGAAATCAAGCACAGCCAACTTGGGGCATTCTATATCCTAGCATATGAAAACAAAGACATCTCTGACATTAGAATCTGACAGATTTGCCAAGCAAAAAAACAGAGCCATGTTTGCTGTTCAGTTGTATAGTGTCCACTCACTTCTTTTTTTTTTTTTTTTTTTAAGCCAAAATCTTTAATTATTTCAGTATGGGCAAAAGTTAAGCCATTTGGAAAGCAGCTACATATTTCCCATAGCACCAAAGCTATATAAGTGTGTTTTGTGACTGTCTTTGTTCCTGCAGCTGGGATGCATATAGTGCATTCAGACTTATATCAGGCATAAAGTAACTTAGAAGACTGGACTGTAGATCTTAGATAATTAATTGTGTGCTAGTAGCCAATAGATGTGTGCAAATAGAGACAAGAAGAGAGTGTCGGCTGTGTTTGGAGAATTATCTGTGGTTCATATAACTTGTAGAGCTGGCCATCTCCTCAGAATGTTAGCTGCCTGGCTCAGTCCAGCAGCTTCTTCCCCTCAGATCTGGGCCCTCTTTAGACCTCCAGACCTCAAATCCTGGCAGGTCTTGACATAAGTGTATGTACTGGGAAACTGAGCTCATGAGGTCAGGCAGGCCAAGGTGGATTAATGCAATGAGATAATGGCCCGTGACAATGGGAGTGGATAGTTCACTGGGTCTCTTGGAAATCACTTGCTCTGTGAGGAAACAATAACTAAAACAAAAATCTAAGTCTGATTATGGAATGGAAAATGACTGGAAAACTGGTGCTCAGTGTAACACTTAGGCAATGGAAGAAGTTAAGGCATCTTTTCCAGAATAATAGATAACAGATTGTGTTTTTCAGGTGATTTGGATGTCCCTTGGGACTTCCAGGAAGTTCCTCTGCAGACTATGGCAGAAATGAATGATCATGCTTTGATTGGTTTCTTCTCAGATGAGCTCTTGTGATCAATTTCTTTTTGGAATAGAGTTTGTCTGTTTTACTTGCCTGCTCTCAACCTTCCTGATTTAGAGCTGCTTCTCATTGGTACACCACTTCCTCATGATAAATGAGTGCCTTGGTGTGAACTCTGTTCCTTTTCTCTCCAGAGCCTGTAGGCTATGGAAAGACACTGCATCCAGTTTTACACATACTTTGAGTTTACCAAGAAGAAAAAAAAATCTAATTCTTTACCTTCATTCACTTTCAATGCTTCTCCTTTTATCTTCTGGAACAGCCTGTGTGTTGAAAGTGCATTTTTAATTAAGTTGTGTGCATCTTGTACATGTGCAATACTTTCACTTTGAGGGCATTTTTATTACACTAGGAGGGTGGTGATAGGTAATAAGTCTCAAGAATAATTAAAACCTGTGTTAACTTGTGTATGTTTTCAGTAGTGATTAAATTTTGTGTTGAGTCTCTGCTGGGTCCAGATCAGATCTTAATCAAATAAAAAGGAAGGAAGGAGTGATGGGGAAAATAAGAGCTGGTTGTTACTTTAAAAGTTCTTGCCAGTTTAAGATAAACATCACCTGTCATGTTTATTACTAAAAAAAAATGTTTTAAAGTGTATTGCTTCCAGTATTTTAAATATTTAGCTGCAGATAGTTTTGATGTTCAACACTTTTTGAGGGAGAAATGCATACAGTGGGTAATACTATAAATCAGCATTTGGAAATATCTTCACCTTTTCTGTCTATTGATGTAGCCTCAGAGTTTTGTTCAGTGTTTACACTGAAGGGAAAAAAAGCAAAGTAATATGGTAAGGCAAACATTTAAATAACTAGAGATTTCCCAGAGGGTATATGTATATCTGTTTGGTTTTTTCCTTTTACTTTGGGGAGGTAGAAATGCACTCCAGAATCAGCAAGATGCATGGTTTTGATCTGAAACTTGCACTTTCTGCACTAAATAAGAATTAATGCTTTGCATTTATCACGGCATACCAGATTCCAGCGTGGGAGAAGAAAAGGGCCTGATTCAAGGACAATGATTGGAATCCTGTTGCTTTGAAAAAGTGCAATGAAATGCTTTGAAAAAAAAGTTAATTTCTCTGTCTTTGAAAAGTACAGTTTTACCATTTGCTTTTAGATGGTTTGACTTTGGTAGAGACAGCAGGTGAATTAACATGAATCACATAAGCTTTGCCAGGGATTCTATGAGATTTAAACCCAAGTCAAGCTGAGGCATGAAACAGTGTTTTGAAATGGATAGTAGTTCTGAAGATGTCCCTAGTATTAAACCAAATTCAAGATCTGCACTGGAGGTTAAATGCTATTTCAGTCTGCAGGAGTGTTATTTGCTCTCTGGAAGACATCCATTTGGTTTAAACTTCTAAGTCAAGTAAAAGTTTATCTAATTGAAACTCCCTATTGAAATGTCAGAGCACCTGCATTAATTTTTCTTGTGTGAAGAAAGTTTTTAGTATTTAATATAATTATTTTTAGTGAATATACTAGGCCAGCCTTCACAAAAAATTCAAAAAGAGATTATTTTGAAAGTATGAGCTAAGGGACAGACCTGAGAGGGACAGACACATTTATTTTTTTAGGCTGCCAAGGATTTTACAAGATGATTGTTACTTTTTCCTTACAGATTGTTTCAGATGCTGCTGGACAGGGGGTTGCCATCACTGGGAACAATACTTTTAACAACTGGAATTGGCCTAACGCTGTGATCTTTGCTGCTACTGTGATCACGACGATCGGTAAATATTTACTATGTCAACCTTCCTAGCTGTAGTTTTCTGTGGGCTCTACTGTTTTTGTACTCTCCCATTTCTGTGTCAAGGTAGCCACCGAATAAAGTCCCCATGGCTGGAGCTGCCTAAAGTATGTGTTTGCATGCAGATTCTTAGAGGAAAAAAACGAGGGTTTTGGCACCCTCTCCACATGTGTACAGAAGAGAAAAGTGTGCCTTTCCAATAAGTAATGGATTAAAGGTGCTGTTGGTGTTGGCTGGTGTCATTCCAGTTCCATTGATTTATGCACTTAATTTCCAAATTGTTAAATTCCAAAACAAAAGCGTAACAAAGCATTCCATTAAACTAATACCTAAAGCAAGTGCATATGAGGTTTTTGGATCGCTGTCTTGTTACACATACGCGTTCTCTTGAGCTACTACTAAATTATCAGTGTTCCTGGCTTGCAGACCTAGCTATATTTTTTATCCACCTCTTAAAAAAATGTGAAGCAGAACAACTGTTGCTTTTTAAATATCACTATGATTTGTCCTTGTAAGATCCTCTACACTGGAAGACTTCTTTCTCCTGTGATATATAGGTTTGCAGAACTCAACATCATTTGCCTTCTGCTTTTACAGAAAAATCTTTGCTAAGTGGTGTTGTTACACACTTGCTGCACAATTAAAAAAGAAAAAAAGGAATTCAAAATAACCAGAGAGGATTGAATGTAGAAGTCTTACTGTTAAACCATATGCAGTACTGTGTTTTTTCTTTATTATTTAAAATTCACAATACCCAGCTTATAGTATAACTTATGAAAAATTTTGAAGTCAGTAACACACCTAAATAAGAAGACTCTGTCAGAAGTTCAGAAAATAGGCTGCTGACTTTAGAGCCTGAATCTATAATGCCCTGTTGGGTTCTATAACCAGCAAAGAACTAAATTAATTTGAAATATCTTGCACTTATTTGCCTTGCACTTAACTCACAAGCTCTTACCCTGCAAAGGTACCAGGTCACAAGTTATATGTGTACAGTGGATTTTTCACATGGGATCTAGCTTCAGGATGAATTTTGAGTTTCATTCTGTAAAATTAAATCAATCAAGTTTAAAGAGTGCTGTTTAAGATTGGGACATCATATTAGAAGTTTTGAGATAAGTTTTATTTTCTATTTATCCCATCTTGTCCAGAAAAAGATGCACCAAATCTTGGGAACACTTAAAGTGCAGTAGTGGAATCTGTGTTTGTTAGAGTAGAATTGGAACACATCCAGTTTCAGAAGATGAGCAGCTGGAGTAAATTAAATCCCTTTTAGATGGTGAAGTAAGGAGCGCCCACCACAGCAGGAGCCCACACAGTGTTTTGTGCACAGGTAGCATTGCCTTGAATTCTCTTCAGCCAGAACAGACAGAGGACATACTTATCTCTTTCAGGTTACGGAAATGTTTCCCCAAAGACACATGCTGGGCGTCTCTTCTGCATATTTTATGGGCTTTTTGGAGTCCCTCTCTGCTTGACGTGGATCAGTGCTCTGGGGAAATTCTTTGGAGGACGTGCCAAGAGGCTGGGCCAGTTTCTGACGAAAAGAGGAGTAAGCCTGGTAAGCCCTTACTTGTTTACCCTTGAACTGTGTAGTTTTGGTGCATGAATTAAGCTTACATTTCATAACTTGTCTGCTTATCTCATAGTAAATGAACACTTGCACAAATTTCCCCAAATGGAATTGCATTGAAAGAACTAAAAGAGGGATGAGGTCTGATATGTTAGTTCTGCAAGAAGTTTAGCAAAATGAGATCTCCTAAAAACCTTTGGTACTGCTTCTTATGTTAAAGACCTTTAGAACAAATGTACATGAGGCTCCATTTCACAGATGTTTCATTCAAGCTCCTCAGGCACAGGAGTGAAAATATGCTGTCCTGCTTGGCTCCTACCTGCCTGCATGCTAGCACAAATACTTCCTAATGTGCTGTGAACCTACTGCAGAACAATATTTTGTTCTGAGTTTACTGGGTTTTGCTTTTTTGTTTGTGCCATTTTGTTAGCTTTTTGGTGATGATTTGTTTGGGTTTCTTTCTCCTCCCTTCCCCAATGCAAGTGAATTCTCAGTTCTAACTCTGCACAGAAATGGGAAGCAATGCAGGGTCATAGTGCCTGGAGGGCACTGGGATTGTTTTAGTTCCTGGTTTCAGAATCAGAGCAAGAAATTTCTTGTGTTTGCACCTGAGAAGAAAGTTTACAAAATAATAGTGAAATACATGTGTATGTGGAGGTTTGTACAGAGGTTGGCATGAGTGGCAAAGTGAAGGAAAATGAAATGGGAGAGAAACAACATAAATCGCTTCTGATTGTCTGTATTCAAATGAATAAAAGGAAAATTAGAGGTACTGATGGCTTTTTAGACTAGAGTGCTATGTCCATATCCCATTCCAATTTAGAAAATACTAAGGACTCCTTAAACTCTTCCAAGAAAGAAAACTATGAGCAAATAATCCTTTTTGAGCAAGTAGTTGTAAGATTAGGGAGTTCTGCCTAAAGGGAAAAAAATGTGTTTACTTCAGTCACTTTTAGGGACTTTTAATTATGGTAGCTAAATTGTCAGCACAAAACTAAAATATCTGTTACTGTCAGATGATTCTTGGTGCCATGATTGGAAAAAAAAAATTGAGATCGTTTCCTGACTTTCTTTTTTCTTCACAGAGGAAAGCCCAAATTACATGCACAGCTATATTCATTGTTTGGGGTGTCTTGGTCCATCTGGTTATTCCTCCCTTTGTCTTCATGATGACTGAAGGATGGAATTACATTGAAGGCCTCTATTTCTCATTCATCACTATCACCACCATAGGATTTGGAGATTTTGTTGCTGGTCAGTAATTGTATTTTATGTATTATTTCATTACATGTATATTGTGGCAATTCTACTTCTAAACTCTTAATTTGAAAATATGTTTTCTAAGCTTTACCAACACATTTTGCAGGATAAAATATTCTGTTAAGGCTAGGTACTGATCCAGTGGACTAGATCTGGCTCTTCAGTGTTGGTGTAGACACCTAAGGACTTTATTGGGTTAATTTTGCAGCCAAGTTCGAGAGCCCCAAAGTCCCTCTGGTACCCCAGGTCTGTATTTCGGGCAAGGAGCTACCCTGCCCACCATGTTAGTTGTGCACCTTTCAATGGGATCCAATATACTAAGCAGGATGTGCAGGCATTGGGCAATGTTTTCTACACCTGCCTAGAACTAGTCAGTGGGCAGTGCTGAGCATATTCCTCTCTCCTCCTAAACCTCTTCTTTCTAGAAAAGCCAGTGCTCTGTTCAGCACTTTGGTCCTCATAAGTGGAACTCTGAATCTTTTTCTCAAAGAAGGTACCTATATATGCATACTTCAGGGTCAGGAAGAAGATTTGTAATTTTTAAACAGGAAAATGTTCACTTTTATATCTTAAAAGGAGAGGATAAATATGCTTTATTTTTATTTTGTTAGTCCAGTGGTCAGAATATGTGTGGCCAAGAAGGGGAAAATGTGGCATCAACTTTTTCTTTCATTTCCCCACTCGTTAGCTCTCTGACCAGTGTTCAAATAACAAGGCTCTTTTAGTGAGGAAGAGAGTAATTCTCAGGGTCATAACTTCAAAGGTTTATCAGCTGTGAGTCTTCTTACAGTAATGTTTTTGTTTTTAATTTCCTGTAGGTGTAAATCCAGATGCAAACTACCATGCGCTTTACAGATATTTTGTGGAGTTATGGATCTATCTGGGGCTAGCTTGGCTCTCACTTTTCGTTAACTGGAAGGTCAGTATGTTTGTGGAAGTCCACAAAGCAATCAAGAAACGCAGGAAAAAAAGAAAAGAGTCATTTGAGAACCACCCTCGGCCTAAAAAACCCCTTCAAATGGGTACCTCAAAGGATGTCAACATTTTCAGCTTTCTTTCAAAGAAGGAAGAGACCTACAATGACCTTATAAAGCAAATTGGGAAGAAGGCCCTGAAGACAAGCAATGACAAAATGATTATAGTGGAAAATGCCAAACAGATGAATGCCAGTATAGATGTTCAGGTGACTTACACAAAAACAGAGTCCTTTGAGTATGATGAGGCTTCCCTGGACATTCAAAATGGTCACGTACTGAGACCCCTCCATGACAAACATAGTGGAGACAGCCCTCTAGAAGGAACCATGTTTGTGAACCAGCTGGACAGGATTAGTGAAGAAGAAGGTGAAGTGTGGGATTCCAGAGACTATCGGCCCTTAATATTTGAGAATGCCAATATAACATTTGTAAATGAAGATGAAGATGAAGAAGAAGATATCTCAGATGATGAGGAAACTTCAAAATCCTCTATGGATGATAATCTTGCAGAGGAATCTGAAACTGCAAAAAAATTGGTAAAATTCCCATCCTCTGATGAATCTACCTTTACCAATAATGAGCTAGAACTTTCTGTGCCTTATGAACAACTGATGAATGAATATAATACAGTAAGCAGTGTGAAAGCTGCCACGTGAAGCATGCTGGACAATGATTTTCTGAAAGTGGTCAGTGCATATTGAACATAGAGCAAGGAGAAAAGTAGGTTTGCAGCTTCTCCTGTCTCTGAAAACAAAAGCAAGTCCCAGACTAAGAAACTCCAGTCTCCTTTTCCCATCCTAAGTTGGCTTCTGAGCCCATCAGCTTTGCTTTTCTGAAAGACTTGTAAAATAACAGTTGAATTTGGAGTCCCACTCCTTCTTTAGATGTTATAGTTCTTGAACAAAATAGAAAAGACTAGTTAATACACTGGATCTGTTCTGAGTTCATGCATTTCATTGAGGAAATAGTTTGGGAGTGTAACTATACTGTTGCAAGACTGTTTTGGGCATCAAATACGTTCGGTTACTCCATTATCCTTTCACCTCTGAAAACCTGGATTTGAATCTGGCATTCTCACAAATGAAATCAAGGGGGTTGCTCATTGTTAAGTTGTTACTGCCAAAAATATGGCACTGTACTTAAAGAGATGCTTTGAATGGAATGCCAGGATACACAGAGCTGAGCTGTGCTGTGCTGGTAGACTGAGAAGGAAGCTCTGAAACATCTCTATAGAATGTCAGTGCTTGTCAAATTATAGTGAATTCTAATTTCATAAATAAAATATTAAAATTAAGAGTTCCAAAGGAATGGATCGAGAAGGAGTTCTCTAACAAGGAAGAATCTGGGATAAAGCTCGCCAGTTGGGCTGCTGAGCTGCATATCAGCCCCAGAACTGTCAAAGAGCAAAGTGACTGTAAGACTTATTGATCAAAGCATGTATGGGCACAAACAGGATGCAATGAACTTTTTTAGTGTTGGAAGTGTCCTTCCACTGTCCATTTCCTAAAGGAAATACTTGAATTAACCTTATACAGTATCTCTGTACAGGTGAAGTTTTATTGACACTGTTCTTCTTAGGAAAGAATCACCTTGGGAAGCACAGATATTCTCCAAATGCCCTAATGCCTGTCAGAAGGGATCTGTAGCACTGCTGCTGATCTGAGCAGTGTGTTAGTCAGTATTGTTGTTTGATATTCCTCCCTGCCTTGGTACTTCATGACTTGTAATGGGAGATGATTTTTGAAACAGTAGATTACACTTCATATATTGTTTTGTTTTTAGAGTTTGACCTATGTGCATATACAATGGTTATTCTATCTCACTTGATAGAAGGTTGGGCAATATCAAACCTTGGGCAAACTGAGATGTGATCAAGTGACTTCAGGACATAAGGCACTTTTTTTAGAAGGAACTTTGGCTCTAAGCTTCTAAAAGTATTATCTTTTGACTTGGAGATGGGCTACTCACTAGAAGGAAGCATGTCTGTTCATAGCATGTACGCCCAAATTGTTTTGGCTACAAAGAAATTTTACCATGGTTTTCTTTTTCTCTCTTTTTCTATGTCTATGCATTAACCCTGACAGCTCTTACAAATGAGGCTCTTGATTGTATGCTGGCAAGAGGTATTGACTTCAGTTTTACCCAGTACACTTGGAACAGAAAATAGCCAAGACCTTTAAACCTTAACATGTCAGGTTCTGCTGATCTGTTTGGTTTTAGAGCATTTAAGCCATTCTGGTATGTTCGAAAGTTTCCAAAGTCCAGTGAACAGTTAAAAGTTGTCCCAGTCTCATTTTCAGTGTAATGCTGGCAGACTTGCTAGCTCTGTAAGACCTTTTGGAACCTTGCAATGCTAATCTTAAATTACTGGCTATTTCTGATAACTACAAGTATTGGCTGCAGCTTAAATTGCTGCCCTGACCCATGGAAGAAGGAGAATATATGGGAAGCTAGCTCTCTGGTTGGACAGCCTTTAGATGGGAAGTTTTGAAATTATCTACTGTGAAACAAGGGACTGTCTTTACTACTCTGTTTCTTTCCTAGAATTTTCCACATATATGACATTTTTTCAAAGAGAATGTGAACACAATGGCTAAATAATGGCCAACTCATATTCACCTGTCATACTGAACAACTGTGGAGTCAACATCATTTGATTTGTATTTAATCTGCAATTTATGGTAGTATTGTTGAAGAGAGATCCTCATTTGTAATAAAATTCTATATGCTATTTGGAGCAGGGATGGCTGGATGAATTTGACTTGTATCTAACAGGAAAGAGGGAGAGGCCATATCAAGATGATTCTTATTTACTTCTAGTAAGATAGCTTAATCCCCACTCTTCTAAAATTACTCCATGCCCTTCAAGTTTTTGTATCTGAAGGGCTGTGGTTGACAGCTGTACTTAATAACTGTAAGAAATGTTAGGTAGGATTATGTGCCTATGCGCAGGATGCTTGTGTAGTCAGTTTAGCCTTCTCTCTCTTTTTTTTTAAATATTTTTTGTTTTAAAAAGTCCACACTAACTTAAAAAAAAAAAAGAGAAAGCACTCCATATAGTTTTTGGTTTTTGTTTTCCTCCAACTTGTCTTCCATTATTGATGCAAAGATCAAAGTTTTAGTAACAGAGAGCTACAGGACAACGAGGAGAGAAAAGACTTTCAGCAAGTGCGTGAAACGAAAAAGCGTAGTCCAATCTTCATTTAAAAAACAAGAAAAAGAAGAAAGAAAAAATTCTCTATAATACTGAAATAATACAACCCAGACACTTGGCTGGGCTGCTTTGATTGGGAGGGGATGTTGCACACTGGAACCCAGACTCTGTTCTGTGTAGCGAAGTGCACTTGTATGCCAGAGCTGAGAATAGATGGGATCTGTTTCATATTATCAAGCTAGATGTGGCTCTCTGGCCTTTCCCAGTGTAGTCAGCACAGACTATAAGTCTGCATAATAAGTATCGTGGGATTTAAAGTAATAGTTTAAATTTATTAAAACAAAGTACAATATTCCCAGTTTTTCGGGGAAACATGATCACACCTCACAAAACTGTTCTCAAGATATCCCACCATGTGCCTTAATGTAATCTTAACACTGGGAAAAAATTCCTCTTTACACAGGGGCCAAGAGAATTGGTCTCGTTAAGCCCTACATGTTTCAGAGTTTTGGAGGGCTTTAGTTGGTGCATAGCTTTGATAATGACTCTCTCCAAAAAGCTGAACCATTCCCAGGGTTTTTAAAATTATGGTGCCATCTCAGAAGTGCCGAAGAGCTAAACAGGATAGCTTTTTGCCTGCCTGTCTTCCACGTTTTCAGAAAAGAAGCTGCCTGGGGGATCTAAACTAATGTCTTTCTGCCTTCAGATTTACATGTAATGACTTAGAGGGGTGTCCCGGGCTGGATTTGTTCTCTTCAGCTCCAAAAGTCTCTCTGAGTGAATTCCCCAGTGCTACCTGGTTACGTCTTGTGGTTATTTCAATTCTTTGGTCAATCTGGAAACATTTTCTTTGGATACCTGTTGATTTCATTTAACTAACTAGTAATGTTAACAGTTTTCTTAAAGCTGTGGAGTTGGTTTTATAGGTGAGACAGAACTCTTCCTGGAAAGAGAGGAAAGGGGGATATCTAAGGAAGGAAAAAAGCTTAAGAGCATGTATAAGGAAGGGATGGAATAGCAGTGAAAACTCTTTTTTTCTAGCTGTTGCCTACAAGTAGATTTTATTTCCAGTCACATCATGTGAAGGATGGATTCACTTACTAATTTTGCCAAGATGAGCCAGTACTTTCAATTTTACTCTTTTTTCAAAAATTAAATCCTGAAATGTGACCATGGAAGTCTGTTCCTACAAAAGGCCTTTTAAGTGCTTTAAGACTGTGTGACCCCATACTTCATGACATCGTTGTGATGCTTCTTGGGTTTGTATTGCATTATTGAAGCCCGTTTTTGCCAGGAGGGCATCACTTTCAGATACCTGTCTCACATCAGGCAGCCTGACACATCTGATACACTGGTACGAAGTCACTGAGGAAATACAAAATCAGAGTGTTTAATTTTTCTGAACTAATGATTAGTGAATCTGTTGCTGGCAATGGATATCACCAAGCACGCAGAATTAAAACCAGACTGATAACAGATCCATGGTGACACAGCTGTATGTGCAAAGATTTTATTTTTCCTCCAGTTGATCTGGAAGAGTGTGTAGAGACAGACGAGGAGAGCAAAAAGCAATATGTCTGTAGAGTAAACAAAAGAACTTTGTAGACATGTAATTTTTGTGCCTCGTGGGATTTATTCCATTTGTGATGGATTTAACTTTTAAAAATTAGCTTGTCTTTCATATGGCTTTTGACATTTGTGCAGTTCTGACTCTTATCACTCCATAATATGCCTGTCTGTCTGTTCTTTGTTGCTGATTGTCACTGGAATCACACTGTATGTAAATATTTGCTAAGTCTTTGTAAAATGTAATTTATTTTAATATTTTGCAATAAAAATTTTACAATTTATCCTCTCTGTCATGAGAAGAATGGTAATATTTCTTTTTACAACTACCTACACTTGTAATGCACCTTACAGATGAGGCTGGTCCTGACCCAAAGAGCTGGAAGGTAAAGAGACAAAAAAAGCAAGTTGTTTTTTGCTAGCAGATGCCTTAACTTGTACGGGGTATTGATGACTTCAGTTCAACGGCATCTGGTCTTCAATTAGATACAGCATAGCAAAGTATTATTCAATGTGGATTTTGGACAGCTGTTGAAAAATAAACTGAAGTTTATTTTAAGGGCTGTGTTTTATCAGTGGGCTGCTTTTAAAGATGCACAGAGATGGGGAGTGTTAGAATTAATCAGTACTGTGATAAAATAAAATGGACATTTATGACTGGTATCAGAATCTCATGCCAGAGCTATTAAAATATCTGAGTAGCTGTTTATGAATTTTCGCAATATGTCTAGTAGCAGTGCTCACCATTTTTCAGGCTAGAACTATTTGCAGTCCTTCAGCTCCAGCAGTTTCCTTGGCAACATGCTGCAAAATAGCTAACTACCTGTCTTAATGGGCAGCAAAGTGTGACTTAGTGATACCCTGGTAGAGATGGAGCCATATGAAGAAATTGAGACAGCCTCAGCCTGAGGAGGAAGAGACTGAACCTTGGCTTTTAGACAACTGAGTGGAATTGCTGAGGCACAAGCTAGGAAAGTGGGGAGATGCATGGGCATGGCAGCGAAGGGTGGATGCTGTAGGATTTGAGTGAGGGTAGCCAATCTCTGCTTTTCCTCCAGCCACACAACAGGAGCAGTGAAGGAAGAAGTGCCTGACTTGTGACTGATGGCAAAAAGAGCCAAAGGCAGCTCCTCATGGAGCCGAGGGCAGCACATAGCATGGAGTCTGGTATGCACCCAGTAATGTTTCTATCAGCTCCCAGCAGGCTGGAGACTATTGTTCACCTTCTGCCCTTGGAATTTTAGTAGTGTCATTAATTTATTGAGGGGAGGGTAGCAAGAAGTGGGAAAACAGGACAAACCTGTATCTGTTACACACCCGTTCTTATGGTCCATGCCTGGCTGCAGGTACTCTGAACACAATAGCTTAATAGATAAAATCACAGACCAGCTGACACTTAAAAAGCCTGAAATGTTTTCACTGAATGCTTATCACAGGCCTTTACCAGTGCCCAGTGCAACATGAAACCAGCAACCTGCAGCTCATGGTCACGGAGAACTCAAACCTTTATTTCTGAGAGATGAAGACAGTAAGAAATCAGAACGAGTTGCAGTTCAGGACCATTTTGAACAGGGAAATGCTACTCCATTCAGGGCAATTTCCTGGGCCTGGGTCCTGAAGGACCCATAAAATACCTGTCTCAACTCTTATGAAAGGAGGTGGTGGAGCTCTGTTACCTATAGTTTAAAAAGGGTTTTTTCTAAATTTGTGACTTGTTAGCTGGTTTTGGGGGGTTTTTTGGTTGGTTAATTTTTACTTTTTTTTTTTTTAACATATTTTTAGCCTCAACCTGCCCTTGGTAAGATAACTGATACTGTGATATATAAGAAAAAAAGGTTGTGCTGAGTACAACATTCCTTAGATTCTTAATTTTTGTTTCTTGGAGAATTCTCTTGACCTGCACCCAGACTGGGCCTCTTCCACATACCCTGCATGGCCTTACTGACTGATTCTGGGCAGTGGCTTCATCCCTGAGGAAAAGGGGGAAGTGATGGGTGAATAGGAGTAAACCCAGCCCTGACCAGAGTCACCTGTCTCACTGAGAGCAAAGCCATGGCATTGCCTCCTCCTGGCAGGCCCTTAGCTCTCAACTCAAATTTGTTCATCATCAGGTCTTGTGCAGTTTGGGGTGCTTGAAGGGGTTGGTGAGGAATATTCACTTTATTTTTGGCAAATACCTGCTTTTGCCTGCAGCTGATGCAACTCCTACTGACTCGTGGCACGAGAGCAAAGACTCAGGGGAAAAAGGGGTGCAAAACTGCCCTTTGCTGCTGTGATTTTATTCCCAGCTCCCAAGGAAACAGACTGCTAAGGGGTTGGGGTTTTGGAGGGGGCGAGAGGGGTTAATGTGTTGTGGACAATGGGTGCATCTTTGGTACAACAAAGTAGCAGCCACTGGTTATCTGTGACTGCACAGCCAGCCTAGCACAGGGAGTGGTACCACGACTGATAGGAGCATGGAGGTCCAAAACAGAACACCCATAAATACTCATACTCATCTAACTGACCAAGGGAATTTGCTGTTTCACACCAGCATGGCTTCTCTAGAAAGGGAGAGTAAAGGCACTGGGATGCTGAAAGCATTATCCTGCACAGAGGCTCCCTGAAAGCCACGTATCATGTTGTAGTTGGGAGGGCTTCCTCTGATAGCCAAGATTCCAAGTACAGCCCATAGCCAGAACTCCTTCTGGTTAATAAAAAAAATGAGTCGATATATGGAAAATATATTAACATATGAGAAATGTTCTGATTATCATTTTTGATTTTACAACTTAAACTGAAAAAATTGTGAAGTCAAAGAGTTTTGGTTTTCTGTTTTTAGAATATTTTTTATGGGATGCCAGAATTTTTCTCCCTCTTGTCCCTCCTTGCTGCTTATAGGAAAGAGCAGAAGAGTGATAACCCACTCTTCATATTTTGATGGTTATGTTGTTTCCTACATGGAGAAAGCTGTGGAAAATAAACCCTGTCCCTTCTTTTCTTCTTACTGGGGTGAGGCTGCGAATGACAAAGCAGAAAAAAGAAATTGAAAATATGAATTCTGAAAAATTGAAAATCTCTGAAACAATGAATTTCTCCTCTGTGAGGAGATTAAAACACAAACTATCTTAAGTACAAGTCAGGGTTTTTTTCCTATAGACATTCTTTGAAATTTCCCATGCTAACTTTTACTAACATTCTTTTTGGCTACTCTCCTAAATATGCTGAACAAAAGCACTCATGTTTTCAAATTATTTCTATGCATTATTAATTCAGGTAAAATGTAAATACTTTGACACACTTTTAATCTTATTTGATATAAAAGTATAGTGGGGCACTATAATATGCCTATAACTGTAAGGGGAATTAATGTACTCAGTACTAATGACCAAGAGCAAAAAAAAATCCTGTTTAAGGCCTGTGCACAGCTTTGCAGTGTTCTGTGCACTTTTGGCTTTGGACACTTGTTGATCACATTTCAGTTTATCTAGCTGAGCATTTGGGTGTATGAGGAAGTATCATAATTCCTAATGCCGCTAAGATCAGAGACAAAAATCCTCTTCTGTGCTGATTAGTGGGTTGGGCGCTATCCATACTGATCAAAATAAACTCTGCAGAGGAGCACTTGTTCCTACATACTCCTGGTTGCTGGGCAAAACTGCAAAATATGTGCACACCAATGTGAAATAAATCTGTGTTCACACTGAAAGTCACAAGCTTCTGAAGTTTAAGTGTTTATTCATAAAGCTCTGTTGTCCTTCTCTGGCAATCTTCATATTTGTGGCTTTTGGGTTGTTGGCAGCTAGCAAAAAGTAAAGGAACAAATTAACACTTCAGATGCAGACAATCTCTATTGATATACTCTATTCCTTTCATCCTGGGGATTTTGCCAACTCATCTCTGGCACAGCTGGAAAGGAAGGAAAAATAGCAAGCTAATTGGTCTGCTTTTTAATTGCTGATTAAAATGGAAAATTAATACAAAAGCAGGAGTATGCAGCACACCTTGGACACCTGAGGGAGACACTGCACTCTTTGGCTGTTTTTGTGGCTGTTAGTTTTTAATAAATGATAGAAAATGGGTGGCTTAAAATGAGAAAGGCTTGCAAGGATAGCTTTCTTTCATACAGTGAAGAAGACTCAAGTTTTAAGGTTTTTTTCTGTCCTGCTTATCTTCAGAAAGTGAAATTCACTGATGTAAATTGTGTGACTAGACTCAGAGGTATATGATAGAGATCAGGTGAAGGCAGAAGGTAAAGCAAATACCTGGTTTTAAAATTTAACCATCAAGTTATCTGTAGTTTTGTGGTGTATGTTCTCTATCCTTCACAGCTGCTCAAATTGAGAGAGCCTGACATCTAGCCCTAGCTCTGGTAATCCCAGCATGTCAGTCAGGCAAAGTTAAAGGGATGGGGTGTTGAATTAAGATTTTTTTTTTTTTGGGTGAGATATAAAATTTTATCAAGTGCAGGAAGAAATGAGAGCTACAGTAGCTGAAGAATCTGTTAATGGTTGGGAGATTTGCTCTAAAACACTAAGAAATTAGTTTTCTGGCAAATAATTTCAAGCAATTTTCTGAATATGTCATCTGGCCATAAGTGATATTAATGTCTCTGGGGGACTTTAATTCTATGATGTTTGTCAGTAGATGCAAAGTATAATGTTATGGAGGCATAACAGCTGAAAGCTGCAAAATCTGCAGGAAAGAACTGGCAGCCTTTTAAAATGTGTAGGCTTGAGACAGGCTTCTTTCAAAGAATGCAAAGAAAATTAAAAAAAAAAAAGGTGGAGATGGATTGTAGCTCTAGTTGGCTCTTATTTAAAAGCTTCAGCCTCCAAATATTACTGTGCTTTCAAGTGCTATATGGTTTTGGAAATGCATGGGCTAAACTCTGGCACGGAAAGGGAAGAAGAGACTTTGGGGTTGTCAGAGTATATTTACTGTAAAATGACCATTCTTGAAAGCAATATCAGCAAGACTCAGGGTGGGGAGACCTGTGACTGGTTTCAAACACACATTCTATTCAGACCTATGCAGTAATGACCCAACTAATTTTTCAAGGAAGGATACCACTTCCAACCCTTTCATCTGTATCTTCTGGTTCCCATTGCTTGTCTTCTTGCTTATATGTCTTAATTTTCCCTTCCCTCAGCTGTGCTGCAGCTGTCCCATGCCCCCTAGGAGCACCACAGCTGCCTGCAGGCAGGACACAGCAGCCTCTTGGCAACTGAGGCTGATAGCCAGAAGATAGACTTGGCTTCTCCCCTCAAACAACATCAGTCTGAACTGTTTCAGCTACAGGAGGCAGACACAACCAACAAGGCACCCAGCTGAGTGCTCATGGCTTCCTTCAGTGAAAAACTCAAGCTTTGGCACACTTTCAGCCATGCTATTTTTATCTGCTGGGGGTTAGGATTTGCATGGATGTAGTTCAGTAAAGGGCACGGGTAGAACATTGCTAAGGGGCAATGAAGTGGACTGGGCAAGCCTACTGAAATACAGGGACTTGTTAGTGAGGCTCCAGTTCAAAACAGGTTTTGAAAGAGGCCATGCCAGTTGTGAATTTTAGTTGCACCTTTTCTAGCTGCATGTTCCTCCTCCCTTTCTTCCCATTCCAGTTCCCACTTACTGCCACTCCTATGCTCCTCCACCCCACTTCATAACCACAGTGGTCCCTACTGCTGCAGCCTCTGAAGTGGGAGGATAAAGCTCAGCTCTTTCTAGTTTGGAATTCTCCAGAAGGCTTCCAAACCTTAGATACACTTTACTTTGTTCTTGTGTGCTCAGATCTCTTGGCAGGACTACATTTGTCTTTGTAGATGTGACCTAAAATCATGTTACCAATGCACCAAGTAAGCAGCAAAGCTATCACCTGTTTAAATAAACCTTTGGCTCCTAATCAACAATTCACCAGAAGAAAAGAAATTGAATAGAACAAAATATGTTTGATTATTTACTAAAGGCATAATGGCCTGGAGACTGAAAACAAAGAGTGGGACTGAAAACCAGATGGCAACCAATATAATCTTGACAGCCTACATATCGAATCTTTAGGGTACAGAAAACTCCCACAGTGCAATCTTTTTAAGCAGTAGAGAAATACATATGTGCTACTTTCCCAGTTACAGTAATTCCAAATAAATGCCAAAGCTGTTACTTTAAAATACCATAGTTCAATGTCAGGAACCATTTATGTACAACACTTGGCTCTAAGTGGCCTCAGAATGCCAGGGAGAGGGGAGGAGCAGCAATGGGGTCTCACACCACCTCTGTGCAGAAGCGCCCACCACGAGATTTGCCACTTGCATTATGAAGGAGTCTGTAGAAAGCTGATAATGCATGAGGGCACGAGCTCACGGGATGGATGCTGCTGGTACCACATGCCATAGATGAATTCTAGGGTGTTAATGGTGCCAGGGAGTGTAAAAGGACCATTCTACACAGGGACAATCAGCTGATTACAGGCACAGAAGAACAGACTATGAATAGCAGCTGCCAGTGGTTCCAGGCAGAATTATCAGAGATATTTTTGCATTGCTCTTGGCTGGTTAGTCTTGAACTGAGCTTCTTCAAGTATCAGGGATATCTAGCAGCACCAAAGCCATTGTACACAAGAATGAAGCCCTAGGAATGAGGAACAGGACTAGAAAGAGACAGTCAGTCACCATCTAGAATTTCAAAAAGGAGTAGGAAAATGGAACAACCCTTGCTCCAGGAAACCTGCGCACGGCAGGTACTCTGCATGAGGGGGAATAAGAAACCATGTCAACTACAGGTGAAAAAGATTCTTCTGCATCCCCATGTCCTGCTAAACAGACCTTGACTTGGGCTTATGTTTAGGCCAGGCTAATATTTGGAGTGGGAAAGATAAGAGCACGAGTTGGGGTGGATTCAACAGTTTTAGAACACTGTCTCTTGTCTTTCTTGTTGCAGCTGAAGGCCCTGAAGCATCTCTGTGCACTGGGATTCTGGGATGGGACTTGTTCCCTTAATAGAAATCCACAGGCAAGGAGGGGCAGGGCATGTGCTAGCCACCTGCTAGGAAAGGACTTTGAAGAAGCAAAAATTGTCATCACCTCACAAGAAAGGTTGGTTCCTCCCTCCCACTGATTCACCACAGTGATCCTCAAGGGTTAAAAAGAGGTAAACCTACATCTTCATTCTAAAGGTCTCCATTATATGACATTTAAACGAAGAATAATGTCCATATTCTTCATGAGAAGCCTACAACCCTCTCTTGTTGAGAAGATTCTCCAGGAGGGCAGCAATTCTTGGAGTGATAACCTTGTTCCCTGCTGTTACAGACCATGATGTGTCTCTCATCTTGCTGCTGCTCTACATTCACCCATCTTCTCACAAGGGAGACAGTGATGCTGTTTCCCTCAGGATCAGACCAAAAGCTATGGGTCTCCTTTGCAGAATCCCTCATGCAAGGTTCATTTGCTCTTACCCATGTCAATGCTATTAAGCCTTGGAAGGCCACAGAGTGTGAGCCGACCTCTTTCCTCCTTTTTCCTTTTTTTTGACTCTTTGCAGTGAGCAAACCATATGACACTCTGCTGACAAGTAGCTGTCTGGTTGTAGCTTTGGCAAGATCTACTGGTGCTGTTTCCACCACCTCCCTCAACAGGTTCTTTTTTCAGCTAACATAGTAATTTTTCTTACGCATAACACGCAACTCACTGAAGTTTAATTTTGTGATCATTTTATGTTCCCATTAGCAAGTAGAAATAATTGGTTCCTGTTTTCATCTTCATTTTAATTTTTCTGTGTCCTGGGTGCAGAGGCCTCTGGGCAGCAAAACAGGAAGAAACTAAAAACAGAATTAATGAGAAAGAAATCAACATGCACCAGTATAGAGCCAATATCAGGAAATTCTTAAAATCCCATCCTCCCACCTCAAGAAAGTAATTTAAAACACTTTAAAGATCATTAAAATCAAATAAAATATCTAAGAATAGCATCAGAATTACTACTGTATGAAAGGATCTGGGAGGTGTCAAAGATCCCCCACCAAACACATCAGATGGCTTCCAAAGCCATAATTCCTGAGGTGTGTGAGCAAAATTAGAACATGTGAGAGATGAGAAAGAAGTATTGTTCCACTCCTTAGGATGGTGGGGTTAATACAGACTTTTGCATGAGATCAGATCATCAGATTTTAAAGAAGGTGTAGGTAAACTGAGAACAGTCTATATTATAGCCACAAGAAAATGTTTTAAGAAAGGATGACATTTGAGACAGTCATTCAAAAAGGCTAAAATGTGTTTTTTCAGACTAAAAAAGGAAACAAAAGAGCCAGTGCACATAAGTTTTTCTAAAACACTGCTGAAGACTGCTAAGCAGGGGCTAAACTGTTCTTTTGTAGGCCTTGGCGGAAAATAATAAAAGAAACCTGTCAACATTGCAATAAACATGACAGGGCCTAGTGCTACAACAACATGATTTCCAACTGTAAGAGCAATAAATTCCTAGGTGGGCATGGACTTTAAATTCTTGGAGAATTTGTGAATGGTTTAGGCAAACAGCTGAACTGTCAGGGATAGCCTTGCTACATGCAGGTATTGGATTTTACCAATATTACTGAACGGGACTGCCTTGGTCTGTCTGGTCCCAGCTGCTGAACCAAAGAGGCACACCTGTGGAGTTTTTTCCCCAGAGATGCTATTCAGTACCTGTGGTCACAGCTGAGCATGTGGGGACAAGTCTGAGCACATCCTGAGCTCCAGTGCTTACGGCTGGAGCTTGCTGTTGAGGGGGTCACTCCTCAGGCCTTCCTGAGCTGGAGAAACCTTTAAGGCGATGGTGAAGGAGGAGTGGGTCCTGATGGAGAGTTTTTAATCCAGAATTTTTATTTCAGGCCGCATGGCCTCTGAAGCCTGCAACAGCTCCAGGAGAATTCTCCATCATGTGGTGTGCTTGCCCTTTTACCTGGGGAGAGGGGCAGGGGAGGGAACACAGGGAGCACCAACCAGGCACAGGGTAGGGGGTCTCAGGTGAGAGGGACACCTGGGTGGGCCAATGGCCCCCCAGGGGATGGAGAGCATCCTTTGAACCTGCCAATCATTCAATGCTTTCTGGAATTTCTGGTTTGATGGACAGTGCCCAGCAGGGGTCAAGGGTGGGGAAAGGAGAGGTGGTGATTGACACCCCACCTGGGGAAGGAAACTTCTGGGGAAACTGAGGCACACCATGACAACACACTGCAACATGCAGGGACACCTAGTACAGAAGGGCATACTCAGTTATCTCTTGAGGTTCCTTTCAGCTGTAGTTTGAGGTCTGATCTGTTTTTATCACTCTCTAAATTATTGCTCTTGTGTATTAAGGTTACTCCGACTAATAAGACTCTGCTGTAAATTAAATGCAGTATTTCACATGCATTGTAGAAATTACTCTCCTACTAACTTAACTGGCTGCCCCAACATGGTTAGAGTATACTAACATAAAGAAGAACAAAACCATGTAAATAATAAAAAGACAAGGAGACTTCATATCCTTTTTATTTCCTGCATTTCCTTAGTTGTCAAGGCCACTGGTGTGTATGGAATCTTCTAGTTCATTGTCTGGCTCTCCTTTCCAGTGTCGAGTGTTTGGATATAATGGTGTTGAGGGAAAGATTGCTATGTCTATGTCAGTGTATCCTATCTGCTTTTCCACTTGAAAGAAGGAAATTATTTTTTTTCTTTTCAAGTAGCTTCTCCTTGAACAGTATGTCCTCCTTGCCTACCTTTTCCTCCCACTCCTTAGTCATCTTCCATCACTTTTCAGCCACATGTATGGATCTATATGACTCAGATGAAGTGGTTGTACTGTATATCAGTTGTCATGCATGTAAAGTTACAAAAGTTATATCTTGATATCTCTGGAAGCTCTACAGTTCTAAATTTGGTGGCCTTTCACTCCTGTGTAACAAGTCTCTGTTCATTTACCTCACTGCTTAATTGAAGGGATGGAAAAAGAGGTAAGAAATTCTGTGAAAGGCTTTGCCTTCCAGAGTAGCACAGATGCTTTGCACAGACATAGCTAAAAAGCAGCAACTGGTATCTCAGAGGAACATCATTCCCTTCGTGGGTGAGAGAACTGGCAAAACTTCTGACTATTGGGAAGTCTTATGAAAAAAAGTTTTTCAGGAAAAAAAATAAGAAGTCTATTTACAATTCACTTCCATTTTCATTGCTGTGGGGTTTTTTTGGTTTTTGGGGTGGTTTTTTTGTTTTGTTTTCTTTCTTTGTTTTTTGTTTGTTTGTTTGTTTGTTTGTGTGTTTTCCTCCCTTTGAAAGGTTGTACATCAGCTCCTGAGACAGACTCAGGCAAATTTACAAAATGTTATGCTATTTCTGTTTCTGGAGCAGAGGAATTAACAATCCTTTTAGACACCTATGATTTGCTTGTAGAGAAGGGAAACATATTATAATGAACTTATAAATCAACTGGACATAGGACTTGAAATTGCAGTGAAAAGAGAAAACAATGCTTTACTAAGGTATACTAGAGACTATCTGAAGTACTTACTGACATAAAAGATGTTTTACTCAGCTCAGAGAAAGTATCTAAATAAGAGCTGCCTTTCTTATTCTTCATTTATCGGGTTATTTGGATTACAAAACCTTTAGAGATTATTTATACTGCAGCTAATTCCATTTTCCCAGAACGGAGCCAAAAAACTTCTTTGCCCTTGTAATTAAAGTTTTCTGGCAAAGAAAAGGGAAATGAGGTCCCATTTGATATCAGTGGAAGACCCTTCCTCTAAGCTCATGTTAAGCGGCAGCTCAGGAAAGACAGTCATGAGGAAGTGGGGGTTGGACCAGTGCAACAGAGCAGCCTCTGCTCACAAGAGATGCAGCAGCCAGGCCTGTCCCTCTCCTAGGCTTGGAGGGACCGACAGCACCTCAGGCAGGCAGGGCCACGTCTGTCCCACTGAGGACAGACAGACTCCTGTGCCTCAGTCCTGCAGGCTCCTGTCACAGCGTGGGCTCACCACCACGATCCACAGCACTTGCCTGTCTCACAAGATGGAAAAAGGAGCTAAGAGAGGTCCTGTGGCAGTCTTTTCACCAGACTCCCAAACATTTTTGCCTTTTCCCTTCGCTCATGCAATTTTTCTGCTCTGCCAGGCAACCTGTGTGATTGCTCACATCAAGTCTAAAGCCATCCTTGCCCTCTACTGGCACCCTGTAGAAACACAGGAACACATCAGGCTCCATCTCTTCAGCTAGTCAAAATCCCTGGACAGGAGGAGGGGGTACACAGACTCCAGCAGTCCCTCAAGGGGTGGGGAGCAAACCTGTGCAAACACTCCGTGAGCAGCTTCCTACAGCACCTGTGCCAGTAGCATCCTGGTGAGGCAGGGCACAGCAACCCCTTCTGCTCGTTCTGTCCTGATCTTTGCAAGGACAAAATCTGTCACTTATTAAAGTGGAATCTGATTTCAGGTTATTTATGAACAAACCAGTTCATGGAAAACAGGAAGCAGCTCTGCCAATTGCTGTTCACAATGTTTCTTTCCTTCATTTCCAAGGAAAGTACAATCCAGTTGGTTTGTAAGCTCAGGGAACCTGAACAAGAGTGGTCAAAGAAAATTGCTTGAATGGCTACCATGGGTGTGCCAGCAGGCTGGTAATATTTGGTGGCACTTTTAACTCTGAAGGGTCACATAGTGCTTGAACACACTGTAGGCTTGAAATGTTACACTGAATCCTGCTGGAAAGCCAGTGTTGGGGTAAGATGCAGTGGCTGCACCAACAGCATGTAGCAATCTGAGACAAAGTAGAAAAATAATTGTATTTACTTGAAGGACATGTGTGTGACACATTAGCTTGGCAACAGATTACTGGATAAATGAGTAGCACACCACCACCACTGAAAATGTAGACCACAGTTTCTGTGTTCAGGCTGACCTATTCACAGAATCACAGAAACATAGAATGGTTGGTGTTGGAAGAGTCCTTAAAGATTTATTTAGTTCTAACCCACCCTGCCAAGGGCACGATTAACTACCCCTAGACCAGGTTGCTCAATGCCCCATCCAACCTGGCCCTGAACACTATCAGGGACAAAGCACTCACAACGCAGTCCTGTCTTGCAAGGTTTGGATGGATCTTTCATATCAACCACAGCTGTAAAAGCGAATCGACTCCTGGTAAAAATACACTATGAAAAAACTCACAGACTAGCAATAGCCATCTATTGCTCCATATTAACTTGTTAAATAAGCTACTGTTAGTCACTATAATTTTCTAAAATTCAAAGTATTGAAAATAAATATGAAACTATATACAAGTAATAATTGCCAGAAAATAATAGTTCTCTTCCCTTTGTTTGCTTATCCATAGTAACAAATATCAATGTACACCTCCAGCAATGGCACAAATAAACAGAAAGCAACAATTTTTTGTCAGAGAAGAAATGTTCAAATGGCAACTGTAATTCAAAACTTGTGATGCCATTTGTTTTCTTTAACTGTATATGTTTAGATCCAATTTATCAAACGAACTTATTTTTATAAATTTTGATCTTGTCTTAGAGCAGCGACTGGAAAACCTGGATTATTTTTTGAGACAGTGTCAGTGTGCACATGACAGAATATATGCTCATGCAATCTGCCAAGATCAGACATTTTGCTTTGCCTAAATCTATACAGCAGTGCCATTGGGGTTATAGTGTCCTTAGCTACTCCCAGCTTTCTCTTCTAGTGTGCTTTTCTGTGAGCCATTTTGGTCAGTCTTCAGCCTCCACATTTAAGATGGAATTCCCCTCCGCCTCTTTGAATCTGCTTCTGTATTTTGTAAGCTCAGAAGTTCAAAACCAACTAAACATTTCTCAACACCTCAAAGTTAGCAAGGTCTTCAGCAGGAGCTTTCTGCTTTGGTCTTTGTCTGCAGAAGCTGCCATTGTGGTGATATATCACCCTGGAGCCACAGAGAAGGAGCTTCAATGTTGATGCTTCAGCACTAAATCAACCTGATTTTTGTTCTGCTGGAAAGGTATCTCTGTTCTGCTCATTACTTACTGCCATACAAGCATTTACCTTGAAACTATCTGATCTATCAACATCTGACTTTACCGTAAAAAAACCTTCCCATGATCTTGCCACCCACATTTATGTCTGAGACAGATGTGAGCAGGACTTCACCAGATCCTCTCAGCACCTAATACAAATCATTTTGCATTCCACTTACTCCTTTGAAACTGCGTTAAGTCTTTGCAGTAACAGATACTGTCCTTTGGAACATGTTTTGGCAGAACAGCATGATAACTTTGCATCCCAGACATCATTCCCATGTGGCATTGTCCTTGGATGCTCTGGCGACTTACAGAAAGCTCATAAACCTCAAAAAGAAATTAAGACTTCAGTACAACTTTTAAAATCTGTTTATTTTCTGTCATTGCTTTTCATATAGATTATAAGGAATTTGTGGAACTGATTTACTACCAAAATCAAACCACAGTGCCCATGTGTCCTGTAGAAGTGTTTACTCCTCTGAACTAAAAAGACAAGTGTAAGTATCTGAGATACTCCATCCAGCTACCTGAAAGGCCAGAACTTCCTTTTGAAGACCTTTGGAAATGTTCCATACTGGCACTGGTGAATGAATGCAGGTGTTCAGTTATTTATTTCATATTGATCATTCTTCATATAATACTTCATGTTGCATTAATTAGCAGAACTTTCATGGGAGACGCAACCCATTGGCCAATGAATTACATAGCTCAAAAGACATTAAAAAATGAGTCAAAATATCATCTTATCTATCAAGTTAACATCTCCTGGATTACTTGTTTTCTTGCCAGAAATATGCTCCAAATGTACCCTGCTTTCATAGGATCTAAGAAGTGACATTTTAGGTAATTTAATTTTAATAACAGCTGAGAAACTGCATTTTCCCCCCCAGTTTTTGTATTAGGTAACAATGTCTTTCAAATTGATCCTTTGGTTACTAATTCCTTCAATTACAAAGGAAGATAACTGATTTTCCTCTGTAATTCACAAATGAGGCTTTTATTCACCAGTAGCAAGGGTTCTAGAGATGAAAGCAAAAGGCATCTGGTCTATTGAAGTCGGCAGCAGAACTCCCACTGCCTGCAGCATTGTCAGAATTTCACACTGAAGATCAGGCATATCCTAATCTGTCCTGATCTTTTATGCAAAAGACTGGTTAAACAGCATTTAAAGTTTTATCAGATTAGACAAACACATACTTAACAAATCAAAGGCCTTTTAAAGATAAAACTTGTGCCTCTATGAGGCCTGAGTCATAATGTCTGAATGTTTGGAGATTGTGACTTAATTCTGCTGAGAGGGATACCTTGTTCAGGCTAATGATCTCACTGAAGCTGATGCCTGAGGAATCCTTCTGGCAGCAGCAAAGCACAAGAGGCAGTTTACCTCAGCAGTCTGATGTAGCAAAAGTTTGGCAGCTCTGATTCCCCACTGAGTCCTCAGATTCACCAACTCCCATTAAATTAGGTATTTTGTTCCCTCTCTTGTTGCTGTCTAGGTATAGTAGGGAGGTTTGCTTATGTGTTCTATAAACATGTATTAGTAACTTAATCTTTGCAGTTGATAGATGTAAAACCATAAATTTGCTTGGAGCAGCTCAACAAGGTCATTTCCAAAGCAATAAAGTTTCTCCCTTTGAGCCTTCCTACCAAGGGAGTACATTCTTAGTTTCTTTCCTTTGGGAGCAAAATACAGCATGGAGAGAAACAAATAACTAAAATACAGTGTGAGGAGAAACAAGTAACTTTTTTCACTTGTTGAAAATTTGTTTTTGCTTAGTTTGACTGATAACAGCTCTGCACTTGAGAAAGGCCATGTTTCAACTCCCACTGACAGAAGATGCACAAGAGGTGCACCCTTACTGCCCTGTAATTGTACAGTGAAGATGTGTCTCTGGACTGCATACTTTCTGAATTTTTTCTCATCCTACACCCAAAAGAAAGGGCTGAAAATAAAAATGCCAGAGCAGAGAGTATGTTCATCTTCTGCACAATCAGGCATATTCCATGGGCATCACAGGTGCTGTTTTCACAAATACATCCAGCTCCCCTTTAAAACTAATGAGGGATTTCAGCTCTAGAAGAAGACTGTTCCAAATTCTCATTCCTTTGGGGTCTGGAAATCTGTTTTCCAGCAGAGATCTATTCGTGACCTGTTCTTACCCATTTTTAGTAAGTTAACCTTATCCTTTAGCTCAAGTATTCTCTTCCTTTCGAAGCGTTATAGCCCAGTGTATTTACTTACAGTAATTGTATCCCCACTTCACTATTTTGTGCTTATTTTGTTAGACTAAACAAGCTGATGTCCTTCATCTTCTCCTTAACCCGCATATTTGCCTTTCTCTGCTCCACTGCAGAGTGCAAAGCAGTAGTCAGGAATTTTTACAGATTAAAGCTTATCAAAGATGCCTTTTTCATACCAGGAAATTCAACAAGGAATACTCTATTATAGCAATAAACTCTAGGTGCTATTGTTATCAATACTATTGCTATTTTATCAATAGCAATAAATGGTACTGTATCTGCTTTTCATACTCTAATCAACAGATGCATTTAGTTATTTCTTCTCCCCTTTCAAGGGAAATGCATCAAATTGAAGCATCATTTTGTGACTTCAGTTTACTGATTCTCATTTTTTCCAGCTAGAATCATAGTCCTGGAATCAAAACAATTTGGTTCTTTATGATTCACTGTGTTTTCATATTTTTAACAAACTTCAGTATATGAGAGCTGACATCACATTTCAGGTCAGACTTAAATCTGGTGGAAATTTCCTGAGTTTCTCTAGGGGAACAAAACCAAACCCTAGATGTTCCAGGAAACACCCCCACAAGCAGCAGAATGGAGATTAAAAGCAAGAGTCTATTTCATCTGAAAAACAATTTGTTTTGTGTCTCAATAAAGAAGGCAGGAGGGAAAACCACAGTAACTACAGCTACAAAACCCTTGATGCAGGCAAAATAATAGCAAAGAAGTGCATTTTCTTCTGGTGTGCTTTACACTGCATGGAGATTGACTGGAGCTATGTTCCCAAAGAGCTGCAGCATTGTGCCTCATCTGGGAGGTGCTGACAATACTCCATGTCTGGGGAAGAGCCCTAAAACAGGGGACTGTAGCTGGGGCTGGGGACACAGGCTGAGCACTGAGGCAGGCCCAGAGAGATTCTGCACATCTGAAATGTCTTTTCTAAGAGGCTCTGAAGACACCCTAAAAACAGGGATGCTTTCACCAGAGGGCTGAGAGAGCTGCGTTACCTGCAGTACCTCTTGCCACTGATGCACAGGCACTCTGCTGAGTGTCTGCTGCTCTGGTGATCCTCCTCTCATCCCAGATCCTGAGCTCAGCTTTCTCAATGGGGAAGGCTGTAATTCCCAAAACACCTGGAGACAAACCAGCCAAGCTTCTTACATCAGCCCTGTGCATGCTGCATGACTTCTGTGAGCCAGGAATATGGCATTTACCTTTGGTGTGAAATCCCTTCATGTGTGCCTTCAGTTACCAAAAAGTCAGTTTCCAACCACTGTGATTGCAAGGGAAACCTGAACACAGACCGATGCACTGGTATTTGCTACCTGAAAAATGGCTCTCTAAGCTACTCTGCTCACCTTAGCAGGTATTTGAGTGCTAGTACCTTGTGGTGACAATGAAATACTGGTGATTTTTGGAAGAAGAACCAACTAACTTGTTTATCATCCTCATCCCACACTGTCTCTCCCTCCCTCACAACTGCTTAAATAAGCAGCTGTCCTCATTCCAGCTCTATCTCCTTTTGATAATTCTGCAATACTGTCATATTTTTTCAACCTAGTTTTGCAGCACACTGAAGTTTTGAAAGTATGGAGAATTGAAAAACCAAATTGCTCTTATGCATAGAAATATTATTTTACCACCTTGCTCAAATTTATGCTTAGTTCAGTAAGTAAATACACATTTAAATAGATCAGCAACTATATTTTCTCTTTCAATTTGATATGTTTCCAAATCTAAACACCTTGCTGTAAAAGTGGATCTAATTTGCTAAAACAATAGCTGATTTAAGTAAACATCAATCATGGCTGCACTGCCAGGATCTTTCTGCTGATGACTTTTGGTAATGGAACATCATTTTCCTGTCATGTAGTGCTTCATGTGATAAGGACAACAAATCTCTGGGACCTCAGTGTGAGAAACAAAAACTGAATTTCACTGGCAAACAGATGAAAGCTACTTCTTTCTTTTTTTCTTTAATCCCACTCAGTGAATATCCTGTAAGGAAATCTTAAAGCTATACAGTGAAAAATATTGATAACACCAGAAACTTCTTTCCACTAAAATGTTCACCCTGTAAACCTCAGCAAACATAAAAAAGTATTTAAAGATGTGTCTGGCTATGGGTATTATCCAACATTTTTCTTTATGCTTAAAACCCAAGACAAAGGAAAATACTTGGGAATGCTTTGGGAAGAAGGTAACATCAGTATCAGGGAATGATCTGCTTAAGGGAATCTGTTGTTCTTCCAACAGCTCCCAATACCTCCAAGTGAAACTTAGAGGCTTCCTTTACTTCTGTACCTAGCACAAGGATAATCTGAGTGCTGATGTTAACCCACACTAGGGCATCCTTCTAGTCCCCTGGGGATAGATGGTTTTGATTGTGAGAGATCCTTATTCCTACAAAGAATTTCAGGTCTCAAAAAGACTTTTAGAAGTGAGGTTTGGCTTGGAGTCTTGTAATAACTGCTGAGCCTCCATCATGAAGATACTCATCAGGAATTTTTTAATATATATATTTCAAAACATCTGCGGGAAAAGAATGCAGCAGACAGAAGAAATATTGGGAGAGACTCTAGTGGAGTCTGAAAGGAGGCACCAGCTCTTACTGAATCCTTCCTATGGCATGTGTGACTCTTGCAAAGATGTGCTTGCTTGCTTACATGTCTCACCAGGCTTGAGTTGCCCATCCTACGTTATTTTAATTCACAGATAAAGCAAGGGCTCTTTAGAGTGCCAGGTGCAGCGAGTCCTGGCTCCCTGGGTAATTTAGAACGCATTCCAGTACATCTCTGTGCTTCAGTGGTCCCAGCTGAAAAAAAGCAGTAGAGCACTTGAACTTTGCCCTGTTGTGAAGTGCTTTGAAATCTGCTAGATCAAAAGAGCTTAGAAGCAAAGAGCAATGTTATCAATGTTCTCTCTTTACTATGTTGGCAAACTCCTCATATGTATTGCTAATTTCTGATTGCTTCTTATCCCCACCTCCCCAGAGTGACAACTGTGGAAAAGGCAGGCAGGTACCGCATATCTTATCTGCAGTTTTAGGTAAAGACAGGTGGAAAGGGAAAGGGGAGAGCTAGAGACAAAGCAGGGAAAATCACCCATCAGTTTGCCTCTCCAGAGGAGATGAGTCTTCACTGGCTCCTGATGTCTGCCTACCCTGGACATCACCTGAAGGTTAATTCCAAGCTGAGAGAGCACCACAGCTCTCAGTACCACGGCTCAACTTCCATGTAGTTGTCAGTGTAACTGACAGAGACAGCAAATTATGGCTCCCCAATTTAGACCGAACTTGCTGGTTCTTGCCATCTGCAGGAACACGTCCTGAGCACCAAGTGATTTAAAGTAATGCTCTGAATAATCAAAGGAATAATGTGTGCACCCACTGCTATATTATACTGATGCATATGATAAATGAATTGACCTGTAATTTCCTGCAGCACTAGCTAGAGCAAGTATTTCCTTTTGTAGATTGTATTTATGGAAACCTGACTGTAGCAGGTCAGAGTGACTTGATACATGGCTGATGCAAGCAAAGATCTTTTTAAAGTCAGACAGCCTGGGAAGAAGCTTTCCTCCCTTCAGGCTCAAACATTGTTCTGTCACTTTATCTTCTGCAACTGCAAGAAATCCAGGTGTCTGGTCACTGTCAGTTCACACCACAGTCATGCTGGGATAATCACAGCTGAATTATTTGCAGCAGTCGAGATGTATGTATTCAGAACTGCCTTTGAAAGGATCATCCCAGGTCAGTGATGGCAAAGCAGTAGCACTGGTACCCAGTTCAACGCAGGCAAAATTTGGACCAGCCATAAGATTCAATAATTTTTAAGAACAATATGATAGTGAAAATCAGAAGAATTTCCTGCCATTGCACTATTTTTTTTTTTTTTGAGATAGACAGTGCAGAAGTGTATCTGTGTATAAGGAGATTCATATTTTTACTCATTTGGGAAAGAAGAGCAAAAATTCATATAAGGCTAAAGGCAACTATAATCTACCAGCTGCTGTCTTTTTGAGGCTAAAAGAATTTAATAATCTTCCTGATTGCAGACAGCCTTTTAAAAAGCCATAGGTGCTCAGTATCAGTTGTCCTAATTCATAAGACAGCTCACATAAAATCCCCAAAGTCTTACTGAGCCCAGGCGCAGGCTCACAGCCACACTCCTGTGTTGCTTCTCTGCCCCACCAGGAGCCAGCTGTGCTATCAGGCACCTGCTGTGGACAGTCTCTAGAAAACAGGCATCAAGATGAAATATTACCTCAACAAACTTCAGGGCAACTATCTTTATTTAAACAGTTCACTGCAGTAATTTCCCCCATCCCCCCATTTTTCTATTTGTCTCACAAGCAGGGGCTGGGGAAAACATTCCCCACCCTCGGACAGAAGTCATTTTTTGAGCGTGAGTTGTACATATTTTGAAACTTTGTATTATGAGTAACTCTCTAGAGCCCCGTCATGGTCCAGCCCAAATGTCCAATTCCAGCAAATTTCAGATATGCCACCCTACATCCCCTGCACTTCCCTTTAACTGCTGTTCTATTCCCTCCTGCCCCTGACCACACTGGGAGTGGTACAGTAGTAATGGGAGAGAAATGGAGACACCCTGATGCGTTGGTTTTGTCATATGCCTGGCTCTGAACCCTGCCCTTCCTCCCCTTCCTTCCTCCCTCCTGCTTTTCATCTTGGTGCAAAAGGAAGTGGCATTTGGCTGCAAAGTCTTTCATTTTTCCTACTCTAGGGCAGGATTAACCAGTCACACTCCAATCCATCCTCGAGCACATGACAGGCAGCTTCATCACCCTCCACCTGCCACCGTTTCCCTCTGCTACCATGTGCTGCTGCCCAGAGCAGGCAGTCACTATCAGGGTGTATCCTGATGTGGTCTGACGCTGCTTCATCTTGCTAACCATAAAAAGCCAGACCCAGTGATTCCACAGAAGAATGTCTCCGTTAGAAACTGAGAAAGCGCACCAGGCAGCGTCTGAAAAAAAAGTAAATTGAGAGACGTTTCTGTTCCTTTGCTACAGCCAGGATCTGCCAGATGTTTTTGCAGAGTTCACAGCACCACCTATACAGATGCTCCTTCCCTCTCCCTCTTTAACTGTGCTCAGAAGAAACCAGACACGGGGCTGCTGCCATGGTCTCAGCACTGCAATGACAAAAGCTTACCAGCATGTATGCAAGAAGCCTTTTTTCTGCCACCTCAATATAAAATAGCTCTCTTCTGCTTAGTAAGTATTATCAAGAAATTTTGGACTGAGATCACCACTGCCTTACTAACAAATATACAATCTCCACCCAAATGGAAAGAAAGGGTCATTGTTCCTTGGGGAAGGTGACTCAAGGTTTGGTGGCAATGCAATGTGCCTTTTGATCACTATGCTAAACAAAGTCTACAACAGAGAACGCCAGTATTCCTTCTGCAGAAGAGAACATTAAACTGTGGTGCAATACGCTTGCACAACATTTTCAACTGACAGATGCCCAGATGCTGTGTAGGAACAAGGACCAAAAAAAAATAAATCATAATCATTAGGAAATATTTGAAATATGCCTATATTATTAATCCTGCTTTAGTGATTTAGATAGTGGTATGCAAAATCAAGGAACCAATCCTGCTGTGGAGAGAAATTCAACAACACAGCCACAAATAAATGTCACATAAACACCCAGTCCACTGATGTACCACTTAGACATATTGGAAACATTATCCTGTGATATATCTCCATTGACTTTTATTGTGTTGAGTAAAAGAAAATGAAGGGAAGTTCAATTAATTCACACGTTGCTGGACTGAAAAGTTATCTAAGTCTATCAGCACAAATAGTTGCCTATCTTATTGGGAAGAAAAGTATTTTAAACTTGAAGTAATTCAAGTGACTCTAATGTTATAATGAAACTGAATTCAGTTAAAGGGAAAAGAGCTTTCCTGGTCTATGTACAGAACATCCCAAAATTTCAGTGTCTCAAATCTACCCGAAATTAAGACAATGTAACAGTGTATCCTTGGTGACAAAGACCTTCCAAATCTTTTGACAAAGGCACCACAATTTACAATTGATATCACAAGTTGCAGTCATTGAGAAATATGATAATAACTGTGTGGAAGGTGGAAGAAATTTGAAGGAAAATACTTATTCCAGATGAAAGTCATCAGCTTGTCTGATAATAGATTTCAAACATAAAAAATGTCATGAAGTGCTCTCCATGTCCAGTACAGGCAGGATATAAAAGTGATCAGCTCTCATCTGAAGGATTGAAAAGAGCTTTCTAAGTCTAGAAATAAGCTACATAGCCCATTCTGGAGATTCTGATTTTGGAGTTTTTTAAAAGATGCCTGTGCCAGGGAACATCTAAGTTCAGATATTTCTATCTGGATCAAACAAGCTGTAGGTGACACCTTGAGCTCCTGATAGATTTAAACTTCTGTGATTCTGAAATATTCTTCTGAAATTTCAGTTTTGAGCATTTGAACATTTTTTTACCTTTTTTTTTTTCCCTCAAAAGAAATCAAATATTTTAAAAAGGCTATTTCATGCTGTCTTGGCTTGATGGAAGCACAGAAAATATTACTGTGAGGCTTTTCCATAATCAGGAAGATCTCTTAGGTTATTTATGGTTGCTGTCCCCCAGGCTGAAGGCTGCAGACCATGGGATGGCTCCTCCGCTGCAGCAGCCACAGCAGCTGCTCTTGCTCCTGGACTCCATCTGTAGCTCCTCTCTCTCAGTATACAAATAATATATATTAGTTATTTATTTAGTCTAGTCATCGTAGCTGGGAGAAGCAACATTTATTAAATGTGCTCCAAGTCATAATCTAAAACCAAATAGGATTTAAGCCCCACAGATAATATTGTTGCAGTAAATAATTTTTCAGCCCCCAAAATTGCAGTGTCCGAGTGACTTCAAAACCTGATGGATTGGGAGGGTGCGATAAAAGAGTTAAATTTACTGAAGGTGAAGTACCTGTCTAGCACTATGAGAGGGCTGATGAAATCTGAGAGGAGGTAGGAGTGATTATTCTGTCCTTAGTTGCCTTGTTTTTTAAGTTACTTCAAATCACACCCAAAAGAACAGGCAACTCTTCTCAAAATTCTGGGGAGCTGAGGTCTGTTTCCCCAGTCAACAATGACTCCCAGGAATGTACATCTCATGCACACATACATCATCATCTCAAAATACACATGCTTGTGGGATATCTGAAGATATGGGATTACAAGGTGTGCTGACCCAATTGGAAAAGTTCACCACTGGGAAAATCTTGGAATAGAAAACGTTAAATGACATGATTAAGTATTTAACTAAAAATCAGAGATCCAGGAATGTTTTACATCTGCTATTCTCAGCCTCTGGAGCATCCAAAGATCTTCTATAGATGGTAAAGCTCATGCCCATGTCAAGTTGTGTGTGCTCTGCCCCTCATGCTCCCAGCCCAGCCTTTTGAACACTGCAAGCACTTACCATAAAGCTGGTGAGAACAGAGCATGGAGCCACACCAGCTGATGAGCACCATGGTCTAGGAGAGGGGCTAATTACTCAGGAGAAGTAGTACTTGCTCAGGGTATTGTTTGGATAAGGGAGCCTGAGTCAAATCCTTTGCAAGAAGTGCACCATATCCTGCATTCATGTTGCTCTTACATCTGGAAACACTACAGCACCAGTAAAAAGGCCGGAAGAGGAATAATTAGGTCATTTCAGTCCTGATAGCTCACAAAGCTGCTAGCACAGCTCCAATGTACAAGACCAGGGCCAAACACTTAGCACAATGGTTCCCATCAGTGAGCAATGCTGGATACAACAATGTCCAAATATTTGACTTTCAGGTCTACATACAGTGACAGGATCTGAACTGTTTTATGCTGTCTTTTTCCTGTCTTGTACTGCATGCATCAATAGGAGAGACCACAAAGAAGTTGGAAAATATACTAAGAATTATTCTACACTGAGTCATGGTATTGAAACAACAAGGACATAAGTGAAAATCCAAGCATACAATAATGTGGTTATATAATGAATGCAGCAGTTAAATAACACTCATTAATAGCATTTCTATAGTTATGATTAGCCACCATAATATGGTAGTCTTTAAGCTGCTTTATTCCAGGTTCAGGCAGCATTAAGCTCCACAAAAGATGCAGCCCAAGGAATGAGGAACAGAATTGTATTGTGATACCTGTTCCCGTGGCTCCCTGTGGACTCCTTCACCCACTCATTCTTGTGTAAATGATGGTAACTCTGGAAGGGTTGTTTTAATTTCTAAGAGGCTTATCAGTGTGTTGGTAGTGAAGATGCTGCCCATGCTCGGGTCACACCTCTATATCCAGAGTCAGAGAGCAAAATGAAGAGGTGTGGTTGGGCAGCAGCTGGTCCAGTCCTTGGCTGAGCAAATTCTCTGTGTTCATTACAGCCTCTGCCACACCAGAGCTGGATTTGAATGGAGGGTAAAGGACTCTGAACTGGTACTCTAAATGAGCACTCAAGCAATTCCAAAGCAGGTCATATTAAAAAAAACCCCTCCAATTATGCACTTTCATGTTTCGTAAGAACAGGAATGAATAAACTCTTACAGCAGTTTGAAAATCACAGAGATAATTGTGTAGCACAAATATTGTTTCAAATGTCTCCTCCTGATTTTCAGTAAAGATTTTAAATTCATTAGTTTTTCTTTCCCAAGGACATTTAGGTGAGATATCTCTTTTTATGGAGGTTTCATTATTTCCAATGCACACTGCATATACTCTGCAATCTTTTTTTCCCACAGACACTTTAGTGCTCTTGTTCCAGATATTGTGTTTTCTTTTTCACAGATTTTGTCCATTATATTATATTTTAGCCTATCGTGCAACCATAATTTTCTGATTCCCTCCTTGATATCTGTGGAAAGCAATTCTTCCCATCAACCTAGTAACCATGACTTTCTGCATACTGCTGAGAAGTGCTAAGCATGATGCCCTTTCAGAAGAGGGGACATGTGTCATTCATTGGCATATAATAGCAGAATATTTATGCAAAGTCTGTGGTTTCTCCTCAAATCACAGGTAGTTAATATTTAAGCAAACTGTATTAAATCTTTCTTTGTTGCATGTAATTACGACATTCCTAAGGAAGGAGGAAAAAAACCCAGGCCATCAAGATGACTGAGGAGTTTTATGACTAAAGCTACCTCTTTGTGTTGACTTTGGCCTCAGCTCTTGTCTGGACCAGACATAAAGAACATTTCTTTCATTTGGTGTTTACCTGCTCTTCTCATGCACATTTCTGTGCAATTTACCAGACTTGAAAAAGAGCAAGTAAAGCCTCCAGTCCAGTGAGTTTCCTGCCCTGTTCTCATCATAGACAGCATTTGCAGCCGTTCTTTTTTGCAAAGAGTTTTATCTGATTTTGTTACCTCCAAGAACAAGTTCTCTCAGAGTGATGCAAGTAACTTCTTCGTATACCACTTTTTGGTGAGAGCAATGTCCCTCAGGATGACTTGGCTCAGCATCTAGCAGTCTGTCCATCCTCAAGAAGTCAATTTCAGAGTGATGCAAGTAACTTCTTCGTATACCACTTTTTGGTGAGAGTAATGTCCCTCAGGATGACTTGGCTCAGCAGTCTGTCCACCCTCAAGAATTCAATTGCCTGAATATTATTTCCTGAGATTGTGTACATCCTCACATTTCTGCAGGGGCTTTCTCCTCTGTCAAAACATTGTCAGGAAAAAAAACCAACCAAACTACAAAATCCCCATCCTGTTCCTCTTTGCACTGCAGAAGAACAAGGTATGAAATGCAGCATATTTTGGAAACTGGACACTAATATTGCCTGTCCCACATACAGCAAGTGGCTGGTGTGCTCAGTCTCTTCTACTTATGGAGCAACTCTAGTTTTAGTGAGACTCAAATTAAAACTTTTATTGTAAAGACTTTGAACAGAGGAAGTTAGCATTAGTTTATACTTCTGAAGTAGTCTGATTCTATAAACCACTCATCATTAGCTTCTATGTCATCCAAGTTCTCAGCAGTTGGATCCAAGATTCATAGGAAAAAAGAGCAATGAAATCTTCATGGTTTTAACAGCTGCCTCTTAAGTGAGTCACAGGGTGACAAGAAATAACATTTGGTGACAGTCTTGTGGTTGAGACACTGTGTGTCTCAGATTGCTCAAGTAGTTTTCATCCACTACTAAGGAAGTTATCATTGAGCTTGCTTATTCCTTTAGAAGTTGTTTTTCCGGCCATTTGTGAGCTCTGAGTCAAGAAGTGGAATAATCTCTAAAGCTATGACTGCATCAGAGTACCATAATTTGATAAAAAAGTCATGTTACTTTTACACCACAAAACCACAAATGGTTTTGTGAGTACTTATGTGCTGTGTGTCTGACCTTTATCCATTCCCAACTCAGTGCTTTGCCCCTTCTCCATCAGGAATTTTTGTGTGTGTAGGTGGTTTGTGGGGAATCTTTTTTTTCCCAGTGCAGCAGCAGCAGCATTAGGAATGTTGGTCATATGTCAGGTCAGTTTACAGTTTTGGGAATGGCACCATCCAACCTCAGGACAGTAAACAATGATTAAAAAAAGTTCTAAAACTATGTATTTTGGAAATGTGTGGGATGTAAAAGGTGGGAAAAGTAGGGTGAAAACAATTTGTTCAGTTCCTCGGGACCATTTCCTTTGTATACCATGGCACAGGTAACTGTTACTAAAGTATGGTGTGCATTTTATTGTTCTGAGCAAGAAAAAGAACTTAGCTGAATTTTCAAAACAAGACCAGACAAAAAAAGGGTGTTTAGGCACTGGAAGAAGTTCCACAGGGAAGTGGTCACATCTGACAGAGTTCAAGAAGCATTTGGACAATGCTCTTAGGTACATGGTGTAACTCGTGGGATGACAGAGTTCAAGAAGCATTTGGACAATGCTCTCAGGTACATGGTGTAACTCGTGGGTCTGTCCTTAGCAGGGCCAGGAGCTGGACTACAGTGATCCTTGTGGGTCCCTTCCAACTCAGGGTATTCTATGATTCTATAAGTAAACTGGGGAAAATATTACTGATTATATAATAATACATGATAGGAAGCAATTCATTCCCACAAAACCTTAAAGACGTGGTAATAAGAGGAGAAAAAGTGCATGCATTACTTTCTGTATTATCAACTCCACAAAACTTCCAATAGCATGTTCCAGTGCTTCCTACTTTTATCTCCTGAGGAAACTCTACAGTAGAAAATAGCACTGTGCTGCCTCTGCATTTGCCTTCTGTGTCCAAGCAAATCCACCTGGTGTCTGATCAACCCTGCATTTTTATAAAAGTGGTTGTGGAGAGGCTTAATGAATAAATTACAATCAAATATAGATTGCATCATAAATTTTACCCCATGGTGTGGACAGAGGAGGAGCAGCACTTAAAAAACCTGCAAGTGTCATTTTTTTCCTGCATAAGTGGGTGTGGGTTATGGGGTAAGGTTTTAGCATATGTCGCAATCTCTTGTGTCAGTTGTGTGGGCTGGGCAGATGAAGTGGATGGTCTGAAAGACATAAACATCATCTGTGGAGAGAGCTTAAACATCCTCACCCCACACATGCTGCTATTGGAGCAGCAGGGACCAGAGGTACTGCCAAAAGAAGAGATAATGAAAAGAATAAAAGACCTAAAATATGTCTTGATTGGTATACTGGCATCCTAAATATTTTTGTTGCCTTTGTATTCCCTTGTATGGATTCAGAGCCACGTCCTCTGGCCCAAAATTTTATGGTAGCTCCAAGAATTGCATGTGTTCTTTAATTTTCATCAAATCATGCACAGCTATCCCTGCATTCCTTCAAAGGAGGCCCTTCCCAGCACTTTAATGCTATTTCAAATATCCCTATGTAAGCTCAGAATTAGCTACTTTGAAAGAGATGGGAACTGGAGGTGAGAGGGTAAAGGCTTAGTCAAGAGATGCCTATTCTTTTCTTCAGTGCCATGATTTTGACCTTTTAGAAGGAAGCACAGATGCACACAGGAATCTGCAACTAAAGGCTGTAAGGAGCTTTTCCCCCTCAGGTTTCTTTTCACCTGGTAAAGCTGTATGGTCTCAAGTTCATGTGGCTTATGAAATCTCTGCCACAACTAACACACAAAACAAAAGAGAAGACTGATGTCTGGCAGCCACTTTTAATTCCAGCAGATTTAATAAACTGGTAGCAACATCTGAATTATCCTAAATACATGGTCCAATCATATTTATCTCATTTTTCAGCAGAGGCAGAAGACCCTACAGTGTTTTTTTGGACTGTAGGATTCAGAAAACAAGAGGATCCAAAGAAAATATGAATGCAAAAATAAAAAAAAAAATCCCTTCACCTATGTACAGATGAGCAGCTTTTCGTTTTTAGTATTTGCTGTTAAATTCAAAGGAAGATACGGTGCCCATCTCTTGACTTCTTAAAAATATCCAGCATTATCAGGTATTGACCACAGTTAAGGAAAGATGTGCTGCTTTGCTCTCCGCTGCAATTGAATAATATAGGTGAGGTTTGCTTTCACTGGATAATTTACTTTATTAATGATGTTACGCACTGAAATTGTGTGTAAGGCTGTCAAGTTTGAGAAGACAAGGAGACTTGAAAGAAAAGTATGCAAGCATGATGGAAGGAAGAAATAACAGAACCTCTCAGTGATATTGCTGGCAATGGTTCATTAAGACAGCACAAGCATCTGAAGGATATCAGATCTCAGAAGCAGACACCTCAGCAGATAAGAAGCAGGTTTGCTCACATGCACCTTGTGACTCTGCTGGAGCCAGAACAGAACATGCATATGGCCAGGTAAGGTCTGGAAGGTCTTTCTGGAAGCAGAAAGAGCATCTTTCGGGGCACACAAAAACATAGAGGAACTTTACCACAGCTTGGCGATATCTGACTCTGGAGAGAAAATGGACAACAAGGTTTATAAATACATGAGTATGGAGACTGGTCAATGGGCATGACAGCTCGGGGAAGTAAAATTGTTTCCTGCTGCTGTGACGCTTACAAGCAAAACTGGACCTTTCTGTCCTTTTATAAAGCCATCCAAATGAAACATGGAAGATAAAGTATTTTCCCAGCCCTAAAGTAGCTCAAGCTTCAGCTGGTTAAAATGCTTCCCCCAACTTCAGACCATCTATAAAATTTTGCAGTTAAAATAAACAAATTCTTCCATGTCTGTCTCTATATAGGAGATAAAAATCCTTTGTCTGCTTGTTTAAAAATGCAAGTAAAGCTGCAAATATGTCTTTCCTCTGAAATAGGCAAAAACATTATTTTATATTTTTTAGTTCATGGCCAGGTTTCATTCATTTGTGTCCTCCTCAATAACATTCACCCTGAGAATAGAACAGAGGCTCTTCTTATTGTGAAGTGTTCCTGAGAATGACAATCTCCTTTTCCCTGGGAATTACACAATGTCTTTGCCAATACAAATGCCCTGAATGGATGAAGATAGGAATACTGCTCTTTTCCTCTCTGAGCAACATTAACCTTTCCTGGGCTGGCCCTTAGAGATGTGCTGGCATTACTGGTTTGGTCATTTCCAGAGGTGATTGATCTGAGATGATAGAGCTCAGAGGGTCTTTTACTGCCTGGCCTGAGGCTGGATATCTGATACCTGAAGCTAGAAATATTCATGGGCTCAGTTGTGATTTGTACTTTGACTCCTGCTCATTGCACACTTATTTGCTTGTAAGAGACCCTGTAAACCTGACAGGGACTTCTGCTGCCCCTTGCCAGGACAGTCCCTCTGTCCCTCTCTGGACCTTCAGGAATGAAAATATTTCTTTGGAAGCACCAGTCATGTCTATCACCCATGCTTTCCTGCAGATGCTGTGCAGGCTAGCTAGGATTCATCCTAGTTGAGGCTGCTTTGCAAAGCTACCTACCATGCTTTCCTGCAGATGCTGTGCAGGCTGCTTTGCAAAGCTACCTCTGCTCTCACATAAAAGCTGAGCAGAGGAATGAGCTTCTCAGGACCTGTTTGGACAGGTTGGAATGGGAGGAGGTGCATAAAGACATCTTCAGCTAAGCTGGTCTCAATCTGGAGCCATTCTGCTATGATGGGGAGATGTGGGGATGTAGGAAGTATGCCCTGGTGAGAACTGGGGAGTGGAGCAGTTAGAAAATAGCCCTTGCCATGAACCCTCTGATTTTGGGGATGTGGGGCAAAAATGTACCAGAGATGAGAAAAAGCACAGATGTGGGGCTTGCTGTTGTTTTTGTTGTTGTCAACTGTAGAATTGGTCATTGAGTTACTGAGTTCATCTATTCCTGCTTTCAGACACAAAGTTGTGCAACCCAAAAGTCAGTGGAAGTCTGCACAGGCAGAAGCTGTGCTGCATCAGTGTGAGGTGAGGGAGACAAAGGAGAATGGCAGATCAGTGCCAGGGTTGCTCCTTATATGGCTACTAAATGCCTGTAGTGTGTTTCTTGGTATATGGTTTACAGTAAGAAGCTTCAGGTGCTGTTGTCCTGCTCTGCTGTATATCAAATGATATTGCTGAGACTGGGCCAGAAGCTGGGATTCATTCAAATGCTAAGCATTTGACTAGCCAACCCTGATATGGTCTGCAAAACTGCTGTCAAAAATCCCACCCTTTCCAGTGACTGGCAAAGGTGGCAAACATCCTGCAGGAAGCCTCATCCCACATCCCAGGCAGCACATCCCTCCACAGTGGGAGTAAACGGGGCAGGGTGCTCTTAGGATGGGGTCCCTGAAAGAGATTTAACTTAGCCAAGGACAGACAACTTTTTATATAAGGCCCTGATTTAGTTTTTGTTTTTTAGGCTGGGAATATCTAATGGAAAAGCTCTTGTTCACCAGGACGAAACCTAAACTGCATCTGGAGTAAGGTGTAATGCTGGCTGCCTGTCTGTGAGTGGTACCTGTGCACAGCTTGTTTTAAACAGCACCTATTTACTTTTTCACAGGTTATTTTTCCTCTTTCTAGAACACACTACCACTGGCATTCATGCACTAGAACTGCTTCTTTGAGGGCTTAGCTACAGTGAATGATGCTGGGAGAACATGCCATGCTTTTGATTGCTGGAATATTGCTTTTCTGCACTATGGGATTTTTAAAGTGAAAATATTTTCAGCTTTCCCAAACCCACAAAAATACTTTTTCAGTGCCCTAGAGATAAGTGCTTAAACCGAACAATGTAGTGCAACGATGAAGCTGTTTTGATTTATGGGAAACAAATTTTAAAGGCAAACAATTTTTTATAAATACATATATACCTAGACACACGCCCGTACATACATACATACATATATATATATATATCTCACAGACAGAAATATAGATGGTTCAGACAACTCTAAAACTCTAAAGCTTAAAATATTAAAATGTCTTAAAATATTTGTTTATAGATGTGATAGTACAAGGTTTTCATGGATGACTACCATGAGATGACTTTTTATAAATAATGTTTGAGGCCTAAATAAAATTTATTTCTCTCCTGTTTCAAGCATCTGCCAAATACTTCTGATTCTTGGGAGACTACAAAAGCGATAGGCTTCATCTAGCCCTTCAGAAATTTTTCTACCAGACTGTAGAGTTGCATTAAATGTTGAGGGGTTTTTGTTTCTCACTTTTAAACACTGAATTATCTCCTTCATATTTTTTGAGCTTTGCCTATGCAATTCTCATGGGTTTTTTACCACTCTAAATTATTCTATAGATCATCTTTCAAAAATATCAAAGCTGTCTCAGCATTAGTTTTGAACAGCTGTCTTTTATTCATGGTACAGCTCAAATTGCCTTTGTTTTACTTAGACCTCCAGGATCTTATAATTAGAGTAGTGCAGTCTTTGGTCTTTTTACACAATTTTAAAATTCTAAATATCTGCATCTTATGGGACCATTGTAGGGAAGAAAAAGAAGCTGGTACATGGCACAGTCAGACATGAACCCACATAGGAATATGCAATGAGCACATAGCGCTCTGTGCCAATGACCATGGCTTTAAGTTGTGGCAATAAAGCATTTGCAAATTGCTTTTTAAATTCTTGAATTCTCAAGCTAAGAGGCATTAATTAAACCATCATAAACCATGGTTTTTGAAAAGGAAATGGAGAAGGCACTCACTTGTTTTTACAGCAAATGTAGTACAGTGCATTTGTGATGAAGCTTTCTGACCACAACAACTTCCCAGAGGGAAGATTCTTTAAACATAGCAACCACAAAATGACAGAAAGTAGGGATTTTCTAATCTGCATTTTAAAGAACTCTCCAGAAGTTAATGGTCACATTTAAAACTAATGTTATTGGAAATTACTAAATACTATATGCATGAGCTTGGATAAATGTAAAGACTTGTTTAGAAGATGTTGAAGAAAAATGGATGCTCTGTGGTGTGAGGTTGGGTTAATACAGGAGAATTACTTCAATGTATCTATCAAATGACAGGTTATTTGTTCATTTGTTTTTACTTTTATTGCAATTTTGTGATGCTCTAATGAGAGGTGCATGGACTGCTACAAGCTCTTCTAAAAAACTCTGATGTTCACCTGATGGAGGTGGGCTAGGATGCTGTGAGAATTATGCAGCATCTGCAATTAAGCTGTGATCTAAAAATCTTTCTCTTGTGGCTGTCTTGTCATTCCCCTGTTTTGCAAAACGAAAGCAATTTTATGTAATTCCCTATTTTGTGAGGGACTTTGATTCAGGGAAATAATGACATAGGACTTGCCTTTCCTTAACAGCAATTTTAAAATTGCTTTGTGAGAAATTATGTGTCTCTGCAGAGATATGAAGGCACAGGAGTGTGGAGTGAAACAGCTGTGTAAAGTCACTCCAAAAAGCCTGACTTCCTTTTCTGTGTGGTAACAATTCTGCATATATCACAAACCGAACCATATTTTAAGCAACATATAGATCCCATAGGCTGCAGGTGAAATATCTTAGGGTCAGTGGTGAATTAATTTTTAAATTTTATTTTTATGGTCCCCTGGGGTTTCTCTGCTTTTCAGGGAGGCTTTGGTGTTGCTTTTCATTGCTGTTGCTCCTATTTGGGGTTTTTTTGGCCTTTTTCCCTCTCCTTCATAGAACTTCTTCCTTAACAGAAAAAACAAGACTGTTTACTAAATGCACTGATTTCTCCTCATGACAACTCTTGCTATTGTTTTAAATCACTTGGAAAGTTCTCAAATTAGACCAGACAATATATTATTAGACAAAATTTAGGATAGGTAGTGCTCTTGCACTTTTCCAAAAGAAAATAACTAGACAGAATTGAGGTACTTTGATAAAAGTGGTATGTATACATGCCAAATGAATCCCAGTAGGGTTGCAAAGGATCAGAAAGGAGGCTGAAGGCAGCTGCTTCAGAAGCATTTTTAAAAGAGACAAATAGGACTTCTGTTCTGCCATAAAATCGGCAGCTGAAATTATTTTTGTCTCTTGTCCTGAACTTTTCAGCTGTGTTTTTTGAGTCTTTTCACTGTTTCCTTCTTGAGCTTGGCAAACAATTTTTTGTTCCTGATTTCTTTCTACTCAAGTCCAAGCAATCTGTACTCCAGGCCACACCTGTATTAGCAACTTCCATGAGAATTCACATTTAATGAGAAATGACCCAGTGCAGGGTAGAAGTGGTAAAAATGTTTTAATTCCCTGATTCTTATAAAGTGCTATTTATAAGCACTTTATAAGAATCAGGAGCTGGAGCTCTGGCTAATGGATGGTATGGAAACACCTCATATTTGTAGACTACTATTCGCTGACTTTTGGAATATGAGTATGGTTTTTAAAATAAACTTTCATCTAAGCACATGTGCCTATTACAACAGGACAGAGCAAGATAACCTTGCATGGAGTTGCTATGTCACCCTGCTCTTAAGCTGTAAATTCTTTTGATATGATCAGTTTTTTCTCCCACTCATCATGAGGACTTATTTATTAATGGTATCTCCTAATAGGAGTGATTTATGTGTGATACTGTGGATTGAGAATAAATAATTGCATCTTATCCAAATGTCTCCATTTGCTTCTGGTGTGAGACTAACAATTTCAAAGCACATTCAAAGTTATAGAGGAGTTCTTGGCTTTACAAGAACAAAATGTCATGGAAATGGCACCTCTCAGCTCCCTCTCCATCAGCAATAGCAAATATTTGATCAGTGTGTACTTTCCATTCAGCTCAGCATCCTTGGGCTGGTTTGGCACATCTGCTCTTTTGGAGAAGTCTTACATTTGTGATAACATGATCACAGAAGGGTCAAGGGGACCCTCTTTTAGTATTTCTGTGAGATTGGTTTAGATCAAAACAAGGGGAAGACATGGGTAGACTTTAATGAAGCTCACAAAGACAAGAGGCCATTGTTATTTTATAGAAGTTTAAAAAAGTATTTTTAAAGAAGTTTTTTTTACAGCGAGAGTGGTAAAACACTGGAAGAGAGCTGATGGATGGGGCTGGAACAGGTTGCCCAAAGAGGTGGTAGATGCCCCGTCCTTGGCAACATTCAAGGCCAGGCCTTGAAGATGTCCCTGGTCACTGCAGGGAGGCTGGACAAGATGACCTTCAAGTGTCTTGTCAAGCTCTGTAGTTGTCTTGAGTCACCCCACCCTAAGGTGGGTCAAGTCATCCTTCCTTTCTGTGTTTTCTTCTGGATTTGTATAAAAATACAAAGTGAGTCCTGATCCTCATTTTCCCCCATATTTTTAAATCACTTTACCTTTGGAGCAGCCAAGTCATGTCTCTTTAGTAACGTTGGTGTTGTCCCCACGTCAGTGCTCTGGCATCTGACCAGCCAAGGGGTGCCAGAGAGCTGTAGAGCTGTAGGCTCTGCAGGTCCTCAGCTCTGAGGTATGGCACAGCAAGAGCCACTGGACCTCAATATTCCCATTTTCTCTTGAACACAGCTGTTCAAGACCCACCAGGAAACCCCATCACCTTCTGCCTGTGAGCTACCCTGAGCTCCCTTCCACCAGCTCCTGAAGATACAGGGCATGCATCTAATGGCTCCCCACTAAAATCTGCACAGAAGAACAAGAGAAGAAAAAATACTTAGTGGGAGGCCTTGTGTAGGAATTCTGCAGGCTCTTCTTGCTGGAAAGCCAAAGGAAACCAAAGCATAAGTGAAAATTAAGCCAGTTGCTGTTCACCCCAAATATGGGCAAAAAGTAGGAGCAGCTACATTACATGCTATTGCCTTGAAGGAAGAGAAAAAGACTCATTCTTTTAAATCTGTGCAGAGAAACTGAATTCCAGGGGGAAAGCACTGATAACAATCTGCTACAAATCCAAGATTAGAGTCCAGACAAAGTAGACTTGTTCTCTAACCAGAAATTTATTATCTCACACAGCCCATTCAAAAGAGCTTCTGACCAGGTAATTAGAGTCCAAAATTCCGCTTTCAAGGTTTTGTCATATATTACTCCCGGTTTGTTTTTTATCGTGCAAGCTCAGACACTCCAGTGATAAACTGTTTGCTCTGTGGCCTTGCTGTGGTACATGGAAAACTTTCCATGACTGTATTGCTGTGGAACAGAAATAGCTAGGCATGTCTCAAGCAGCTTTTGAAAGCCAGTTTGAATCCTGATGAAAAGAGGGATTGTTCAGAGGCTCATCACTGTCCCATACAACTTATTTGTTTCTCTTTAAATGCATTATGTGAAAGAGCATGAAACTCTGGGAAGAAAATTTATTTTGTATTCTTTTAGAGGTGCAGAAAGCTGCACATTTCTTGAAAAATATTTCTTGAAAAACATTTCTTTCAGAATTTTTCTTTTATTTTTTTCCCAATGCAGTACTATACTGAACAGAGATATCTTCCCCGTTTTTCAGGAATTATATTAATATTTCTCCATTAATTTTACCCTTATGTAGTAAGAAATTGAGTGCTTCCCTGATTTTCCTTCTGGAGTTTTCTATAGGTAAAATTTCCTGCTGGTCCATAGTGAATCTAGGTGCTGGTATTTCAGATACAGACAGATGAGAGGAGAAATCACTATTTTCTGCCTCAGTTGCTAGTGTTGTAATGATCTGACTTTATTCTTCCTTTCTGTTCAAAATTTCTTGGGTGAGCCACCTCACTGCTTCATGCTTCTTTTCCACCTTTGAAGGACTCCTTCAATTTCCACCATAGCCCCTTTTTGTTTCACTGGGGCATGACCTGTAGTGCTAAAAAAATAACAAGTGGCTACAGCTAATGGATAGCTGACTCTATCAGACTTACTTGAGATTGTATAAGGTTACTCCTTGTTCTCCAGGCAACTAAAATTGACACTAAAATAGTTATTCTTGTGAGTTTTATCTTTAAGAAATAATCCTTTGTGTTTTATATGGGAGGGCAAGAACACTCATTACTTAAATTTTCTTCTTCCAGATCATGTTGAAATTTCTCAGGCCTTTCTTGTAATTTAAAAAGGCTTAATAATCTTTCTTATTGGGATGATTAATCCTAGCTGGGCCACTAAGCCATACAGAAAATTCTGTTTATCTTTGGAAGATTTTTCTAAATTGTTTTGTTTGTTTGATTATCAAAGTTTGCAACCTAATTTTTTTCTCCCTGTACAGATGCATCTTAGTGAGTTTCAAGAAAATATTAATTTTAGAAATGAACTGTAGTCACTAAAAGGGCTTGAGGGAAAAACTAACCACTCTGTGGTTGGTAAGAAAATGTGGAAATTTGCACCTTCAAGGAGTGGTCACAAAAATCCTGCTGGATTTGGGTTTCCACATGAGCTAGATGCTAGTTTTGTAGTAAATCTACTAACAGAAATATGGTCCCCACCAGCAGCCTCAGTAGGTACAAGATTATTTACACAACAGATGCTAGACAGTAGAAACTTCCTTCCCTACAGATGATTTCTGAAGCATCTGCAGAAATTGTCTGCATTGTGGTTCAAGATTACTTGAATATAAATTTGAAGGCTTGAAATTCAAGTCCTTAGGTCAATCCAAATTACTTCAGCATTAATTCTTCTATCACTCCTGTTGTCTGTAACATCATAGAGATGTAAGAACATTGAATTCCATTGGTCAAACAGGAAAAAGCTGATCATAGGATATTCCCTCATAAGGGACCTCTTGCATTTGTGTGTATGGCTGTGTGTGTGCTCTGCCTTGATGGATATCTTTTTCACATGGATTGTCTTGTTCTCTGGTGCATGCACAAATAATGCCTGTATCTACTCCCTTACGTAGGCCTGGATGTATCTGTCATCCAGCTTGGACTGTTTACCTGTATTTCATACACTTCTGAAGCTCACAGGCACCTCACAGCAGTGTAACCCTGCCTTCAGGGCTGGAAGGACTGTACCTCAGCTTCTGGCTCTGTGCTTTTCCACACACAGTGCTCTCACAGTCAGAGTTTCCAGAGATCCCCTATCAATAGCTCAGCACCAAGTCCTGTTCACAATGAACCATGGAAAGCAGAGTGCTCAGATAATACCCTTAGGGGGAAAAATACTTGAGTTCTCCAGAGCTTTTGAATTGGAAACTTGAAGGTCTTGTTATGATGGATTCAAGGTTTCCAGCTGTGACACTGTGACCCGCTGTTTCATTTTAGTGATGTCACTTCATAGGATATAAGCAACTTAAAAAGTTTCCCAGGACATCATTACGCTGTTTAATAAACAAATCAACTATGTCTTAAGATTGTGGCTCTGAACTCAGAACAGTTAAAATTATTTTAACCGTGTACATATCCTGTGAGCCACTCAGTCAAATCTAGGAAAACTTGAGGATGCTGGTCAGGTATCTTCCTCACTAGCTCCTGTGGGCCTTATCAGATGGTTGGAGAAGACACATCTGGGTGTCCAAACAGAGCACTGAAGTTTAAGCAGTAGTTGAAGCAGATTTGGGGACATCAGAGTGAAAAATCTTTGCTGTTAGGACAGTAGTTAGGCTTGTTTTGAGTTTGTTTCTTCCACCTGTACCAATGATGAGGAAAAAAGGGTGCAGCTGGTAGTAACATTTCATGGTCCAGCAGAGAAGCTGTGCTGAAGGAGAGAGGAAAGTGGGGCTAGAAAGAGATTCTGGTGTAAGGATTGGATGGGAAGAAAGACCTGAAATGGGGTGGGTTTGGTTTGCTTTCTTAACAGCAAGCTGCATTTCTAGAGCATGCTAAAGGCTGGTGAGGGAAGAGAAAGGCAAGGATGGGGAAGACAAGGCTGCACGGTGAGAGCTTCTGTCTAACAACAATTGCCCCTCACTTACTTCACCATGTTCTATAAAATATTTTTCTTTTTCTCCCTACATGCAATCAAAAAGCAGTGATTTTTGAGGAGAATGCAGCTCAATATGACAAAAATACTAGTGGGGGAAAGGGTGCTATTTGAATAACTTATTAATAACTAGCTTCCTTGAAACAAATGAAACAAACAGGTAGGGTTTACTTTCAGACATGACTTCCTCTGAGGAGGGCAGAATTTTAAGCATGGTGCATCATGGAGAAATGGATTGCCTGGTTAGAAAATCCTGATCCATGTAGCCAAGACACCTTACAAACATCAGAGACTGTGTAGCACAGAGAGTGGAAAATCACCAGCGTGTACCAGAGCAAGACCAGGTTTGGGGTGAGGAGGGGTGAGGGATGTTAGTTAACCTTGGATGAAATTATAACTGAATGTGCTGGAGACTTTCTGCAACAGAAACTGATTGTATCTTGTGTATAGATAAAAGTGGATGGTCAGAAATGTTTCTCTTCTGCTGAAGTTTTTGCCTGGAGCTGTAATTTACTGCAAATCAGGGGAGTAGCTTTTTTTTTCCCCTGCTAAAAATGTTACAAGAAATACAGAGACCTTTTTATTGTAGGACAAATTTCCAGGGCTAACCATGGAGTCATGTGCTCTGCTGCTGTCATGATTAAAATTTTCACTGCTGTCAGAAAGCACATTGTGCTCTGGCAACATGTTTCTCCTGACACAATTCCCTCTTTTAGGGATTACTGCTTTGGTTCTCTGTCACATTCATATGCTGAAAACCAGCTGGAGCATCCTGCAGGAAAATGTTCTGTATAAGGGTTTTTTTAAGGCCTGCTGTGACCACAGCTCATTGTGGAAAGAAAAAGTGATACCAGAAGAGACATCATAAATAATATGAACAAAAGTTTGGAGAGGTAACACGCTTCATACTGCAGGATTTATACCAATCCCTAGAAGGCAGAGATTGGATTATGATTTAAAGTATGTGGGATAAGAGGTGAAGTTCTTTCATACTTGCATACTGTCAGTTTTATTTTTGGTTTTTAGAATTTATTAATCCATAAAATTAATTCCTAAAGGAGGAGGATTTTCTTTTCCAACACTTTTAAATGCCTTTTGATTCTCTGCTGTGTTCAGAGATCCAGACAATGCTTTTGTTGATCCAGTTTGAGGTTTAATTTTGTTTATAAATTTTTAAATTCAGTGAAATTATAGATATGACCAGGGTACAGGCCTGTCTAAATGTGAACAAAACTTGGCCCATAAACTGCAAAATCTGTTACATTTACTTTCAACTGCCTGTATTCTGAGGTACTATATATGCCTGCCTGTAGATGTATCAGCAAGAAAATGTGTCCTTTTCTGAGAAAGTGAATGTCTCAGTGAATGACTTCACATTCTTGCTTACAAAGCTCCTTTGCTGGAGTTGCTGTGAAAGGGTCACTGAACTGAAGAAAACATAATTGCCCAGACTTTTATTTCCTGATTGTCAGCTGACAGAATGCAGTTCATTCAATCCCAGGCTAATCGAGTCCTGAAGAAACACTGCTATGAGCAAGTTCTGACCCAAGTGTTTTCTCATTTCATTTAAGCTTTTATAAAATCCTGTTCAAAGGACATTCTAATGGAAATAAAGCCTAATCCCTAGTGGAAGTTACCCAAACAAAACATTTAGTAGAAGCAGACATTTCAAGCTGCTTTCACTGATGGGCCAAGATCAGAGAATTTTTCAGTATTTCAGCTTCTCTTCATCCTGGGAATAACATTTTCCAATATTTAAAACAAAATGTACTATGATAAAAACACTACAACTATAAACAACTCAAAAGAGAAGGAAATACTTTTTCCTCCCTAACACTATTTCAGGGTAAATTCACCTGTTTTCCTTCCTTCCTTCCTTCCTTTCATGTAGAGTGAAAGGGCTTCTTCCAATCATCGTGTTTTGTAATTCCTAATGAGGCAGCAATCACTGTTATGCTGGCAGAGGCATGCAGGGTGGATGAGAGCCCCTTTTGGCTCTCCATGACCATTTTGTAAAACACAGTCGGTAAATCAGATTAAAAGTAGCACTGGAATTGCAGAAGCATCCAGTTACTGAAAATATTATAACATCTCCTGACTGCAGATCAAGTTTTCTGTTTGTAAGCACATTTTACTGTGGTGATTTGTTCAGACAAACAGCTCAGTTTTTATTTCCATGTAACACTTTTGCAGTTGTCAAAGGTTGTGGGGCTTCTTTTGGTATTTATGGGATTGGAAGAGCCTGGCCTTTTCTCCTGGTACTTGGCAGTACTGCCACGGTTTACACTCAGTCTCATTACTTATACCTCGTCCTGAGTGAAGAAGGATTATAGCTGAAGTGGGTGATGCTGATGTGTTTGTTCTTTCAGAAAATACCAGCTTGCCCCATCAAAACCTCAAATAACATTGAGGCTCTCCTTATGCTGGCCATTGCACTTTGCTATACCTTTCTGATCTAACTGCAGACTGTAAAAAGCTTTCAGCTGGAGCAACCTTGGCTTAAAAGAAGATCTGTGAATCCACAGCTGATGCATACAGCTTGGTCTGGAAGGGTCCTAAGAAAGATTTTCTCTTTTTGCAATTTTTCTTTTGTAGCGTTTAGTGATAATGAAAGTAAGAATACCATATGCTGTGATAGTCTAGTGTTTTAGCTGCATATTTTAGGGTTTCTTGAATAGATTTAATTTTTAAAAGTTTCTGTCTAAAAAACTGGGTTGATTTCTTTTGGTCCTGAAGCCCTCAGAACATTCTGAAGAGATATTTCTTATTTAAACTTTTACAGAGAAATTGTTTCTACATAAAAGTTAGTCTTTTTATATTGCTGGAGTTCAAACCTAATGCTGTGTGTCCACCAGTCATTCTATTCCAAAAAATAACTGTGCTTTTCATTTGATCTGAATTCTGGGTGACTGTTTTTTTTTTTCCTGAGGCTGACTCCCTGAGTACAGCATGCCATCATCTCACAGTGTATTATTCCACAGAAAGCTTGGAATGGAGTTAAATGTTATGTTGGTCACTGAATTAACCAAGCTTTTCCCAACAATTATTTTCTTCCCCTGGTAATCACTAGTGACTTTAAAAAAACAAACTATGTTTGGATTCAAAAGACCAGCTCTCAGAGGAGTTAATGTAATGGCTGTGTTGTAGAAGGCCAAGTGTTCTTTCCTAGTTTAGTCCTTGCTTAAATGCTTTCTTCAAAGCTGAATATGCTTGGATGTATTCTTTGGTATTTGAATGTTAGGAAATGGAAAATTAAAAATAATAATGAAGGAAATTCCCATCTGGGAAATCTGTTGTGTATTCAAAGCACCTTTAGTTGCAAGCTTGCACTTTGTGGCCTTGACACATATTGTACCTAAAGATCAAGCTTGGATTTGAGCTTTCCCAAGGTTTTTAGTGAGGGGGTGGGAGGCCTGGGAGAGGATTAATTCAGCTTTGCCTAATTCCGTTACTGTCAGTATTTTTGGTGCCTGGTGCATGGCCCTTTTCAAAAGATGTTCCCTTTTCAAAAAGGAACACAGAGTTTGTCTTGGCTCTAGATTTAGGCCCAAGACTACGACTGTCCCTTTGAGTCCTGTGCAGAAATTAACATAGCAGTGAGCAAAGGTGCAAAAGGGATGGTCCTCTGCCTTTTCTTCAAGAGCATCAGAAATGCTCAGTGTCTGGGGGAGGGAATGGGCAGTCTGTGGAAAAAAGCAGTGGTAGAAGAGTTTGGTGAAACTTTCACAACAAGTGTAAGTTATTGGCTCTCTTGGCCAGTTATTGGCACAGATAAAATAATAATCTTCGCTGTTCAAAGTGCAAGTCTTACAGAAATCTCAGTGATGTTGTGAGCTGTGTAGGCAGGATTTACGAGCAGCCAAACAAAACCCAAAGATCATGATGATCTTCTTGTCGAAGTGTGGGTCTGGGAGAGCAGCAGCCAAGGAAGGTTTGCAGAAATATCACACAGATTTATTTGAAGCATGAAGCCAAGAGGGAGAAGGACCTCTCAGAGCTCAGCTACTGACTGGAAGGAGACTTGGCATCATGAGCAAAGGAAGTGCTTCCTTGAATGCTCAGTAGCGCTTTGCTTATGTATTTTGTAAATAAATGCAAATGTCAGAAAGAGAGGAAATCAGTAGTTGATATAAAGTTTGTAAACTTGTACTTTTCCTTGAGACCACTGTGAGCGTTTGCATGTGTTTGAAGCTAATTAACTAATTAAAATGTTTTTTACATTACAGGAAAATGTAAATTTTACAGGAAACATAGAATTTCAATCTCATGTATATGAAACTTTAAAAAAAATGGTGCAATTGGTCTTGTTCTTACATTTGTAGTGTTGATCATGGCAGTGAGCTTTCTGGTGGCATTCAGCAGCCACAAATGGGCAGCGCAGCTGGAAGGCCAATTTGCAATACAAGTGCTTTGCCCTTCCTTGCCCATTCACTTGTGTTGCATTTGGCACTTGTAAACATCTTTTTGGAAAACGTTCCTAGAGTATTGCTTTCACATTTCTGTAAATTCCTGTAACACTTGGTGTTAGGGATTCTCCTGCTTTTCAGGAGATGCTCCATTGCTCTGAGCATCTTTGTGGTCCTCCTCTGGACTCAGTCCAGCACATCTCTGCCATGCCGAGAGCTCTAGAGCTGGACTCAGTACTCCAGGTGGGGCCTCATTTATCTGTATGCAGAAGTTACACCCAGTTGTCTATTCTGCATTAAAAACGACGTGATTATTTTTTCCTTACCTGTAACCACAAGTATCTGTTGCTGTAGGAATATTGAGAAAGTTAATTCCTTATTGCAGAGGAGAACTATATTTCTGCAATACCTAAATCTTGCAAAATAATCCATACACCTTGTGTGCTATTCCTGCCACTGATTTAAGAAAGTGGCCCAGAATACAACACGTACAAACCTTGTGGCAGGGCAGAAGCAGCACAGCAGCCATCTCTGAAGTGAACTGTCTTCCTTGTACTTGCTGCTGGGTCTTTGAAACAAAAGGATAGAAGAAAAAAAAACCTAGAAGAATATGATTGTTAATCAAATTTGTGGGTGGCTATGAGCAACCAGTGTGAAGCAGAAGTAAAATCATAATGTACTTTTAGGGCACACTAAGCAAGGTGGTTTTGTAAAGATACCCAAGCCATTGTAAGTGACCATGATAAAGTTTTTTGTACAGCTGAGATCACCTAGCTTTAACAAAGACAGGTAGCAACAAGGATTAGTAAATTGGTTAGAAGAATGGGATGGATTAAACATTTCCCTGTTATTCTTTAAAAAGAGATAAAAAAATCTTGATTTCTATAGCCTGGTTGGCAGATGCCTGTAAGGGGATAGGACAACTATTTGTAAAAGGATTGAAGGGTTATGTATCAGGGAGAAAAAAAAAAATAAAAGGCTAATATTAATCCCAGACTGGGTGTTTATTATCTGGTTTATTTAGGCCAGAAACTGGAAGGTTCCTGAACACTCATAGAGTGGAGCTCTAAACAGGACTGGAAGGAAAGAGGAGTTTAAATTGTTGGGAGATTGAGCATGATAAACCCAATAGAAGGGATTGTGTAACTAATTTGGAGAATTCCTGAAGATAAGAATCCATGTGTAACTGCTGTGTTCAAAAGGAAACCAGATCAGTGCTTGCACTGTATTTATTTTTTGTTAATCCTGCACTAAGACTTCTGCCCCTGTCTTGTCGGGATCAGCAGAGATTTGTCCCCCTAAACTATGTAACAAACTTTGTTAAAAAGTTTTCCTGCTTATTGAAGGCATCTAGGACAGCAGCAGTGCCTTCAGTCTCTCTTTTGCTGCCTTCAGTCTAAGGCTCTTTTGTCTACAGCTGTTCCTTAGCTCCTTATTTGGTTATGAATATTGGGTGGGTATTGTGTGGAAAGTGGGCACCTGGGCATCTGTTGTGTGATTTCCTGGGACTGCAGGAAGCCTTGCTGCAGGATCTGTATCCCAGTTCTCCATTCCTGCCACAGAGAGAGTTGCTGATTTCTTTTTCCTTCAAAAGGTGTTGGTATTCTAGTAGTGTTCCTCCATCCTCTGTTTATACAGACACTTTGTGTCTTTAAAGGCTATTTATTTTGTTTTGAACATTTCACAGGCACACTGCTGTTTACTCAAGCAAAGGCTTGGAGTACAACTGAGTGCTTGTCATGTTGTACTGATTGAATCCAAGTTTGTTTTGTCTCTGTTATTCCTCCTTTCTGGTGCATAAAAAAATGTCATGGGAGACACACACTTTCTGGATTCCTTGAATATTCCTTGTGCCACTGGATTATGGCAGAGCTCTGTGTGTAAGAGACATGACAGCAGGAGAGATCCTCCTGCTTAGGTTGTCTAGAAGTGCTATTTACTTTTTTTTCCCTGATGGCTTTGGCACAGGTAAAATAGCAATGAAATTTCAGAGGGTAGCAGTCATATGTTTATCTATCAGTTTACCTTGCTCAACAGTCCATAGGTAATTCCTTTTTTTTCCCTGTAGATTGCTGTTTAAAAGCACTCACTCTGTAGCCAGCTACTGTGTGTGCTTTAAGCTGAGAAATAAAAACATGCTGCCAGCTACAAGGTCTTGTTGCTGTACTTTTCCTTGTGACCTTTAACAAATTCAAACCATTGTTATTGTGCACAGAATCCAGCAAGGCTATAATCACCATTAAAGAGGATGGTTGGTTTATGTTTACTTTGGGTTTCACTATTTTAGGGCAGACGGGAAAAATATTTATGGTGGGTTTTTTTGTCTCTTTTTTTTTTGGTTGTTGTTTTTAGTTTGGTTTTTTTTAGGACAGAAATAATGTTTTCTGTTTACATTTGTGAATAAGCAGAGCCAGGTCCATGCAGCAACTGGGACTCCTGTTCCACAGTACATGACTATTGTGTACTTTCTCATCCCACATCCAATTGACTAGTGGATCAGTGGATAAACAGGTTCCATCTGATTGAGTGAGATGTCTAAACAGTTGGTAACTATTGCTGTAGGAAAAAAAACCCCTTCTTCTGAACGGCAGAGAGTTCTAGTTCACTCACATCTTGCCAACCTTCTGCCAGTAAAAATAAATAAATAAAATAAATTTAAAAAACCTCTCCAGATTTAACACTTACATCTTTTCTGAGGCCCCCACCAGTAGGTTTTTTCCCCCCCTTTTGCTGTTTCCTGCCTTTATTCACCCAGCATACACTGTCATCTTCCTGTAAACTTGTGCATGGGCAAAAGGCATTGTGTGGGATGCCCATTTCTGAGCACTGTGTCCTCCAAGACCAGCAAGGAGCTCCTGAGTCCTGTCACAGCCTTTGCCTTCACAGGGAAATTTCCTGGGGTCTTCTATCACCATGCAAATCTTGCACTGTAGGAATTTCAAACCTTGATCCATTTGTGAAATGTGGCCAAAACTGCTCATTGTGTTTGGAAACCATGAGGAAATGCAAAGCATGATTGTATAAAGCCCATTTAATTAGCAAAGTAGCCTAAGACTGGATTTTCAATAGCAATGCATACAGACAGATATGTATTCATACCCAGCTCATAGAACATTAGGTCTGAAGATGTGCTGTTACATGCATTCTGCAAATAGATAATTGGAGGGGGAAAGGGGGGAAGGAGAGGGATGTTTGTATCATTTCATGGCAGGTAACCATGTCATTCATACCACACCTGGGTGTTTCTGACTTTGTTTCTCACACAAGTGCTAATGAAATACTTTGTGGTTAAAAAAAAAAAGAAAGAAAAAAAGAGCTTGGAAACCCAGTATCCAAAGGGTTTCAAAACTTTATTGTATGTGCCAAATATTTCCAGCTGTTATTGCCTTCCACTTATTTCCCACAGCATCTTGGCCTGGGTCTGCTAGTGATCTTTCTTCGTTGATGGCATGAGATGTTAGCTGAGCCAATGTTTATGCTGCTCAGAAAGATATTCCTCAAGCCTTACTTCATTAATGATTTTAAAGCCTGTTAACCTGTTTATCTTCAAAGGATAGAAGCTTTTAATGCTAAGTAAAGTGAAAGGCATTTATATAGATTTTGATAATGAGTACAATTGGATATCAGACTCCAGTCTGTTACAGACTAGAACCCATCACACATTCTTCAGTTGCTTCTCCCTGAGAGGAGGGAGATGAGACTACAAACATGGGTGTCTGAAGCAGCATTACATCTGCTCACTCCAACCCACTGAGAATTTCTAATGTACAGTTCCTTCAAAAGAAAACAGTTGCTAAGACATTCAGTAGTGGAGAATTTGGTGATGGTTTGCTGTACCTTCTGTGATCATTCATGGATTGCCTTGTGGCATAGCATAATTTTGTGAGTGGCTTAATTAAATCTAGATCAGCAAGGGATATCTTGGATATTGTGGAATCAGCTGCTTTCTGTCATGAGATTTTAGAAAGTCTTATAGGCAAAGCAGTTGTAAAATCTGTTTAAATTTTCTTACATATCAGCCTACTATGCTTTCTGAAAGACTTGATGTCAAGTTGCTTAGGCTACTCAAAACCACTGCCTGTTTGATTGACTGCTCTTTGTTGTTTTGGCTTTGAAACATTCATTAGAATGGAAGGAAGTTTTTTCCACCATTCACATTGGTACTACTTGCATTTTATAATTCTTTCTGTTTTGGTGATGAAAACATCCTGCTTTAATTGTTGTAAACATTTACCTAGCACTTTGCAGTCACTAATGAATTAATCTCTGTAATGCTGGGTAAGTGTTATACATATTTTAGAGCTCAAGAGTGTTGATGAGAAATACCTAAGGCCCTAAAGTGTGTCAGTAGTGTAGATGAGGATTTAATTTGAGAACATTACTGTGACTCACTGTAGTTAATGTGCAAGCAGTGTCAGTCTGTGGGTTTGTGTATGAGCCAGGATTTGCAGTATTAGAGAGATTACATCTGTCTTATTGTTCTAAAGCAGCACTTTCAGGTTGTGTTCATTTTCCTTTGAGAAGTGGATATTTTTAAAATTCTTGCTTCTATATCACAGAAATGTTAAGTTTAACTGAAAGGAAGTTTGATTTGCAGCTAAAGCAAACCATTAACTGTTCCAATATCAGTCCTAGAAGTTACATTCCAAAAGGTGAAAATCCACTCCTTCTCCCACTGATGGGACCCAGAGAGACAACCTGTTCTCCTTCCCACTTCTCTGTCTGCAGGGACCTCCAGAACCAGCTTGTGCTGCTGAGCCCCAGAGGGGCTACAACCTGTTCTCCTTCCCACTTCTCTGTCTGCAGGGACCTCCAGAACCAACTTGTGGTGCTGAGCCCCAGTCACACAGCAGAGCTACCAGAGCTATGGGTAGCAAAGCCAGGAGGAATCCCACATCCCATCCTGTGTGTGACAAAGCAGCCTGAGAGCAAATGGACCATAAGCAGCACAGGCAGATTTTGCCCTAAAGGCTTCTTTGCACTCTAACTCACAAAGGTATCACCCCACTTTTTCTGGAAAGATGAGAAAAACACCCTTGTTTGATTCCATGACTGACAGAATCGCCATGCAGAAAAGCTGGCACTTGCTTTGTTACCAGCAGCTCAGGGCATAGGGCACCTCTAAAAGCTCTGGTGTAGCAGAAAGAGCAGCTCATGGGGTATAAAATTCTTTTATTTCATGTTTGCATTCAACAGTGGTGTTTCTGTTATTTAAGCTTCCTGACCCAGGAATACTACTGGGTCTACACTCACAGCCTGGACTGTACCAGTTTAGTGTGCATGACTATGGCTGTGGTTTGGTTTGGGGTTTTTTTCCCTTCACAGATACACTTTATATCGCTTCATTCTTTCAGAATTTAAGGTAGAACTAAAAATTTGCTGAAAGAGATACACAGGGTGGGGAAGGGGAAATAATTTTCCAATCACATATTATTTATTCCGTCCCTTTTCCCTTTTCACCATGTCCAGATGTTGCAAAATGAAACATAGAGCTCAAAAATGTAGACGTCGTGTTTTGTAGCTCAACACCACGTTTAAAGACTATTTATTTGAGTAAGGTAACAACGCCAACTAGTGGTCAGATCCCTCATTGAGAAGAGATTTGGTATTCTAAGAAAAACATAGTAAAAATGTATGTAAATCACAACAGCTTTTGTGACAATCACACCACTCAGCTAAGGAAAAGACTGTAAGTATTGATTTTTTGTTTAATCGGACATTTCAATTAGTAACATAACAAGTGTATCATTAGGTTAATTACATGCTGTCCTTGGACAATGTGTTAATACACTGTTATACTTTTTTTTTCAAAATTAATTCATCCCAGTCATAATTTGATCACCTGTGCAAATGACACCAAAACCAAAGAAAGGCGTATGTATTATCTCTGTCTTGTTTCACAATGGTATCTGAGTTCTTCTTTTCTATAAGAATATAAATGTGCATTTGGGCTTGAATAACCCATTCTGGCTTCTGTTTGAAAGTCCACGGTTATTCTAATAACAAGGGATAATCTTCCAACATAATTAAAGGCTTTTTTCTTTCTCTTCTTCAGTCTTAAGTTTAAATGTATATCAACATATCAACATTGATGAGGTGCTCTGCCACAAGTTGTTCTTTATTTATGTTGTTTCTTAAGGACTACTTTTGCATCGAGATAACTAGGTTTTGGGATACATATCTAAATATCACTAGCTGTAATCTGGATGCCAATATCTAAATTTAATTATCACCTTTATACATTAAAGACATAAAACTGTAAAGCAGCTCTTTGGAATTTTCATTTCTTTTAGGTTTTTGGGGTGGTTATTTGCCTGGGGTTTTCTCCCCTTTCAAAACTGTGTCCTTCCTATGGTGTTCACTCAGCCCTCAATTGTTTTAGAAAACTCATGTGCTGATTGACAAGATTTCAGTAGATGATGCAGGGAAAGGCACTGATTGGGAAGACAGCTCTCTGGCATCTACACAGTAGTTAAAATTACAGTATCTTTTTATTCTGCCTTAACTAGATATTTTCAGAGTCTGCAGTATCCAGGTGCTGTGTTTTCAGAATCTCCATCCTGCACATCTCTTGATGTGTCTGATGTTGAGGTGCACTATTCTTTCAATATGCAGTGTACTTTTAGATATTCCCTGGAGTTTCTCCTAGAAACTGGCGTGACTACCTACCTACCTACCTACCTACCTACCTACCTACCTACCTACCCACCTACCTACCTACCTACGTACCTCACTTTTGAAAAGCTGGATTTGCATGTGTTATCAGGTACTTATAATTATTAATTTTGCATTCACAACAATTTTGAGCATACCTATGCCATTCATCATGTTTCACGGTTTCTTCAGATAACAGTTACCTTGTATATTCAGTGAAGTCAGACAGTTTGTGTATAGTTCTTAATACTTTCAATACAACACCTGTATTTCATTTTATCCAAAGGCAAGCCAGGTTCATTTCTCTGATGCTTAGTGAACTTTGGATCGACTCCTTGATCTCAAGTGTTTCACTGCAATGCTGAGATTAGGAACTCTGATTCACTTTGAGCTGCAGAAAAATATAGGTCACGCTTACAAGAAATATTTGGGGGGCTAGTTTTGGTTTGTGCTAGAGCTCCAAATCCTTCTTCCCCTTCTGGCAAGCTTCTGTACGCACTGTCCCCTTTCACCACGGAATAAGCCAGGCAGAAAGCTCCCTTCTCTTTCCTGCAGCATCAGGAGTTGAAGCCTGCTGCCTTTGTCTGTGATGTTGTCCAGTGCCTGTTTATGGCACTGCTGAGTGTCGGATTTGTATGAGCGTCCTTACCTAACACGGTACTTCACCTCCACTTTCACCTCCCTAACAGCAGGTCACCAGCTGACCTTTGATCTTCAGAGCACCATATACTCCAAGGCAATTCTGAAGTTTCCCATGTGTTTTGGAGGAGTGTGAGGATGAATCCTGTTCTCTGGCTCCTCTGTACAGGGTTTTTGAGTTTTCCAGTCACTGTTCTGGCTCCAGACCCTGGGGTCTTGGTTTTTCTCTTCCTACCTTGCTTGTTCAGTGCTGGCAAACCCCGAGGGCACACTTATATAAGCCAAAGTTTGTTCATTTATTTTTTCATCTGGGACTACTTCAAAGATCATTTACTAACAAGCTTCACAGAAACAGTTTTCTAGCACTACTGCTGAATTTGGAAGTCCTTCATGTTGCTCAGTTATCTCCGACCTGTTTTTTTGCTTTTTCTCCATTTGACTCCAAGCTCCATGGTTTGCATATTGCTTTTATTCACCACTTCAATTTTATTTAATTTCAGCTCAGAGACATCAAACACTGGCTGCATTTCTGGATATATGTATTTCCTGCTTCCTTGCCCTTTGTAGCCTGAAGGCAGCCTAAGTTCATAATTGAACTACAGGCGAGATGGGAAAAGAGAACTGTTTGTTCCATGAACTCAGCAGCATTAACCATTAACTATGCCTCTGTTTATTTTTAATGAAGGAAGAAGTGGAAAAAGTAATAGCATCTGTCTCTCACCTGTATTGATATGTGGCTTTTAAGGAGATGGAAAGCTTGAGAAGAAAGACAGAAAGATGCAAGCATTGCTTTATGTGATCTTTTCCACTTCTACTCCTAGAGAAAGGATTCCAAAATTTATTTCCCCCACCCCAGTTTTTGTCTCTTTCTTTCTTCCCTTTCCCATTACCTTGAATTACCAGCAAGTTTTAAAAGAAGAGGAGGGAATAGAAAGATGAAGTGGTGTTCAATCCACCATTCTGCTCCCCTCTGCAGCCTTTCCTCTTCCCTTCCTGGCAGAAGAATGCTGCTTTCTTGCTTTTGGGGTTTTTCAGTTGCTAGGAATTCAAAATATTTGTGGCTTTTTAAAAAATAATTTTGGAAATTGCGTCAGTGCTGAGGCCCTGGGGCTGGAAATGCCAAGTGTTACCTAAGTGGAATAGTTGGCAGCCCAGCGTGGCACTGTGTGATAGGAGATGAACCTGGGGCAAGAGGAGCCAAGCACCAGGGGTAGAAGGCCCCCAGCTGTTTCTGAGTCACAGTCAGGCAGAGGAGCAGTGCCCTGATTGCAGAGGGCTGCTGGCTGAGCAGGAGAAGCAGCCCACACACAGATCTTGGTGGCAGAGGGAAACCAGGCACTAAATCGAGAGGTGAGCAGATGAGGATCAGAAACTTTTGACTGGCAGGAAGCAATGGGTTTTCTGAAGAGGGACCAAAATTGAAGGAGACCCAACCAGCCTTAACCTGTCATGCTTCCTCCTTTCACATCTGTTGCTTGCCACAGAAGTCTGGGCAAATGGAATTTTTTTTTTCCCCCACCCTGTACAAAACTGTCCTACCTGGTGGATTCAAAAATGAATGACGAGCAAAGTCAGGAAACAAGAAGACTTGTCAGGAGTCTGGAGAACAAGAAGACTTTTCTCCAGGAGTCTGGAGAAAAAGAGCTTCTCATTGTGAAGTTAGTGGAAAAAACCAGAGCAGACACCCCTCCCTCCCACTGGCATAACACACAGTTCTGTGGAGTAACACACAAACCAAGGGAATTCTGCCATCTCTAGGGAAGGCTTTAAGATGTTAAAATTCCCGTTTTCCTTGGCACATGAGGAAATATTGTTTGTTGTTTTAAAATTAATATTTCAGTAGTTCCAGCAGAAGAATTTACAAATCTCATGTACTATAATGAGGAGAGTAGTGTCTGTGCAAGTGACATCTATGAAAAAGAATCTGGAGTGTTCAAGTATGTCCCGTTTGCTGGAAAAAGTTAAGTTTGATAGTGTAGTGCTCTTTACAATATATTTTAAATATTTTTATGTATTTAAATATATAAGATATATTTTATATATGTAAACATGTAATATATAATTTATGAGATATTTGGCTGCTTTGTTTCTTATTCAGAATTTAGAAGCCTATTGTCAGTAGAAATTACCCTTCTTCTTTGAAAAGGCCTTTTGTTCTACCTAAGAAAATAATTTTATATTGTCAAGAAATTCTACTCAAGCAGAAGGGAAACTGGGTTTTTAAACCTTTTTTTCCTGAGCCAGGTGTCCTTGCTAACAGCTTCACTGTAGTTTGTGCAATGATCTGTCTGCTTTATTCCTTGGCACTGCCTGACATTCTGATAAACTTTCAGTAAATCTGCACAGGATTAGTCATGTCCAGGGTGAAAATATGTTCTAGAATATACTCATAAATATTGCTCAGTACCATTTTGCAACAATATACATAAAGGAATTCTCCATTTGCCATTATAATGTCATACAACAAGCACTAGACTGCTGCAGTGCAGTTGTTCATACTTACCTCTGGGGAAATTTTTATGGCCTGTGTTGCAAACTTCTCAAAATCCAAACCAGAAACTTCCCATTTTGGTTCATTTAGGTCCCCAATGGCTTGCCTCATTCTGTTTCCAAGGGTTTTGGGGTCCAGAGCCCCATTTCCTTTTGTTCAGAGATGATACTCAAATGTGATCCCCACAGGACAACTGGTCTGTGTTTTTCCAGATACCTTGGAGAACAGAAGTGTAAGGCACGCTTGAGGGAGATGGGAGACATACTGTTCTGACCTTCTACCTTTCCAGGGATTTGCAGAGGGGAATACTGACCTGGCTGAACTTTTCTGCCTTATTTTTTCTTCTAGGCAAATTCCCTTCTCCAATCTTCTCCTGTGATAAATTAGAGACAGATATCTGGACTGCAGAGACTTTTATGGATAAATGTGGCTATCCATACTATGTAGCTATATACTATTCCTCTACCATATTACTATTTTCTTTCGACAGCAATTTTTTCTTATTGACATCTGGTAAGTGCAGACTGAACCTTTGAAATCCTGGATGAAGGAGGAGCTCTGATTCTTTCCTTTTATCCTGCAGGGACAGCCAAGAGTAGGGATGACTTTGGCTGACCACCCAGCTACACGGAAGGAATATGGCAGATGGGAATATCACCAAAGCAGAGCAGGTAGAACTAAAAAGACACAGAAGATTTGGTGACCTGAGGTAAGGTGGGAAAGGTTTGCAGGTAGGTGAATGCTCAAAGTAGGGATCCTGAGAACCCTAGAACAACACTCCATGACATGACACTCCTAAGCTCCTGAGAACTACCTATCTGGATCTTTTGGGATAGTGGGTACAAGTGAAAACATGCATCACTAAGGTAATAAATATCACTGCTCTAGTGAGAAATGGTGAGAAATGTGCCTCCTTTTGAGGGAGGGCTATGGACTTACTTCACTGAGTATAGAAGAGAATTGCATAGGCTTGGACTAGGAATGACAAGTAACTATGAGGGACTTCAAGAAATTTGTTACCAAGCCAGAAGTACCTGATGAGCAAACAAATGATGAGTTATCTCAAGACTGGGGTGTGGAATAAATAAAGACACAGTAAAAATATAAATCAGTAGGATCAACATCATCACAGAGCCAAAGAAATAGCAAAACAAACAAACCCAAAAACATCAGAAGGGCAACAAAAGGTGTGAGAAAAAAAGTGTTGAGGATTGTGAAGTCAAAGTAGGACATTTATAATTATGTCAGGGACAAAAGGTCTGTCAGAGACTGCTTTAGCCAAGGGGAAGTTGTTCATGGATATCCTAGATAGTGCTGGGAAACACTGCAGTTTCTTCACCTCAGCAAGCACCAGAAAGAAAAGGAAGAGACCTGCCAGAACCGAAAGGACTGTTTTGTAGCCCAAAAAATTGGAAAATTCCTGAACACTGTGTTGAGGAGCTGACAGAAAAGTATAATGGCTCACCAGGGCAGCTGGAATCTGCTTTTACTCTCCCAAAAAGGCAAAGATGGGAAGCAACAACAGGATTGGCAAGAGCCAACTGCAGTATCTTTATTGTCCCAGCACAGTATGGATCAGGGCAGCTTTTTCTTCCATGTCTCCATGCATTATGTATAGTGTGTATGAGTTCTGGAGTTTTGGTTTTGTATCTTTTTAATGTAAGTGAATTTCATTTTGTGTGTGTGTGTCTGTGTGGTCTGTGTGTGTGTGCAAGACCTTTGCATTTGAGTCCTGCTTCTGCTTGCTCTCTTTATGGTCTCTCATTTGTTTAGGATGATTACCTGCCCTTACTAAGGCAGCACAGAGTGCTCAGAAAATGCTGAACTTTATGCTCAGCCCCAGCATCCCCATTTGTTTAGACTCTGTGTGTACCCAAAATCTCAGGCTCAAATAAAGAAGGTGATATGATACTTATAAATAAAACTGTGCATGACTAACTCATGCATCTGATGGAAGAAAATAAGGTGACATTTGAGGTTGCAAAGCTCATAAGCACAAAATGAGAAAGATTAATGAAATTGCACGGGGCAAGAGGGTTCATTACTACTGCCTCGCCTGGACCATCATCTGTGAAGAACATGATAACAGAATACTCTGTTTAACCATGGGATAGGTATGGTTCAGACATGCAAAAAGGAAACCTGTGTTTTTCTGGTTGTACACATGCCCTGATTTGGGGAAAGCACTGGTAGGTACCAAACAGTCATTAGGTGTGCTGGGGATGCTGCAGTCACCAGGCCCTTCTTATGCGGAGGTAAAGCAAAGGCATTAAAGCTTCCATTAGCATGGCATGTACAGCACGAGCTTCTGCTCACTGGATATCCTGTCACTGACCCTGAAGTCTGCTAAATCTGTAGGATACTTAATTGCATGACTTGCTGAGAATATCCACTTTATTTCATAACTGAGCTGGCCTAACTTTAGTTTCTGATTATTAACTCTTCAGTGAGCAAGGGCAGTCTCAGAAGAAAGGGACTTTATGCTTTCTGAACATCTTTTCCCTGGAAATGAGATCAAGATTCTTGAAGTCTTGCAATCTAAATTGCTGCTCTTTGACACTTGTTTGGCAATTGAGAAGCGCAGGATTCAAAACAGCATCTTAGAGGTGAAAGGCTACATATCCTGTTAGTGGGAAAAATCATCTACAAAAGCAATGGTATTTGTCAAGAGCCTAGAGAAGATCTGACATCAGGAAAAGCCTTTGTGAAGTCCACCACAGTAACAGAAATGCATTCACCTTGATTTAAATTATTCTTTTTACAGTGAAATCTAAAAATGGAGCAAGACAGGGCTATAACTTAAATGCAGGAACTGTGACAAATAACAATTTACATGAGGAAATGGAAGTGCTACAGGGATTAGGTTCTAGGGCAAACTTGTCTTGTGAAAAGGATATGAAGTTAAGTAATGGTAAAATAAACCAGCTTTGTTTTGTTTTGTTCTCAATATTTCTTAAAAAAAAGGATAGTGACAAAAAGGAGAGCAGAAGTAAAGGTCTGACATTCAAGAAAGGCTTGCTTGTGGACAGAAATTGCTGAACAGTTTATCCCTGTGAAATTATTTCCTCTAGGATGTTGTTAACATGATGGAAATATGCGAATTATTGATTACTTTGCCTCTGAATCAAACCTGCAGGAATGCAGGAATGAAAAGCTAATATAAATAATCCTGTTTGATGGGGAACATTTTCTGAATTTTTGCTCTTGAACCATTTCACTTTTAATAGTTACTGGGACTGTTCTTTTTCTTTGTTTGTTTTTCTTTCTTTGCTCTTTCTCATGCAGAACAATAAGAACTCAACTAAATTGCACTCTGGTGAGGATTTCTGCAAAGAAATCTGAACTGTTGTAGCTTAAACATTGAGAAACTGGAGAAGAGAAACAAACTGCATCTTTCCTAGTGGTAAAGATGGGTTGGTACCAAATGACTCCACAGTCATTCTGCTACTCTTTTTATTAGGCTTCAGCAGCTGGGAAGTTTTACGTGCACGAGAGGTCAGGCAGTTTGCTGAGCTTGCTGTTTTTACTCTGAAATCATGGCCCTCCTGCTCCATTGAACAAAGATGCTGAGGAGTTCCTGGAGCAATTTTCCAAATAAAATATGCCTTTTTTCGTTAGCCAAATATATTGCAACAATGTTTCAGCAGAAGATGTTTCCTGTAGTGTGGCAATTTTGATTAACATGCTGAGAGAGACCTGCAAAGAGGCAGAGGCTGGGTAGGCACAGACTGCATCACTGCATCCCATGAGGTGGCCCAGTAGAACTAATGTAGAGACCCCAGTCTCTGGTAAAGCTGCCCACTAATGTAGAGACCCCCCCACTGGTAAAGCTGCCCACTGATTCAAGGCTTGCCTTGAATCAAGCAGAGCTATGATTTGAATGAGAGATTTTTATTTGTTTATTTTCTTTCCTTTCCCATGTAAATCCTCCAATTATTTTAAGGCATTTCTTTTTTTTTTCTTTTTTTTTGATTCACCAAAAAGAATCTCACGTCTTCCATTCAAAAAAATACTGAGTTTGTCCCCATATAGAAAAGGAAAACTATGAAGTCAGAAGTTTCATATTTTTTTTTTACTAAGCTTTAGTGCTAGTCATGTTACAGATGTGGACCAGAAGCTTCTACCTGAATTTTCATCCCAACAGACAGCTCAGTTAATTCATTAAATGTAGGTATTTTTCAATGGAGGAATAATGTCACCAGCATGACATGAACTGCCTTTACCTTGCTGCCCTCTTTGACCTCTAGCACTTTCCCTAGGGATGCCTTTGCCATATGTAGCATATCCCGAGGGAATGAGCTGGACATGGAAATCTCCACACATTTGACAACGAGTGTGGGGGACAGCAATGCACAGAAATATTCCTTTGCAGATTTTGGAAGTGCTTTCAAGGAGAAAATCACCAAGAACTCCCTACTAACTATTTTGTGGTTTTGACAAAGCAATTTGCCTTCCTTACATCTTCTAGAGTTCGAGAAGGATTTACTCTTCAGCAAGCTCGCTGTTTTGGATCTGTACAACTGAAGGTCTTCAGGGTTTTCCCCTCCTGCCCAGCAGCAGCAGCGGCCTGACTCCAGCTCTGCCCTTCAGAATCCCGGGACAAGGATGGAGGAGCCCTGCAAACCCCTCGCTCCCGACAGCGCCTTTTTGCTACCACCTAGTGGGCATGGAGAGGTGTGAGAACACGGACTCGTGCAGAGGTGCATGCCACCAACAGGGAAAGAACGTGGACAACAGGAAAAGGAATCAACTCACTTGTGAAGCGAGGCTGAGATGGCAACTGAAACCAGACCCAAACCGTGATAGGTCTGGATACCGGGCACAGGTTCATTTAGCTGTAAATCCTACAGGTAGTGATGCACAGTAAATACAACTTTAGTACAGAGGCCATTCTGTTCAATCTCCTAAGAATTTTTCCCAGAAATAGACACAGACACAGAACGGAGCCAGCCATATGAGAGCATTGAGCCTGTCCATTCCATGAGGAATCCCGGGCCAGATACTTGCTAAGGTATGCATATGCAGCACTAGTAATTTTCATGTACCAGCTGATCCTACTGAGAACCTGGTCAGTTCTGTCCTGTTGATTCCCTACTGGTTTTGTTGGTTTATTGCATGCTAAAAAATCTGGGAAATTACATGAAGCAGAAGTAATGCTGGGATAATTACGTGTTTGTTCTCCCCAACAAAATCCTAGCATTTAATTATGTACATTATCCGTATTTACATCGCATTTCTCTCCTGAAAATCACCTTTATTTAAAAACATGAATGAATACTAATACCCAATATTTTAAAACCACAGCCAGCAGAGCAGTTTCTTTTAATTAATACAGAAGAATCTTTCCTAGCACTTCAATTTAAAATGTTGATACTGAGCATTAAAAAAAAAAAAAAAAAAAAAAAGGACCAAATACTTGTTAAATTTCCCCTTGAAAGAAAAATCAGTAGCTGGAAAACCTGAAACTGAACTCTGAAGTCCATTTAATGAAACAGACCTTACATATAAAGGAAGACTTAATCCCTTTTTGTATTAATACATCACATGAAGTTTTAAAGTAAAGGATTTTCTTGGAATTAATCCAGAGCTCCATTTTCACTATCCCATAGGCTGGAGACACACATGCTTTTGTATAAATCACAATATTATAAATCCAATATATTTCACTGTCTTCATGCATGTGAAGGAATTAAAAACAACTATCAGATCAGCTCTACCGCAAATAAGTCGACTTCTATAAGTACATAAATAAAGTTCCTGTGATTTTACATTTATTTTAGAACTTATTTAACTCAGACTATCAGACTGTATTTCCATCACAGAAGGGAAGTGGGAATTAGAGAGAGAGGGAGTAGATATTCATTTAATAGAATTAAAATTTTACCTCAGTCTCTAATAATGGAAATAAATCCCTTCAGGTCTCTGTAGTCAATCCACCGCCACATCGTTGGCAGCTCCGTGTCAGAATCCCCTGTGTCTGCAGCAGGGAAAAGGGAGATGTAATCCTAATTGTGCAGCTCCCTGCTGTCAGCTGTATGAAGTGGAGATTAAACCTGTTGGGCTCTTTGGCTCAGCAGTCAGAGAGTGGGTTTTAGAAAACATGTTGAAATTCAGCATACACATGATAAAAACCATGTTTATTGAAAGACAGGGTGTATTTTGAAAGGTGAATCTTATCTCATATAAGCAGAAGTCATAGATTTAAAATTTCAGTTCCTTTTAGATCCCAAAGGACAAATTAGTCTGAGTTAAAGAATATAACAGTCATTTGCAAAGCAAAAAAATAAAAGTAAAGCACAAGGCAGTCACAGTCCTCCTAAAATGAAACAAAATTATGATGCAAATATTCTGTCAGCTTTTTCCCAGGAAAGATAAAACCAGTGAGATTAACACAGAAATCTTTAAGGTAATAATCTAAAATTACAGCAGAGGGTGCTGTCATTTCTCCTTCGGTTCATGCTGTCAAGTGAATCCACAGTTCTCCTGCCTCCCGAGTTGCTACTCTAAAGAATCTCAAAAAAACCCCAAACAACCTACAAAATTTTGAAATGCAGTGGAATTTTTTCTGGAAGGGAATTAGAGACCACAAATAGAGGAAGAAAATGTACACTGGTACAGATTTAAAGCCAAAATTCAACTTTCAAATGTGAATGTTTTCTACTTTAATTGTAGAAAACTGTAGAAATTTTTTGCTCCTGTCTGTTTATATTTAATTTAGAAACATGAATGTTAGACCATATTGTTGTCATTACTGGACTGCTAAAACAGAAATTATAGGATAGTATTGTTAAATGTTTGCAATATGCTGCCTATGAAAGCCACTTATTCATCCTTTGGAAGAGCTGACAAAAGAATATACTGCATCCTTTCCTGCCCTCCGAGATAAATAAATGATCTAGAAATGGTCCTCAGTCTTTTCTGCCATCTGAAATTTCTACTTAGCCACTACATGCTTTTGGGTTTTTCCCTTTCTTTCCATAGCTTGGTTGCTCAAATCATTGCCTGTGAGGCCAAAGTCAAGACAAATACTGAAACTCTGGTCAAGTTTGACTGCAGAGAGAACCCAGGCAGGAGGTTAGATGCTGAACTTGCTGCAATGCTGAGTGTCCCTCAGGGTCAGCACAAAAATGCTGAAATACAGTTTATGGTTTCTAAACCTACCAGAGGCAGGATGAACACTCCACATTTCCTACTGTGCTGGAACAGCCAGACCCAGTTCTGGGCTTTGCTTGCCATAAACTCAGAGACAGCCCCATTCCAGGTTGTCTTTCAATCTAACATATAAGAAGCTAATCTTGCTTAGGTATTAATTGTCCTCCTCATGCAATTTATGTTATTTTAGAAAGCATAAGGTACAAGCTTTATGAGGCATGCTTGCAGCATAATAAATAGAATAAATTGGCTAGATTTGTCATGGTTAAAAAAAATAAAAGAAAAAAAGGTGGCAAAGTTTTCGTTGCTGTGTCAGTTTATTTTTAAGGGAAGTAACATGAAGATGTTTTATATGAGGCCCACAGGTCCCATCAAGGTATGAGCTCAGTTTGGTCCATCAGGAATGTAACACCAATGCTGTACAGTCCTGGCAAAGTCCTCACTGACTTCAGTGGGGTCAGGTTTTAACTCTACAAGGTCACATAATTTCAGGAGAACTGAGGGTCTGGTTTGGTGTCTGTTTGCTTTGGACCCACCAGATTTTCTCCAGCCTCATCTCTGCCATTCTCACGAGTTCTCTTGTTCTTATCTCCTCCCTGTATTCCTCCAGTCCCACCCACTGGGCTCCACACTCCTGATCTTGTATCTTGGCCTCTAATGAGAGGAGACTGTTGCAGAGTCTCTGCTTGATGTGGTGCTTAACATGTTTTTTTTCAGGTCTTACAGTCAGACCCAATCCAGGAAAGTTCAAGACAAAGTGGTAACTAATTGAAAACTAAGGATTTTCCACTTTTTGAGGATATCAGAGGAAGGCATTATGTATTGGATTTTGGAGTATTGAACTTGTGATTTTTTTGCAAGTCAGGGCTGGCAGTGTGTTTAAATAAAAGATTTATTAATCTGTTCCAAAAGGCCAAGTTACCATTTAATAGCTTTCAGCAGTTAGCAAAGGCTGTATTTCTGCAAGTCCTTTGTGGATTCAACACTTTCTTACATCTTTCTTCACTTCTCATTTTGTTTTACATAGGTTTTTCTTCCAGATCTTTATTCCATTTATTAGAACAAATACTGGCATGAAAAATACTCTCTCTGTGAATTACACCCTATTAAATTTAACTTAAAAAGCAAGGAACTCTGATCTGAACCACTATTGCACTTTTTACACTGGTTATCCATTTGGGTTCCTGTGTTTTCTTTACAATCATGAAAATAAATTTGTTGGTATTTTCTTAATAAATTAAAAGCCATCATTTGGGGATAAGATCCAAAATAGCACGTAATCACCTAGAGCAGAGCTGAAATTTAATTAGACCCTTACACACAGATCAGTTGCAGTGTGGCACCTGACCCAATTCAAAATTACAGTTATTAGATGTGACATAAATAGAGCAGGTACAGTCACCTAAAGGGGGGTGAGGGACTGGGACAGAATTTAGATTGCATGATTGCAATCCATGACAGGCACACACAAAATCTTTGCTCTAGGGATTAGACACTCTGTTCTTGGGTGTCTCTGTGTGTCTACAGAAGTGCTGTCATACCAACTGAGCAGAGCACCCTCATGTCCTATTTCCTATGAAAGTAATTAGGGATTCTTAAGCCACTCATCCCTAGGGGTGCTAAATTGCTCTGGTACATGGCCGAGATATCTGATAACTCTGGATTTGGCACAGAGCATTAAAAAATAAAGACCACTTCCATTAGAAAATGAATGGGTGTTGGGGAATTTTGTACTTGTGGTGATGCCCACACCACAGGACCACCTCCTCCATGAACAACAGGTTTTCCAAGGTGATTCTGGTGATGCCCCAGCCTTATTACAAGGGTGTGATATAAAGCTTACTGCTCCTGCCTTTCTCTCAGGATTCTCAAACCCATAAAAATTCTTTCCATTACCAGAAGATGAATTTAGGGATTAAGTTCATTACCAGTGTACCCACTTTTTATTTATATGTGCCATCCATTAATTTTCAGGAGTGAGCCCCAGTACAACCTTTGTGTATTACTGAAGGGAGCTTGGAGCTCAAAATCTCCATTACAAATAACAATCAGTTATTTTTATTAATCTGTATCAGTTTGGAAACAAGCCCTTGGTATATCATATGGACAAATATCAATATTGGAAAAGCATTTTCCCCAGTCATGCTGAACAGCTCATTCTCTTGGTGGACTGTCCAGTTTATTCCTATTGTTGAAAGCATTAGGGAAGGCCTTATCCCTAAAGCTTAAATAACAATCAGTTATTTTTATTAATCTGTATCAGTTTGGAAACAAGCCCTTGGTATATCATATGGACAAATATCAATATTGGAAAAGCATTTTCCCCAGTCATGCTGAATGGCTCATTCTCTTGGTGGACTGTCCAGTTCATTCCTATTGTTGAAAGTCATCTATCACTCCTGGTGGTAAACATCATAAATATTCCAAAATCCAGTGTAGGTGTTGAGACAAAAAGAAGATAACGAAGAGGAGAAATTGCCAAAAAGAGAAAACTGATAATATTTCTATACAATCTAACAGCTTGCCAAAAGTAATAGTTTAGACTTCTGTAGATTAAATGGAGATATACATAATAAACTATTTTACTCTAGATAAGCTCACTTCTTTGATTTAGAGCCCAGGAGGAAGAGGAATGCCATATCTCCCTCCTTCATCTTGTAGTCTGCTGAATAATTTGTGGTAATTCAGAAATAGCTCCAAGCCCTCACATCTGGAATTGTAGGGGCACAGTTGAAGTCTCACCCCTACTTGAAACTACTTGAAACATTGATAGGGAAATTATACTTATCAGCCAGAGCCTGAGGTTCCAACCAGCTGGCTGGAATGCACACTGACAAGTGCAATGAGAGAGCAGCTCTTCTGCATGATGATTTGTCCTATACAGGGCAGAGGCTTGAAGGCATGAGAAAAGGCTGCTGCAACACCTTTCTAGGCATTCTGCTCCTCTAAAAATGAAACTTGTCAGTGTTCTTCTCCCTCTTTTTTTTTCGTTTGTTTTTTGTTTTTTGTAGATGTGGATGTGTAAAATTGACAGCTAATGTGAGCATTAGAGTTTACAGTACACTCTCAATGAAAGGCTTATGAAGACTGAGTGTGTATGTGTGTAAGGGGGTAATGTAGCCCATTTCTGTCTTCTCATTCTTTAATCACCATCTAGCATCTAGAATCTTCTGTATTTTAAATTGCAGTGGATTAAAGGAAATAGATGTGGAACCAGAACTCAGATCTACAATTAGTTTTAAGATCTTGTCTGACGTTCTTTTCACTTCATATTTCCTGTCTGGGGAAATGCTATTACAGCATCTAGGTACATTTAAGTGCTGTTATGTTTAAGTGCTATACAAACCCATTATAAAAAATATGCACACCAAACCCAAAGAGCTGTATTTCCAACTTCACAAAAGTACTTTGATAATTAAGTTACAATTTTTTTTTTTCCAAAAAAAGGTTTGAGAAGAGGAGACTGATTAAACCCAGCATCAGTTGGCAGACAGGACAGACAAAACAGGTTTCTTTTCATTTATGTGATGAGGAATATCAAGTGGCAAATGCCTTTTTTCCCCACCCTAGCTGTATGATAAAAATCAAAAGACAGTATTCTGAATTTTTAAACTTTTAAAACAGTTTCCAAACTTCAACTTTGTAATCAGATCAAAGTTCTCAACATGGCTAAACAATCCCATCTAGAGCTCATTGAGTGTTATCTTCCAAAAGCAGTAAAATAGCTCATCTCCCTTTTCTGTTACAATTATTTCACTAAATATCTGACATTTACTGCTGACATTGAAGTAGTGAGGGATTTTTTTTTCTCTGTTTTCCTTCAAATGGAAGTTTCTTGTGAAATGATGAGGAACATTTCAGAGTTGTGACAGAAATATTAATAACTCTGCTTTGTCCAATTTTAAATATGGTTGAATATAGAGCACTTCAGCATATAAAGCAGGAACATAACCGCTAGTGTCTGAGAACTCTTTAGCATGCACTGCCAAATATACAAATGCACACATTTCAAAACCACACAGACATGAAAATTTGCAATTGAGAAGCAAAACGAGTTCAATAAAAAGACAAAAAAAATTCTTTATGTCTAATGGCAAAGTACCCCGATGCTGCTATTTTAGGAAGGAAAATTAATGATCATTTTCTACAAAGGAAGCACTTCTTCTCTGTAGTTTAGAACTGATTAGTAAATGAATATGCAGAAAGCTCTCAAAGGAATTAGAGAAATATGAATCTGTGCACTTCAATCTATTTTATACATGTTCTGCACGACCTCAACAACTAGAGCTAATGCTCCCTCAGCTCCATTGAACTAATTAAGCTAGGTCATTATATTAATAATAGGTTGCCCTTCTGTCTGCATTTATGGCACTTAGCAAGTCACTGTGAGTGTGAACACTTATCTCATGAAGGAGAGAGCTCCTGACAATGAATTAGATTAATCCATCAAGAGAACTAATGTGACTTGATTACTGTTGATATCTGAAGAAGCTGGCATACACAAACAGGTATCTGCAGCTGTAGGAAGCAAGCAACAACACCGCAAACAACTGGGCAAGGCCCCAAGCCTGTATTATTCAGCAAGGAGGTGGCTGACACCAAGACCTGGTGACAGGATGCTGATGTGGCACATGCAAAGGGTGCCACAGGATCTGAATGCAGCTATCGATGCTTAGGTTCACTCAGCTGGGTTGGTATTTTGCCACAAATAGTTCTAATGCCATCTGTCATGTAGAAATACCTAATCTAATTAGTTTTCACTTATCTTTCTTTTCTTAAGTGGCATGAAAAAGTAAACATATTTCAAGAACAAAATTAATTAGGAAAAATTCTGCAGTCACCACCCCGAAAGTATAAAGGCAACTGCACTTTGGGAATGGCTTTGCCAGCTTTCTTGTTCTGTCAATTCTTTCACCTCCTTCAGTTCACTTGCTGATAGAGTGCCATAGAAAAAGTTCCTAATGGCTTGGAACCTTAGCTCCTTAAGATGATGATACTTGGCTGAGAACAGAATGCAATGATTCTTCTGTCATAAATGTTAAAATATAACAAAAAGTTGATTGCTGGGATAGAGGAAAAGGTTTCAAAATTTCTGAAGTGGAAACTTATAAAGAAAAAAGGTTCTCTTCCTGGCAGAGAAAAATACGCATGTGAACTGATTTGTATTATGATTTAGTATGAAACAAGTTAAAAAAAAAAAAAAGTTTTTCAAGTGATCTTAATGCTGTCTCCTAGAAGTTGATTAGCAGTTCCAGAACTTCCTTCATGAAGAATGCAGCTTTAGAGATCTCTCAATAGCACCCAACATTTTTGATTCATCATTGGCTGTGGCACAAGGGAAGAAATACTTGACTTGTAGTTTCATGCCTACAAACCCACTATATTCAATTTGTTTTCCTCATAAATAGGGGAAGGCATGAAGTGATTCAAGTCTCACAGAAGTGTTCTTCAGCCTTTCCATGTCCCCTCTGCCCTCCTAACTACAGGCTGAAGATCCAAAGATTAAGCTTGGTGAACTACCAAGATCTTCTGTAGGCACTGGAGTAGGGAAGAAAATGTTCATATGGTTTGTTAAACAAACAAACAAAATGAAATGTCTATACAATTAAGCTGTTTGTTTAAAACAGGATATATTGAAGTAATTCAAGATTTTATGGATACAAATTTGTTTAGGTATTTATCTGCAGTGTAACAGTCATTTAGAGATAAAGTTACTGGAGTGCTCTTGAGCTTCAATGGCATAATTCATGGCACTCTTCTGTTTCCTAACAGCACATGGCAATATAGGCAGCCCTATGAAATAGCCATAAAATAGCTATTTGGATGCATAATAGCAAATACACACTAAACCCAGTAAATCCTGAGAAAAATCTGACAACATAGGAATCACTGGGTGCAGCTTGCAAAGGTGATTTTATATATTATTCACATAAAACTATTACTTTGACTAATGAAGTCTATAGAACAAGGAAATGTTTCCATGAACAGCAGAACAAGAGGAAGAAAAATAAAATAAAATAATGTGCAGGCTATCTGTGCAGGCTATCTTAAAACATTTTTGACTGTTATTTCAAAATCAAATTTCCACAAATAAAGAGAAAAATTTTATTCATTGTGGCACTCTCTGCAAAGTCGGAAGGTTAAAAGAAAGTCATTTTGTAACCAAGCATAAAATAGGCATTTGAAAAATTATTTAGCTGGGAAAAAACACAATTTTTTCCACATTAAGATAACTTAAGAACACCCAAATTGATTTTTATTAGACTTCTCATATTCACTTCTGAGCTGACACATGCATGAGACATTCAGCCCCAAAGGTCACTTCTGAGAAGGCTATAAGTAACTGGAAACAGCACTGCAGGATGAAATGATGGCTCATTGCTGACTATTACTGCTGGAGAATGATAGATATTTTACTCCTGAGGCTAAGAGACAGATTCTGTAAATAAATTTTTATTTCTTGGCAGTGCCGATAGCTGGAACATGATGTGACAGAGCCGGTTTTCCCAATGTTATTATTTGACTTAAAGAGAGCGCGGGATGAATGCTGGCAAGGCCCGTGGGCCTGTGTTGGAGGGAGCCCACCACAGGCTTTTCTCCAGGGCCAGCAGAGAAGGGCACAGGGCGAGCCCTGGCTCCTGGCACCACATGGCGAGTGGCCAAGCCCAGAGTGCTGCTCTCGTCCTCCTGCTCGTTGCTCTGCCCCAGCTGCTCTGCTAAAACCTCTGCTCCAACGCGCAACGCAAATGTGCTGGTCAGCCTGGCTGTGGACACCTCACTCCTCCTCCCCAGGCTTTGGTCACTCCATGCTTTATTCTCTCCATCCCGGCTTCTTTTTGGTGCCAACATGAGTCACTGAGGTTGTTCAGCCCAGAGAAGAGGTGGCTTGCAGGGGCTGTAGCCAGGTAAGCATCAGCCAGCGACAGGGCAAGAGGACACAGCCGCAGGCTGCGCCAGAGGGGGCTTAGATTTGATGGGAGGACGAATTTCTTCACAAAAGGTCTCATTAGACGCTGGAACGGCCTGCCCAGGGAGGTGGTGGAGTCACCATCTCTAGAGGTGTTCAAGAAAGGGCTGGACATGACATTTAATGCCATGATCTATTTGATTTGGTGGACTGTAATTCAGACGCCTTTTCCAACACGATAATTGTGTGAAAACAAAACACGAGCGGTCTCTGGTGAATTACAACTTTTCTCCAGAGCGAATCGCCGGCTCTGCTGTCCATCCCGGAGGGTGAGGAGGGGCTGACCAGCTGCCGGAGCCTCCCCACAGCGGGACCCCAGCCGCCTTCGCAGCTCCGCGCTCCCGGCCCCGCCTCTCCCGGGCCGTCACGGGCCTGGCGCAGGCGCGGCTCGGCCATGGCGGCAGCCGTGGAGCGGCGCCTCGCTGAGTTCCGCGCCGCCCGCGGCAGAGCTGCCGCTGCTCCGCGTCCAGCCGAGCCGCCGGGAAAGGCCGCGGCTCCGGAGGCCGCCGAGAGACCGCGGGCAGAGGCGGAGGTCCCGGGCGGCAGCGCTCAGGTGAGCGCCGAGGCGGGCGGGGCGGGGGTGCGGCGGCCGGCCGGTGCCTGACGCCGCGTCTCCCCGCCGCCTCCGCAGGGCCGGCCCGCCGCGGCGGCGGCTCCGGTGTGGGCGCGCCCGCTGCTGCTGAAGGTGCTGCTGTGGGCCGTGCTGCTGGCGCTGTTCGTGGAGCTGGAGCTCGGGCTGCCCTATTTCGTCCTCTCCCTGCTCTACTGGATGTACGCCGGCACCCGCGGCCCCGCCGAGCGGCGGCCCGGCGAGCTCAGCGCCTACTCCGTCTTCAACCCCGGCTGCGCCGCCATCGCCGGGACGCTGACGGCCGAGCAGCTGGAGCGGGAGCTGCACTACCGGCCCGCCGCGGGCAGGTAGCGCCGGGCCCGGCGGGGTCTGCCCTGCGCTGGGCCGGGACAGCCGCCGCCCCCCCGAGGAACGGCCGGGGCTTGGGGAAATGAAATGGGATTTGTTCCTTTGCAAAAAACCACCTGAGCCTTACTGCTGGCCCCGTGTCCCACGGCGCCGGGCGGTCCCGAATAAAGCCGTAGCAAAGCCTGCGCTCTGGTCTCGTTTCCTGGGGCCGGGCAGCTGTTTGGGCCGCTGGGGAGCGGCCCCGAGAGGCACGGCCTTGTCACAGCTGCGGCTGCCAGCGTGTCACCTGGAGAGCTTCAGCTCCCGAGAACTTTGCCACAGGTGACAGACACAAAGGCTGGCGTTTGACACCTGCTGCTGCTGTCCCCTGCACCGGGTGGAAATCTCATTCTGAGAAAACGACAAGAAGCAATAGCCATATACGTAAAACAGGCTGCTGCTTTGGTTTGCAGTGGTGTCTTTGACCTAACACAAACATCAGATTATAATTCCCTTTTTGCTTCATATTGCAGTTTTCATAATTGTAAGCTTATAAAAAATACTTATTCCTGGTAGCTGTATTTGTATGATCTACTCCTGATTTTAATATGCAGATCACTGCATTGAGCCAGACCCGCTCAGCAAAGTAGTAGTCACCACTGCTTAAAGCATGGAAAAAAACACACGTGTGGCATTTGAGAATATGTTCTATGGTGGTGATGCTACACAGAGAGTTGGACTTGACGATCTTTAAGGTCTTTTCCAACCCTAACAATTTTATGATTCATTAAGTCATCATTTTGAAGAGCAGCTGCTAGAGCTTATGTCTCTGAGAACGGAGTTAAGAAGAAAAGTCACACATTGGTTCTTCAAGTCCTCTTCCATTATGTATTCTAATTTAACAGTTAAACACATTAAGGTTTGACTCAACACAAGTTTGATCATTGGTTGTAGAAACAAAAGAAAGTGGTGCTTTGAATTTAACTGGACTAGTAAGAGAGTAATAGCTGAAAGCACATGCAATATGTGAAAACTGATAAGCATCCCTCAGTAGCTCTCCACAGCACTCTCACAGTTGGGCTGTTGTATAAATTTCAAGTCGTGCTATTTGAAGGCAAAAAATTTTGTCATTTGCACGTATTCTGTAATCTTCCAGTAAACCCCCCCTCCCTCAAGTTTTCACTATTCTTACTGATTCCTTTTGCCTCTATAACACGCTGCATTTTGTATTTGATTAATGTAGGCTCAGCAGGGTCAAACACCTCTAGGTAGAGGACACACATTTGCCCATATAAAGCATTGTTTCCTTGAAAGAACCACAGACTCTGAATCTTTCCATTCTTAAGAAGTATTCTAGTAACAGGGTAAGAAGTAGTTAGATGGTACTCAAAACACCTGTAAGCAATGGAATTTTGTGAGTTGAAACTTTATTCACAACAATGAAAATAAACATCAGCATAGTGTTTATGGGGAGTTGATAATCTGACATCTTGTACAGTTCTGTGGGTATTTTTTAAAACAAGGAAATATGTGCAAATAAATATTAAATATAAGGTAAGATCAATGAAATTATAAAAATTCATAGCAGCAATGCTGGAAATAAAGTTTTCACTTGCTATACACTCTAACTGCATTATGTCCAGGTGGATTTATAGACTCTTGTATTTAATGCTTCATGAAACAAGTTACCACAGTAAGTGAGCATGAAGCCAAAAGGCACAAGAAATAAAAATTGACACAGTTCATCTCTTCCAGTGCTTTGTGTTGGTTTGCTTATTTCATGCTACTCAAATAAATGTACATTACACATTGTGAAACAGAGATGGCATGAATAACAAAGACTTGTAAAAGGTTTTACTGAAGTAGATAAAGTATGATGGAGAAATTGGCATTGAGGCCTTGCTCAGTCTCTAAATACACAAATACTGTAAATCTGCTTGGTGTTAATTACTTCCACTGAGTTGTTTTGAGAGGGGATTTTAAAAGGTTTGAAATAGTGAGAGTTTAATTAGAGGGGGGAAAAATTTCCGCTGCAACCTTCTGCTTGGCTGAGACCTCACTTTGTTACCTTACTTTTGTCTGGTGTTCTAACAAAGCAGAAGTCACCAAGATAAGTTAACTGGAGCTATTCCTGTGTGTCCAAAGCCCTCAATTCACAAATGGGGAGGGACAAGAACAGCTTACTACTAACTCAAAAGCACGTCAAGCTGTTGAATCTTGCTTGTGACAGCAATTAAGTACAGGTTTGTTACCACACATGGAAATGCTCTCTGTGCCCATGTCTGTCCTCTTTCATTTGTTACATACACTTGTTTGTCCAGCACTGCAGTGAGTTAGAACACTTCTGTAACTTCCTGTTGTCATAGCAGAACTGTCATCTTGCCAACAGCTGCACAAACAGCAGAAACTTTTTTTTCCCAAGTTTGCACACAACTAAGCAGAATCAGTATCCACTCTTGAATATTAATGAGTGAAATTATTCCCACCAGTGTGCATTACGTCACAGCTGTAAATTTGCATCTGTCACCATGCTGCCCTTTCACCTGCCAGTGACAATCTGTAGTACTTTTTTCCTATTCTTAGCACTTCAGGATAGACATTAGATAGAAACATCAAGCATACTCTGTACCTACAGGAAGCTAATTATTTAACTGCAGGACAGCAGTTAACGCCTGCATGTAGCGGACAAGTATTGTATTGATGGTCACACAACACAGAAGCTAGTTATTAAATATACAGAAGAACCTGAAGTGCTTCGTTACTAAGTCATCTTTGCAACTGATGTTAAGAGAGGGAAGGCCTGGAAGCAGCCTGCAGAGAAGCCAGCATGCTGAAGACACATAAGCCAGCCTGAGAACTGTGGTGGATTTCTGCAAACATGTCTTTCTCCCTGGAGCTCAATTACTAGCATTAGAGGACAATGTGGTAACACATCCTCTTTAATTCAATTCTAACCTTATGATTGCAAAACTAATCCATGCTGTTGGCAATTAGGATTCTAATACAATGATTAAATAATCTCATGCAAAGCAATCTAGCTTCAGGCAGGAAAGATGCTGAGTTACATCCCAGAATATCCAGTCCACTTTCTTGGTAATAGGGGCTGTGAATGCAAGTGCCAAGAGACTTGAAAATAGGGAGGGTTATTTCTGCTGAGTCGCTGTAACTGCTTTGCCATGGAAATTACTTATTTGTTACAAAAACTCTGTGAGCAGGGAGATTCTCAGAGTTTGTCTTTGGCTCTTGGCCTCTTTGTTGTAAGGGGAGCCCAAGTAAGAATAAAGCTGTACAAAGCTTGTTATTAAGTGATGCAATGTACCACATCCAGCTTCTAAAGGTACTTCTGCTTGTCCCCAGCAACTCTTGTCAGTGTGAGGGAGGGAACACACTACACAGTGTGGATGCAGTCACTGCATGAGCCCTTGTTGTTCTAAACAGACAGAAAAAAAATCTCACGGAGTTCAGGATTTTTTGTTTGGAGTTGTTGGTTTTGTTTGGGGATTTTTGGAATGCCGCTGATGGGAAGCTGGCAGGCGCTCAGGCTGGCAGCCCACCCCGGGAAGGGGGGCGGGAGCTGTCCTTGGTCCCGAACCCGCGCCCTGCGCCAGGGCCACCCCCTGCGCACGCGAGGGTACCTTGTGTCACCGGAGAGAATGACCAAGGGCGGAGGGGAAACAAAAGTGAGCACGCACTACCAGCTACCGAATCTTTGCCATGAGGAGAGGTCTGCTGAGAGCAGCAGTGGCCGCAAGCTGACTTCTTTCTGTTTGTTTGCACCCACAAGAAGCAGAGTAAAGCTCAGACAGGAAAGGTTCTCTTGAAACACAAGCCATCACCCCATCCCTGTGAACACCTGTGTGTCCACGAGGTGGGCAGCCTAGCACTGACAATGGAAGGGCTCTGCATGCAGAGCACATTTCCATCCATGTCAAAAGAGATAACGTGCACCTATTCCTAGCAGAGGAGGTACCTAACAGATACTGCATATTTGTTTTGTTTGGGGTTTTGTACTTTTTAAAGTGAAACTTGAAGACAGTATTCAGAAGTGCTCACTACACTACCTGCTATATACTGACAGACCTTCAGGATGCTGTTCTTCACGTACCCAGAAAACAGATTAGCACATTTTCATTAACTTTGGGAAACCCCTGCTACCAAACTGATTCTTTCCTGAAACACAAGTTATGTCCCACTAAATTATTTTTTTCTAAAAATGGTGATGGCACCTTACCCTATCCCCAAAAAAGTCTAAATGTATTTTTTTGGCAATAATTATATTCTATATCCTTGTAATTTAATCAGTCGATCACTCAGCTCACCCACTCAACAGTAATAAGCCATTGACCCTGTGGTTTCAGACTGGATCAATGCAACGCTTAAGTTTTGGACCCCTGGAGGCCTTGTGTGCAAATAGGAAAAAAACTCTTTTAACTTACTTTAGACATGACCAATTTTTCCTCTGATGTGTTCATTACATTAGCACATTGCTTTCCCTAGAAACCTTTGTCCAACAGCCTGCAGGCGATGAGCAGCACATGCTTAAGTTTCTTGCTGGAGATGGCAAACTTAAGCCACTTGCTTGGGTGTTTAAGGGTTTTCAGGTACATTATACAGCTCATTGTTCTCAGTCTGATTCACCTGCAGAAATCTCAGCTGAATGTGGCCTGACAAGTGGCAGCATAGACACTGCTGCCTACTGTGCCCCCACTGCTGATGCTGTTGGCCGGACACTTCAGAGGTTTCATACTGCTGTCTCTCTGGACATACAAGTGTTCCAGTCTCCAGCGCTCCCAGCTTTTCCGAAACTCCATCTGAACCTAACAGAAGCAAAGGAGGAAACAAAAGGAATGAATGTAGAACTAATCAGCTCTTTGAATTACTCCATCAGAAAACAGCAAGGATATCACACTACTGAGAAAAACTAGAAGTGCTTTAAACCTGCAGTATTATTGCTTGCAATTATCCAATTATTTCATTAATCCATTGTAGGCCATTCCACATTTAAAATAATGATGACATTCATTTTTACTTGTAGAAAAAAAGCTCTTCTATGCACCAGAAAATCTTACCTTCATTACTTTGTTCTAAATTGTATTCACCTGCAATACTGATTGGACTCTATGCCCTACCAGTACTAACAATTAAGCTGACTTTGCTTATCAGCCATGAAACAGCTGAAAAGACTGACTTTCTACTCAATATTGCACCACAGGTATTCTTAAGAGTTCTAACTTCTGATTTGATTTAAACATTATTGTGTCCTGGATTATTTTTGTTCTTTGAATACTTATGTGGCTTCTTTTTATTTCATACAAAAAACAAACGTTTATTCAGAATTGAAAACAACAATTAAGCAAGTTAGAGACTGTACATGTACTTGTTACCCTTTCACATAGCAAATACAGTATCTCATTCCAGACACTAGCTTTTCTTGAAGCTACGAAGTATGCCCATCTAGTCACAGGTTCTGGATCAAACTGTGTAACCTCTGCACAAGTTTGGAAGTTTATCCAGGATTTTCTAACTGCTAAACAAGAACAGAATTAGATCTTCCTGTTCCACGGGCAAAGTTTTTGCCACTTGACCAAGTAAGAACCTCCATTAGCTTTTAACACATAAGGCAGAGGACATAAAATTTCACACTTGTTACTCTAGATAAAGGCAGAAGTGCAACCACAGTAATAAGTTCATTATGGAGAGTGCTTCAGCCTGGAAGTAAGTTCACTGTAGGTGGGTCACTTAAGGGAGCCTTCTCTGGAGAGATGCTTTTTCCTTTATTTTAGGATCTCATACTGAGTACCAAGAGACTAAGTAGGCTGATGGCAGTTTCAGCAGGTTTGTCATCATGCCCAGGCTGTTGAAACCTTCATATTCTGAGGGAAATTTCCTAGGGAACCGGCTGCTGTATGTCTGCTTTCTTTGCTTGTTCACTGTGAAATACTGAATTTGAGAGGCAGTCCTAAAAAAGGAGCAAAGCCTTACAAAACTAATTGTCTTCCCCTGGTGGGTGCCTCTATCAGTGTATGTCAGCTCTGGCCTACAGCCCTTGTACTGAACGTCCTGGTGGAACCAGCTGCATCTCTGCATTTCTGACAATCTGTCAGAATCCAGAATCTGACCCCCATTGTCACAACCAAAGGGTCAGAAAGAAAGATGCTGAGACAGATGCTTGCATTTTAGCATGGTAAGGGGGTTTGTTGTGTCAAAAGGTACACAAAGACACCAGAGAAAGGCCGTGTGTCTGGGATAGCTTGGCATAGAACAATGAGGGAGAATGGTCAGGCGAAGGCAGAAATGCATGAACCAAGTGTCTGCAGGAAAATAATTGACTATATTACCATTCCAGTACTTGGCATCTTTTGTGGGCATGGCAGCATAAGGCAACACTGGGAAAAAGCTGTTGTAGGCATTTACTGGCAAATCCTGAATGAATGCATGACTGTAGTGACTGACTGAGTAAGTCAAAAGCAGTAGAAATAGGTACCTTTAGGTCAGTCAAAGGGAGGAAATTAGTCTTTTCTCCAGCTGGACATGACAGGCTTGAGCTATGATACAAATAGCCTGCAAAACTGAGATAAAGTGAATGGAAGACCTGAACAAAAGACTGTAGTAATGGGTCTATCTTAGCAACAGATATTACTAGCATAATGTCAGTTTTCTCTCCAGGGTTAGGAAGAGGGTAGGGAGCAGGTCTGCTGTATGTTGTCTGCTGTAGGAATTGAGTTTTTGCCTAAATGGCTTTGAATGTATAAGCAAGAGAATTGGTTAAGATTTATTTTGCAGAGGCAGTTCCTGAGCACCAAAGTAGATCTACAGATCTTTCAGCAAAATACTTATCCCACTAACTTCGCTGTGTTGATATGATAAAGAAATAAGAAATATTTATATATTTCTTATAGAAATAAGCTATACAGGAAAATGATACCAAGAACGAAGCTTCCATGATGTGCTGACTTTGGCTGGGGTAGAGCTAATTTTCTTCACAGCAGCTGGTATGGGGCTGTGTTTTGTATTTGTGCTGGAAACAGAGTTGGTAATATGCTTTTGTTATTGCTGAGCAGGGCTTGCACAGTGCCAAGGCCTTTTCAGCTTCTCATCCCACCCTGACAGCAGGCAGGCTGGAGGTGTGCAAGAAGTTGGGAGGACACCTGCCTGCCAGTGGGAAGTAGTAAATTAATTCCACATTTTGCTTTGCTTTACCTATTCAATTGTCTTTATCTTGACCTAAGAGTTTTCTCACTGTTATTCCTTCAATTCTCTTCCCCATCCCACCAAACTGGAGTGAGCGAGTGGCTGTGCGGTGTGTGGTTGCTGAGGTTAAACCACGTCATGTGAGAAAGGAGAAGAAAAATTTTTATGTAGGGTATTTTAGAAGAAAAATAAAAGAGGGAGGACAACTTGAAAATTATGACCATGGAGGTTAAAGCTGGAGAAGATCTCTCACAGAGAGCTCTTGATTGAGCTTTATGCAGCTAATGGCGAAGGAAGTTGACAGTGTAACAATGAATCTGGAATCTAATTATAAAAAAGCCCTAAATTTTGGCATAAAAATCTCAGCAAGTGATAGTGAAAGGAAAGTAGGTCTTAAATGGGACAAAACTGAGCTGATGGAAGAGTTTAATTAATAGTCTGTATAGAGAAGGAAAAGAAATTAAAAGCAAAAGGGAGGATTGGCCAGTATTTCAAGAACTCAGAAGTCCTGGCACCAGGACAGATTCTTTAAAGTAGAAGAGACTGAATTGTACTTCCATTGTGACAAGAAGGCAAAAAGGAGAAACAAGGCTATAGAGAATGAAATCTGAACCACCTTCAACTAAGTGGTGGAAAACGGCAGTATCTGTGTGGTTGAAAGTATTTCTCATAGAAAGCAGCACTAACAGCAGAAAAACTGGTCATATTAAGCCTAGCTCATTTTGCAAAGAACAGTGGTGGTAATGGGCAATCTCATGAGACCCTACTGCTGGCTTCAGAGCAAGTTCAGACAAAATCCAGAATCTTTCAGGCAAAATAAGACTGAAATATGAGCAAATTATAATTTTTTTCAGAAGTAGATATTAGAAAAGGACATTAATATCCCTTCTAGCTTCATTTCTACTACTGATCTGTGCACAAGGACTTGCAAAGAACTTTCATTCTGTATGGTTAAAGAAAAAGTAGTCAATGAGTCACAGACAGAAATAAAATGTAGACCACATTGAAAACAAGGATAGTCTTTGGACACATACAGTGTGTCAGAAGACAGTTTCTCATTTAGCTTCAGAAAAGAATTCTCATCTAGTTTAGAACAGACTTTACTCAACCAAACTCTTTGTAAAGATTTTTTTTTTATGCACACTGATGACCAGGCTTCACAAAATCCTACTCTTTGAACAAGAATTAGAACAAGCAAAATAATTCATCCTAGACTGTCAGTGAAGCTGAACTCATCGTATTTAGATTTTATGAACTGCATTACAAAGGCAAGAGAATTACAGTAACAAGAGATTTGGAACATTTCTTAGAAACACAGGTAAGCAATTACACAGTAAGCTCCCTCAAATGAAACAAGGGTGCCTTTTTGAGGACTTGTAATAAAGTCTGGGTTATGATGTAACTTTGCTGTTATTTCATGTGAAGGAAATTATTGAGCATCACACATCAGAGGCCTGGCTGCAGCTGCGCAAGGGATGTGTGAGCAAACGCCAAGGTGAACCAAAAGAAACACATGATCCACCAGCAGACGGTGCTGCATCTCAGGATTGAAGTACACCTGTAAAGCCATACCAGGAATTTGAAACAAATATTCTCTAATTCATGACACGCAGCAAATGACATTCATTCCCAACAGTGAAGCCTGCTGCTACTCACCTCTGATTTTGGTAAGCAGTACAATTAATAGATTCACTTCAATAAAATCTTACCCACAACCTACAAAAGTGAGCAGACTCCTGCAAGGCTTAATTCAGGATGCCTGCTGCTTTCCTGTTGACTCCAGCCTGGCCATAATGATAGAAGTAGCACATTTTTCCACTGATTCTAATTCCTTGATGAGGCCTGTCTCTCAATAAGTGATCTTGAATGTCATAGTTAAAAGTAGATTTATTGTGTTAAGAACATATTGATGTGCATTTAATTTAATAATGTAGTGACTAAATGAGTAGTATTTGTTTCCCTTATAAACCTAGCTGCTGAATGAATGAATAATAATCACTTAGAAGGTAACACGAGAGATTCCTGCAATACTGAAACAGAACAATACCCTTTCCCACTACAGGGCTGGGATTCCGCAGAAGCCACAGAAGACGATACTTGCAATCAATTAACTCAAAGCCAAAGGTACACTTCTTCTGGGTCTGTGAGTTAACCACTCGCTGAAGTTCAGTTTTAATGAGAAAGTGACAATGCATTCATGCAGCTGGGCCACAGGAAACCAAATGAAACCAAACTGTACAGGAATAGCCACGAGGATTCGCCAACTTCACCAGCAAGCTGAGCTGAGTTCATAGAATAAAATGGGCTCCACTCCCACATTCACAAAAACAAGCAAATAAAAAGCAAGTAAAAGCAAAACAAGCAAATAAAATAAAACACATTAAGAGCAGCTGTAATTCTTAATTAAAGAATCCACCAGTGCAAACTACACAACTGTAAAAAAGACTGTTTCAGAGATTCCATGTCTACAAATAGTGGCTGTAAATTATACTGCCTGAATTCCTTCCAAACACATTTGTCTGATGAGTTATCCCACAGAGCTGTGCGGGGAAGGTTCTGTAAAAAAAAAATAAATTCCTGAACAGGGACAATTTAGCAGTTCAAGACCATTTTCAATTTCCTTTTCCTATAGTGTATGCTGATAAGGCAAATTGCAAGAAAACAGTATCTCTCTTACCTCATTATTGATGAAACAGTAAAGAATTGCAACCATCAGCCCCTGAAATCAACAAAAACCAGAACAGTGAGCAGAGCAGTTTCCTCACTTTGCCAAACTCAGTTGCAAAGGGCTAGAGGCTCCACACTGACATGTCTCTGATAAGACCAAAAGGTGGAGAATCCTTGGTCCCTGTCAACTCTGATGGCAGAGCAGAGGTTTGACCAAACTATACCTCAAAGGACATGATCTTAGGAAAAAGGAGTTGTTGTGTTCTTCAATCTGTTATTTTTGTCTAGTGATTTCTTTCCCCTTCTTCCTTACAAAGCAAAGGTTTCAAGTCTTAAACACTTCATAAGTGAGTAAATTGACAGTGGCCTTAAATAGAGCTCTGTGCTTGATAAACAGGGACTGAATGAGTGTGCAGGGAAACAGAATAATGATTTCCTTACACAAGGATACTCATTTGAAATGGCTTTACCTAAGGCAACAGTTAAATAAAAATCACAATAAGCCCATGCCCTCCTCACATGCAGTTACAGCTGGAGACAACTACTTCTCCCAGCACAGATTTTCCAAGGACTATCAGAAACACTGGAGAAAGCACAAAATGTGCTTTCAGCAATGCCACTGTACAGTTACAGGAAATCACAGACAATTTGGTTATTGCCCTGAGGTGAACCATAGGAAGTAAATATTAATATGTGGACAGGAATACCAGCTTATTGTAGTAAAGTTGGCTGTTAAAAATTGGTCCTTACACTTTCCCTTCCACTGTCATAATCCTATAACATCCAGTGTTAAACTGAGAAATATAAGGAACGTAAGCGTGCAATGAATGAAAGAGAAAGCAGGTCCTCAAATAGCAGTTAAAAAATATTTTATGCCCATGGGCACACTGTAAGTGCTACCTGGAACGAAGCAAAGGAGAGCTCAGTAAAAAGCTTCACGAAGCGCAGCATCCCTCTGGCATGCTCATCAGTAATAAAGGCAAAGATGACCTCATGGGTCCCCAGCAGTGGGATCAGAGTCAGCGTAGACTTGGCCAACCTAAGATCACAAAGAAATTAAAAATCCATCAGTGCCACTGAATAGACCATTGTTGATCCAAATGATCACTGGGAGTCACCCTTTCTGCATTCTGTTTCTGACACAGTTTCAACTTTCTTAAGTCACTGCACCACTTTGTGATGCAGGTCCTCTTCCAGAGGCTGCAGTATAAAAACCTCCTCAAAATAACCTTAGTATTTTAAGGTTATATTTAACCTCCCCTACCACTTCACTGCAGACCATTTATTGGTGACAGCAAAGCTCTGGCTGTATTTCACTTGGAAAATCTTCCAAACTCAGTAAGAAGCCATGTGCTTTCTTGTACCTGTAGTGTCTTTCCTCAGTATTCTTTTCTCCACCTGTAATTGGGAAAGAACCATGTTCTTGATAATATGAAAGACATAACCTATCACTAACTGGAATATTTTAAAAATATCTTGGCAAAGGTGGGGGGGCGTACTTGGTATTCCTTCCCACTTCTGTGGTGTCTTAAATCTTCTAAACATTGTAACTATCCGTAACTGCAGAACACTTTGTCAAAGCAATCAAACTGTCTTAAAATGAGTGATGGCAAGTTCAAAGACACAGCTAGCAAAGTCTGAAAGACAAACTAATCTGAAAGAAATGATTCTTCACCTGTGAGAGAGTTCCAGATACACAAACACAGGAAAAAATTCACAAGAATGATCCTTAAGTCTCTTTTGATGGACATACATGCCATCCACCCAACAGGATAGTAGAGAGATGCCTGGGGATCATGTGGGAGCTTCCTGGGCCACAAAACTCACCAACATCTCACAAAAACCTGTCTTGAGACAAGTCAGTAGATGCAAAACCACTCAGTTAGCAGGGCTGTCAGACCTTTGTAGCTCTTGTGTGCCTGAGGGCTATTGGCTGCTATTCTGAATCATGTAACCATTCAGGTTGGAAGGCACCTCTGGAAGTCTCTAGCCCAGCTCCACAGTGGGTTACTCAAGGCTGTGTCCAGCCAAGTTTTGAGTATCTCCAAGGTCCTCCAAAGCCCCTCTGGGCCTCTCTTTCAGCAACCACTCTGACTGTGAATTTCTTTTCACCTGACATGCAAGGTGAATTTCTCTTGCTATAACTTGTGACCTTTGCCCTTATCCTTTCACTGTGACCCTCTGAAAATACTCCATTTTCTGTACAAGTGGGCTTGGAATCAAAGCCTCCAGCTCAGACAAGTCCTCATCCTTGCATTGAGTTCTCAAGACATTAGAATTTCCAAAATTTCATGTGAGGAAAAGAAAGTAGGTAATATACACGGCAACTCTACACTGATAAGAAATCAAATCATCATACCAAAATATATGCTGTGTCTTGTTTAGAAACTGCTGTATTGAAATACCCAATGTAAAATAGCTATGTCCAGTGACAGCAGCAGTCCAGCTACCACAGCATGTAGCTCCACACTTCAAGAGCTAACTTGGTATGCTTACATTGTTTTTCAGACTGCAATACAAAAGTCAAGATGGAGAAATGAAGGATGCAACCATGAATCTTAGCAAGGGGATTAAGTAACAGGAAGAATACAGACAGGGATAGACTGACTACTAACCAAAAACTCAATATATCTGTGGTAGCCTCGACATTTCTCTTGAAACATCTCATACATTCAAGATTCAAAGTTTTCCCAATAACAACTTGCAAGAAGAATAAGGAGCAAAACTCAAAATGATCCCATCTTGTCTTACTTGAAGTGAAAGCTTTTATTTCTATCAACTCATATTTTTATGTTCAAATTATAATAAAATAGGATATTTCAGCTGGGAGAGACCTATGACAACCACCTGTTCAGAACTTAAAACACGTTCTTAAGGGCACTGTCTAAATGCCTCTTAAGCACTGACAGGCTTGGGGCATTGACCACCTCTCTAGAAAGCCTGTTCCATCCTCTCAGTAAAGGTTTGAGCATCCTCTCAGTAAAGAAATGTTTCCCGATGTCCAATCTGAACCTCTCTTGGTGCAGCTGTGAACCATTCCCACACTGGATACCCTGGAGTATCACTGGATTCCCTGGAGAAGAGAGCCCAGCACCTCCCTCTCTACCTGGACTCCTCAGAGGGCTGTAAAAGGGAATGAGGTCATCCCTCAGAGCCCTATGCTCCCAACTAGGTAAGTCAGAAGTCCTCAGCCACTCCTCACAGGACATTCATTCCAGCCCTTACACCAGCTTTGCTGCCCTCCTCTGGGTGATTTCAAGGACTCTTAACATTCAGTACTTGCATTTGCTGCAGGTATTTTAAAAAGAAATGCTTACTTAATATTCATCCAGTCTAATGGAAGACTGTAAAGTGACAGACATCTAGCCTTCTGTTTATAGCACAGGTGAAATACCTGCCCTGGTTTCCCCGAGACTTTTCTGTGGACTGACTGTCCAAGCAGTTATACCAATGTATGACAGCATACCTGTGCATTACTCAAGGGCTGTGGTCTTTAACCACCTTTGTCAATTCACTCCTTTCACATATGTCGTTGTCTGCTTCTATTCTGATAAGCACAAAAAGCATCAGAACACCTTAGACATACCTGCATTTTATGTCAGTTTTGCACATCAAATTAGCCTGCAGTTTGGAGATGATGATGCATATAACTCTGATGAAGATCAGGAAATTCACCTGGAGAAATGGAAGAAGAATTTATATCACCATCAATAAACCCATGTGCATAAGTACTCAAAAAGGCTGGTTTGTGTATGCATGTGTAGCTCTCTGTGCATCCTGCTATGAAGCAGCTGCAGAATTTGACACAGAACTCAACTCCTTCCTAAGGAATTGTGGTCTAAATGTGAATGCATCAAGCCACCCTTGAAAACACAGGCACTTCATTACACAAAGCTGGGGACCCCAGTTACTCTCTGGGGAGTGAGACAAAATAAAGGTGAGGGTTGGCCCATTTGCCTTGTCTGGAGGTGAGCCTGACACAGTGTTGCAGTATTGTGCCTGCAGAACATTTCTACACAATGCCACACATTTTGCAGCTCTTTTATAGCCCAGTAGCTGAAATAGTATCTTTGGTCTCCCTGAACCATACCTCCTGCTCATAGGGGAGTTAATGGGACTGCTGTTCTGTTATCATGTCCTGCCACTACAACATAACAGCTTGTGGCCAAATTAAAGAAACAAAATGCTAGTATAGAATTTAAGTGACAGAAACCAACTCGGCTTCATAAAATCACATTTCTGAATGAAAATGTCAATAGCCTCAAAGGTTATTAGCCTTTGGACATGCACAATGGCCACAAGTGCATCTTTGTACCATATTGTGCTCTTCTCAGGGAAATCTGCCATCTCACAGCACCCGTCTCAGACTCACCCCGATGGCAATAAGAATGGGCAGTCTGATGATCAGCCAGTAATTCATGTTGTAGTTTCTGGTCCAGCAACTAATAGGAGGACAAAAAGGAGATGGAAAAGTTTCAGTACATTACTAAAATCTCTTGCTTTTCATTCTGTTCCAGCAATGCAGATGGGAAAACAATATTAAGGACTAGATACCAGGAAAGCACATCATGCTGACATGGAAACAGATGCAGCTGCTTCTGAGAAACACTGAATGTTTTGTACTATTGCAGCTATCATAATCCAACTGGATACTACTCACCAGCCTTTCTTGCCCACTAATGGCTAGCTCTCCTCCACAATTTGCTATGAATTATCATCCATTAATTGTGAAGATTTACTCCATTAAAATCAAGGTCAAATTTGTCATTTGGTTGAAAGAAGAAGCGGGGGTAAATCTGTTTGAGTCTGATCTTTCCGCTGTCATTCTTAGCTTCCTTGTCCTGCACTATTTTTTATTATTCTTCAGTCTCCAATGTCAGATCAGCTTATTTAATTGCTTGTTAGTTTTTATCCCATTACTTACCATCATTACTGTCATAACAATATTGAGATCAGTCATCTATTTTATCTGTCCTTATTTTCAAAAAAGGAGTTACTAATTTCAGCCATGGGAAAGCAATTGCAGCTACAAACTCCAGCTCCTTCAGTGCATTTGCACAAGGTTTCAGGCCCACTGGGAGTTTTAAAAATTATAAACAAGTAAAATCAAAAGTGGAAGCAACTATTCGTAACTTTTGCTGACCTGAGCCCTCTGCCAAGTAAGTAGCATGCTGCAGCAATATAATATTTCATTTACTGCATGAGTCTCATTTTAGCTTTCAAAACTCCTGTCACCTTGAGCAATATGGGTGAAAAATGACAAGAAAAGTCACGGCAGCCAGTTTGGGATCACTGGTCTGAAGTGACCTTAAACAGAGGGCTTGTACATCTAGTTCCTTTCCTCTGGCCACAGCCAGCCACCACCACTGCTTGACAGGCCATGTCTGTGTAGGATGGCCCAGGTGTTAGGGCAGTGCTCATGTGCCACTTTGCTTGTTGTTGCAGTGACAGCATTCCTAATATTTCTGTGAAATAGCTTTGTCAGCCTCCTGCTCAGCATTACTCAGAAGCAACAGACACCAGTAAAGCCAGCAGGTTTCTGAGCTACACAGGCTGGGAAATGAACCAGGAAACAGCACTACATAAAACATAGATTCCTTCCCAAAAAAGGTTTCTTTATCTCCAAATCCATTCTGCCAAAACATACATATGCACAATTTTCCCTAAGGCTTCTCAACAGACCTATGAAAGTTCAGCTTTGGTGTAGCTGAAACCCTCCCCAGCCGTGTAGTGGGACAGTCTAAGAGAAAAGAGCAAACCTTGCAGCACCTGGGAGGGATCCATGCTACAAGCACACACCCACAGGTGCTCTCTTACTAGAAAGGAAAGCACAGCAGCTTGGCTGTGGCAATTCCACATTCTCTTGTGGGGACTGCAAGTCTGAGAAGGGCTCGGGATATTGTTTTTCCTTCAATTTCAGTTTAATGTGGACAAAAAGCTATTATTGCCACCAGCATCTCTACAGCCTCCAATTCCATTGCATTTTAGGTATTGGACACAAAAGGTGTGCAGACTGTGTGCAGCCAGAATCTCAGTTACAGAACTTCTTAATTGGTACACCTGAGTGGGAGCCAGCTTCATAGAGCCTTTGAAATTAATTTTATTTGAACACCTCAAGACTGATGAGATAACAGGCATAGCTGGAAGTGGAGTTCTAATTTTCTCACTAGCTGCAGTAGATGCAGAGGTAATTAAAAAAATTGTTTATAATAACAGAGGCTGAGAAACAATTCTTTACATTAACTCTGCTACCTTTCTGAGTTAATTTGCTTCCTGTGGCACACACCAATTTTAGCTACCTTTAAATTTATACAAATATGTGCAATAAAAAAACCATTACAGGTCAATTAAGGTGTCATGGCTATTGAAACATCCAGAAAATAAAACTGGTAGATCTCTACATGATTTCTTGCCCATCTGTGCCTTCTGTGATTGCTACACTGAAAAATACACCAATATCTACTGCACATGGGATCTATCCCTACAGTTTGCTCAGCACCTCTCAGAAGATGCTTGGCAACTAATAGCCTCAGACCCATGAATGGAGAATTTGTCCAGTGAAAAAAATGCTAGTGGGATGTTTCTGCCTTTGCTTACCAATCCAGTATTCTCCTTCTAGAAGTGAAACCACTGATTTTTTACCTTGAATTGTTACAAGTGAATGGAAAAAAAAATTATTGAAGGCTGACTGTTTTGCTCCCATACTTAATTGCAGACAGAAGCAAAACTGTGTCAGTATCAGCTTTTTAGGCACAGTCTAATAACTACGAACAACGGGTTGCCTTTAATTGTATTTGTAATCTAGACAAAATATTTTTGAATAGCTCACTTTAAAAAACACCAATTGTGTTATATAGGAGTTTATACTTGCACATGTAAAGAAAGAAGAAGCCAGTGTGCAACCAACCAAGTCTTGAAGGCTTCAGTCCTTTACTCAAATGGCTACATTCACAGCACCGCCTCAGATTCCTAGCCCTGACCACATTTATTTCCAGTTATTCTTCATAGCCAGGGAAGTAGTTAAATCACAAATGAAATTTACAGCCCACTGCATGGTGACAGAGCTATGGCAAACAGCATGAAAGATATCCCTGGCTACTCCAGCAAATGCCTGCCTAAGGCACAGAAATCTTGCCTTTCAGAGCAGCTGCTGCACGTAGTTATTTATTGCTGTATTTTACAAATATTTAGACAAGATTTAGAAAATTCAATAATGTGCAAAATTGCCCCTTTTAAGCTCTGCTGAAGGCAGTGAGTGACAGTTTTCCTTAATAGAAAATATAAATCAGCTCTGAGCACCACATAATGTGGGAGGCTCAGCACGAGCACTTTGAATACATTTTCTACATCAGTGGGAAGATATGCCCATGGAAAATCACCTGTTCAGAGGCTGCATGGTCTCCACACCTATTGTGATAATTTCAACAAAATTTGTGGTACATCAGTGCAGCCACAATCTTGCTACAGAATATCATCACATCAACATTGAAAAGGAAAGTCAAAAAATCCTAGCATTGCTTAAGCCAGAAAAGGCAGATTTGACTGAACTGGTTCAGTACAATGAGGAACACACACACAAACAAAACCAAAAAAAACCAAAACAAAAAAACAAAAAAAAAAAAAAAACAAACAAAAAAACCCAACCAACCAAAAAAACCCAAACCCAAACAAAACCCAAAAACAAAACAAAACAAACAAAAAAAAAACAAAAAAAAAAAAAAAACAAAAAAAAAAAATCTGGTTCTTAATAATCAGAAACACCAGAAAAGAGTTTGGGGTGGCTCTGACTAAACTGAGTTTTTACATTGCAGCAACTCTCCAATACTTGCATCTGAGAATTAAAAGAAAAAAAAAGAAAAAAAAGAAAAAGATCCTCTATGAAAGTGTTGGCTGAGTAGTTTGGAAGTGAAGTAAGAGGAAAACCCATTAAATAAAAAAAATTAAAATAAAAATGAAAGAGCACAGATTTCTTTTCACAATGAAAACTACCCAAACATTTCTAGGCAGCTACTATCTCTAAAAAGAAGAAGCCACTTTCCTTGCTTAAAACAAACAAACAAAACACCAACAAGCTAAGTGCTATTTGTAAAATAGCTATTTATAAAGCATATACAGAGGTATTTTTTTCCAGAACAGCCATCATGGTAAAAATGCACAAAAAGTATTTTGTGTTTTACAGCAGTCTTGAGTGTGACATAGTTGACTTCAGCAAGACTAACGTAAGCAGACAGAGAATGTGCCTTTATCTTAGGAAAACCTAAATAATGGGAGCTTAAACAAGAAAAGGCAATCACTTCTCTGCTGCTAGGCATAGGCTAATCTCTACAAATTGCAGGCAGAATACTGTGGGAGGTTGCTGTCTTCTTCCAAACAACTGTAAAGGCTACTGCCAAAGGCACAGCATCAGGAGTGGTCCTGGTTGGGTAGGATGACTGCTATTGTTGATACTGTATGTACAGAAAAACAAAACATACCTTTCCTTGACCTGAAAAAGAATAGATTTATTCAGACATGCAGAAAATTCTGATCAGAAAAAAACATATTCTCCTTTCGGAAATGTTATGCAAGACCTTCAGACAAAACAGAAGCAATTATGCGAGGTTTCAGCACATTGCCAAAGCAAACCACGCTGAACAGAAAGCAAACAGTGACCTGCTGGTGCACACATAAAGCACAAATGAGATAGCCATAAAAATCAGAACTAAACCAACCCCTCATCTTCATAAAGGTACTTGACAGTTCCCCAGAGGATAACAAACAGCATTGGCACACCTGAAAAGAGAGGAGACAAGGCTGACATTGACATTGAGACTGGGAAAAGCAGAGAGGACAATTCCCTCTGCCTCCCCCCATAATGATGAGCAACATAATTAACTGGTGTCAGGGTTGCAGCTCCTGTCCAATACAGATTGCCATGAACACTGGGCTCCCACCTAGCTCTCAACAAGCACAAAAAATTAACAACACAGGTGCCCCATAACAGGCATTCACCACTTCTTCCGTGGACATTTTCACAAACAGGCCAAGGGAATTAAAATTTTTGGAAGCTCTACTAGCCGTTGTAGTCATGCTAGAGAAGGGTGCAGTGTGCTCTGACCAAAACCTTTGTGTTTAAATTTCTGTTTGTGGGTCACTGTATTCAAGCAGGACCAAGTTCAGGCTGCCTGCTGGTGTCGAGGCTGGAGCACGGCCAGCCCCACATGTTCCCTGTGGCAGAGGGAGGGTGGGCACACCCAGCAAGTGTCCTCCCCACAGCTGAGCCCCAGTTCTGCTGGGGTACTGGCATGGATTTGAGTGGCTGCAGCAAAGACAGCAGAGGAAGCCGGCAGTGAGAAAAGGCCTGGCCCTGCCCTCACCTGACCGCGCATGGGCTACATCCCGTCAGCTCATCTGGGGTGGAAAGGGCAGAGACAAGCCAAGGAGGCTGGCACTCATTACCTGCTTTACAGTATCAAAGGCTCTCTAATGAACTTCTTTTATTTATGAAGAGCCTAGGTCATTAAAAATAATTTTAAAGTGCACCTACCAACCAATACTCAGTACAGAGAATGATAAAAATGCACACAAGGAAGGAAAGCAGGTTGTGACTCAGAAGGCAGGATGACGAATTTCTGCTTCAGGATAGATCAAGATGGTCTAATTCCTCCTTGCACAGTGTCTGATGGTACATGTGCATTGTATAGAAAGAGCAACATTTAGCACACTTTGTTACTTTATTCTTAGGAACCAATGAAATCAGGTACCCTAAGAACATCAGGCTGCAGCAGTAAGTTCTGCACAGGGCAAATCCACAGCTCATGGCAGCAGAAGTCATTCACAAATTGGTCATCCCCCACAGTCTGAATAGCTCAAGCAGTATATTTATTGGGTATTATCAGTAAAAAACCTTCACTTTTGTTGTAGAATTTCTCTGCTATCAGAACAGCTAAATACTACAGACACAGAATAATAATATTCTCCTTAATCAGTTATTTAAAGAAACAAAAAGAGAAAGAACAAAGAGCATCATGGAAAAAAATATCAGTAATTAGAATAATAGCAAAGATAATGAATTGAGTAGAGATTATCTGGGCAAATAGCTACTGTGTTCCATGGATTTACTTGATATTGAGAATACACAGTACTTTGGGAGCAAAGTTACCAAAAACTCTATGCTGCCTTGATAGTTGTATAAAGAGATTAAAAACAGGCTCACTGCACATCACTTCCAAACCAATGAGACTTTGATTCACAGAAACAAATGATAGTTTGAATGACTCCTTTCTTGATTTTTCTGGGCATTAAGACATCTTAATATGAAACCTACAGGATAAGACTCAAACACTGAACGCATAAAGGCTTTCTGTCAGCAGATATATAATTTGATACATCAAGTGATAGCAATAATGATGGGTATCTCAGTCTTCTGGATAAATCAGAAATCTCTCCATGTTTAATCAAATCACTTGACATTTGCATTGAGAAGCTATTATTAATACTGTATTTCAAAAGAGCCTAAATAGAGGGAGGTTGATATAATAGAATTGCATCAGCCGTGCAAATATTATACAAATTAAGAGGCATCAAGTATAAAGCAACTGGTTCAACATTCTCTGCCCACTCCCACTCATGATGCACACCACTGGTGTCTTGGTATTGCAGCACCATCAGCCACACTATTTTTCATGCTGGCAATGCACATTTTAGTCTGAGACACCAAGACTTACCAGTTGCACTGATTTTCAAACCTTACTGTATGGATACTACCTGACACCTTCCAAATTCACAAATGGCCTTGCCCTGAGAAATGGATTGCTCTGGAAACTGTCTGGGACACAATCTCAGCAGATGGGAACACATGCAGTTTTCCAAAGCCCTAGTGATGATCTAAGGAGGAGACTGTCCCAAGAACATTCCCTAATTCACTTCAAGCCTGTAGAAGTCATTCCATCACAGCAAAAGAGCAAATCTGAAGCATCTCTGCAATAGCTGCAGTTTGCAAGGATCACTGAGACTCTCCCAAGAATAATTAACAGTCTTGGTATCTAGTTAGCCTGCATTAACTGGCAAAAAACCATGTATTATTCTGGTTAGAGAATTCTGTCTGGTTTGAGCAGGCAGTGGAAGTAAACCGAATACAACTCACTGAATAAACACCACAGATGACTACGTTCCATTAACAGCATCGGTGGTATATTCCACTCCTGGGCTTCCAACATAACACTTGAGGCATTCGTGTTTCAGTCTCACACGTCCTTCTGCTGCTGCTGCTATTCAAAATATATCAGATACCCAAGAAAAAAGCTGCACTCATTTTCAGTAGGCATTTATTTAAGGTGTTGGCTGAAATCTTTCTGGTTTTGCTTTTTTGTCATACAGAAAGCTCTGAGATGGATCTTTTCTGAGATTAACTGCCCAGAGAAAAGTCTCTAAATTCTGGAAATGGTAATGTCTACTTTTCCTTCCATACTGCATCACTGCTGAAGATGCCAGAAACTGCAACAGTCTGATCATGATAAACTCTGCGACCTTAATTCTTGCAGGTTGATACCTGACCCAAAATCTTTGAACACTACATGGTTATGAAATCTGTCAAGTGTACTAGAAAATAAGCCTGCTGACAGCTCAGCTAATAAAGTTCAACTTCAAGTGACTGGGCATCTGAATTATAGGCTGCAATAATAATATATATCATGGATGATGAGAAAGTAATGCAACTGCCAAATCATCATGTCAACATCCCACTGCATAAATAAGCAGCACAACCTACTTAGTTTCACTCTAGCTTATATATTCTACACCAGGACAGGTGCCTGCATAGTAAGAAAACAAAAAAAAAGTTGGAAAAACAGTCATTTTTCAGAATGTCAAAAGGATGGAGTAGGTAAGAGAAGAAAATGTTGAGAAAAATCTGCACAGGTTGACATTTTTAGAATGCTCCACTATCCTTAATAGAAGGGAAAGAAATTCCTGCAGCTGCTAGTGGAAGTTTCCATGTTCTGACAGCAGCATGCAAAAATCAGTGTTTTCATTTAACATGTCTGAGATATTTAGGTGACAGAACAGAAAAGCTCGGGTTTGTTCAGGAACCCCTGTGTCCCCATTACCAGGAAAGGTGTCACCAGGTGGTGCTATTCCATGCCATCATCTCTCCCTTACCTCCACGTGCAAGCAAGTTTCCATTCTTACACACACACACACCGTATTTGTAGCTTTGTGTTGTACCTCACCTTACATGGAGGCAACTTCAGAAAAGACATATGAGGAGCAAGGAGGCTCCCCTCATCCTCACGTGCTGATTAGAGATTCTTCCTGAAGTAGATTTGTCTCTGAAGGACCAGAGCACTGCCATCCTGCTGAAACCCTTAAAGATGGACATATTCTGAATATAGCATTTTAGGGCTGTTTTCAGTATTTTAGCCATAACCTGACATCCCTTGTTTCTGTGTGTGGTAAGTTCAACCTCTGAGAAAATCAGGCACATAAACCAGAAGGACACTACTGCTGTCAGAACAAGTCCATTATTCTTTCTCTCACAAAGCATCCAAGATGCTCTGATTTGATCAACTGATTGATGAAGGAATGCAAGAATGATGCCATGAGGAACTGAAAGAAATTATAAACAAATATGACTATATGTAAAAAGAGTAAAAGAAACGATGACCTGAGAAGATTAATTTTTTTTTCTTCCTAAAAAAGGAAAAACATGAAAAAGTTTAATTTAGAAAACAGAGTGAAGAGGATTAAGAGGAATTCCGTGCATTTCTTACCAAGATAAGTCTGAACACAAAATCTATTTTTACATCCCTAACTGAAGCAGACTTTTCATTTGAAAATAGAAAAAAAGTTGTCAGTGCAATGAATGCATCCTGTTGCTACAGTGAGTTCATACTGGGCTTCTGAAGGAAGGTCTCTTACTGGCTCTACTCCAGTCATATATTCTTTGCAATTGGGATGTAGATTTTGATGTCCCAGCCAGGCTTCCTGCTTTTAATAGCTTCATTCCTCTAAGTATTCTTCCTTAGAGCAAGTTTGGATTGCCAAGGCTTGGAAGGAAGCAGATTATTTATTTTTTATGGTGATTTTCCTGCTGCAAGTGCAACTGGGTGTAAAATTACCACAGAAGCTCAGAGAATATTTAGCTGTTTATTAACATTTTCTTCTTGGCCTTTAGTGCTGAAAATGGTCTCCTGTCTGGATGTCGCTCAGAGTCACAGCGGGATGTTTCTGTTGTTTCCCATTCTTCCCTCTTCTCTACTCTTAAATGTGAACAGGTCCCTTTTTCCACTAAAACCTGCTGATACAGCAGCTTTACAGTATAAACTACTCTTCTCCAGAAACTACTCAGTACAGTATTGACAGCTGAAAATCAACATCAGGCTCAGCAACTCCTGCCTTGGGCTCAGACCCGATGAACACTGGGTTGGTGTCCTGGACACTGATTCAGACCAGTCTGCGCATGCTGAGAAACAAACAAACCAAAAAAAGTAATAATCTTGATCTCTGTAGTTAGGCTGGGGTTTTTTTTACCACTTTCTTGTGAATGTTTTTTCTTCTCTCTAGAAGGTGAGAAAGATGGGCAAGAATTTCTCAAGGAAGCACCAGGTACCAGCAGAGCATAGCAACAGATTTTCTTTTCTGCAAGTGCAAATGACTATGTGAATCAACAGCTGTTGTAGCTGCTGTTATGCTGACCCCCAGAGTAAAGGAAACCTCTCACCTACCTGCTCTTCCATTAGCCTATTAAAATTTTGGGGTTTTGATACTGCAAAGTGTTTCTGCCTTCTTTTTCCTCCGTCAGCATTGAAAATGGAATATAGAATTGCTTTTGCAGTAAGATATGTGGAACTTAAGGTTGACATAAATGTATGGAAGTCTGCTTTGACAAAGAAATAGAAGACATAAGCAAGACATATTCCAAATTAAATGAAATAAGAAAAATTTAATACTGCTATCTCAAAGCCTAGTATTACATGCAACCTCAGCAATGAAGTGGCCATTAGGAATACAGTTACCTCACAAGTAATAGGGAAAGTTTATAGAATTCTGTCAATATACATGATGTTAGTATAAATGACTCCCAATTTCTGAAACTACATTGGTTTTCATAGGTCTATCAAGATTTTATGACTTTTCTATGTTTTTAAACTACAACAATGCAAGACAGACTTTTCCCTTTATAAATACTTCAACCGCAAAGACTAATTAGTCATTTGAACTGATAATAAATGCACTACTGTCTAATACCTGACTTTAGAACTGACCTGGTATGCTTTATAAATACTTCAACCGCAAAGACTAATTAGTCATTTGAACTGATAAATGCACTACTGTCTAATAACTGACTTTAGAACTGACCTGGTATTATCATATAACAAAAATTGGAATATCTTGGAACAACTGGTCTACTATGGGCTGAATCTGACAGAGAACGGAAAGAAAATCTTTAGTAATGGGCTTGACAAGCCTGGGAAGAGGCTTTAAACTGAAGTTACTGGGGAATGGGATCTTTAACCCATCCCACTCCTACCAGCAGGATGCCAGTGCCAGTACCTGCAGGGCTATGATCTCACTGGCATCACAGAGACATGGTGGGATGGCTCCTCACTGGAGTGTTGGAACAGAATGCCACAGGCTCTTCAGGAAGGCCAGGCAGGAGAGAGCAGGAGGGGATGTCACCACATCAATGGCACCTGGAGTGCATGGAGTTCCACCTGGGGATGGGTGAGGAGCTGGCGAGGAGCTTATGGGTGAGGTCCAAGGGAGGACAGGGACAAGTAACATTACAGGGGAGTCTGCTGTAGGCTGCCTGGCCAGGAAGCCCTTCTGTAGACAGACAGCAGCAGCCTCACAGTCACAAACCCTGGGGGACTTCAACCACTCCCATATCTGCTGGAGGGACAGCACAGCAGAGCATAAGCAATCCAGGAGTTTCCTGGATCATGCTGATAAATCCCTTCTCCAAGTGACAGAGGAGCCAATGAGGAGAGGTGCCATGCTGGACCTTGCTCTCACCAACAAGGAGGAGCTAGTGGGGGTGAAGCTCAAGGGCAGCCTTGGCTGCAGTGACCATGAAATGGTGGAATTCAAGGACCTTAGGGCAGTGAGGAGGGTGCACATCAAGCTGAGTACCCTGGGCTCCAGGAGAGCAGACTCTGGCATGTCTGAGAGCAATCACCATCTTCAGTTACAATTGTAAGAAATAACATGAAGTGACATGATTGTTTTTGAGCAATACAAACATGAAATTTTCATACATAAATATTAATCAAATTATGAGAAATGAAAAAGTTAAAAAGATATCCTGTAAGAGGACAATTCATTAATGGAACAAAGGGTCAGAGTATCAAATTAGCTCCGGCAATCAAATAAATATTTATTTTTTGTTCCAGCTTTATTTTTACAGTTGATTAACTATTTCAAAGAACAGCACAACAGTTCAAACAGGAACCTACTGTCTCTTTCTCTGAAGCCTCAGCATTACACTGAGGTTATCATGCAGCTCAAAAATCAAATTAAATAAAAATCTTCTAAGTGTTGCATACAGCAGAAAGTCACCCGGTGTGGGACTTGAGCACCCATAAAAGGGAATCAACAAAGAAGAAGCAGAAAGAACAGAAAAAAATTTGGTGTCTTTCCACTGGTTAGAGATGAAACTGTTATCTGGGAGCACTGAAATAGCAGATGCTTCTGCATTTGAAGGTGGGGAATCATTGGCAAGGTTTGCACATGCAGACACATATGGAAGAGCAAGAAACTGTACAGATAACGATTGAATGGCACAGACAGAGCTTTTCTAGAAAGCCTGGATGAAACCCATGTATATAGTGCCAAGTTCTTGCATTGCTGCTCATTTCCACAAACTCACAGAAATTCAGTATACAACAGCAAAACCACCTTTGTAAAGAAAGAACAAAACCAAAAGAACATCATCTGTTTCTGCCTTCTGCATTTGCAGGAGACAAACTCTAAATAGAAGTGATTCAAACCAAAAGCAGCCTAACCCTTTCTTTTAAGTCAACACAGTCCCCTTAGGATTTGACTAGATATAATTTTGTTCTAATTTCTTTTCCATTTCCTTTCATGACCTCAGTCAGTGCTTCAGGATAGTTCCCTCTCCCCCTTTTTTTTAATTAAATTTAGGGTCTAATTAAAACATATAGTTCAAATGTTAAACAAAAAGGTGCTGCTTTTGCTGCATGCCTGACATGAAAGAATATGGAAGATGGAGAATTTCAAATAAAACTCTCCTGAAGGAAGCAGCTATTATTTGCATTTATTTATTCCTAACAATGACAGAAAACCCTTTCTCCTTATATATCAAGTTTTTGTAGAATTGGGTAATTCACAATAACATGCCATTTATATGCATTTTTCCAGTGAACTAATTTGCTAAAATATTCACAATTGAAATCCATAGAGAGGAGGAGAGCCAAAGCAATTGAAATGTTCAAACTAGCATCTGTGAAAGCACTTGTAGTATTTACTTGGATTTACTTTCATCTTTTCAAAAGTGGTGTGATTCCACCAAAAGGGGAGGGGTAGGAAAGAGGGAGGGAGAGAATGCAATAAAAGTACATGCAAGATAGCTCTAAAAATAGGATTAATCCCAAACTGTAATGTATTTTCAGGTAAACTATGCAGTGAAAGAATCAAAGCTTTACCCTTTCTACAGAAGGTGACCCTTACTCAACCAGCTGATTTCAAGGCATCACAACCCTTGACTCCAAGCACACACATGCCCATAGCACATGCACCCCTGACCCTTTTGTCCCCAGACAATCCCTATCCGACCTGCTCTGCCCACTTAGCCAACCTGACACCACCTTGCCCCTTTGCATCACCCCCACCCATGCTGTCACCATTTTTCCTCACCCAGATGCAAAGCATCTTTGCTGTTTTACACCACAAGTAGTTCACATGTCTTTAAATGCAATGGGAAACTTTCAGGAGATGAAGCAGGACAGTCCAGAAAAATCCACATCCAGCTGGAACCACCCACACATAATCTGTCCTGGGAAGCTAATGTCCTGAAGGAAAAGCAGTGTGCCACTGGTTTGGTGAGTTTCTGCCATGTCCCACAACCTCTGTGCCAGGAGCTGTGACCACACCCCTCCAGCCCAAACAAGGTAAGGGATTAAGAACAAAAAGGGTATGCAGAGTGCAGGACTTGAACTGGGCAGCATCAGGAGGGACACACAAGTTCTCCTGTTACACCCTCTGCCAGTGCAGCCACAGGAGGACAAATGGAAAAATCAACTCACCCCAGCCAATGCAGAGATAGAGGCGGAAAATCCTCTGCTCAGAGAAGACGGAGAGTACCAGCAGTGTGTACAGGTACATGCCTTCCACCAGCAGCCAGTAGTAGTTTGCAGCCACACAATACTGCATCATCACAAAGACCAAACGGCAGCTGAGTGATTCCTGTGACAGAAAAAAGCACAGCCCAAAGTAACCCAGCAGGGACTGAGAATTAAAGGACACTAACTCAAAAGACTGGTTCTCTTTACTACTCTTGCTCCTCAAAAAGAGAGCTTGCTAAAGTGATCACATATTTTATTGCATAATAGACGGAAGCCAGTAATAGGGACTATGCACAGCAGACAGATGCTTGCAACAACATTACTCCTTAAAACAAATGGTACTTGTTCTGTATTTTCCCCTCAATAAGCAATGGATTTTATTTTGAAAAGCATGAATAAAGATGAAAGGAACAAGTGAAAGGTACTATATCAACCACAGTCAGTGAATCTTTCCTGAATACTCTATTTTGCAGTTGAGAATTTCTCTAATAAGAAGAGTGGATGCTGTAAGGTTGACTATTTGCCAAAGCAAAGGATATTTTCACAGAATAGCAATGTTGTTCAGTGCACCCCATTTAAGTGTAAATTCTCTCATAGCTGGTAAAATACAGAGATGATCAGTAGGGCTTTAGATAAGTATGAAACCCCATTATCTAATTAATATATCCATCAGACCTGATGAAACCACTATTGAGTAAATTGTGTGTACAGTCATGCTTTTTGGAAAGAGGAAATGACTGACAATCCAATATGAACATTTCCAAACCATTTAAGATGCAATGTTATTTTCTGGTAACTGATAAATTGCAGATGAGAAAAAAAATCAACCATCACATGAGATTCACTAAGTTGTTTTAGCACTTCTGCCTTAGGCAGTGTCAGAAAAGGATGGGCACTAAGGATGCATCAGGAGAGTTTCCCCTTACCACTCCAACCCTGTACTGCAGCAGCAAATGCCATACCAATGTTTTAGAGTCTCAAGAGCTACACAGATAAAGCTATTTTTCTTTGAGGTTTCAAGTACATTTTGCATTCCAAATCCAAATGGGGAAGGGCACACTTTCATCATTATTTACAAAAGTGTTGTGTATCCTCTTATCAGTTAGAAGTATTTAATTAGCCTATTCCTCCAAAGCTTTTCTAAATGCTTTCAAATTTGCATGTCAATCAGATGCTTCCTTTTTTACCAGATGGACAGTTCTATCACAAAAAATGCTGGCTTAGAATAAATGCCCTCTTGTCACTGCTAGAAAGAAATAAAACTGCAGCATAGAAAGAAGATGTGGGCATTGGTGTATGTATATATATGTATGCAAAAAGATCAGCTTCTTGTTCCTCTGTCACGTGGGAGCAAACCCCCACAGGCAGAGAAACATGTAATGCCATCAACTAAAGAATTAAATTACCTGCTGTCATGCAGACACACCACAGTGATGACTCCAATATCCTAGGAATGACCACAGTGTCTGCCCTTACCTGGAAGGCTATAAGTCCTTCCCACTGGTACTCTTGTGTGGCTGTGCTGTACATCCACTTCACCACCGAGTCTTTAATGAAAACAGATATAGCCCGGAGGATAAAAGAGGTGAAGAGGTTCAGGTGAATGTAATTCCTCGTGCAATGCAGATGTCTGTAAAAAGAAAAATATAGTCACGATCCACTACCTACATAAAAGATGCAACATCAGACACAGGACGGAGAAAAGGAACAACGAGCCCTGTAAGAAATCAGGAGGCACCAGAGCAAACCCCGTAACTTGAGAATGGCTGTAGGGATTTCAAACTGTCTTTGGGAGGAAAATACTATCAAGGGAAACACGTTCAAAACTTCAGCCCTTAGTGTTTGGGGAAAGGAAGAAGATAGGTGTGTTAAGAAAAAAAAATATTTCAAAAGCTTAAAAAATGTAAAAATAAAGTAATTTTCAGAAGCCTTATCTGAAAGGACTGAAAAAGTCAAGTTCCACATAATGCTGAAGCTAATTGCTTTGAATTGACCCCAATGTCACTGCACAAGTTTACCTTGGCAAAGCTCAGGACTGGTGTGCAGAGCAGCTTCGGGCTGTGCTCAAGCCCACAATGAAAAAACATCCACCTGCAAATCACCCTTTGACAACAAGAGAAAAATCTATATTCAAATTGCCTTCTGGGAGAACTGCAAATACTTTCTGTAGAAGTAAAAGGAACAGATTTTTCACCTCTGCATTCAGAATTGAAAACAAAAAAACAAAGGAAAAATCCTCTTGAATTTCAGCAGCCTGCTGTAAAGACAATAAAATTGCTACTTGTCAAAAAAAAAAGGCATGTTAAGGGATAGCAAAAGAAACTGCAGTCATATAAATGGCATCCAATTGCAGAGCCCTGCCAATATTTTAGCAGCCTTATTCACATTTGTCTCCCAGCTCTGCAAGGATACACACTTCACCAAAAAGGACGTTATATTAGGTATGATTTTTAAGATGGTAAAAGACAGATGTAACATATGGTAATCAGCAATTATTCCAGCAAAACTTTCCATGAACTTATACTTCGTATAAGTTTTTACAGCTCTATAATTTTTGGTACAAAAACTTACTTGGTCTGCAAGTTAGAGGTTTGCGCTGAAGAACAACTTGTTTGTCATAGGTCAGGTAGAATTTTTGTATCACTTTTAAGTCACAGTTTATTTCAAAACTTACCTATTATTAATATTTATGTTCCTTAAACACAAAATTAATTTGTTGCTACCCTTCAGAACTGCTACACATTTCAATCTGATTGAAAAAGTTATGTAAATTAGGCAATTGAAGCAAATAGGTTGCAAGTAGTTACTGAGTATTTTTGCTACAGGCAATGCAAGTTATTCAAATTGTTTCAGTCATGAAGTTACGGGCCTAATTCAGCTTCCACCACTGAAATTGCAGACTTTCCTTCCATTTTTTCTGGAGCATCCAAAATAGGACTCTAGAGAGATACAGCTTCCTCTGCTGTATCACTTTTAAAGACAAATATAAAGGTCATTCTGTAGTCTAAGAACTCTAAGAGGCCCATCAGTATTTGCATGTCATTAAATTAGATTTTGATCCCCATTTGTTGAGGCTGGGCAGCTCTGGGGAAACAAGCAGAGATTCCAGTCAGAATCCAGAAACTGCAATTCACATAGGGTAGTTCTCATATTTCATGAGATCCAGGACCAAGTTGTCTCCTGGTAAACAACTGAGACAGGAGAACACAAAATGGATTGATTGCATAGTTTTAACAAGACTCTAGGTATCTCTGATGTCCCTAGAACCTCACTTTCAAAATGAGAAGCACACACTAGTGTATAGTTCTCCAGTCCCTGCTTCAGAGTTGAAGAAAAAAATGCTAAAGCATCACCCCACCAAAGTCAGGACACCAAAATTCCCTCTCTCCTACCAGACCTTGGTGATAAACTTGCTCTTTGTTCCCTGCCAGAAAACATTCTTTCTTCCTTCCTTCAAAAAGCACATGGTTGTGCTCTGTGACCTTTACATTTGGGCTGCTAAGATTACTCAAGAAGTGTCATTGATAGGTGAAATGAGGAGAAAACAGTTATCCTGGGAGACATTTGGAGACTTCAAGACCATCTGGTGCTTCCTCAGAAAGGTCCCAAAGTTGCACAGGTACAACACATACAAATTATAATTATCACATGGCATTCACAGAGGGTGAGCAAGTCTGAATTTCTGCAGTCATTTTAGAACTTCTTGATATTGTCCACCTATGCTTCTCCACTGGAAGGACAAGGGATAATATAGTGCTAAAAAAGTATGGTAAAATGTGAGAAGGATTGCATCACTTTAGTTTTGGAAATCAGGAGTTAAAATACATGACTGACCTTTTAAAATACATAAGGGAAGAAAGGAAAGGGACTGCCTTGCTAGAAGTGTAGTGCAGGCACCAGAGGAAATGACCAATAACTGGCAATTCTTCAGTCAGGGAAGGAAGTTTCTCAAGGATCAGAGGGATCACTGAAGGTTCCTGACTTGACTTCAAATAAGAGTACCAGGACATGGAACACTATACTTTTTTAGGAGGCAGTCTCATCAGGACATAAGAGGGATGGGACCTGGCTGTAGGGATCAGCTTCATGGCAGAGGGACTTCCTCCCCACAACAGAACAGGATCTTATCTTTGTGCTTTCCATCAGTTTCCTGTGCTCAGCACCCCCAAACTGAAGGAAAGTCTGGCTGGAATCAAAACATCTGCATTTACAGAGGCAGAAAAAAAAAATCCCTGTTAGAATCCAAACTTGTGTTTTGATTTGGTGGGGGTTTTTGTCCTTTATTTATTTTTTAACCAAACACACATAGTGTATCTTTGGCATGGGCAACCAAGAGTGCCTAAACTTTCATTAAGCCCTGTTGTATTTGTAGGTGCAAACCTGAATGAACTCAGTAGGTCACTATGGCCAGCTGTCAGCAATTTATTGCACAAACTTTTCAAGCTTCAAATTAGACTCTCTTCCATATTGTGAAAGAAATAAGAATTTCTGAAAGTTCTCCAAAATTATTAGTTTTGTCAAAAATCCATTTCTGCACATCTTGCATGTGAAGGCTGGGATATAGGACAGACTGAAATTTATGCTCTGGGTAACTGCAAGCAAAGCAAGTTGAAAATTTTTCTCCTGAATGTCCTTGCCCATCTCATACTCGTGCCTCATCTGCAAGGTGAGACCATGAAGGAATGTTTGCATCTCTCTTTTACCACCTCTTCCAATGGAAATTTCATTTAAATAAAAGCTTGCCTAACACAATTATTCCAATTGATAAAAAGTACCTCTTCTACATGTTCATATGGATAACTGCAAAAATTTGGCAATTTTACTTGCATTTTGAGAAGGAATTATTTTAGGAAGGAACACAGCAGTGAGAAAAGATAGAGAAATAATGAGGTGATGGAAGGAGGGGAAAAAAAAAATCAAATGTTTCTGTCAAAGTCTGATACTGTCATATAGAAAAGCATAAAACCTTTAGTCTACTCTCTTCAAAGCTTCACCAGTTACCTGAATCCAAGAAGAATGGCAGTTGCTATTACAAGGGCAGAGAAGGAAAGAGCATATCCAATGGTGTATATGATGGACAAATTCAGGAGCTGTTCTTCTGGTGCATCCTGAGAGCATATAAAGAAGAAAAGAAAAACAAAAAAGTGGAGGGGGAAAAGAGAGAGCTCATGGCCTTCAGTTCTTTTCTCCCAGCTACTTTCTAGCTTTCTTAATGATAACCAAAAATCATTCCCCTACTTTCAAGTTTAAATGCACATGTCAAATCAGTCTTCCACTTTCCATATGCTCTAAAGAAATAAAAATTTAATCTTAATTCCTCAGCTGCTCCCAGGTATTTGCTGAAATAGTTGGGTTTTGCAGCCTGGCTAGAAAAATAGATAATGTGATATTATTTCATAATAAAGTTGGAGAGACATGAATTACCACACAAGCAAGTCTTAAAACTGATAGCAGGAAGCAGAGACACAACTCAGACCTGTAGTAAAAATGGAAGATCCAACCTTTTCAGACTTGAGCACTTCAAGCAAGTATCCTTACTGTGATACTGAGGGGATCCTCATCTACGCTTCAACAAGCGTAGTGCAACAAGCCACGTCCTATTTGATTACTTGGAGGCAAAGCATGCCTTGCATTCACACAGCTAAACCCTTTTCTGCCTCTGATTAATCTGTGTTCTGCCTCAATTATGCAACCTCCCAGTGATAAACCACAGCCCAACAGCACCTCATGACCTGGGTGTTACCACAGAGTTTGAGAGGGAGCAACCTGCTGCAGACCAGAGCAGTGGGGGCTCTCTTCAGAGTCAATGAAAACATGATTATTGAGACCCTTGCTTGGAAATTCTGGCCAAAATCCTTATAGAGAAGAGAATTACTTGAAAAGGTACAGGCAGCTCTGCATTTTAACACAGTCTTATTGCCCAGCCTCCGAGGCACATTCATATTCACTGTCCTAGTTCATCTCTAAGCACTTATCTTTGTCTAAATAGACTCAGGAATTTTATTTCCCTTCTTCAAGCTGCTAACTCTGCAATTGACTCCTGAGACCTGTGCTGTACAAAGGAATACATTCCTTGTACTTCATAAATTAGGTAGTTATTCAGATGCATTTTGCACAGCTAGGAGGATTTAAGGCTGTACCTAAGATTTGCTAGCTTAATGCTTTAAAGGGAATGCATGAAAGCTGCCTTATGAAAAGGAAAATCTCTTCAGTATCAAAGCTTAAGCATACAACTGAACCCAACAATGTAAAACACGTACACAGATGAAAATGACATCACACACCTAAATTTATAAAGATTCACTAACACTTTGGAATTTGTTTTAGTTACATTTGTAATATAACACATGACAAACTCATAGAAACAACTTCTTGTTCCCACATGCCAGATGCATAAACCACAGTTACTATGGGTCTCTATATACATTAGCTGGAAAACCAAACACGGCTGTTCACATTTCGGGGAGTGACACCACCTACAAAGGGTTTCAGAAAATCCAGATCAGTTCATGACAAACTGGTGGCAGGTGCCAAACGAACAAGTGTTACCATTAGGTATCTCACTCATTGGCATGTCCCAACACAGCTCTGGAAGAAATCACAATGGCCAACAAGGAAAAGTCAAACAACCAGGCTTATACATAGCATTAAAACAGTGTGTTCTGCTGGTATAGCACAGAACACAAAAGGAACAAGGAGTAACGCTGCAAGTCAAACGAAAAGGTTAAAATTCACATATTTGGAGAACGGAAACTCTCTCTTTTCCCATCTCCTCCTAGTCTGTAGCTATTTATTCCTTTTGAAGAATGAGGCACTGAGCAATGGAAGCCATAGAGGGCATAGATCCTGCAGCTCTTGGGACTTTCATAAAGTTGAACTGTTTGGACTAGGTAATGCACTGGCTGCCAGTAGTCCGGGATGGAGAGAGTGCACTCAATTTCTGTGAGGAAAAGCATCGCCCTGGGAGGTTCACAGTAGTAGTGGTATCACGTGTCATGGGAACGCACACAGCGCACTGGCTGACGCCAATGGCTGTCAAAAATCCTCTGAAAATCCCTGTGCTCTCCTTCATTTAGTGCCAGGCATCTCAGCTCCCTGCAGAGTAAAAAGCACGAGGGCAAGAAAATAACACTGACAAGCCTAATTCCATCGCCCACAGAAAATGAAGGTATAAAGACAAAAAACCTTAAACAAAAAAAAGGCAGGTATTGCCCCATGCCCAAAGGTGAAAAAGCAAATATCCTTCAATTCAGTTCATCTTAATCACCTTAATAGCTGCTAACAAGACAGACAGAACAAATGGTCACTATTGCAATGACGTGACAATGGAAAAAAGGCAAAGGAATAACAGTAGGTCACTCCTGCAGTTGAGCTCCTTGCTCAACTTGCACCACAGCTGGGATGACCTGAGTCACTCCTCTCGGCTCTCACGCACATTTAAAAGTGCTCTCATCTACCCTTCATGTTCCCTTTGCTGAAGGGGAGAGACCTGATGTCCCTCAGCATTAGGCTCACTGGGGTGAGTCAGTCAAGATTACTCTGACAGGAGAAAAACGCGTGGGCATCAACAACTATTTTTTTCCTCTCTTCTGCTTTGTCCTAAACAACAGCAGCAAGAGAGGTGGAAAATGGTAAAAACTCTTACCTGGTCAGAGGGCTCACACTCAGACAGGTTCCTCCAGGGCAGGGTTGAATTCTCCTTCAGCAGCCAGGTCCCCTCTGAGGTGCAGAAGCGGTACACCTGCCCATGCAGCACTGCCAGGAGCAAAGTGAGCCACAGGGTCAGTGGGAAGAGAGCCGACTCAGCCGAGGGGCAAGGCTCACAGAGCATCTCCGTGCAACCCTCCTTCCTCAGGCACCGCTCTCCTGGCTGGAGGGGGAAGCTGCAGCATGGCAGGGGAAGTGCTGCACCCGCTCCCTACGGCCCCCGACACTCAGCTGCTTGTCCTCAGGGCCCCAGAGCAGCTGCCAAGGCATCAGATAGCACCAGGACATGTTCCAGGACAGTTGCTGACCATTCCACAATAACAAGAGACTGAAATGATTGCTGCCATCTTTGTGTGGATTTTGCAACATGCATAAATTCCAGCTCACTAAAATATCAGATTTTGAAACATACAAATTCTAGGAGTGTTAAGCTTCAGCTACAGATTCTACATGGAAAAGAAGGTTCACAAAGATTAAATGTGCTTTTTCTTTTCTGAAAGCATGCAGAACCAGAGAAACCTCAGATCAGGTATGCTAACACAAACTTCCCAAAATGTAAATGCTTATACAAACATCTGGGCTATAAAATGTAGCCATAAATCTTTTCCTAAACTACCTATGTACTCTTTCTGTTCCCTCTGTCTATATTTCTTTGAATAACAAAATTAGCAATAAATTAAACACCTTTCTCAAGCAGTAAGCTGCTTGATCTTGTAAAAGCAGGTACATAAAAATGGCTCCCAATAAAATTATGTTAGACGGAAGTACCAAAAGAAAAAGTGCAAAGGGAAAGCAGCACTCAGTCATAGTGTACAAAAATAAACTCCCCTCTAGTGTCTGGAGTACTGGGGAAATCTAACAACTTAGACAGCTGTACACACAAGCAACTGGAAGCATTCTTGTATGTGCTGTTTTGCAAATAAAGTTTCTCACTAATCACATTTTTGACCCAGTAAACAGACCTATTTTGTATAACAAAGCTACCCCTCAAAAAGCAATGCTGGGTCAATCCCTCAGCCAGGGTTAGCCTCTACCCGGAAAATGTTTGGAAAAATGCACTTAAAATATTCTGGGGTATAAGAAGATGAGCTGGGAGGATTCAGTTCTACATTTGATGTAATAATTCCAATTACAGCTTTTGCTCAAACGCAGCCTTGCCTGCTGCAACCTCATTCTTTTGTCAGCTCCCTCATACTGCAAACTAGAATCATTAGAATTTGGCATTTCTGTGCAATGGGAAAATTTTAAAACTTATTTGAAATTCTAACAACCCAGTAGGTTATTTGCATGTTAGCTGACAACTGGTAATCTGTTTGATAATTGTCAGCAGCAGAAAACTAGCAGGTACCATATGTAATAAATGTTTTAAAAATATAGACATTAATATTCTAATAAGCCATTTTTAATGAATATTCTAAATGGTAGCTGATAATGGTTGTGGTAGGCACAGTCTATTTGGTTTTGTAATTGCTATACTGAATATACCAGTAAGAGGTAATATAAAGATGATATAAAAATTAAGCTATGCTTGTGGAGGTTTTTTCTTACTATTAAGGGTAACTGTTCTTGTGAAAACAGAAGGAGAGATTAGGCACAGCATCTGAAACACACACATTCACAGCCACTAACTGCACCTGCTCTCATTATCTACTGCCAGTGACAACTTCTTTAGGTCAGTGTATTGCTATGATGTGGCTCCAGGGTAATAAAAATGCTTCTTTAGGAGTATCAGGAATAACAGACTAGGGAAAAAATGGGTCCTCTCAGGAAGGATAGGGGAGACGTAGCTGCAAAGGACAGGCAGAGGGCTGTGAGGTACTCAATGGCTTTTTTGCTTCAGCCTGGAGAAGAAAAGGCTCAAGGGAAACCCTAAAGCAGCCTTCCAGCTCCTGAAGGGGACTACAAGAAAGCTCAAGAGTAAATTTAGACTAGATATTAAAAAGAAATTCTTTACTGTAAAGGTGGTGAGTCACTGCAACAGGTTATGTTGAGAGGCTGAAGATGCCACATCCCTGGAAGAGTTCAAGACCAGGCTGGATGGGACTTTGAGCAGCCTGGCCTAGTGGAAGATATCCCAGTCCAAGGCATGGTGGTTGGAACTAGATGATCTTTCAGGTCCCTCCCAACCCAACCATTCTAATACATTCTATGAATATATTAAGGGTCTCACACATCATTCCCCCCTCTCACCCACCCCCTTACAATTAGTGGTTAGCAACTTGAAGTAAGCCATTCAAAACACCTGTGCAAAAGCAGCTCTAGGAATCAGTAAATATTGTATATTTGGAGCCAATGAATGTGAAAACCAGGAAGTCCAGAGGGTCCCAGGACCAGGAAATATTGTCTGACTACCATTAAATGAGCTATAAGCAAGAATTACAAGACAAAGTTATTATGAGGAATAATCCCAGAAAACAAGAAATGTTACTATATTCCTGGGGAAAAAAAAACAAACCCACAAGGGAAAAAAAACCCACCCCGCTAAAGGAGCATTAATTAAAAAACAAGCAAGCAAAAAAAACCCAAACATTATTTCACATTTTCTAAAACTCTTTGTGAATTCCTGCGCTCTGTCAGTATTTCTTAGTGGCAAGGTCTAATTGGAATGATTGCTTAGCTTCAATATATTTATTTTCTCTCCCAATCATCATGACACACTTTAATTTTCTTTTTATTGATAACACTTTTTAAATAATGAAGAAGAAAACCTAGAGTATCCTGAAGACTGGCATATATTAGAGAATTGAAAGGTTTACTGTAAATGAAACATGGAATTTGCTATCAGACAGAAAGACAAGGCAATTCATTTAGATATGAAGAAAAAATAATGTAATGCTATTACACTGGATAGAAACATTCCTGCCACATCTTACGGGTCACAAATACTCAAAGGGAATGGCGCTTACAGACTTCTAGGTAGTCACATGCCAGCTGTGTCAGGTTGTCATAGACACACAGTTTGCCAAAACAGGGGTGACCAGTGCAGGACTCAGAGGAAACTGAAGATCACCTGGGCTATCTGTACCCAGGAAAAGCCTTAAAACATAAAAGAATAAATCAAACAAATTCCAAATAGATGAGACTGCACATCACAACGTGAGAGCCTAAATACCTGGTTTATGGAATAATTTATTAACCAAAATGCTTATGAGATAGAAAAATGTTACAAAAAAGAAAGTTTAAATGTTTGCTTTAATGTTTTAGAGAGTGCTTATAATGTTATAAAAATTTCCACTTTGAGGCACCATTGAGATGCTAGTTGATACATGGGACAATGCTCATGAAAGAGCTGAGAGAGTGCAGAACGCAGGACATGAAAATAACACAGGGCTGATGCACTGCAGGCACCCAGTTACTCTCAAACATGAAAACAAGTCTCACTGTTGTGGAAATGGAATGCTTTCAGTAATGTGTCAGACTCTCCATTACCCACACAGCATCACTCTGTGGAGCTGAGAAGGGCTCAGAAATCAATAAACACCACACACATGAGACCCTTCATGCCCTGCAGCTTGGCCCATCCCACAGCAGCACCATGCAGGGTCTCCCAGGCAAACCCAGCCCAGGGGTGCGACCACCCTCGAGTGCTGTGTGATCTGTCAGAGAAGCTGCCCAGAGGACACTGCCCAGAACCCACTTCACACAGCATGCCCACGGAAAGGTGTGCCTCTGAAACACAACCCTCCCTAACTGCATCAGCCCACAGTCATTCCTACTTTCTCCATTTCCCAGAAGCAGAAGGCAAACAGCCTCCATCCACTCTCCTGTGGGCAACAGGCTCAGTGACAGGCAGGCACCTGCTACTGCCCAAACACAAAAAAGGCTGTTAATGACCAGCAGCTCAGAAGAGATTCACCTGAACTGAACACTCTTTCCCAGTCTTGTCTCAGTGACGTGAGGGACAGGGTAAAACACCAGCAACTCTGCTCTTGTGTTTCTCCAAAATAACTGATAAAACCCTGGAGATTTTAGATCTTCTCATATACAAAATTCCCATCTTTGTTGCAGGTCCAACAAAGTTCAAGGAATCCACTAGCTTTTAATTAGGAATGTTTTGACTCAAGAATTGCAAGTGTCTTACCATTCTTTCTGCTCAGAGGAAGCACGTGACTTGCAATAAAGCTACCTAAAAATGTCTTAAAACAATTTTTTCACAGGCGCTTTTTATTACTCTCTTTGCACAGGTGGTCATATGCCTTAAGATGGCAGAAATCTTCAACCTTCTCAAACAGATAAAGGGATAGTATATGTACATGTTCTGTCTTTGCTGAGGGCCTGGTCCAAAGCTCAGCTGCAGTTCATTTCCTGCAGCTTTCATGTGATGCCATTGCTGAAAAGAAAATCAGTTATTAATAGACACTGAGACAAACTAACAGTGACATGCTAGGAGGTGGCCTGTATGCCATGACAGAAATAAGGCACCCACACAGCTTCCCCCACAGCTGCTGAGCAATTCCAGCTCCTTGCTCACAGGTGGTTTACTCAGGGGAAATTCACATTTGTCCATGCCTGAATTCTTCAGTGACTCAGGCTCTCTTACCTTTAATGCAGTCAAAACACCAAGCATATAAAGACCAGCAGCAGCTCTAGCAGACCAGAATGACGAACAATATTTTTTTTAAAGGTTCAAGGTGGTTCTTGCTACCTTGCTATCCTGCAATAAATACCTTTTTCCGGTCCTGTTTTCTCTTACCATACTGTCAATGTTTCAAATCATTCCACTATATTCTAGAATTGGCTATCATTCTCTGCAAACAAATACACACCCAGTGCACAGGGAATCTGATTTTACTTTTTAAGTTAAGTGCAAAAAATTTCAAAACCTTTGGAACAGCAGCTTAATGGCATGAGTCTATTTGAACAGTGTCAATCACACCTCTTTAGAATAACATGTTAAAACATGGACTGATGCCCAAAACTCAGTCCCTGTGAGCTGCTAAAAGGTACAGAGCTAGCATTGAAGCTAATAACACCTATCTACTGTACCTGTAAATCAACTCAAATCCCAGAAGTAGCTGAACACTTTTACATATGGAGAGCATGGGCAAAAAGCTCACACACTTTTTCTTATTAGCTCACTTTTACTAGAAATAAAACCACATTGAGTATCTTCTCTATTTGAAACAGCCAACTTCATCTGCATTTTACAACATCAGGGTGTCAAGATCAGTGTGACATTACTCACCTAACTGTCCCTGAGGATAAACTGGAACATTATTCATTGTAAAAATAAATTACAGCATGTCCTAGCCAATCAATTCTATTCAGGCAGAGAGATGAGAGAATGAGAAGAACAAGAGGCTGCAGTTTTGTCTGTCTGCTCTGTGTCACATATAGACTTGTCCTCTGTTATCCATTCTCTACTTCCAGCAGGGAAATTGTTTCAGAAAAGGTAACAATTTTCTCCATAAAGCAGGGTCTCTGCAGTATGAGAGCATCACTACAGTCTTCAAGACAGACTGGCTTGTTCCTGAAATGAGCAAACTTCCCTTTGATAGGGACAACAACTTACCAGAATTTAGGAGGTTGCACTTAAATTCTCTGTTCAGCTATCACTTGCTGTGAATTGGGCAATTCTCTCCTGAAAGGAATCACTCTTGGCTGTAAACGCTGCTGCTAAGTGTCACTCAGTCCCAACCCTCGTGCTGCTTTCTGCAAAAACATCCTAAACCCAGGACTCATGCCTAGGAGCATGCAGCTAAAAACATGACATAAGGGAACAGCCTGATCCTGAAGCCTCCAGGGAGCTGGAAGAGCCCCAGCCTGCACCAGTGTCCAAGAGTCACATTTATCAAAGTGCTCCTTTGTGCCAGGCTTACCGCCACATCATCTGAAATTATATTACCTCAACGGGCAGTTTAACTACAGGTACTTTATTTAGTCTTCTTTCCCACCATTCCTCTTCCCTCATAATGGATTAGTCATCTCAACTTTTGTAATAACAAAAAGAAAAAAAAACAAGCCTGTGCTTGCTTACTTGCATGTTCCCTTGCACCATGGGGTGACTGTTAGGTGGGTGCAAGCTCATGTCTGTCTCTTGGTAGGAGCATGAATGCATTTACTTTTCTTTTTCCTCTTGTTACTCTTCTTCCTTGCAGTGTTATGGCTTTTATTTATTTTTTTTTTTAATTGGAAAAGGCTGGAGGGATTCTTGGACCTTTCAAGCTAGGAGCTAGTGATGAGGAACACTCACAATAGGGATGTTTGAGTCCGTTTTCCTCTTGTTACTCTTCTTCCTTGCAGTGTTATGGCTTTTTTTTTTTTTTATTGGAAAAGGCTGGAGGGATTCTTGGATCTTTCAAGCTAGGAGCTAGTGATGAGGAACACTCACAATAGGGATGTTTGAGTCCGTTTCCCCATCTCTCACCCAAACCATATGCACTACTGAAAATTATTCTCTTCCTGCAGCATGAACTTGAAGTGACCATCTGACATGACCTTATGCAGACCTGACAGATACCTTTACAGGGTGCAAGGGAAGATCCAGCCAAGGACAGGCCACACTGCAGGCCGCACAGACACCCCTGCATGTCCTGGAAATTCTCAGCATCAGAATCCTCTGCTGTGCTATCAAAAGCACAAAGTCACAGACAAGTGCAGATGGAGGTGATGTTTGGCATCACACAAGGAACACTGCCTGCATATAAATTCTTATCTAAAAGCATTCCTTTTGAAATTATATTAACACAATGACACTAAAGATTCAAGAATTAGCAAGTGTTAAGCTAAAACTACTTAGATGAGTTCTAGTTCCACCAGGTAACAGTGTTTCTACATACACAGTCATACATTTTTTCCCAACAGAATCCATGGTTTTATTCAGGAAGAACAGAGGGAGACTGAGTAATTTCACATTAAATTTTCTTACTACTGTGAGATGCAAGCCATATTTAAGCAGAATGAATCAAATCTATAACAAATACTGCATTTTCTTATTTGTGTGGTGCATCCAAAGACCACCAACAATTCAGCCCCCCAATGAACAGAAAGGCTATTAGATCATATGCATAAAGAGACGATCAAAAAATAAAGACCATATCTTGGTAACATAATAAAGTCACATTTATACAAAAAAGAAAATTATGCAGCCACAAAATTTGTTCTGCATGGGCATATTCAATTCTCTTAGTGCAGAGATCATGCTCGCCAGCTCTGCAATATCTGGCCTCACTCAACAAAACTTTCTCAGTTAATGAGGCAGTGATCCTGCAGAGAAGAGCCCCCTTTACTACATCTCACATGCAAATCCATTCTTCATACTGAAGGCATAAGATCTGTGAAAAAAAAACCAATCACAGAACACAGCTTCATAATTAAAAACTACTTGCGTAATGGTGGCCAATAAAAGTTATGGAAGCAAAGAAGACCATATCAAATCACAAAGTATTCCTTAAGTCACAAATGTATACATCACAGGGTATGGGTTAGTATCTCAAAAATTAGCTTTCTGGAAAAGAATATTGTTTTTAAGAGAGCATTACTCTAAAAGGTTCTATACCCTCCAAGCATTTAATTTGAAGAACTTGTATTAAGAAAAGGCTGCCATTAACTATGCTAGACAACACTGACACCAACATAACTTTTTGAAATAAACTTTAAATAAAATCATAAAAGTGCACGCATGCATGTGGGCATCAGGTTTAATAAAGAATGTTTATGACCTATAAAAGATATGTGAAGTAATGCTATAAAAGAAGGCAGCTTATGAAAAACAAGTATTTATGATAATGGCACAGCTTTGTCAACATTTGGTAAGATACCAAAAAGTACCATTAGAAGTTTTGTTCAGAATAAATAAAAGTGGATTGGAATACATTTGTTACAACAACAAATGTGACTGGAAGTTTAATGCAAAACAAACTTGTAAAAATGCTGTTAAGAGGTTTTGTGTTTTTAAGTTATTGGATCAGTTAATGTAATTAATATAAGCCATCCTATTAGAGGACATTTGAATGACAAAAGAAAAGTGAATCTGCAATTAAAAGTTCTCTTAAAAAGGCTGCAAACCACACAACTAAAGTTGTCTCCAGGGCAGAGAAAGGGATATATTTTACTACACCCATATTCCAAGTCCTTAGAAAAATAAGCAAAAAACCCCTCAAAACAAGCTAAAAAGAAAAGAAAAACCCAGACAAATCATTAGCATAATACTTGCTGAACAAAAAACCCCCCCAAACTTTGAGAAAAGACAACAGGTAACTAGTATGTTAAATATGCACAGCCAGGAGCGAGAGGGATGTACACAAGCAAATAAACACTGGTTGGTTGATGCAGCTTCTGTGCAAAACAAAAAGCTCCAGAGTATGGAGGCTAAAACAAATGCCAGATGCCACAAGCAAACTGCCAGTCCTTGGCAACATGGAAATTAGTGGTATTTGGTTATCCACAAAAACAATAGTGTAAAGAACCACTGATTTAATAATCCTAAATTTATCATCTCTCACAAGACAGGTAAAAAGATAATCCAAAAAATCCTAAATAGGAAGCTTTCAGAAAACAGATCATAAAATTTATCTCAAACTACCAAACTTCATTTAGGGCTAGCTATATATAGTTATATAACTATAACTTCCAAAAAAATTAGCCACTATAATCACAAAATAAAGAATGTAGACACTTCAAAGCAGAACAAATAAAATAAAGCATCTCATCCATTTTAAAGACCGAAAAGACATCATTCTTCTCTCCCCAATTGCGTTTCTCTCCTTGGTTCTCCTCTTCAGGTTCATTCTTTCAACCCTTTCTGCTGCTGCAATATTTAGTTCTATGCTGCTGCTCTACCTTCACACTCCTGCCCCCTTTCCCTGTCCCCCCACACTATTCTACTTCTCTCTCAGCTGGAAAACTTGTCATTTTCCAAAGCCACCATCTCCTACTCTGCTCCTATACTGTCATTTTCCACAGCCACCATAATTAAAACTGCAACCTAACTCCAGCCTCTCACACCTCCTTTCTCTCCAGTCTATTCCTCATCATACTCCAAGCTCCTCCTGCTCCAGCCAAGCAGTGAAGAGGGGCAAAATCAAAAAGGGACATCTGCTCTCAGATCTGGACCTACTGCAGCCAACAAGGCCACAAGAGGCCCTGCTCAGCCCATGCACCAAAAGCACATCTGACCTTAACAGTCACACATTTCAAGAGAAAGGAACACTACTCCACACTGACATGGCCTCTGGAGACTGTAGGTGCAAACAATCACACATAAGGAATTCATCCCCACAAGCAGCAAGAGACATATCACCAGTATCACAGGAGCCACACTTCTCTTTCTCATCCACGTACTGAAATACAGAGTAAGATTTTGACAAAATGTTCTTGGAAAACATCAGCTCTAAAATAGTGTTCTAATTTGTTGAATCTCATCACACCAAGTGCTACAAATCTGTAAGATACTAAATACAAGCTCTTACAAATAATGGGAAAAAAGAAAGGTTCAAACAATTTTATTACGGAAACCACTATCTTTTCTGTCAATAGTGTCTGGAGGCCACTAAAGCTGCAGGTATGTCTGGATTTACCTTTTCTTTACAAAGTCAATCTTTACAACAATCTCAATGATTCCCACCCTCCAACCCAAAGCTGGGCCCTATCCCTGATCTAAAAATCAGGATCTCTTACACTCTTATATGGGCAATTTTCCCCAAGTTCTCAATTCCAATTTCATTTCCGTTCAATTTTCATTGCTTGAGAGGTATTTGGATGGACACAAAATCCCTTTGACTTAAACTTTGCTTTTCCTGCCAAGCACCAATCCCTTCCCTTGAATATTCACTGCCAATGATACCTCACATTTGAAAAAACCTTAGGCCCACTGTCATTCATCAGTCACACCAACACAATATTTTCCACATTTTACCCATGCTTTCATTCTGTTTAAAGGAATTGTTGGTGCCCTGCCTCATTAAGCTCCAGCACCATCACCAGGCAATTTTTGCGTGTGTAAGTCAGTTTTTTGCCTTCAGAGGAAATATGCCATTGAGCACTTGATCCTTTTCTTGCCTAATTCATTTCTGCTCATTCCAATTGTCAAAAAGTAAATTAGAACCCAAAAGTCATATGAGTCTGACCAGGCATCAACCAGCATTATTTTTGTCATCAAACAAGTCATGTACCCAAGTTCTCTCATAAACATTGGCCAGAAAAGCTTTATTCTTATACAAAGAAAAATTAAAGTGATGTATGGGAATCCTAACAGTTAACATTTGGAGCATGTTTGAGGAGGATTAGACACTTTCAAAATTCATAGCAGGGACCTGGGTCTCTCAGGGAAAATCTAGTCTATGACAGAAAACTCTCAAGGGGAAAGTCACCAATAAAACATGCAAGTAGAAAAGAATAATACTGCTAAACAAATAAAGCTGTGTGCATGATTAAGAAGTGTAATCCTTGTAAAGATTAGTGTATTTTCAAGTTAAAGTAGCATGTGCATAATGGAAGGAAAGGGAGCATGTTCTGTTATTAGACTTGCATTCAGACACCTTTTAACTCAGTCCACATTTTTTTGCAGGACTATTCTGTCAAATGAAAATATTATAAAAAATTCAACCACGAAGCTACTAACTTAGGGGCAAAGTCTCAGCTGCCTTTACATAAAGCATTTACCTATATATATATATACACACACACAGATATATACATGAAGTTATATCTTCACCAAAGATTGAGTTATATGTTCACCAAAATTTAACTGAAGATACTGGGAAAAGAAATAACCTTTAAGATCACTACCACATCAGAAGCATATCTGTTGTATGAGAGGACACACATAGGTTGGATGTGAGAGGAGTCTTTCTCACCACCCAAGGTGAAGTGCCAGGAATTCCTGAAAAGGGGAGGAAGAAGTGAGCCATACGGGCAAGTTGTTCTCCACCTATGCCGTTTTAAGATCAGGTATTCATGTCTTAGCCCATCTTCTGGGACTTGGGGGGGAAAAAAATCAAACCAAAACAATCAATATTTTACTAATTAGCAATGTTTAAGTCAGCTGAAAGTTAACAATCTGTTTTCAGCAAGGCATTTAATTATGTAGCAACCACAAACACTATTGTTTATTCAGACCCTTAATTAATTCACTTTACTCATCCACAGCAATTAAAAACTGCAAGTTCTTACGCACAAGGAACCCGAAGAAAGGTTTGAGGTCCCTCTGTTTAAGAGTGCACTGTTACAAAAAACAAATAAAAGCAAGTAGATAATAGCTTCAGTTATGCAAATAAGTAATGAGAGCACAGATGAAGTCTAAGATATCAAACATATTTAGCTACCTGCTAGACTAGCATGGGCAAGGCACAGAGGCAGTCCAGCTCTTCCTTGCAGCTGGGTCTAATGGTGTTCATTTCTCACTGAAAGACACTATTCATGGCCTGATCAGCTGTAGGAGATGTCTCAAACACTCACAAAATTAAGCTTAGCTATGTGTTTTCTGAGGTGTGCCTTGACATCCCTGACAGTGCATTTCAAGGAATTACTTTAAACAAAAACATGATACAGTTATAACTAAAAAAATTCTGGAAAACATAGTCCTGCCAACTGCTCCAACTCCCACAGACACAGCAAGCTGATAGCCTACAGCAGGCTTGTCCAGCATTGCAAAAACCATAATTCTTGCTAGAAGGTCTCAGGTGACCAGATACATACCTGACATATGAACATCAAGCTTCCATCACACATATGTGCATTTCAGTGTCTGGTTATGTGCAAAGTTTCCTGTTCTGTAACACATTTGATGTATTTTGGTTGCAGCAGGAGAGGAATCAGAGCAGAGAGCTTTTCATTGTCCCTACACAAAGTCACATCTCAACCCAGCTGGAAGGTCATATGTCACTGCTCTATTATATGTACTTCAATGTGAGGTTAAGCAGCAGTTTCTTTAAAAAGCTGTTTCTTTTACTTAAGCAAAACTGATAAAATAGAGAATGGCATTGCCACATGGCCCAAAACAAATGCATGTTAATAACATCTATCTGTTAATGATTTTAAAAATTATTTCTTCCAACAGCCCCTATATCTACCCTTGAGATGAGCAACATATGTTTGAGAGTTTTCTGGTATACTACCAGATGGAGACTGATAAACAGAGGCAGAGGTGAACTTGAAAGACTAAGATTTTTTTAAATTTTATTATTATTTTAAGCAAACTGAAATTGCCAATTAGCTTGAGACAGCTTCTGGTGCAAGGAAATATAAATTTTGAATTGCTTACGGGTTAGCAAATGCAAAGAAACATTTTTCACTGAAGAAAGGTCACACCTTTTTCAGCATTATGAAGAACTTTCTGGAAGCTTGGTTTTATTAAAGCAAGGATAGGAAGAAATTTAATAAATGTCTAATCATCTTCAGAGCATCCAATATTTGAAGTGAAATTTATTTTCTTGCATGCAAAAAGACAAGCAGGTACTTAAACCACACACTCACGAAGACATCTGCTGTCTCGGTTTTAAAAGACGATCTCAAACTGAGAAGCTGGATGATTAAACAAAAAGTGAGAGAGATGAAACCAGACAGGGTTTAACTTGGTCCCTTGAACCAAATGTTCCTGCCATGCACATAACTTTAAAACTGTCTGAAGGAAAACTCTCACACAAATGCCAGCTTCCGCAGCTGTAGGGTTTTCCACAGAGCCTTCTAGAAAGCAACAGAGATTCTTTGGTTTGCTTTGCACAGGCAACATTAGAGGTTTCACAAACAAAATCAAACATATTTTTTATGTTTTTGCTTCTTTCTGGCACTATGGTACTCTGTCCCCAAACTCCCTCCCCGCTCTGAATTTGAACAGTATGCAAATGGAACTCAGGGAAAGGGAAGAGGACCAAGACATTGGATTTAATCCTGCAGCACAGCAGATGCCTCAGGAGTGCAGATGCTTGAACAGCACCCTTGAATGACCATGTTTGATAGCAAGGGGCTGAGAAGGGTACTATATCACATTTAAGAAAAGATTATCTGTAGAAGATTTTCCAATGGTCCAGGCACCCCAGGAGCAATGACACAAAATCCTGCTGAGGCAGAAGTCTACGTGTGATTCTCACCTGTGTCACAGTACAGCATGCCACAGACACAAAAGACTTGTGGCAACACCTTGACAAACACAACAAGGTTCTGTTTTCCTTCTCCTTTTCCTTATCCTTCTCACAATCACAGATTTTGTTTGGGATCAGATTAATTAATTTCAACACTTTTGGTTTTCCTGCTTGTGTAATCTTCAATATTGCTGTATGTGATACAATTACAATTGTGTAATTGTGCAAGTTCAATTATGCTCTTGGGAAAAGAAAGGCACCACACAAGAAGGAAGGTATTAATTCATGATTTAAGCAACAGCCAGGACTAATTTAAACACAAATGCTGGGTGGGGACTGTGCAGACAATTTCCATGATCTCTGCTGCACCACAATAAGGTTAGTCTGTATCTCATAACCCCTAGGGAAATTGCTTTAAACAATCATAAAATCCTCATGGATAAACTGCTAACCTCTGGTACTTCAGGGTTCCAAGGTAACACCCCACTTCCACCCAAAGGTTCATGCAGAGCCCCTACCTAAAGACACATGAGGAAGAGAAGTTCTGCCACCAGAGAGAAAATGGAGAGTGCTGGAAGAGGGTCTCAAATGTAGCAGGGGGAAATGAGAAAGATTTGACCTCAATGTATCCTTGCAACTGATGGTACTCTGGAGCAGCAACTCAGTCTGGTCTCTGCATTTCCACACCCCCACGTGAAGCTCAGCTCATACAATCTCTGTGACTGGGCAAAATTATTGTGTGAAGTACAGCTGTGGTGCCAGATATCTCCACGATTTAATCAGACTGACTCCATCTCCAGCAGCCAGAGGCAGCCACAAGGTTACTGTCAGAGGTCATCTGGTATTACTGCTGGGTTAGTCTGCCACCAGAGAGACTTTCAGGTCTCTCACGTCACAGGCTGGAAACCAATGTTGTTTCCAAGGGTCCCCAGGCTGTACTTTACCTGATGATCTGGGAGAACAAAGGAGCAGGTGTCACCATTGCAACATGTAATGTAGTAAAGAAAGGATAATACAGATAATAAAGTGAATTGTAGGAGACTAGTGATTCAAGCGAAGGTGAATGACAACGGAAGTTATTAGGTAAACAAAGAAAACCATTTCAAACTAGGAGAAAGGTAGATTTAGAGAGCATAGGGAACTACAAAGCACTGAGGCCTCATGGACAACATCAATTAAGGCATACAAGCCACCTAGCCCTTTACCTGGCACAAGAAACATTACAATTTAATGAGATCTTGGTAGTGCAGAAGTCCTCCAAAGGCCTGTGTATGGCTGTTATGGAAGACTTCATAGTAGTACAGCCAGATTGGTAGGTCTTATGCCTCCCTCCAGGACTGAAAAGAATACAATGCACTCCTGAGGCACAGCTTCTGGCTTAAATTTCCTCCAAAGAAACAGACACCAAATCTGCTCAAACTAAATCAGTCTTAGCAAGTAGCACAATCAGGGGTTGCTTCAAAATTCACAACTGTCCCATAGCAAGATACCAACACAGACAGAGACTGGTATCAATCTAATTCAGATGTCAGACCCCTCAAAACTAGAGACAGGCTCTAAGCTGAAACAAAAGCATTGAAAGATTTCAGATTTTGAGTGGAGATCTGAGCAACAGCCACATCTGTGTTGATGCAAGTCCACAGCCAGCCTTGGTGCAGTCCAGTGCATATAGGGGCAACTGATGTGGCCACTGTTCACATAACTCTTGCCTGAAACTAGTACCTCTGGAAGGTTTTTTAATTAAAAAGGATTTAGTGCTATTAAACAATAAAATATCAGAACCCCAGAGGAGGCATAATTGCAAGATGAATTGTGCAGCTCGGCAGTTTCCAAATCCACATGGTGTTACTGGCAGCTGGCCTTCAATTATGAGAAGGTAACAAGAAAAAGCACACAGCCAGTGACAGTGGGGCAAGGTGCCCATTGTCCCTTAAAGGAGCCCCTACTGCTCCCCTCAGAGCTTCTGCACTGACTGGGCTTTGAGACAGCTGCGGCCCCAGAATTTGTCATAATCTCTCCAACTACAATCTGGACAGCAAGGTGTGCAAAGTTTACCAGATGTAACTTCAGTGCTATCACAACCAGAGTGGGCTTCACATACAGTAGCAAAAGCTTCAACTCTGTCAGCCACAAGTATAGAAAATTTGCCTTCAACAAGCTCTGGCTATGGGCCAAGATCTGCACTGGCAACTTTGCAGAACAAATTCATTTAACAATAACCTCCCTCCTGCTACTTCAGCATCTCCCCATAAAGACCTGCCCTCAGTGGGAGTTGCATAAGAACAAATAAAAGCCAAACAGAGCTAGAGTGAAATAGCTATCACAGATTTGAGAAACTTCTGTAATTTGCTCTTTCAAAGATGTATAAGCAGGCCAAAACAAAAAAGCTTTGCTTTGGTTTGGGTTTCTTTTTGGGGATAGGGAAGCAAGTCATGCCAAAGTTAAGCATGTGCTTGCTCTGATAGCCTATACATTTCCCTTCATATTTTGAAAGCATTTAAAAATAACTGAAAACCAAGAAATCTTCCCAAAGAGAAAATATAAGAATTTCTCTACAGAGTCCTGAACAGAATACTTTGTTTGACCAAAATTAATTCCCTTACACATCATTTGCCTCAATGATCCTGCTTCTTGCTGTCAAGAAGCAAGAAAGAGCTCCCTCACTACCTGCAGGAAGCTTTTTTATATGGCTCTCAAGGGACACAGATGACTTTATGAACACCTGCCATGTAGTTGCAGCCCAGCAGTGTCTGGGCTCCTCATTTGCTAGGATACCGACCCCTGTGCTGTGAGACACATCAACCACCTATTTCTCATTCCAGTGACAATGATTTAACCTGAAGCAGAGGCTACTCTAAACCTCAGCTACTTTGGCTTTAGTGGAATACTGATTACCCATATACCCATAATATCCTTATTTCACAATTTTATTTTAAGAAAATAATATAATGACCAATATTCTTGAAGCAGATGAATGCTAATACAGCTGCAATCACACCAAGAAACTGATCTACATGGAGAAGAAAATATAAAACCAAAACTCAAAGGAATGAGGAGAAATCCCCACACCTCAGCTGGGTGAAATTGTCAATCTAATCTGCTGCGTAACTATAGATGAAAAAATGACAGCAATGTCACTGAAGAAAGAGAAGATAACCCAACATTCAGAACATATCTCAAAAGTGCACCCACAAATGAATACCCACTATTTCAGCGCAACCTGTAATAATAAGTTTCCTGTAAAAATTCTGGTTTAATTTACTTACCTGTGAGCTTTTTTATATGGCTCTCAAGGGACACAGATAACTTTATGAACTCCTGCCATGTAGTTGCAGCCCAGCAGTGTCTGGGCTCCTCATTTGCTAGGATACCGACCCCTGTGCTGTGAGACACATCAACCACCTATTTCTCATTCCAGTGACAATGATTTAACCTGAAGCAGAGGCTACTCTAAACCTCAGCTACTTTGGCTTTAGTGGAATACTGATTACCCATATACCCCATAATATCCTTATTTCACAATTTTATTTTAAGAAAATAATATAATGACCAATGTTCTTGAAGCAGATGAATGCTTATACAGCTGCAATCACACTTATCAGGAAACTGATCTACATGGAGAAGAAAATATAAAACCAAAACTCAAAGGAATGAGGAGAAATCCCCACACCTCAGCTGGGTGAAATTGTCAATCTAATCTGCTGCGTAACTATAGATGAAAAAATGACAGCAATGTCACTGAAGAAAGAGAAGATAACCCAACATTCAGAACATATCTCAAAAGTGCACCCACAAATGAATACCCACTATTTCAGCGCAACCTGTAATAATAAGTTTCCTGTAAAAATTCTGGTTTAATTTACTTACCTGTGACAAAAAAAGTCTGTAGCAGTACAGGCCTACATGGTTTCAACCATAAAATCTTGGTCTAATGTTGTGATCTTTCTTCTATTCAATTATTGTGAACATGTTATTATTGCGAACATATTCCCAGCCCTCAGAGTCCATCCTTGCAGACAGCATGCCAATAGTGACTCTTTCAGGGATGCTGATACACCTGCTAGGTGTTACCTCTTGTAACACACCAAAAAGAACTCTCAGCCTCAGCATTTCTAAAGAGATCTGACACAAGTGGGACCATATTGATCGTCTCTGCTGTTCTTTATAGGTCTCTTGTAACACACCAAAAAGAACTCTCAGCCTCAGCATTTCTAAAGAGATCTGACAAGTGGGACCATATTGATTGTCTCTGCTGTTCTTTATAGGTTGTCCTTGCAAACAGCATTTTCAAAAAGGGCTGAAGACAAACATTGCAATCACAAGGGAAGTAATCTTGTAAGCAAAAATCTTGCAAATGTACATATTCCTTAGCAGAAAAGACCTGTAAGCCCATCCTGCACGGATTTGTCTGGCAAAAGGCTGACCTTGAGTCTCTGTATGCACACAAATCTGAATAGGCACATAGCACTGGACACCAGATTAACTCTCAAGTTTCTCAATGAACAGATTCCCATCTCCCTGCAGCTGCTCTTTTACCCTGAGATAAATGAGCAATCCAAAGAACTGGAGAAAGCACTACTGCTGAACCCTGTCCACAATGCAGACAGGGATTCAGAAGCTGTCACATTGAAGGAACAAGAAGAATGTCACACCTCAGTGAGCAGCTCTGTGGCATCACGTAGGGACAAGAACTGACATCATGTGCAGTTGGACTACTCACACACCTGCTGAGCACATAAAAAGTTCTTCATCCCATTTTCAGCTTGCCACTCTGATAAGCAACCTGCTGGGACACATCTGTTGTTGAGATTTGCAGAAGGGCAGGCTCAAGACTGACAGCCACTAGGATAAGAGTGGTACACAAACAGCAAAAGCTATTAAAGCATAGTTTCAAAACCCGGAATTCCCCAAGGAACGCTTCAGTTTTCCAAACATTTACCATGCAAATTCTTCTCCCCATCTTGTATTCTGGCTGACACAAACAGAAATTTGTAACATCTGACAATAATTTACCAAAAATTATCTTATAAACAAAAAAAAAAACAGAAGCAGAGAATCACAAAGCAATCAACACTGGCTTGAGACCCTGGATATTTCCTAATACAGCAAGGAACTAGAGCAAGTTGCTCAGGTTCATGTCTAGTCAGGCTATGATCATCTTCTTCAAGAACAAGGACTCCATAACCTCTCTGGGTCACTTGTCCTAGGTATTTGACAAACCTCATTGTAAAATAATTATGTTTACAGGAAACCTTCTGTATTTCAATATGTGAGCATACACTTTGATAAGATTTTCCCTAAGGCTTCTCTTCTCCAGGCTTTCTCAGTCTCGTCTTGTAAGAAGCACTCCCACTCCTCAATAAACTTCACGGTCATTTTCCAGACCTGCTGAAGTAAGTCCATGTCTCCCTCATACCAGGGAGCTCAGACCCAGACAAAGCACTCCAGATGTGTCACCCCCCCCCAGAGTAGAGGGGAAGGATTATCCTTTTGAACTGCCACTAATGCTTTCCTAATACAACCCAGGAAACCATTTTTGTCCTTTGCCTCAAGGGCACATTGCTGCTCATGCTGAGCTTGGTGTCCACCAGTACCTCCAAGGCCTTTTCTGCAAAGCTGCTTTCCAGCCAGTCAGCATTGACACTGACTGGCTGGAAAGCAGTAAGTATCAATGCCCCAACTATTCCTCCCCAGGGGCAGAACCTCACAGGATGTCTGTCAGTTCATTTTTTCAGCCTTTTGTCTAATTCACATTTCATCAGTTTGTCAAGGAGGATGCTATCGGAGCCTGTGTCAAAAGTCTTACTGAATAAACACCTCCATTGCTCTTCCCTTAGCCACCAGGCCTCTTATCAGGTTCATCATGCATGATTTCCCCTTCATAAACCTATGCTGACTACTCCTAATCACCTTCTTGCCCTCTAAGTGCTAGAAACCCATCCCCAGGATTATTTGTTCTTTTACTTGCCAGGGACTGACAGAAGGCCACTCACCTGTAATTCTCCAGATTTGCATCCTTGCACTTCTTGAAGATAGTGGTGACAATTGCAGGAATCTCCCTCAATTGCTATGACCTTTCAAAGATACTCAAAAATGACCTCATATCCTTATTAATCAGCTCATTCACCACTCATCAGTACAGCCTACCAATTGCTGTGGACTTGGGTATACTGCATGCAGTGTTCCATCTTCTGATCCTCATCCAGAGTAAGTCTTCATTGCTTCCAACTTTGTCACTGATCACAGTGGCCTCAGATTGCTGAAAGTGGCTCTTACCAGTAAAGGCCATGATGAAGGCAGTGAATACTTCAGTCATTTCCCCATCCTTTGCCAAAGAGTTTCCTGCCTCAGTAGTGGTTCCCCATTTTTTTTTTCCTATCTGTTTAGAAGCCCTTTTTGTTGCTCTTCATCTCACTTGACAAAATTCCATATGGGCTATGGCTTTCCCAATGCTATCCCTTAATGACCAGTGTATGCTTCCTGGATCACCTTTCCCTGCTTCCAGCTCTTCTACATTTTTATACCAAAGTGGTTAAATCACAAAGAGACTCAAACTCAATGCTTCCTCTATTTCAGTACCCCATTTGGTTTCAAGTGACTCAGTTCAATTCCCAGGGGATTCAACATTTGGTTTCAAGTGACTCAATTAAATTCCCAGGGGATTTCTTAGGGTACACCCCAGCAAGCTTTCTACAAACTTGAAAACCTGACTTCTAGTCAAGGGAGCAGCAGTCTTAAATATTTGTGTACAAGTATGAAGTGCTTCAGCCAAGTGCTGACCTTCCCTGAACATGTTTTGAAGGTACTTTCCAAACAACATCTCATCTTTTCCTCATCTCCATTTCCAGGAGATGAGATGGAAGTCCTGCACTGCTAGAACATACGTCAAGTTCCAAGTAGGGGACTAAGCAAGAACAAGTAATAAACATCCTTCAGTGACCACTCTAAACCACAGGGCAATTTTCTATTGCTCTAAATCTTCCATTACAAAGACATTTACCTCTTCATCACAGCAGCTCATTACCATTCACTTTGAACATGACTCCACAGGATGTCATGGAATTCTATCAGGTGATGGTAATTCAGGCTCCTAAACTGCATTCCTGGCAGAGATACAAACTTTTTGTTTTATATTGGACAGTGAAAGGCCTCCTTGTTCCATTCTTATTCTCGCTGATAAAACAGAGGTTGAGGTATATGCACAATTTGCTCAACAAAGGAACAAATCCAAGGGTTTAATGATTTTCTGAAGTGTTTTGCAATTCTCCCTAGCAAGGAGTTTACAAAATGCTGCTCTTCTCACTGAAACAAACACCATTTTCAGGATAATTAATTTTTAAAAAAACTTGTTTCCAAAAGTATGAAAGATATTGCACATTCAAGTAATTTATTAATCTGCAGTATTGCATTAAACCATGGCTTTTTCCACCAGTGGTTTCAAGAGCAGTTGAAAGTCCAGGGTCTTAAAGACTGAAAATAAACAGGTTTAGAGGAAAGAAGTTAAAGTTGGTAAAGAGTTTTAGGTATCCAGACAGAAAAGCATTATTGGAAAAAAATCTGCCATATCCAGTGATTTCATGTTAATTATGAGGTAAATATTAATTCAATACACTTGAAAAAGCTGCTTATCCATTTCAAAAGCATAAGGTCTTTAGTAGCCTGAGGAGGATTAGCAAACAGCCTTTTAACTTCTGAAGTCACTGAGGAAAGCAGGCAAGGCTGAAGAGGTAACCAAGGGTGGCTTCTGCAAGGAGGGGCTGGAGCTGTCCCATGCTGGACATGACTGGCTCCAAAGATCCACTGCAGGGCCCAGCTGAGCCCCTCAGCCAAGACAACAGAATCAACTAGGATGGAAAAGACCTTTGAGATCATCGAGTCCAACCTATGAACTACCACCACCTTATCAACCAAACCATGGCACCTCAGGGAAGAACCAAACACTGCCTGGCAGTGAGGAGTGAGAAAAAAAGTGTGAGAAACAGCCCTGTGCAGAGCACTAAGCTCAGAGAAGATGGAGGGGAGGTGAAGAGATGCTGCAGGCACCAGGGCAGAGACTTCTTCACAGCCCTTGGGCTTCCTTGGTGGATGAGGTACAAGTACAGGGAATCCTTTGTGGTTGTAAAGGAGTGAAGGGCCAAGTATGCATAAACTTTTGTCAGTGCTGTGGTGACATTTTGATTTAAATGTGGGGATTAACACACACACACCACTTCAAGATAATGACAGTTTAATAAATAAAGCAAAAGCTGCACATGCAAGTAAATCAAAATAAGGAATTCATTTACTGCCTCCCATTCACAGGCAGACATGCAGCCACTTCTTGGAAAGCAGGGCCTCAGCATGGATAACAATTACATGGGAAGACACCATCATGAATGTCTCTACTTACTTCTCCCTCTTCTTCCCCCTTTCCCTGAGCTTTACTGCCAACCACATCATAGAGCAGGAATATCCCATCAGATCAGCAGTCCCAATTACATCACATCCCAACCTCAAACAGACCCCCAGGCTCACTGGCCTCGGGCAGGGCTTGGAGTGAGTGCTTTGAAGCTGAGCAAGGGCTGTTGTGAAGAAAGTCATCAAGTCAGCCAGACCCAAGATCATCTCCACCCCTTATTTCATGGTATTTGTATTATGCCCAGGTCCCACATTACACAATATGTTTAAGTAATCTCTGACTTTCCCATCCCTTCACTTCATCATTCCTGATATCCCTCCATACCAACACAACATCTTCTCCATACTCACAACATACACTTTGCACCCATCAATCAGAACTATATATCCTCATTAACTAATATCCTCTGTCCTTTAACAGAGGCCAAAGCCAATTCTCCACCCTGCTGGAGCTGGCTAATAAACTGTTTCATTTAGACTTCAAAGCATAGAAAGGTCTTCACAAAGTACAAGCTGTACAAGTCACTGGTTTGAAAGACAGAATGCTAGACAAAATGATCTAATACACCTTGCCTTCAAGTGTACATGCACATAAGGCTGTAAAATCTAAAGGTGCCATTCAGTCCTTCATGGAAGAAGTCTTTGCAACCACTGAAAATGCCTTCATCTCACAGCGTTCCGAGAAATAAGTTTATCTCAGGAAGCAGCACAAAACACTTTCACTTTAGACTTTTCCATCTCTATTTTCTACAGGATGATGTACCAGTTACCTTTGTTACTTTTATCTCAGTTTTCCAACTAAGCCATTATCTTTGTTAGACAGCTCTGCGTGCTTGCTGAAGGCTAAGTTATTAATAATCACCACTATCCAAGCAACAAAACCAGATTAGAGCAAAAAATATCCAAACTAAACACAACCTTTGAGAAGTCTGTCCTCTCATTTTCATCTTCTCCTGCTAAACAGAGACAAAGAATGTATCACACTAATATCAGTCCCTGCCTTTATGTTACAGAGAATTGATTGCACTCACAGACCAGTTTAAGCCAATCCTGTCCTTGCTAAGGCTGGACAAGGCAAATAGGATTGGTTTAAAGCTGTGCCTATAAGGAAAGGCTCTTACCTGCATTAGCCCAGGGAAGATACCAGGGGCAGCTGACATTCACATAGGTGCCAGGCAGTCCATCTGGCCAGCAGGCATAGTCATCAAACGTTCTGTTGCAGAACTTGCCTTCTGCAGAGAGAGAGAAGGGAGGCTCCGGCCACTGCCTTGTACTAATACAGCAGGAAGGAAAAGACTGAAGAGCAGAATATAAAAGGAAATGACACATGCATTTAAGCTCTGATGTGGAAATTATATTACATTTATTTATCCAAAAGAATGAGTTTATCTTCACACAGGAATCTGATGTTTCAGGGAGGAACTAAGGAACAGATTAGGGTCTTACAGTGACTCAACAGACAAGAAAGTAATGGATTTGTATTAATTTATCTATACTTTATTACACACTTACTTGTCACAGTTTAATTTAAAATCATTTTTGCTATGAACACTAAAGATAATAATTCCACAGAATGGTTCAAATTCATGCAGTTGGAAAGTCTACCCTAATATACAGGTCCACCAATGAAATACCCACACACAACCATAACTTTGCATTACAGCTCAATCAACATGAGAATACTTCTTCAGATTCATTAAACTGTCATTCTTAGAGGGCAGCACTCAACTGCTCAACAGAATAATGCAGCAGAGGGAGATGAATGTGTCCCTGCCATTCTCATCAGCTACTGCTCTCACTCTGACATAATAATGTAGTTAAGACAAGGAATATTAACAGTTTAGAAATAATTCTTCACAGGCACACCTTTAGATGCATCTTCAGTGTGTCACAAAAGCACTGAAGCAGAGGAGAGGCTGCACGGTGTCCAACTGTGAGCATTACTGACAAGTCAACACTTGTCCTCTAAACACCACGATGCTGGCACATCACAGATGCTCTCAGTTTATTACAGCAGCTCCAAGACTACGACAAGCTATATTCTGCTTAAGTCACTTGCTGCCTTTCCCAAAGCCATTTCAGCATTTTACAAGGCTCAGAATAGCTTACAACCCACAAATTCCTAGTACAATGTGAACAGCATTGTCCCAGATTTCCTAACACCTTGACACCTAAAGAAGTTTCAGGTCTATTACATCAGTGGCTGTTTGATATGGTACAGCTACCACTTGCCACTGCATAACACTCTGGACCTAAGGACAAGCATCTTTACAATGAAATTGCTCCATAAAATGCTTCCCCCAGCAGAAGGAAGAGCCCCACAGAGAGCAGGCAGGAGCAAATGGGATAAAGAAGCAATGAACCAGAAAGAAGTATTTTCAAGTTCATAATCGCTCCCTTGCTACTGTTATCATGCATTTTAAAAATTAATACGTCCTATCTCTACCAAATCAGCTTACCTGCCACAATGGGGGGTGTCTCATACAAGTATTTCTGGCACTGGAGCTGATACTCCTTCCATTTCTGCACAACCTCAGAGAGGGACCCATCTGAACTCTGAAAGAGAAATCACGAGTCTCAGACATTGCAGGGATTTAAACTCTAGGGTTTTTCACACAAAATAAGTGAGTGTGAAAATGACTACAAAAAGCCAGAACAGCACTGCTTATCATAAAGGGCAGAAGATTATGCTATGTATTTGCCTAATTCCAACCAAAAAAAAAATCCCCCTCCTATTTTCACCAATGTATTTGCCTAATAACAAAAAAAAAAAAAAAAAAAATCCCCGTCCTATTTTCACCAGAAGGAAACAAAAGCCCAACAAACTACACCATATCATCACTGAATCCCATGCTGAGATAGCTTTGCTCTCTTGAACATGCCCCAGTTGTGTGATTTATTATCTCATGAAAAGACAGGGACAGCAGTAAGTCCTGTATTAGTAGAGGTTTATTTTCCAACAGCAGTATTTCTGCTTTTCCATAAATGAAAACAAGGTAATTCACCATATTTAGAGGATGTTCCTCAAGCATTCTTCCAAAATACAGATGAAAGCTTTTCCAGCTTTTTTTTCCTTTGATGAACAGCTTTTCCCTGCATCCTGCATATTTTCCCTGCAAATGCAGAAAGATGTGGAACATCCTTTTTGCACATTTTGACAGACTGCAGATTCCACCATCAGCTACCCCAAGTAGTGACAGGGCTGGGGAAAAGTATGTACAAATTTGATCTGAGGACAAAGGAAATTAGCTGTTATTAGAGTGAGCAGCTAACTCAGGGCTGGCTGCTCACTCAACCCTAGCAGATGCCCTACCTGGCTCACAGAGATCCAGCTTTACTCACTGCATTTGAGTAGAGACATTACTCCTTCTCCCCCACTTTGTATTTGTATAAACCAAAACCTCCGGATTAGGAGGCTGTAAGTGATCAACAATGAAAGTAACTCATCCTTCTTTTTCCAGAGAATGCCCCATGGATGTCTCAGACATACAATCAAAAGCATGAACCTAATAGTACTACACACTAATGCTGCTGAGTGGAAGGAAGTTCATTTAATCCCAGATGCCAATCAGTTTATTTGGTGAAGCATGAGGGTAAATAATCCTTGCAGTTTTACCCTCCCAGCTTCAATTGGTAATTTTTATTTTCCACTTGTAATTCTAAACCTTTTCCAGATGGTTAGAATAAAACCAGAGTATGAGAAGAATAATTTTTAAATGAGAAAGCAATTTTAAAACTGTACTGCATTTCAGAAAAGTCAAACTGAATTCTGTCCACTGCAACCAATACGACTGAAATTTAGACACCAGGGCAATCACCTTGGTATAAAAACAGAAAAGAATGGAAAAGACCTCTCAAGTCCTCTTCTTTTATATCCTTCCAATTAAAAACACATTTGAAAAGAAATTAAAAAAGCATCATATGCATAATGCTTCTGCCTGGATTAACCCAGTAGATTTAATTACAAATATGGTCTTGCAAATGTAATGAAAAGTACAGCATTTAGTAAATACCTGTATTGTGTTTCAAGAGTAAGTACCTTTAACTTGTAGCTAGGGCCTCATGGCCATAATTTCAGAAGAATTTTGTCAGCTCCCCCTGAAGTCAAAACAAGCACAAGCCTGTGGATCTTGGAAACTCTGACCCTGTTTGCCTGATTTAAATCACCTTATCTATGCCAATAAATGCTGCAAAATCTGTCTTTTGTAAAACAAATGGATTCTACTGAATGGAAAAACAAACCTGTAGCATAGTGATCTATGCTCAACATACCTGAAGGGGAAAGAAAACATCACCTAAATTAGATCTACAGCTGTGTGTAGAGAAACAGATAATCAGTAACTAAACCACCATTTACATATCCATGTAGGCTGAGTAATGATGGATTATCTGAACAGAGGGAGACAATCAGTTTTCAAATTTAAGTTTCTCTCAGGCATCTTTACAAAGTGACTTGTATGTTATATATCTTTTAGAATCAGAGAATCCTTTAAAGGTCTTCATTTTACAAGGGTCATTAATTGAAGTTACACAAGACTGTTTCACTATCATCACCAAGTTGACAGTTTAATAAAGGAATTAAAGGAACATTTTCAGGATGAATTCTTAAATTACAATTCAGTATAATTTCAGAAGTTGTTAAACATCACACATCTTTCCAAAAAGTAACTACTGAGCAAGCATGTTGATGACTACATCAAGTTAATCCAAACTTAGCTTTTAAAATCATTACAAGATACAGATGCATACAGAGTTTCATTCAGAAACAAGACTCTACCCTTTAAAATATTCTGACAATATCCTAAAAACTAAGAAAAGTTTTATTTCCACTAAGAAAAGTAGCTCTTTTGGAGTCAGGAAGCTTTAAAAGAATCAAGTTTTCATCTGTTGCCTTCATGAATGCAGGAACAACCAGCTTTAACTACAGGTTAAAAGCAAGCCTCTATCCCATAATTTAATGATAAAGTAAAAGCACTCTACTTACAGCAGCTTTTCAGAATGTGAAAAGACAACTCTAAGAAGGAGACTAGCAAACTATAAGAGTGAAATATTTAGACATGCCTTTCTCTGGCGATCACCTATCTCGTAGACAGTTTTCTATTATCTACAGTTCGTTGCAATAAGACAATAAAATATAAATTCTAAGACTACATAATTTGTTCTCTCTGTGCAACAGTTCACTGTGATTCAGCTAAATTCTGTGGTTTGTTATCTGACAAATTGACTTCGACTTGATTTTAATACATGCTACTTTCTATTTCTCAGAGCTTATGGTCCACAGGAACAAGAATCACAAGTTACACAGTGCCACAGATTTACCATGTGTGTAGCTATTCAAATATGAGAGACTGTATTTTCTTGAGAAGTTATTTAAAGCCTTCTGCAAAAAAACACTAAATGAAAGTATACAAGGCCAAGGTTCCTGGGTCAGTACCTAAAATTTGGAGCAAATGGAAAATGCATAGCTTGGTTAAACTCAGAACTGTTTTCATTGCTGAAAGCATGTACTTGCAGGTTTACTCGGGGTTATTTTTTCTGTTATATTTAAGCATGGGTGGAAAAACAGCAGTAGTTTTGCTGTGGTGAAAATATATCACAGAAGGATAGCAGAGGAGAAGATGGAAGCACAGCTGACTGGTTAAGGTGGAGAAGCTAAAAGGCATGAAGGAGGTGAGTGACAGTGCAGCCTAAGGAGCATGAAACAAATGAAGAAAAATTAGGACAGTCAAGAGGACAGAGACTGCGAGTCTCTCAGTATATGTATACAATTAAGTGCAATTAATCTCTAGTGAGCACACTCCAAATTAGCACATTTAACAATGTGAAGTCGGAATTTTTTACAAATCCTTATCACCCTCCTAGGAAAGCCCCTTTCTATAGCCATCATTTGTCCTCACAGGGCCTGCTGTAAAAGTAAGCATTTAAATCAATTTTCAACATCTTTAAAACTATTCCTGCTGAAACAAAAAGCAGCATCCACACAGATCCAAAGTGATCAATGCCACAAAAGCAATATTCTAGTACAGTGAAATCTGAGCACACACAGTATAAAGCCTCCAGAGAAAATGTACCATGAAATGGAATTAAAGTGGAAAGGAGAGTTCTCAGAGCTTCAGAGGCAACTGGTAACCCCTGGGATTATCTTCTCTCTTCTCCCACCACCACATATAACGTCTCACATGCAACAGAATGAGAAATTCCTCCTTTACATTTATATTTTGTGTCTTTGCTTGTCTGTTTTTAAACAGGACCACTTATGCCACAACTTTTTCTTGTTTTTAGTATTTCTGGATAACAAAGCAAGACTTTACCTTGCTGCTAAAGGCTCACATGAAACATTACAACCACTGGAACCTCCAAATTGCTAATCTTAATCTTCAAAAGCAAACAATAAGGAACCTGGCACTGAACAACAATTTGGCACAGCCTTAGTATTCTTCCCTTGGGTAGTAATGCTGGGATATCTACCTCGTGAGAGCAGGATTCAGATTATATTTACTGCCTTTTAGCTCAGAAGGGCACTGGTGAGTTACTCTTAAACTTCACAGCCCTTTCTTGAAAAGCCCAAAGGCAGACATTATTTCAAGACTATTCTTCTCAGGATCAGCACAGCAACTAAGTCCAAAATAGGTGAAGATTTCACATTACAAGCCTTATGCTCATTCTGACTCATAACATTTTTTCTGGTATAATACAGATGTTAAAAAATCATCACTTAGGTAATATAAACTATAGGTTTGCATCAATAGAGCAGAGCGGGCAATGCCCTCTCTTGCCTGGCTGGTGATGCTGTGCCTGATGCTCACAGGACATGCTTGGCCCTCCTGGCTCCTGGGGCACTGCTGACTCATCTTCAGCTTGCTCTCAACCAGGAGCCCCAGGTTCCTTTCTGTGCTACTGCTTTAAAGCATCTCATTCCCCAGTCTGTCCCCTACATCCAGGGTATTCCCATTCCAGGTGCAGAATGCAGCACTTTCCCTTGTTGAACTACACATGGTTGCCCAGCCCTCTCATTCCTTGAGGTCTCTCCGACTTCAAGAGAGTCAACAGCTCCTCCCAGTTTTGTACTGTCTGCAAACTGCTTAGTATCCCTTCCAGTCCTGTGTCCAAGTTGTTTTTGAAGATGGTGAAGAACAACAGGCCAAGGATCCCTGCAGAACCCCTCTAATGCCAGGTCCCCAGCTGGATGCCAGCCCATTCCCTGTAGCCCTTTGTGCCCGACCAGGGGACCAGTTGCTCACCCATTGCATGATGTGTTTATCCAGTTGTGTGCTGGACATTTCGTCCAGAAGGATCCCATGAGAGACAGTATCCAAAGCTTTACTGAAACATACTGTACTGAACTTGGTATCAATGGAGTTCTTTGACTCACTGTTCACCCCATGATAAAACAATTCTGTAGAGGATCAGTCCTTCAAGTACAATGCTTCTTGAAGACCCAAAGACATTCTGGAAGTGTGTTAGTGTGGGAGAAGGCTTTATTGCTCAACCCTTACTCTCCCAAAGAGATGATATTCAACCCAATTTTGTAACTACTTAGTTCAACTTCTGTGTAACAAGTTGATCTAAATCCATTATGTGCAACATCTCACAGTCCAGTTCTCCTTTAAGAACTGAAGCTATGCCAAAGGAGGAGAAGGTACATCAAAAAATTATGTCTACTATAGATAATTCAAAAGAAGTATCATTAAGGTACCCTTTCAAAGAGATCATAAATTAGATCATACTTCAGGACTGACATTCCCTAGATTTCTGTATTTATCACATTCTCTTCCCACATTGCCCAGTATCAAGTTTAATGTAGTCATTTGACATTATGCAACACTAAGTGACCCTCTGAGATAAAGTCATTACTCTCAGTCCCTTCTGTAGGGCTGCTTGACTGATCAGATGATATAATATTAATTATGCTTCCCAACTCATATTTCACAAGATATTTCATCAGTGGTTGGATCACTCTGTACAAATTCCTCACCCTTCAGAAAAAACAAACAGGATCAAAACAACTTATCTTTCAGAGGGAAGCCAGCTTCTAGGAGCTTTTCCTGTAAATGCTTCTGTTTCTTAGTTACTAATGAACCAATTATTTCAGAAGCTCAGGAGCATCAGAAAAAGAAATCTTTCAGCATCCTCCTTGCTAGTGAAAAGCAAAAAATGGGTTCCCTCAAAAGGAGCTACTGAATTCAGGGAGAAACTCCCTGACGACACCTGCCAGCTGTTCTTGCCCTTGGGCTGCAGCAGCTTAGTACTTTTAAGTCCTTGAAGAAAAACAGAAAGTCTCAGGACTTCGATAAAGGCAAATCTTGAGAACAGTGTTTCACCATCTGTCCAAGCATGGAAAGCCCTCTGCTCTGTCACTGACTTCTAGTTCCATGACATCAAGTTTTTGAACTCTCAGCTGCAAGAGGAAGCACTCATTAGGCACATATGATCAACACACAGAAGAGACTTTCCTCTGTCTGCCTCTTCAGATCTGCTTAGCCCAGATTTTTCTCTTTTTTTGGTGGTGTTTGTTGCTGTTGTTCATTTTGTTTGTTTTAAACCAGTGGCTGAATCTCAGCATTCCTCTCTCCCTCTCATCTGAAAAAGACCACTGCCCCACACAGTCCCTCATCCTGGACTTCCTGCCTTTTTCTTTCCTCTTTTATACACCTGCACAGCTAAGGAAGTAAGGTTTGGCTGGGCTCCATCCTACATCAGCCTGTAAGGCACCTATAAGGGCATTTACCAGCACCACCCCATTCCTACCTCCCACCCCCTCCATTCTTAAGACCTGCTCTTACTAGATTAAGGAAAAAAGAATAAGCACAGGCATCTCCTAAAGGTCTAAAAATGCAGAATGCTTCTGCACAGAATCTCAGATAAGTAATTTTAAAGAACAAAACTAAAACTGATTTGAGGCATACTCCTATTTCTTGGTTCTTCTGCACAGGGAGCTCCCAGTTCAGCTGACTGATTGTTCCACCAATCAGTCCAAATACATGAACTGTCTGAGCAGGCAGGAGAGTTCAGCCCTAACCACAAGGGTTTCCATTCCAGGACCAAACACTTCAGGTCTGTCCTGGGATCTTTCATTTGTGCTTTGAAAATAACCAGTTTTCCCAACCCTGAAAATTTTGTTTTGACAAGGTGCATCTCAATGAGAAAAATTCCTCCTGGCCCTGTAATTTTCTGGATCAAGACAAAGTATTTGGCATTCAGAGACAGAGATGTCAAAGCAAACTTTTAAAGATCTAAATCAACTTGCACAGTATACAGTTTCAAAATAAAGGGAATAAAGTAAAGCCCAATATTTCAGCATGCTACAAAATTTAGCATCACCTAGAGAAATAAATAAATAAAATCATATTCATGTAGGTCAAGTAAGATAGTCTGAAAATGTGGTGCCAACCTGTGTTTATAGGGTTCAAGTTTCTATTGTTTCTGTCTTCAGTGATGGACAGACCTGGGACAAGAACAGTTACCTGCAGAGTTCTTTTGTCCCATGAAGAACTTCCCAAAGCTGGAAAGATTTTTGTCTGTGGTGACTGTAGGACCCTTGAATCCATATGCTCACTGTTGAGGCAGGTACACATTTAGATTGGCAGTAGCTGTTACCAGAAAATGTTATTTTCATTACAATGTCTTTCATCCGTTCTGGTAAGTGTTCCTGTCAAGGATGAGCCACTCAAAAATGCCAGAGGAAAATTACTGAGCAACTATACAGAGGGACAGAAGAAAAATGCAAAATTCAAAAGCAACTATAACTCACAAACTCTTGGAGAGAGGAAAGCAATCCAACAATTTTACTGGGAGATAGCATACAGCACTCATGAGAATTACATTATGATACAAGGAAATTTTACTGTGCATTGCAAATCTAGACTCATGCTTTCTGAAGTGCTCTTTAGCAGAGGACTGTTATTGATGCAGTTGCACAACAGAGCAAGCAAAACATAATAGTTTAGCATGTATTTTTAGAGAGATACACAAGATATAGCTCTAGAAACATCAAGGAATGAACAAAGGCAGAGCTGAAGAATGCTACTGGAGGAGCAGAAGCTATAAAGCTGAAAACGGGAGCAGAACTTCACAAATACACTCACAGATCTAGAAACAAAATTCAGCCTAGGCTACTGGAAGAGCAACTCAGCACTTCATTCATTAGTAACACAGAATCATAGAATTTGGGTGGAAAGACATTTAAAGATCATCTGGTTCTAATATCCCTGCTGTAGTCAGGGACATCTTTCACATAGATCAGGTTGCTCAGAGCTCCATCTAGTTGGCCTTGAACACTTCCAGGGATGGGACACACACAACTTCTTTGAGCAACCTGTTCCAGTGGTTCACCATACTAACTCTCATACAAATTTCTTCTTTCTATTATTCTACCCCACTGTAGTTTAAAATTTTTTCCTACGACATTATAAGCCCTGGTAAAAAGACTCTCTCCATCTTTCTTACAAGTCCCATTTAAGTATTGAAAGGCCAACATAAGGTCTCAGAACATTCTCTCCACTGGGCTGAACTATCTGAGGGCTCACAGGCTTTCCGTGTAGAAGTCTCAGATAACTTCCACAGTCCTCTTGCAGACCCAGTCTAACAGGTCTATTTCTTTCATTTGCTGGAGACTCCAGAGCTGGATGCAGCACACCAGCTGGGATCTCACAAGAACAGCAGGGAAAGAACCCCTTCCCTCGCCCTGCTGGCCACACTGCTTTGGATGCAGCCCAGGATACCATTGGGTTTCTGGGCTCTGAGTGCACACTGCCAGCTCATGTCCAGCCTCTCATCCACCAGCACCCTCAAAGTCCTTATCTGCAAGGCTGCTCTCAATCCATTTTTACCAAGCCTGTATGGATACTGACAATTTTCTTGATCAGGTGCAGGACCTCACACTTGGCCTTGTTGAACATGGGCCCACTTCTCAAGCCTGTCAAGGTCCCTCTGGATGGCACCCTTTCTCTCCAGTGCACCAACTGTACACTCAGCTTAGTGCCACCTCAAACTTGCCAAACTTACTCAATCCCACTACATCCACTAATAAAGATATCTAAATTACTGGTCCCAGCACAGACCCCTGAAGGGCATCACAATCATGTACTATCAAACAGAACAGACGAAAAATGAGGGATATATACAGCTGGAAAAAGCTGAGGAGGTTTAGGATGGAATTCAGATGCCAGATCATAGGTACCTATAGTTCCCTTTAACATAGATGTGTCCCTCATGTTGTCTCATGCCACACCTACAGAGAGGTACAGGATTCCCCTATATCCTGCATCATATCAATTAGTCCCATACAGGGTCTTGAATACTGTAAAAATTTTGAGCAGCTCTAGATGCCTACATTTGGGCAACTGACTCATCTCTAAGCTGCTCGAGCCAAAAAAAAAAAAAAAAGCAAAGAACATCTGTCAAAGCCGGACTTCTGTCTCCTCTTGCTGAGGTTTACAATGCAGTTATTTAAGCTGGTTCTTTAGGACATACTGAACCAAGAGCATTTAAAAGGATCTTTATCTTATGCTTATAACTCATTGGTTTCTCTGTACCAGCCAGCAACTGGACAGTCCCAGTGCTGGCTGAGCAGAGGGACAGACTGAGCTGGCAGCTCCACAGAGCCATGGAATTGCAACATTTGAGTGTCCAAGTTAAAAAAAGGTACCACAGAAAAACATATAAACATCACTTCATTGTAAATAATCTGTATTTTCACTAAGCAGGAAAAACTCTAAATCTTTCCACTTTCCATACCAAAACATCCCAACAGAGTTAAGCTCCCCCAAGTTTTCAAATTACTATTTAACAGTCACCCTTCTCAAAGAGCTGTGGTACAAAGCGTAGCTAGTTTTTCCAAGATCACAAATCCTGTAGCACTGCAAGCCTGGCCACCAATCTGTCATCTCATCAATGCAACCAGCTCAACAAGAAGAAAAACCAACCAAATAAATCAGACACACTAATCTTCACAAACCTTTTTCTCATTGAAAGAACTCACATCTACACTTTATTTGTAAACAGAGTTCTCCAGTTAAAAAAAAATTACTCAATAGAAAAACAATCACCAGAAAGCTATTTAAAAAACAACACCACACACAAACCCAAAAACTTCAGTTTACAATTTCATAGGTTTTAAGAAAAACCAACCAAATAAATCAGACACACTAATCTTCACAAACCTCTTTCTCATTGAAAGAACTCCCATCTACACTTTTTTATTTGTAAACAGAGTTCTCCAGTTAAAAAAATTACTCAATAGAAAAACAATCACCAGAAAGCTATTTAAAAAACAACACCACACACAAACCCAAAAACTTCAGTTTACAATTTCATAGGTTTTGCATCTACTAATGTTTAGAGATTGCCAGAGCAGAATGCAATCAAATCTGTACTGTTTTTACCAGTCCTAGTTGAGGGTAGCAGTTTATTTTGGTTTTAACAAATGCAAATTAACTCCCTCAGAAGCTCATTGTCACTGTGGCTCAAGGTTCACTACCCGAATTATCTGCTGTATGGCTTGTCCCTGCCAAGGCAGTTATGTGTAGCACCTTTACAAATGGCCAGTGCTTTCATCCTCAGTTACAACACATTTGAGAGCCGAGCATACAGGAGAAGTTCCGCCAGTGAAGCTCATTCTCCAGACGTCATCTGTTTGCCTTCCAAATCCTAAAAAAGTAAAAGTACTTGACAAATTCATCCAGAAGAGATTTACTTCTCTTTCCTGCAATCCCTCTGAGCCAAGGAGCTGACTACAGAAGTACAGACAGGTCAAGTTGAATCACAGACTTTCCTTACTCTAGGACTGCAAAGCAACTCATGAACCACCCTCTTGCTACAGCAATCAGCTCAGGTTATTCCTCCAGTCTGCTGCATTAAGCATGCATACCAAATACTAATATGCAGTCACTCTTGTGCAGTCGGTGCCAGAATCCCTGGCTACAGCTTAATCAGTAGCAAAGGATCCATGCATTAGTTCTGCAAGACAATCTCACAAGCTACAATGAGTCTGTCCCCAAACAGTAGCAGAAGAGAGGAACTCTGAGGCAAGACCTAACTTATTTTTTCAAAAGTTTATCCCTACCCCATCTTCAGGCCACTTCTAGAACGCTTTGATTTTCACCAATGGGGATCTCATTAGACCATTTTCTCAATACATGGGAAACCAGTGTATTCGCTCCATGCATGATCCCCACCAGCCCTGGGGCTGGATCTTACTTCTTCACTTCAGTCAGACAGCATAGCCTGTCCAGCAGGTCTGCTGTGCAGCCAGATTGAAAGACAGTCATAACTCTCCACAGATATCAGCCTGCCTCCACCTCAATCCTTCTTTCCTTCCCTTACTCTCCCCAAGGTATATGCAGTTAAAGAGGATTGTGGTTTAAGGTACAGATGTGAACTGCAATTGTGTTGGTGTTAAAGCTGATGGGACTTCCATTTCTTGCCACTTTTCCTTGGGGACACCTTCAAAATAAAGGGGAAAGCGAGCAGCAGAGGAAGATTGCTGTTCAAGCAGTAAGCACACTGGTTTTCAGAAAGCAAGAGACAGGATAAATTGCAAGGGAGAAGCAGCTTGGTAAGACAAGCAAAAAAAACCCAAAAAACAGCAAACCATTAGAGAGCTTCAAGTAAGCTGGACAAATGGAAACACAAAAGAGAGAGGCATCCCTCCAGTCAAGTCTAAAAATTACTCCTTTTGAGGAAGGTGAAACTGTGCACAAAGCTTCCCCTCCACCCAGCTCCAATTTTAACAGCACAGAGAAGCAGTGACCATGCAGTAATAAAGCTGAAAATGGATAGGTCGCTTAAAGGAATTAAACTCATTCCATGTTAGTAGTTTCAGAGCTACATGTTTCCCCATCTGACACTAACCTTAAATCAAACAGCACTTGCAGGAACAGAATACATTCACAGAGAAGATGCTAGAGAAAAAAATGTAGAAATTCAAATAGCAGAGGCTTGGCTTGACATGTATTTTCAGAGGAAAAGTTTTCCCTCTAAGTGAACCTGCTCTGCAAGACTTATGTTTTCATCTCAGTTCACCCTTAAAATGTACTTTTGAAGTACTGGGTCATCTTATAGTGTAACTATCAGCATTTAAAGCAGCATAAACCAGCACCCCTGTTGAAAGCAGTGGTTTCTCTTTGCCCAGAGAAAGGTGGTGATTTTCTCCCCCACGCCTCACTCCCCTTGTCTCCTTATGCCTTATGATGCACTCACACCATCAGTACTGCAAGCCAAACAGCCTTACTCTCAGAGGCAAAATTAAACAGGAAAAATATTTGACAGGCTAAGTGTTGCTGTGAAGCAGAAACAAGCACAGCACAGCTCCCAGTGAGACATAAAAACTATCTTAGTTATCCACCATGTTAGAAGTGAGTAGTAAGTAAAATCCTACATAGCACATAAAATTAATTACCAGTACCAAAGTGTTAAGCTAGGAGTGAAATGTGTTATTCAAAAGAAGCACAGACTTAAGGACTTCAAGAATTGGAGAACCAGCCCCTAATTTTTCCTCCTCTACACTCCCTACCATAAGGCTTGTGATTTTTCACCTTTTGCAACCACAGTAACCTTGAGGCCACGGGACTCGTGGTAAACTCATCAATTTCTCAGATAGCACCTTCTAGACCTTCCCACCAACTGCTGCACCCATCTCACACATGCCAGCTTGACCTTTAGAAAATCCCCTGCAGAAACAGACCTAATGTTGACTTGAAGACTCCAAGTGACCAAGAATTCACTGCACTCTCAGGCTAGCTGCTACTGTGGTTTACAGCCCACAGTATCGAATTCTTCACTTATTTCGGTCTGAGTTAAATTAACCATACAAATGACTTTGCTTAAAAGTAACTACCTTGCAAAACATGAAGTATGTCACAACAGTTTTAATTAATAAGATGGACCTGAAGTAATAAAAGTTGTATCTGCCTCAATTTTCCCAAGATAACAGGTTGGTTAATATTTATAAGGTTCAATAACTTTTCAGTCTTTTCACAAAACAGTTAGATGTATATCAGATTAAACAGTTAAGAGTTACTAGCAAAAGCAAATAGAAATTGAATTTTTCATAGACTGCTACCATTATGTATCACCACACTGCTGTGGAACCCTGCAAAGCACAGTCCAGGCTCCTCCACCCCTCTGCCACTAAGCTGGTTTCTGATAAGGGAGCCAGTTTTCATTTAGCCTCAGATTATGCAGACTTGTTAGACAGTTTTATCTTCACTAGCATTTCTGAAACTGTTGTATTTGTTGCCATCAGCTTTCTTACCTTTTCCTTATACATAACTGCTGGAGTTATTTTAGCCACCACTTCCATTTCTTACCAGAATGGTTTATGTTCTGAGAAGACATCTGCAGAGCTGGAGGTACTGGGGACACTATCTCCTATCACTATCTCCTTGAAGTTAAAAATATTTGCGCTTTTTATATGATAATGTTTTCCTTTCACGCAATTTTTACTCTTTCAGCTTTGCAGTTGCACATGGTACCTTACATTCTTTTTTCTACTTTTCCAGTTTGAAGGAATTAATTGGGTAAACAAGTCAAAAGCTGTAGATGGAAGTGCTGCAGTATCAGGGCTGTAGATCACATCTGCTTTTAGAGATTGGTAAAAACTTTCATGCCTGAACACCTTGCCCAAAAATATACATCTGTTCCTTGCAGCTACCAAAGTAGCACACTGCTGTACTGCAGACAACAGTTCCTTTTTCACCTCAGGCATCTTTTTTGCTTTAGCATTGTAGATTATGACAGCAGAAAGTTCATTGGAACACTTAGATTTAAAATAGGTAAGTAAGCCTCTGAATGTGAAACTTCTGCTCAAACATCACTATATAAGTAAAAACACTTATTACCCAGGTAGAATTAAAAGTATTAAGTCGGAAAATAAAGGAAAGGTCAAATGGAAATGGCAGAAACATAGAAACCCTTGTGTTCTAACAACCAGCAGGAACAGCTTATGTTCAGGTCACTAAGATGCATCCTCCTCCTTTCTGGCAACCAGAATTTATTCAGATGCAGTAAGTCCTTGTGCATAAAAACCTCCTGCAATATCTTTTATACAACAGTCTCCAGTTATTGACATGAGCAACAGTGAGGTTAAATCCTTTACAATTCCTGTCTCCAAAATGATAGATCATTCAGATATACAGTGTTTAAAAAAGACGGAAAAAAATAGACATAAGGACATTTTTATTGGCTTTTCAAAAACAAAAGAAACAAATGCTCATCACTACAATATAGTGAGGCTCCAGGTGATCCCAGAATCTCTGCAGGTTTATATATCACTACATAAAAAAGTGGAGGGGGCAGGAACTTTCCAAAAGTCTCCATCTTAACTGAAGTTGCTCAGAAGTATCCATTTCATGGAATTCAAGGGAGGAAACAACACAGCCAAAAAAGGCAGTAACTCACTACATGGAGGACAGGAAGACAACATTGGCCAGAGCTGGGACACACTCCCTAGAGGGGCCCACTAGATGAGCAGCTTGGGCAAGCAGACAAACACACAGCAGACAGGCCAGCTTGTCTGCTTTGTTTCTACCAGAACTTTTAATGGAAAGGACACTAACCCACAGAACATTTCTCTTGTCAGATTCCTTGGACCAGAAATGGTCAAAAACTTAAGAAGGCGCCAGGGTGGAGGAAAAGACAGATGAGAGGGAAAAGGCAGCTAAAGAGAAAATGATTTAGTCAAGACCAAAGTAAGCTGACACTCTCCATTCCCAATTGTTCAAATAGTTTATCTTACAATTTGGATCATAAAACTAAATAAAAGATAAGCATTGCAAAATAAGCACAAAACATTTAGATCTCAATGGGAGTGAAAGTTGAATATTTCCATGTCGGCTGCCTGTCATCCCATACTTGACAGTGTTCCAAGCTTCCTACAAAATTTGCTATGAAATTATCTTCTCATTTCCCAGTGACATAGTCTGCTGCCCATGCTGTCTTTCACGTAACACTTTTCTTCTGTGCTGATCCCAGCTGTCCATTGAGCAGGATACAGATACTTTGAACAATATAATAAATCTGTTTTTTCCACAATTTGGTTTTGCTCCAAATATTTCCAGCATGACCAAAAAGAAGAAAGAGGGAAGAATAAGAAGAGCTATAAATTAAAAACAAACCAAAAAACTCCAGAGGCTATAAAGTACCATCAGCATAAAGATCACCATATCAGATGTTGTTTGTGGATAAGAGAAAATATTTGGAATTCAGAATTTTTATCCAAGTTCTTTCTAGCACATTAAGTGGAAATTTAGTTTCTTCTTGATCTGTCAGTACAAAGCTCTCTCTCCTTCCCCATACAGTACAGCCATATTAATGAATTACTCAAAAGGTGAATTTTCTTTAAGGCTTTAGTTAAGCATTATGCTAAGCATCTCAGCCATAATGGCAAAGTCATGATTAAAGAAACTGTAAGTCCTTCTGTCAAAGAAAAACTATAGAGTATTTTCAAAGACAACAGAGGAAAGACACAACACAGCAAAGCTTAAAGCCAAGTTGTGAACCAAGCTGCTGAACCTCAGAACTCCATATGCAACAGGCAATACAAAACATAGACATGAAAGAAACTAATCATTGAAAGCTTGAGCAAGTAGAAAGTTAACCTCATGAACTATAAATGATGTTTACATTAGCTCTGTTCTCCCAATATTACAGCCTTCAAGCTCCCTCAGTAGCATGTGTAGCACCAACTGACAGCTTGGTTTGTTATTAAGTGTCTGGCTCTGAGGAATACAGTGTTTAATACTACACACAGTCTCATTGATGAAGATCTCTTTTGTGCAGCTGTAACCCCTTCTCCACCAGTAATTCATTATGCAGGAACTGAGAACATTTTCAGACAAACACAGTCCTTCAACCTTGACTCAATATAAAAAGCAGTTTGTCCTCTACTGCTTCCTGTAGCTATTACAGATCCTTCCCATCATATTAGTATTCAAACACACAGGATTGGTGAATTATGTGCAGAGAGAAGAAAGCACAACTACTCCTTCCCCATAACAGGTATTTGGAAGGAATCATCTTACCAAACAGATTATCTCCACACACACTTCTAATAGCAAGAGTGACAACAGCTCCTACTTCCTATGCAAAATGTAAGGCAACACTGCAATCCATTTCCCTACCCAATAATTAGTATTATAAAACCACAGGAATGTTACTCACCTGACTCAATCTCCCTAAAATGAAGAGAGCAAGATAATAGAAGTCTGAAAATGTAAATCTTTACATGCAAGATAGTTAAAGAAAAAAGGAAACACTTTCCCAAGGCCCAAATCAGGACATTTCTCATCATCAACTACAAGATGTTCCACCAGACTTGATGAGGGACTACAAAGACATTTAACACAAATCTTGAGACACCTCTTCTTTTCTCACCTGATTATTCCATTATCTAGTTCTGGAAGAAAGCCTTTATTTGAAAGCACAAACACCATATCAGCTAAAAATAAAACTTATGAGTGAGCCCGAAGTTACAGTTAGGCAAATTCCTTGTCACCAATAACCACTGTCTTGGATGGCACCTCTCCCTTGACTGCTCAGACTAACCATGATTACTACAGCAACAAGCTGGACAGCTTGCTCCCCACATTCTCCTCTCCTCATGTGAAGAAGTTTGAGTCCTGTCCCCAAAGAGGACCCCAGCTACTTCCTGCAGCTGGAAGCACATACTTCCCCACTCATTCTGACACAGGAATGAATTTTCTGTTAAAAAACATTTTATTCTGACTAGGTTTTCAAACATTTTCCCTACAAGACACCACACACACCCCTCAAGAAAAATAAATTAAAAAACCCACTCCAAAACCCCTCTCTATCATCCTTCTAGGAAGAGAAAGAGCATCCTGGAAGATCACAGTAAAGGTCCAAAGCTGAGACTGCTGCTCACATTTGGAAAATCTGTGACACCCTTTTGCAAAAAGCAAGCAGAAGTCAAAGCTGCACTAACACAAGGCTTCTTTTACAGAAAATTAACAGTCTACTAATAAAAGAACTTCCTCTAGAATTAATATGTAGGGGAAGAGATTAATCTATGTACTCATTTGCCTATCTTCTTACTCAGTGTTTAATTGTTGATGTGGTCTTGTAAAGGTCTATTTGAGCCCAATCCAAGGTGATTTTAAGTCTACTGGACAGAGACTTATTAGAGCTTTCATCTCAAAAAAAAAAAAAAAGCCTGGATTGGTGAAATACCACAGTAAATTCAGTTTATAGCTAATTAAGATGGATCAGTGGTGGCAGAGTGCAAAAGAAGGCAGGAGCAAGGAACAAGACAAAAGCATAATTCAACCATTACAGGATGACCCACCAATCATTTAGCATAAGCAACATTAGGAAAACAGATCAGGAAACACAGAGCTCTGACAGCTCACGACCCACTGGCATTAACATTACCTTACACAAATAAATAAGTGGCCCTGCTTGAGCAAGAAGGTTGAACCAGATTCTCTCCAGAGGTTCCTTCCAACCTCAGCCATTCTGTGGTTCCAATGTCATTCAGGTATCAAAACAAGTAAGAAATCAAGAAATGCAGTTTCCAACTTCAGCTTTGTTTCCTGCAATTTGTAGGAAACAAATTTGTACCATCTGTACTATTGCAAGGCCATTAAGTTAAGAGTTCAAACTATTAAGCTAACATTCCTTTATCATTACATCTTATTAGTAATAAAATCAGTTTTATTTTACAAAGCTTTAATAGCCTAATTCATTACCATCAGGTGTCTTAATCCCCAAAGAGCAATGAACAAATACAGAGCATACTGAATAGTTATAGAATTATTATTCTACAGTTTTCATCTAGTACAAGTTTCTCCTGTAAATACCTATAGTTAATTAAAAGATAAAATTGCTGCCCCTTGGAAATCCATAGGGAGCAAAGCTGACTGCAACTGAATGCAGGTTTTTTTCAAGTTTCCTGTGTCAACTTTTACTCAATTTATCTAATAAGTAGGATTGCCAACATCTAGGCTCAAAGCACATCTATCACAACAATAAATGCGTTGGAATTTCACTTTCTGAAATACTGTTTGAACAGGATGTTTCTGACTACCTTTATATCTAAAAGCCATCCGTGCCATCTGTGATGCTCTGTATTTCATTTCGAGAGGTCATACATATTAAGGATTTAGGGCTTTTTGAAAGAAGTGCACTGCAAACACATCTTAATTTATTTGTGTGCAGTTTATAACAGTGTCACTGTAAACAGCACATAATAGCATCCTGTCTTCTCTTTTTTTCCCCTTCCAGAGTGTACTCTGCCTGCATGTCACTGAGTTTAAAAGGAATGGGATCTTTTTGTTATTCTTAGGGTGATGCATTTCAAATGGTACTTGATGAATTTGTCTTCATTAAGAAATGGTAATGAAAAGGGCAGTATATTAGACAGCATCACAGCATCTGACAAAAGTAAAGACCAACTGCTATTTCAAATAATTTAGACCAAATACTACACCTCTAATTTTCCCACCCCAAGAGATAAAAACTAAAAGCTTAATTCATTCTGCATAACAAGCTTTGTACAGTAGAACAATTTTATTTGGGAGGAATAGGACCGAAGGAGGAAGATGGAGACTGACATAAGCGATTATCACTGATCTAGTGATACACAGCTGTATATCTTATTTATAACCCATCCACAGCTCTACCAATATCCTTCTGGAGGTGACTTAGGAAGAAGTGTAAGTGCTTTACAGGGTCTGGCTCTTTCCACAACAGCAGTAGCACCTCTGATGATTTTGGGGCATAGGAGATAGGCTGTTAACCCTCCTAGATATTGGTGCTTCCCTCACACTTCATGCTTGCCATTCAATTTCACATACTGAAGCAGAGTGAAAAATTCAAGCACTAACACTTATATTCTCACTCCCTTTGAAAGACACAAAATGTTTCTATGTTCAGACCTCTTCAGCACAATGATTAGTCTGTAGAGAAGTCACAGCCAGCCATAAAAACAACATGTTTCTGGACTTTGGAAACATGACAGGTACTTGGCCACCCTATTTCAGTTCTCAAGGTGCAACTCTGGGCCTGAACAACACAAAGATGACATTGGGATGAATAAATTAATAATTTCATAAAGTAGTTGTTGAATAGAACATTCTGTAACCTATAAAGTAAGCTGATTGAGTTTCCTGGTTTTCCCCCTCCAATCAGACAAAGTAAGACACCTGATACTTCTCAATGCTTCTGTACATCCAACCCTTTCTACATATCAAAACAACTTAGAGCAACTCTTCAGTAGCTTCTGTACAACACTCTAGACATGTCAGAGGAGAAACAAAATTATCAGTTTCCATCCTGAAGAAGATCTATGAAGAGGCTACTGCACTGCCAGGAGCCCGTGCACATCAGGAAATGAATCTTGTGAGAGGACTGCAGATGCCAAGCACATCAGTCTCCCCCAGAAGATCCGAAAGGTGACAAGAACTACTTTTCCACACTGCAGCTTAGTAGTTACACTAAGAATTTCTACCAGGCACCTGCAGAAGGCAGCAAACAACCAAAGAGAGAGAGTCTTCTGCCATTACTTTTACCTGCTATTGTTCAAAGACAGTCTCCTTTACAGGAGAGAGCAAAAACACCTGCTGGGTTGCTGACAATACACATGGCACACTGTGCCTAGGATTTATCATCCGCTCAATGAAAAGCCAGGAAAGAGACAAATACTACAGGAGGATACTACACAGAAGTCAAGAGAAAGTTATTCTAATGTCTCCAAACCTTCCCCAGCCTTGGGGCTTTAGAGATGAACTGCAGCACAGAACAATATATAAAGCCACATCCACCAAGAATCCTCTTAACATGAACATCATATGTTTTCCTATATGCTTTGTGTATACATGACCTCAAATGTAACAAGTGAGTTAAAAAACAGTCACCCCATCTAACTGAGCACAAACCCTTTGTCCTTTCTGCTCTCCATTAAAAGCTGACTATGTCATCTTGAAAAACATTGACGACTTAGTGATAAGACCTTTGCAATTTCAGGGACATACCATGCCCCACACCTACTATCCTCCTAATGCCGTACACAGTCACAGCAAATGTCAAATTAAAAAAGATGTTCTAGAATGCCTTAGAAGTTCAGTTCTGTTTTAGAAGTGATCTTCAAGGTTGCTTGGGTTTGTTTGGGTTTTTTTGAAGGTGGTCACAGGCTTTGACACCCATCAAAGGTAATAAGGTAATCCTCTGATTCATTTACTCTGTGAGGTTCTTAGAGAACTGTGGCCCCATTGCTGCAGTTGACAAGTCACCTACTTGTCGTCATCTGCCATTTATGTCCCCCAGTCACACTCTATATTGTCATAAAGTCCAATTACTTATTTTATAAGGGCTTCTTTCAGATGTCAAGAAAGACTGAATTGTTAAAAGAGAGGAGCATATGCAAAATTTGACTCAGTCTGATTATGTAAGAAAAACTCTCTGAAACTCAGTTGTAAAGAAATTGAGCTGCAATTGAACAACTGGAATATGGTTTATGCAAAAAAAAAATTCAGTTTTCACAATGAAATAATACATAAAGGTGAATATGGTCACAACATGAGCAGGGCTGATACCTATGGAGCAGAATGGGAGTAGGAATATTGGCAAAAGAAAGAATACAACAGTTCTTTCCTATAATATGCAAAAGTTTACTGTTTGCAGAACTCAGAGGAAAAGGAAGATTAATACTACAGATCATGAAACGACCTAGTTTTAAGAGGCAGATACCCATTTCATTGGAATGACTTTTGTACATCTCTTGAGTGCTTGGCAGACATCAGGGTAAAGCTTGACATCCATTCCTCCGCTTGTTTCAGCACACACATTGTGCTCACAGGTAGCTGGACTGCCTTTCAAGGCATCAGAGAAATGCCCACCCTAAGCTGGGAGGGCTCTTCTGGCAGCTGAACTTCTCACCTGCTTTTGGCTTGTCCACACATAACAGCAAGTCTCAGCCCACTTCTGTTACCAAAAACACATGCTGTGGTGTAAGAGGAGAGTTCCATACACTTCTGCCCTGCACCAGAGACACACTCAACGCAAAAGCCTCAGTGGTCACCATTCTTCCCATTTAGGGAAGGATTCATAGGACAGCACTGCTCTCCCTCAGGCTGCTCACACAAGTGTTTTGGTTTACCTGATACCAGGCCTTTCAGTGTGATTCACCTTCCAGACTGATGTACTGAGCAGCACCAGAACTGCAGATGTCAGAGGAGTTACCAAAGCACCCTAGTCAGAAATGAAAGTCTTAAAAAGAGCAAGACTTCAGGGAATGTCCTATGCAGATGTGCCCATATACACACCCCACATCCCCCTTCCTGTTTGCCCTAAACTCGTTAAATCTAACAAAGAAACTGCTTCATGGGGAGAAGGGGCAGCTGGGGAGGTGGGGAGAAGGAGAGAAGCAGTGTTTTACAGAAGGGATAGGGAAAGGGATAGGGAAAAATGAGCCTGAACAACAGTAAGATGTGAGCAGATATGCCCCAGTTGCAACAAAATTTAGATGACAAGCTAACTCATGCTCACTTGCTCTCTAAAGATCCAGAAGGTAGTGGAAAAAGGCAGGACACCAGAAGAGTCACAAACTTCTAAGCTGTGCTCAAAGGACTCATAGTTTCACACATGAAAAATGGTTCTTCTGCTAAAGGTCCCAACTTTTTGCTGCTTCCAAGGCACAACAAGAAAGCAGGTTTCCTTTCCTGAACTTGAACAGCGCAACAGAGAGCACATAGGTAGAACAGTATCTATCTATCAATAATAGAATGCAAGTTTCAAAAATTGTCCTGAGATTATTAGAGAAGGCACTGGGAGAGTGGCAGGGCACGTGCACAAGTGGGACAAGGCAAGAACAGAACCGGTGAATGCAGATGAGCTCAATGAACAGACGAGCACAAGACAAAAATATGGTAATTCGAAAAGCCAGCATAAAACAATTGAGGAAAAAGATGGTGAGAAGGCGAACTAACAATGAAATGCAATCAATTGCAAGAAAAATAGCAGTCAATACCAGACTACACTAAGACAGAAATCTATTAACAATCAGTTATGGTGAAACAGCAATAAAATGTACTCAGTAAAATGACCAGCTGAAGGAAATTTTTTTTTTCACATGTCTAAACTACAATTTCCTCTACACAGTTACCATATTTTTGTTCATTCAATTAAATTAAGCCCCTGCTTTCTCTAAACAATAACTGCAGTACGTATGAGACTATGAAGAAATATGGCTATTTATTAAGGAGCCATATTTGACCTTGGGGTAGGGGCTGCTCCCAAGGGTTCATGTAAACATTTGGGAAAGAGCTATTCATGTTATCATGGCCCCACTTCAGCAACCTGTATCAATTCATTCACATACATCAGAGGCAGGGGCAGTTGTTAGTCTCTTTGGGAAGACAAGACCACAAAGATTAAGAGGAGGACAACTGGTAGAAATCTAATCAGATTCCCCTCCACAAATATATGCCACACTGTATCCCTGGAACACTGTCTTTAAGGTTTACTGAAGTCCCAGTCAAACTGTAGGGATTTGCATGGGTCCATCTCCCTGGCAGTAAGAGTAGGCTCACCTACATTCCTTCAGCAGTGGAAGCAGTGGGCTTTTCATGTTTGTGCTCACAAACCAGAGATCATGATGCTGCTGCAACTTTTTTGGGAGTTTCTTGTCCTCCTGCCTGTGAAGATCAACATGTATTTCCTAAGCTCCTCCACATTCACACCAAGGCAAGGGATCACTGGAATGCAGCAATCATAGCCCAGTGTGGCTGAAATTCATAAATACCACTTTCCAACACTGAACAAACGAGGCATCAAAGAACAGTATTCAGCCAGCACCACCAAACTTTTTTTCACCCTTCACAAGTTCAAATTTGTTGCATATGAAACTATGACATTCTAAGGGGTTACCTTCTATTTGGCAAGCAAGAGATCTCTAGATACAGCTTACCCTATCCATCTTCTAATGGGAAGCATTGGATGCAAGCAATAAACTCGGTCTTTTCTCAGTAGCTAGGTTAGGAAGTTTTATTTAATGAAATGAGTTTCTGCCTGATGTTTTAATTTGGGCTCACAACATTGTAGAGCTTAAATAAAAGGTCTCTTATCTACTTGGCTGACTTTTTTTTTTTTTTTCAAAACTGAGATATACCTGCTATTGTGTACGCTCACTTTTGTTAAGACACAAACTAATAGAACTGATGTACTGCACAAGGAAACTTGAGCAGGCAGCCTTGGTGGCAGTACATACACTGGTTTATCACAGAAACTCAAAAGCCGTTCATGAAAGAAGATGGTAACAGATTTCATTTCCCTACAGCACTGCAGAAGGAAACAATCAGTTTTGAAAAGGACTATTTCCAAGCTAAAAACTAGCTAAGGCCCTGTGATTTCAGAGATAACAGCTCCTGGTGTGTCCTCTCAAGTAACTGGCAATCAATCAATGTGGCAAATTAAAGCCCTATTTACACAGGCTCGCAGAAACAGGATATGATACAATACCTTTAAAAATCTGACAGAAGGCAGACAACTGTTTATGTTCTGTATATCAGGGACAGTTTCACTGAACTTTACTTCAGCTATAGAGCCACAGCTTTCAGAGTGCAGGAGGTTTAGTTTTGCAAGCTCCATGACTTCCATCTCACTTTGAGAATACAAGTTCTTCTCACAAAGGAGAGCTATGTGTGCTTGTACAGCCATAATATCTGTCCTTCCATGCCAGCCACATCTGTCTACGCTTTTCCTCAAATACTTCTGTCCAAACTCTCAAGACTGTCTCCTAGGTTGGGGGGTGGGGAAGTGATGGTGGTGCAGTCACAGCTACAGAAACAGAGGCAAGCATTTAAGAACTGTTTCAGTAACTTAAACTTTCCTGGAACAGACATCAGAGCTTTTAAACAATGCCAAGGGCCAAGTCATTGTTTTGTTGTGTGAAATACAGTCCTTTCCTTTGGCCCTTGGAGATCACAGAACCACGGAATGGCCTGGGTTGGAAGAGATTTTAAAGACCACCTAGTTCCAACCCCTCTGCCGTGGGCAGGGACACCTTCCACTAGACCAGGCTGCTCAAAGCCCCATCCAGCTTGGCCTTGAGCACTGACAGGGATGGGGCATCCCCAACTTCTCTGGGCCTGTTCCAGTGCCTCAATACCCTCACAGTAGAGAATTTCTTCCTACCATCTAACCTAAAATTAGTCTCTTGCAGCCTGAAGCCATTCCCCCTTGCCCTGACACTACATGCTCTTGTCCTAAGCTCCTTAAGCCTGAAATGCCACACGTCTTCCTCACCACCCCCACAATACAGTTATGTTTGTGATATTGTAACAAGTATCCTATTAATTTGAATAGTCAGATTTGCTATATTAGGCCATCTGGCTTTATAGCACACACACTGTAACTAGCTCTATAAAGTTTCCCGAAAAAACAGAGTTTTCTAACAAACAAGAAAACCCCCGCATTTATGAATACATAAAGGTTTTAGTCACTTGGGAGAGCAATTTAATTCACATTTAATTACAGAATACAATCATCTAATTTAAGTTTACACCATAATAATATAGTAATGAACTTAAACAGCCTACAAATACGAAGTTTTTAAGAACCTGGCCATACTCCTGGGAAAGCAGCCCATTACCAACAAGCCAGCCAAGTATCCCTGAATAATAACTACAGCAAGATGGCCCAGTGTCAGACCTTGTCCACCCTTTCCTCCACTGCTTTCTATACCTCTGCCAGTATGTGCTGCAGATACTGGTCTAGCATATTTTGATTTTCAAAGTGCGGGCAACAAAAAAAAAGACCAAAAAACAATTCTGTGAAGCTTTTGGGAGCAGAAAACGGAGAAAAGGAGTAACTCAGAACCTCCAGCTAAAATACTAATGGAGGGATTTTTACCCAGTTGGTGTAAAAATAACCCCTTGGTTATCCAACTAACCAAGATGCAGTCCAATTCACCATCCTCACTTCTGCAAGGTGTCACTAGTTTACAGATTCACTTCTTTTTCTATTTATCGGACAAATTCTATCTACAGTCATTTTCCCACCCTAAAGACTTCTAAAGAGCACAGATCTACAGGACAGTGGTAGTCAGGAACCATAGTTCAGTTTTCTCAGCGTTAGGGCGTGTAACAGAAGACAAGAAGTCAAAATAGGCATGGTCCTGCAAGCCTGGGCTGGGGCACGTAAACATTTTGGGGACCTAATGCCCTGAAGGGCAGAGTACAGCAGAATAACAAGGCATTTAAAACTGCCCCCCTCACACTGCACCTTTTCCTCAAAGCTCATCAAGATTCAAAACCAGCCTCCTGGAGAGAAACATCCAATCCTACACACCCATGGTTAAAGAAGCAGATGCTGCACGCAGAACTAGGAAGCAGCCACGGCAGGTTTCACAAGGGTGAGCAAGTAGCAGTAACTAACTATACGTGCCCCTACCACCTGCAACCCAACAAAGTCCTGCTGCTGACTGGGAGAACTGCTGTATCTAAATAAGCCTCAGTAACAAAGTAGCAACTGAGAGCACTAGTAACACACACACCCACACTCAATGTTGATATTTACCTGTGTGTTTTTCTATTCCCATCCCAGAGAACTTCAGAAATAAGAGGTGAGGAGAGCAAAATATCTCTAGCCTTTCCACTGAATTAATCTGTTCCTACTTCTACCCAGACCACCTCTATTATTTCCATTGAGACTCAAAAACAAAAGCAGGGGTAGTTTGAAGAACAGGACCCCCCCAAATCACAGCTGTGGCACAGCTCCTTCCTGGTCTTCACTGGCATTTAAACTACTTATTCGAAATTATTTTATCAAACCTTTGAGCAAAAGTACTACACAGAAAAGCAGGATCTGAAATCCAAATCCAAGAGAGGGCTAGATGGCAGTGAACCAGTGGCCAGCTGCCCGTCAGCTCTCTCAGCAGCAGGGCATCACTGCTCAAGGCCAAACAGAGAAAGGACACAAGCTTGTCATTACGAACGAGATTCTGCAATGCAGCCGTGCGCTACCAGCCCTTGGTCATTTTTGCACCCCCAATGCTGTAAGGAAGATCTAGACCTAGGAATTACCCATCACCCTGCATTTAAGGTGATGGCATGTAAGCAGCACCACCTCAGATAAAAACTCCAGACTAAAATTCTTCTTCCTTCTAAGTACATTCTCAGCTTTCTCTTCTTCCTCTTCTCTTCCTCACTTGTTTGGGGGGGTGAGGGGAGAGAAAGTCAAAGTAAAACATTAGTCAGAGCACCAATAAAATTATTCTTCCCTCAACTCTGTATCACTTCATTCTGCCTTCCTCTCACACCCGTCTTTCACAGATTTTACTACCTGCTATTGACTGTGCAGTGCTATTTTCAGTTGCCTTTAAATATCACTTTTAACACTATTTTGAACTGAACCTCAGAAAATAATTCAGATAGCCCAAGTCTCGTACTTTTGTACACTTATGACCGAGCAGAGTACTTCATTCAGTTTTTCAGCATACAACAAACACAATCACTGCTCTAGAGAACTTGTCAGATAAGACCCTCTAGTGTCAGAAAAGGCTATAATAGTACTTGTTTTACTGCAAGACTGAAGTTACAGTGTTGAGGCCATGGAAGCTTCTTTCTTCTCACCTGCTCCCAGTTCCTCATCCAGGTAAAGAAGGCCCCTTGGCTCACTAACATATTTCACTTTGATTCTCTGCTGCTGGCAGCTCCACTATTAGTTTGCTCTGTGGTCGAAGCTCAAGTAGCTCAGGGATTTAGCCTGTCAAATACCAAATACCTCCACAGATGGAAGCTCCCCAGCCTCTCAGGGCCCCTGTTTCAGTGTTTGATTGTCTTAACAACGAATTGGAATTTTTCCTACGGCAAATTGTGCCTGTTGCACCTTTTAGGGCCTGAAGCAGATAGCTTGTAAAACAAACCCACCAAGAAAACCCAATGTGTTAGACAACCCTACAGGCTTACACCCAGTTTGGTATTAAACAGATCCTCTTAGTGCTGTATTGTAGAAGTCTATAACCCCAAAAGCTTTTAGCAACTGGAAAGAAACTGGACAGTGTATTTAGTCCACCAGCAGATACACTGTCCTTTCCTTGACCTCTGCAGCCCACAATGCCAGCTTTGAACCCATCCTTGCTCTCCCTATAGCAATAGCTTCCTGCTGCCACCCCAACGCCGTAACCTCCATCCCCCCATCAGTCTCTCTTGCCTCGCTGTCCCCAGCTCACCAAACCACAGCCAACCTTCTCTGTCCTCCATCCTTTCCGTGGCCCTTTCCCTTTCCCCCACTGCCTGCGCTTGCTTTTCACACAGATTATATTTTGCTTTCCCACCCTCAACGCTGTGTCACAGCCGACCCTACAAACCCCGCCAGGACCCCGCTCTGGTTTTCCCACGGCACTACGCCTGTTTGCCATTACAGACACGCGTGTTATTTCCTGTGGGTGCCGGGGGGAGCATTACCTCCAGGGCAATACCCTCGCAGCAGCAGCATCTCCGCTTCCTTGCTCCACTCCGCTGGCCCTGAGCCCCCGCCCGCCCGCCGAGCCCCCGGCGGGGCCGCACGGAGCGCTCCCCGGCCCCGCCGGCCGCCGCTTGTGCTGCAAGTGCTGGCGGGGGCGCCCAGAAAGTGGCGGCTTTAAAACTTCTGACTCCTCTTCGGGGCGCTCCCGGAGCCGCGGCAGCAGCGCAGCCCCCGCGGGAGCCCCGAGGGCGCCCGGCCAGCCGGGGCAGCGGCGGCACCAGCGCAGGCACTCACCCGCCTCACCGGGAGCGACCTTCCCGCGGCCGCCAGCAGCAGCAGAGCGAAGCCGAGCGGCGAGGAGGGCATGTCCGGGGGCGGCCCCCCATGCGCGGGGCCCGGCGAGGCTCCGGCTCCCGCTGGCCGCGGAGGCTCCGCGCC